>NW_027555847.1:695989195-696589195 GCF_003287225.1 Phascolarctos cinereus | reverse complement strand
AAGTTCCGTTCATGACTGAGAGAGAGCCGGGGACGGGGCTCTTCTGCCCGTCTGACAGCTGAGCTGAAAGCTATCTGAGCCTCCCTCTGTAGCACGCTGGCATTGACCAGCCAGCTGATTCTCCGACTTCACCACGGTGGGATGCAGGTGTCTCACATCACACACATCTCATCTCTACCACCGCAAGAACAGAGATATTAATCAGGAAATGGCAGAGTCAGAGGGGCCTCCCTTGACCCAGCTCACAAGCTGGTGGCCTCCCCTGGAGAAAAGTGGCATGCCAGGGCTAGGACTGGAAGTGCAATGAGCTTGCCCACTGAGCGATTCTTTCCCAGGGAGCAGCCAACAGACCCACTGCGACTCATGCTGCCCAGCACAATGTCTTTTCTCTTCCTTGCCCAAGAAATGGTCGGGATAATTTTCATTTTCAGCTGGCCTGTTTCTCTTTGCAATCACTCCAGACTGACCAGCACAAACTACCCAAAAGGCACTAAGAGCTTGTTTGCCATCCCTCCTGGGGGGAAAGGCAAACATTTCCTGGAGACGTTCCCTGCCCCTTTGCTTGTGTTCCTCCCCCTGACCTCTGACTGACTGCCCAGTCCTCTCCTCCAACCCCATGGGGAGCCTGCATGGAGTAACAGAAGGAAAGGAGGGTCAGCTGTCTGCAACACCATGGATTTAGTCCACATTTAGACACATGGAGCAGGGGCAGAGGAGAGCAGTTTAAAGACTAATTCTGATAAGTCATTCTTAAGAATCAGAACTGCTTTCACTGCTGGGAAAAGCCACCGTGGCCACCATGACCACTTACCCTCACAACTGATGCCATGCTCTCCTGTACACATCCTTCCTCTGCCCCAGATCAATTGTGCAATTTTTTTAAGTCTGTGAAATGGAAACAGGCATCTTTTCTCATTGGTCTACCTCTATCTTTTTGGGAGTCAAATCCCCACACTCCTGGGAAGGGGAGCCTGGTATGTTTGCAAGAGACGATCAGGCTCTGAACTTGCCATGAGTGATCCAGACACTCAAAAGCTGAAACATATTTTGCTTGGGGGTGTCACTCAGTCGGTAGGGGGCCAGTAAAGAAAGTAGGTTTAGGATTGAGCCATGTGGCCAGTTTATCTGTGTATTCAAATGACCAGACACAAAGGTGGACATAGTACGACCCAGAAAGGCCCTTCCTCCCAAAGACTCTGGGGTCATATGGACCAGGTCTGATCCTGTGCTCTGACCCAAGAGGATCAGTCTTGCTTTGCCACTCATTGTCCCCACTTTGAGTTGCTCCAATTAAATCTAATGTTCTCTAAGTCTACATTTCTCCAAATATGGGTAACAGCGTCACCTATTTCCCATACAAACAATCAGGGTAATAAATGCATATTGAGCATAGGGAAGCTTTGTATTTACCCCCCACAGAAAAGGTGGAAGAAACAAAGACTCACAAGAGGTTACAAATGCATAGACCGCTCAGAAAACCAAACAGATCCTCTCAGAAGCCTAGGATTGCTCTCAGGGTAATCCTTGGCCTTCCTGTGAGCCCCTCTTCCATACAAAGTCCTATCTAGTTCCCCTAGATTTCATGGTGCCACTTTGTGGTACTAAAATCCCATATTTTACAGGAAGTCTTTCCCAATCCTCCTTAATTCTAATGCCTTCCCTATTAATTATTTCCTATTTATCCTTTATCTAACCTGATGTGTGTGTGTGTGTGTGTATGTGTGTGTATGAGTGTATGTGTTGTTTCAGTGCTGTCTCTCCCATTAGATTATAAGCTCCTCGAGGGCAGGGGCTGTCTTTTGCCTCTTTTTATATCTTAGGACAGTGCCTGGTGCAGAGTAGGAGCTTAATAAATGTTTACTGACTGATTGGTTTAGATTCCCTCTGGAAAGCAAACACATTAGATTCTGAACAATCTCCTTTCCCATTTGACCTTTACTGTCTGAGTAACTCACTGGCTTTACTCTCCAAATAGTCCACTGTACAGGAGCTATGAAGGCAATCCTCAGGAAGCATACAATGTCAGGAAACTCCCTTGTCTTTCTCAAAGGTCCAATCCCCAAACTCTTGAACTTGGAACCTCACAAAGTTGGTCTTATATGAGACATCTCTCAAAGCTAATGCTGCTCAGGAAATCTCCCTTAGCTGGCTAGAAGTTTAGATTACAGAATCATGCTCCTTGGGGAATTAAGAATCCTTCCCCCTCCACACAGGCATTTGGCATTTTTGAACATTGTCCATGAAACAATCCACAGACCAAATGGGCACGCACATTTCTGCCTCTGCCATGTGCCATGTAGGAAGTCTCTTAGTGCCTGGGGTTGCTACCATTTATTGGTTCCTCCTTTCAGGCTACATACAAGCACATATCTAGAGATCCCATTTACTTTTGCCACAAACTCCTCTTCAGGGGAGAAAGCTATGTATGAGCACAGTTTTCTCACCACCACCACCACCCCCAGAAAACAGGTCCACTCTCTGAGTGCTGGTCTGTCTTTTCTTTTTTTCTCCACTTAATAGCATTTTGGATTTTTTTCCAATTATGTGTAAAGATAATTTTCAACATTCACTTTTATGAGATTTTGAGCTCCAAATTTTTTTCTCCCTCCATCCCTCCCTCCCATTCCTCTTCCCCAAGATGCCAAGCAATCTGATATAAACTATAAATGTCTGATCTGTCTTTTCAAAGAGAAAGAGCCGCTAGCTTGCTTTTATAAATATGGATGGCAACAGTTGTTCTGAAAAGAATCTGTCTTTCTGACTCTTAGTCAGCCAATCACCAGGAGTCTCTGGTGTCCTGTCAGCAAGTTGCCAGTGGACATATTCAAATTCCATGAGAAATTGCTTCTCCAGTGCCTTGTATAAAGTTGGTTGGGGATCTCATCACACTGACCAGGGCCACCCTTTTCCTGACTCCCATCAACTCTCTCATAATTAAATAACAGATTTAGAGGTAGGACTGACCTTAAAGGACATCCGATCCAACTTTTTACAGATGAGGAAACTGAGGCCCAGAAAAGTTAAATGATTTGCTGAAAGCTACACAGTTGGAAAGTAATAGAATCGGGGTTTGAACCCAGGGTCTTGAACTTCACACCCAGTACTCTTTCCACTATATTATGTTCCTTTTCATAATCATAGTGGACACCCTCAAGTATGTGGCTCACCATGCCTGGAAGGCTCTCTCTCTCCTCATTTCTGCCTCCCGGCCTTACCGGCTTCCTTCAGTTCCCAGCTAAAATCCCACCTTCTGCAGGGAGCCTTTCCTGCTTCCCCTTAATTCTAGGGCCTCCCTCTGTTGCTTATCTCCAATGCATCCTGTCCATTGCTTGTTTATATGTAATTGTGGGGGGTTTTTTTGGCTAGGCAATGGGGTTAAGTGACTTGCCCAGGGTCACACAGCTAGTAAGTGGTATGTGTCTGAGGCCACATTTGAACTCAAGTCCTCCTGAATCCAGGACCGTACTCTATCCACTGTGCCACCTAGCTGCCCTTATATGTAATTGTTTGCATATTGTCTCTTCCACCGGATTGTAAGTTGCTCAAGACTATCTTTTTACCTTTTTTTGTATCTAGTGCTTAGCACAGTGCCTGGCACAGAGCAGGGGCTTAATAATGCTTATTGATTAAATGACTGACAGAACCTTGAAACAATTCAAATTCCACCTCAGATACTGGGTAAGTGGCCCTGGGCAAATCACTTAACCTCTTTGCATCTCACTTCCCTCATCAACAAAATGAGAGAATCAGAGTCAAAGGCTTCTCATAGTCCTGTGATCTTATGAAATACTGTTATCATTTCAGATTTAGATTGGGCCTTTTCCAAATGGAACCAGGTGATTTCCCAGTCATATTCCATAAGCAGCAAGCTTCGCTTTTGGAGGGAGGAAGGAACAGAGATGTAATTTTGTGGAAATTATGCCTAATGGCCTGCAACCTGGAGAGTTTGCCAGAGCTCTCATATGACGGGTATTTGACTCTGGATAAAGCCTCTTTAGACAGCAGGGTGCCATGGAAAGACTCTTGGGTTTGGAGTCAGAGAAACTGGATTCAAATATCGGCTGTGTTACTTACAGCCTGGGTGACCTTAGATAAGGCACATTCCTTCCTCTGCTACTCAGTTTCCTCATCTGTAAAATGAGAGTTGCACAGTGGATAGAGCACTGGCCCTGAAGTCAGGAGGACCTGAGTTCAAATCCAGCCTCAGACCAAACACTTGACACTTAACTAGCTGTGTGACCCTGGACAAGTCACTTAACCCCAATTGCCTAAAAATAAATAAATAAAGTAAAAATGAGGGTTGGATAAGATGATCTTAGTCACTTCCAGGCCAAGTCTGTGATCTCCATGTCTTGGTATCCTATTTCACAGTTGGCCAACCTCTTTTCCATGCTCTCTCACTGTATCGTTCCAACAGCAAGAACCATGACAACAATAAAGATTTTTATAGCACTTTCAGGTTTGCTAAACACTTTGTAAATATTATTTTATCTTCACAACAAGCCTGGGAGGTAGGTGCTACTTTTATCCCCACTTTATAAATGAGGAAACCAAGGCAGATAGTGGTTAAGTGACTTGCCCAGGGTCACACAGTTAAATTTTCTGAGGCTGGATTTGAACTCAGGTGACGCCAGGTTCACTGATGTTATCTGCTGTGCCACTTACACAGGAGGGTTGATAGGTTGCCACGTCTGGTTTCTAGAGAAGTAAATTGAGGCTGAGAGAGGTTAAGTAACTGGACAAAGGGAGGGAGGGAGGGAACAAGCCTTTATTAAGTACCTACTATGTGCCAGGCACATGCTAAGAACTTTACAAATATTATTTCATTTGATCTGATGTGACAAAACTATTAAGTGCTGGAACCAGGATTTGAACCCAAGTCTTCTGGGTAGAAGGCTGGATTTAGAGTCAGAAGACCCAAGTTCAAATACCTTCTCTGCTGCTTACTATCCAAGTGACCCTGGCCAAGTCATTTAACTTTTCTGGGCCTCTTCATTTATAAAATTAGAGCATTGCACCAAAGTATCTGTAATGTCCTTTCTAATTCTAAATTCTGTGATCCTAGATTCAAGCATTTGTCTGGTTCCTGAAGTTTCTAACCAAATGTAAACAATAGAAAGGATTTTTAGAAAGGCTAGGGGTTTGTGCAGTTTCTTCTATGGGATCCAGACTCTTTTAGTGAATGCTATGGTTTCTTTTTCCAATTTGCTGTACTGATTCTACTCATTAAGGCCTCTCTCCATCTATCTATCTGCAAAATGCCATAAATAGCCGTAGAATCATAGTATAAGGGTATATGTGTCCACCTCAACACCAATTCATGTAATTTTAGAAAGCCTGGAATTCTTGATTAAATCCATCAATCAAAAGTGTAAATAAGTCCTTAATTTGAGAAGAATGAAATATTTTGATCATTGAATGAAGATAGATTAACAGCTATATTGGAAATGTCTTGGGTTTTGTTTTTTTTTTTTACTTTTGAGGCATTTGGGGTTAAGTGACTTGCCCAGGGTCACACAGCTAGTACATGTCAAGTGTTTGGTCTGAGGCCGGATTTGAACTCAGGTCCTCCTGACTTCAGGGCCAGTGCTCTATCCACTGTGCAATCTAGCTGCCCCTTGGAAATGCCTTGTGATTGGCTGAAAGAATCAGACACCCTTCCAGGCTTAGGTAAGACAGGGTGAGGCAGTTCAAAATCTCATATCCCAGAACTATGGTGGTCAAATTCAGTGGTGGAGGGATCTTAAGTTGAGGGAGAATGAGTTTCTCTTCCCTTTTCCCCATATTGACCAGTTGATGACCTTGTGAACCTTGAGAGGTTAGAAAATCTGAAATTCCCATCACAACTGGTAGTAGAACAGCAGCAACTGATAGTAATATCTGCATCTAGGAGCTGAGCATCACACCATGGACAAGCTAGATACAGTAAGGAAAGGCAGCTTTAGGACTCTACAAGGGTAATCCTTGGAGCCCAAAAGAGAGATATACCCAACGGGGATTTTATAAGGACTCTATGAAGGGAAAAAGGCCTACCTTTGGCCACGTGGGCTTTCTGTTTAGGTACATTTTCCCCAGGGACATTGTGTGTGCAGTATGAGAGTGTACCCCCACTTTGTGGACAATGTTTCTGTAATAACTATCCTTCTCACACACACAGACACACACACACTTAATAAGTACCTTTTCTAAAAAGTCATTTTGGATGGTAATTAATGGGGAGCACACCGGTTGGGGCTCATGAGCAACAATACTAGAAAATTCCCATCCCCCTCTTTCTAGGATGCTAGGAGCAACTGTGAGGGGGGTGGGAATTTTCAGCTGCCCTTTAGGAGACCTGGCCTGCCAGTACAAGTGCAAGTTAAGGGAGGGAGTCCAGAGGAAATGTTACAAGAAAATGGAATAGACTTTGGAAGTCATATAACCCAGACCCTTCATTTTATTTCAATGCTTAAATAGATGCATATAATGTAGATGCACACTTGCCTTCTTATCCTGAGCAAGTCTTGTCCATGGTATTTGAATAAGTCCCTTGTAGAGGATCTGCTGAGTGTGCCAGAGTCATTCCTGTAGTTCTTTTGATAACTCTTTGATACTAATAAAAAAAACTCTGCCTATCTGTCAGTTTTCCTTTGCTCTCTTAATAGATCTATTCGACCTCCTTTTTTGGTCACACATGTCATATCTGATGTTTTTTCAGCTACTTCTCATACTCAAGTTGTTGGTATGTAGGGGGAGGACAGCAGCTTCATTGCTGGCAGGAAAGTAGGACAAAGCCATTAGACCCATTCAATCATTTTCAGTCTTGTTAAGTGAGGCTCTCAGGATGATCTGCGTGGACCATGAGGGTCATGATGAAGGCTGAAAGGACTTTTCTCACTCCAGACTGTACAAAATAATTTCCAAGGGGAAGGACAGGTCTAATATGAAGGGAAATTTGTTCATCAAAGAAAAGGGATTCCAGAAGGCACAATAAACGGAGGGAGAGGGTAGAATGGGACCTGGAAGGGATGGGGCTGACATGAATGGATCTGAAGGGGCAGGGAGTGGTGGCCACGGAAGGGAGCTTTGGCCCAGGTAGCCCATGCCACTGAATCACAGGTGGTTTGAATGGAACCATTGGGTAGTAGATGCTTCATGGCAGCAACATCAGCTGGGTTGTCAGTCTCTGAGCAAGTAGAAAACCAAGGTGGGAAAGAGGAAGGGAATATAAGTGGGCAACAAGGGTTCAGATGGCCAGTCCTTGGTCCTACTCAATGATCAAGGCAGTGGTTGGTGGAATCTGGAGCTCTGCTTCCGAAGGTCTAGGCCCCAGGGGTGGGGAACCTGCAGCCTTGAAGACACATGTGGCCCTCTGGGTCCTCAAGAGTGGCCCTTTGACTGAATCTCGAGGCTGCACTTGAGGACCTAGAGGGTCACATGTGGCCTCGAGGGCTGCTGGTTCCCCACCCCTGGCTAGGGTAAAACAAGCAAATAAATAAGGGTGCTAGGCCCTGAACGGGAGGTGGCAATTCAAAGACAAAAATGAAAACACTCTCTGTCTTCAAAGTGTTTACATTCCAGGGGTAGGGCATGGGGAGAGGGATATTGCATATAAACAGAAGAAGAAATGAAAAGTGGTCTGGAGGAGAGAATGCAAACCACAAGCAGTGGCCTTGATAAAGCTCAGAATATCATCATCCCAGCTTTGCAATGCCCTGGAATGGTTCTTGTAGCCACAAGGGCTTCCCTTTTCCTACACAAATAGCACCTGCACTTCTTCCCCAAGCCATTTCTCTGTTTCACTAAGGTCTGGGCAGATACTTCCTCCAGTCTCCTCTGCCATTTTTCTGGCCAGAAGCCACAGGACTAGAGGAAAGAAGACAGACTTTCCATTCTCTGGAGGCCACGATATCACTGGCCTATCGCATCCATCCTGATGCTTTTCATAAACGAATACAGCTGCAGGGCTTACAAAAGATGGTGCCACAATGTCACAGCCATAGACAGGGACCTTGGAGGTCAGCTAGCGCAACCTCATCACTTTACAGATGAAGAAAAATGAGGCCCAGTGAGAAGCGTGGCCTTACCCAAGGTCCCAAAAGGAATCAGAGGCATGCCTGACGTGTGCACCCATGCCCTTGAGCTCCAAATCCTCTGGTTTTCCCACCACACCCTGAAGCCTTGATCTGAGAGAAACAATGCAATAGCAGAAGGAACGCTATAGTACCAGTGAGTATTTATCTAACAATTTAAGGTTTACAAAACGCTTTACAAATATTATCTTATATGATCCTTATGACACCCCTGGGAGGCAGGTGTTATCCTTATTCCCATGTTATGAATGAAGAAACCAAGGTCGATAGTGGTTAAATGACTTGCCCAAGGTCACGTGGCTAGTGTCAAAGTCAAATTTGTGCTCAGGTCTTCCTGACTCCGAGTCCAGTGCTCTGTGCACTGTGGCACCTCCTGCTGCTCTCACAGGTCATTTATCCTCTGCCTCAGATCCTCCAGTTGGGTAACTGTTATAAAAAACACATTGCCTACTTCTGGGAAAACGAGTTGTAAACCTCAAAGCTCTATGGCAGCATGAAATTGTTCTGGGCCTGGGATTTCCTCAGTGTACCAAGGTCCCTTTGAGGAAATTCCCTGTCACGTTAGAGATTAGCAATTGCTCCCATATGCCCAGAGACACACAGACAATGTGTGTGTGTCAAAGGGAGGACGGCTCCCAGGTTGTTGTGACCCTAAGGATGCTGGTCTGTTCTTTACCCTGTGTGAGAGACAGCTTCATATACTGGTTAAGACCCTACCTTAGACACTTACTACCTGGTGACCTGGACAAACCATCTCACTTGTTTTTTCGCCTGTAAAATCAGAGTTGGACTCACTGATCTCTAAAGTCCTCGCTGTTCAGGATCTGTGGTCCTGTGCAACGATTATCATCTTTCCCATAGTTGGTCAGACTTGAAGACAAAATTATTCTCAGGTTCACTCTTGTGTCCCAGATTAAAAATAATTTATCTAAATGCCTCATCTGTCTGTCCCTTGTCTAACTATTCCCTTCTCCAAATTTTGTTTCATTTCATTCTTCCATATCATCCCCATCACTTGAAATATTTTCTCACCTCAATTTTGGCAAAGACTTCCTTCTTTCCTCCTGCACCCCTTCTTGGGAGGCCTATGAACCCCACCATGATGAAGCCTGATTAATACACACATTCACACATCATTCACATACGTGAATGCACAAATAAGAATACAAACAATACACTATTACACATGCATACACACAAATATACACATGAACACAAACATGCCTACACATTCACATATGTACAAACATACATGCACATATATGTATACACACAATACACATATACATATATGCCCAGACCCTTCCAACACGTAAATACGTTCAGTACTTCAAGAAGCAGGGGTTTTTTCATTGTGACAGTTGGGCCCCAGTCCGGGAAACAAAATATGCAATTTTGTATACTGTCTTCCCCTATTAGACAGTGCTTAGCACAATGTCTGCCAAACCATAGATGCTCAATAAATGTTTACTGACTAACTGGGGTGGAGGGTGTGTTTGGGGAAAACAAGTACCTCTGCTGTGAGGGCTGCTGAGCCCTTTCCAGGGCTGCTTTCCACCTTTGGTGTCCACCCGATCCACTTAATTCTCACCTGTGGCTCCAAGAAGCTGCAGCGTGCACAGCAGTCAAAACCTGAGAGGAGATTGAGGGGAACCCAACCCATCAGGGAGGTAAGAGGGTGTCTACCCCAAGCATGCAAAGACTTCTCCTGGCAGAATGGGCGGGTGAGAACAATTTGTTCCCATAGCCATGAAGACAGCTGAAGCAGGTGCTGTGGAGTGCTTGGAGCTTGCTTAGACATCGAAGACACCAAGGTTATCCACTGCATCTCAAGCCATCACTAGTGATCTTGGCTGTCCTATAACTGGACTGTGACTACTCTGGAAGAGAGAGTGAGGCTGACGACTTCATGCAACTCTGCCTCACTTAAATCCAATTTATGTGCAAATCAAAAGGCATCACCCATATCTCTACCATTTTTACTTATCTCAGAGTCCTGTGGTGACAGGCAAGTGATGAAGCAGCAGGTGTGGATACACTGGGAGCTGTAGTCACAACCCTATACACAGACAGCCCAGGCCATAGGGTCGTGTTCTCACTGGAAGCAGCAGTGAGGTTCAGCAGCCCCCTGGGTGTCTGAGCAGCCTTTTAAGGACTGCACTACTCACCTCCTAGTGTGAGGAACGGGCTAGGAAAGGTGCCCTAAAAACTGTCTGCTTACTCAACCCTGTTTACTGTGGCAGGCAGGGAATCCCATCCTGTGGTTGTACAGAAATGTACAAAAACTTCTGCAAAGATGATTCCACTCACCATCAGTATGTGGAATGTGTGCACACTTACAGACACCACAAAACCCAGCAGAACTGAAAGATGAACAGCTTTTGTTGTGAGAGAACACATGTGTGAGTATCACATCCAAATAGCAGCCGTGAGTGAAACAAGGCTGGCAAATGTAGGCCAGCTTACCAAAGTTGGAGGTGGATACACATTCTTCTGGAGAGGCTGTAGTGAAGGGGAGTGCTGTGAAGCTGGTGTAGGTTTTGCAATCAAAACTAATCTAGTCAGCAAGCTTGCATGCCTACCAAAAGGAGTGAATGAGATTGCCACTTGCAGAAAAACACTGTGCCACCTTCATCAATACATATGCTCCCACCACAACAAACCCTGATGAGGTCAAAGAAAAATTTTATGAAGACCTGGAAACCTTCATCATCAATATGCCAAAAGAGAACAAGCTTATAATTCTAGGTAACTTTAACGCTAGAATAGGCTCAGACTACCAGATGTGGCAGGGAGTCCTTGGAAAGAATGGAGCTGGAAACAACAACAGCAATGGTCACTTACTGCTGAAGACTTGTGCATCTCGAGACCTTCTCATCACCAACATTGTCTTCTGTTTACCTAAATACTTATAAAACTTTGTGGATGCACCCTCGCAGTAAACATTGGCATTTAATAGACTATGTGATTGTGAGAAGAAGAGACAGAATGTGAGAGAGATGAAGACAATGTGTGATATAAAGTGCTGGACAGATCATAGACTCATCTTCTCCAAACTAAATATTCACCTTCAGTAAAAGTGGCAGCCCCAACGTGAGATGACTAGCAGAGGACTTAATGTCAACAGATTTGCATGCTTCTCTGAGTCTGAACAAATGTTGCTAACTTGGAGGGAAGGCAGAAAAGTAATGGGCGGCTTTCAGAGATTTGGTGTATAGCACTGCATTTGCTCCTCTGGGTCAGAATGCTCACAAACATTAAGACTTATTTGACAAAAATGAAGGGGAAATTCAGAATCTGCTAAATGAAGAACAAGAACTCCACAGGGTTTACCAGTAGGATAGTTCATCCATCTCTAAGAAAGCAGCATTTAACTCCATCAAAAGTAAAGTACAAGTGAAGCTTGGAGAAATGCAGAATTCTTAGTTCAGTAAGAAGGCAGATGAAATTCAGTTTTATGCTGATAGTAACAATCCAAAGCACTTTTATGATGCCCTGAAGGCTACTCAGTGCTGATGGACCCGCATTGATTGATAAGGACGTGATCCTAGAGAGATGGGGCTGAACACTTCCATAGTATTCTCAACACACAGTCGTCAGTCAATGAAGCCGTTGACTGTTTACCTCCAGTTGAAGTCAATCCCTCCCTAGCTGAAGTTCCAACTGAAGAAGAGGTTTTGAATGCCAGTAGGCTCCTTTCATGTGACAAAGCACCTGGTGCTGATTCTATTCCACCTGAGATTTACAAAGTGGGGGGTCCACTGCTCATATAAAAGCTGACTGACATTTTCTTGGTTATATGACAAGAGGAGATTATCTCCCAGGAGTTCAAGGATGCTTCCATTGTTCATCTCTATCAAGGTAAAGGAAATAGATTGTCCTGTGACAATCAGAGGGCAGGAGGGTCTCTTTCTTAGTCATTGCTGGCAAGATTCTTGCCAGAGTCCTCCTTAATAGGCTGATCCTTCATCTGGAAGATGGTCATCTACCTGAGAGCCAGGGTGGCTTCAGAAGGGGCCGAGGAATGGTCCATATGGTGTTTGCTGCCTGACAACTCCAGGAGAAATGCCAGGAGCAGAACAGAGGTCTGTACACAACATTTATGGGTCTTACCAAGGCCTTTGATACTGCCAGTCATGACGGCTTGCCGTGAGGGAAAATCATGTCAAAATTTGGTTGCCTGGAGAAGTTCATCAGCTTGTGTATCAATTTCATGACAGCATGCTTGCCCAGATTCTAGATAATAGAGTATGCGCTCCCGCTTTCCCAGTCACCAATGGAGTGAAGCAAGGCTGAGTGCTTGCTCATGCTTTTCAGCACGATGTTTTCAACCATGTTGTCTGATGCCTTCAATGACGATAAATATGACATCATCAGCTACATCACTTAACTTGAAAAGGCTTCAAGCCAAGACTAAAGTGGAAAGAGAGTTGGTGCGTGATTTTTCGTTCACAGATGACTGTGCACTCAATGCAGCCTCTGAAGCTGAGATGCAACAAAGGATGGATTGATTCTCTGCTGCTTATGCTAATTTTGGCCTAACAATTAACACTAAAAAAACACAGGTGCTTTACCAGCCAGCACCATACCTTCTATAGGTAGAACCATCAGTCATAGAGAATGGAAAGTTTTGAAAAGTGTGGATAAGTTCCCTTACCTTGGTAGTATACTTTCTAGGGAGGTACACATTGACAATGAGGTTGATGCACACAGACCAGTGTTTGGGAGGCTCTGAAGGAAAGTATGGGAGAGAAGAGGTATTAGACTGATGACCAAACTGAAGGTCTACAGGACTGTTGTGCTGACCCCATTGTTGTATGCCTGTGAAATCTGGATAGTATACCAGCGCCATGCCAGGAAACTGAGTCACTTCCATTAAATTGTCTTAGGAAGATTCTGAAGATCACCTGGCAGGATAAGGTACTCGACATTGAAGTCCTTTCTTGAGCTGAACTGCCAACCATTCAAACTCTACTGCATAGAGCACAACTCTGGTGGGCTGGCCGTGTCATTCAAATGCCAAACGTACACTTGCCAGGAAGACCATCTATGGAGAATTCACACGAGGTGAGTGCTCACATGGTGGTCAGAAGAAGCAATACAAGGACACTCTTAAGAACTTTGGGATTGATTATGTGACATGGGAGATATTGGCATGGGACCCCCCAATATGATGTGCCCTCATCAGAGAAGGTGCTGTGAGCAAAGCAGAATTGAAACAGCTCAAAAAAAACACAAGATGCACAAATTTAGAGAATCCACCCCAAATGTTCACGTGGACTATTTGTGCCCAACCTCTGGTAGAACATTCCAAGCCAGTATTGGTCTGATCAGCCACAGTTGGACACACCGGACATTGACCCCAACATAGTGGTGTCATTTTGGTCCTCTCTGAGAAGGAAGGACAACCTACTTACTTACATAGACACTCTGTGCCTTTGTATTGGCTTTATCCTGTTCCTTAAATGTTTTCCTTCCTTACCCTTGGCAATCCCTCATTTCCTTCAAGACTCTGTTCTGGTGGGATGGGGGCAGCTAGGTGGCTCAGTGGATAGAGCACCGGCCCTGAAGTCAGGAGGACCTGAGTTCAAATCTGGCTTCAGACACTTGTCACTTACTAGCTGTGTAACCCTGGGCAAGTCACTTAACCCCGATTGCCTCCTCCCCCCCCAAAATAATTAAAATTAAAAAAGACTGAGTTCTAGGGCCACTTGCTATAACAGGAGTGCTTAACTTGGGGTCCATGAACCCCACCCCACAAGAGGGTGTATAGATAGATTTCAGGGCATCTGCAAACTTGGGTGAAGAAAAATGACATCTTCATTTCCATAACCTCTAAATGAAAATAGCATTTCTTTCCCTTGTGAAGGTCGGCTATAAACCATCAATCTGAGATGGAGTCCCTAGACCTTGCCAGCCTGAGGAAAGGGCCCATGGCATAAAAAAGGTCAGGAATCCCTGGTCTATGTGAACTTTTCCTGATCACCCCAGATGCTAGTGTCTATCTCCTACCTTGTATACATTTTGCCTATATTTTGTATGTTGTCTCGTTGCTGAGCTATTTCAGTTGCATCTGAGTCTGGGACCCGCCCCCACTTTGGCATTTTCTTGGCAAAGGTACTGGAGTGGTTTGCCATTTTCTTCTCCAGCTCTTTTACAGATGAGGAAACTGAGGCAAACTGAGTGAAGTGACGTGCCCAGGGTCACACAGCTACTAAATATCTGAGACCAGATTTGAACTCAGGTCCTCCTGACCCCAGGGCCAGCACTCTATCCACTGCACTATCTGTATGTACATGTACATAAAATCATAAGATCACCCTATAATCATGGCTGGGAGTTAGAGGCATTTGGCCAAGGGCAGAACTAGCTACTCCTCTCTGGGCCACACTCTCACACTTTTCCCCACATCCTCACTTCAGAGATGACTTCCTCTTTACCAGCCAATCTGAGCTCCGAGAAAAAAGTTTCTCCTAACTAAAACTCGGTCACCTTAACACTGCTGATGACTCAAGTTGGTTTGGGGAGTCCATGATGGTCCAGACTCGCATGACTTAATCTTTTCCTTTCTTTGGGGGGATTAAAATAATATTTATAAACAAATCTCTGTGGTTTGTTTCAAGCCCCCAGCTAGGCAAACTCCAGCAATTTAGAAAGAAAGCTTCCTTCTCTATGTGTGTTGTCAGCCATGACCTCCCTCTCAATCAACCTTGAGCGAGTGAAATATATATATACAGACCACCCCTGCATGGGGTTAACTGCAATTTCATCTTAATACTCGCTTTTGGATACTTGGTGAATAGCAATGTAAAATATAGATTTTAAAGAAACAGAGTTAAGCTTCAGAAGACGTATACATACTCTTCTTGGAGTGAGAGGAGAGGGGAGTTTCACTCTTTGCAGGCTCCAGGGTTTAAGGACAACTACAGACTTTTCTGCTGAAGCTCAGGATGGTTGAGACTCTCACAGCTGATTGGGAAGGCAGCTGCAGCAACAGTAATGGAGGTGGTAACAACACCTCTAGGCTCGCTCTTGGTCACCCCAAGGAGAAGCTGACTACCTGCCATTCAGCTTCTGATCGCCCTTGTGGTTGAGGGACCCCTGCTATGGCAGGGGGAGCTGGCATTAGCCCCCTTACTTTCATATACCATGGAAGGAATGCATTCTGGGCTCTTGACCAGTTCCTCACTGGGCTTACACATAATTTCTGCCTTTCCTCAGATTTTAGCTCTCCTTCCCCTTCTTTCAGGTCAAGAGGGAAGAAGCCTTTTTCTGGGGGCAGTCCCAGCTCCATGACTCCCAGGGGCTTAAGTAGACAAGTGTTGGGGACAGAAGATCTGCCAACAGTCACCAGTGTCTCTCCAATTCTCTGCTACAAAAAAGGGACCATATGGCAAAGAATTGGAAATTGAGGGAATGCCCATCAATTGGGGAATGGCTGAACAAGCTGTGGTATGTGAATGTAATGGAATACTATTGTGCTGTAAGAAATGATGAGCAAAACGGACTTCAGAAAAACCTGGAAAGACTTGTATGGACTGAGGCTGAGTGAGGTGAGCAGAACCAGGAGAATGTTGTACACAGTAACAGCCACAGTGTGTGATGACTAACTTTGATAGACTTAGCTCTTCTCAGCAATGCGAGGATCTAAGATATTTCCAAAAGTCTCATGATGGAAAAAATGCTATCCACATCCAGAGAAAGAACTATGGAATTTGAATTCAGATCAAAGCATAGTATTTGCTCTTGTTTTTCTTCTGTTTTGTTTTGTTTCCTCTAATTCTTCTTTACAACATGACTAATGTGAAAATATATTTAATAGGAATGTATATATAGAGCCTATGTCAGATTGCATGCTGTCTTGGGGAGGGAGGCGGGAAGGGAAAGGGAGAAAATTTTGAACTCAAAAGCTTATGGAAGTAATTGTTGAAAACAGAAAAAAATTAATTAATTAAAAAATAAATAAAAAGGAACCATAAATGTAGAGACAGAAGGGACCTTAAACATCTTTAAGACATATTGTCTCCCTTGTAAGAATATAAACTTCTCTTAGAGAGAAGCATGGGAAGCTTATTTGAACAGATGCAAAGAGAAGAAAGTAGAACCAGAGAAACAATATATGCAATGACTACAACAAAGAAAATGGAAAAAAAACCACTACAACAAAATTGAATGCTGGGAAATGATAATGACCAAGTCTGCCTCCCCAAAAAAGATGTGAAAAGAAACCTCACTCCGCTTCTTTGCAGAGGTGGGGAGCTATGGGTAGAGAATACTGCTTATAATGTGAGCCTTTTTAATAGCTTGCTTGGTTTTGTTAAATTATTTATTTATTTATTCTTTTATTTCTCTTTTTTTGCTATTAGAGATGGGTTTCTAGGAGGAAGAGGATGAGAAGGGATGGATATAGGGGAAAATTCAAGTGGCATAAAAACAAAGACATCAATAAAATGAACTTTTAAAGAAAAGGAATGGGGGACAGCTAGGTGGTGCAGTGGATAGAGCACCAGCCCTGGAGTCAGGAGGACCTGAGTTCAAATTTGGCCTCAGATACATAACACTTGCTAGCTGTGTGACTCTGGGCAAGTCCCTTAACCCCATTGCCTAGCAAAAAAGAAAAAAAAAAGAGGAATGGCAGCTTCTTGAGGCCATAGACAAGTTTTATAGCACCATCACATGCATGATCTCAGTAGCACACTAAAAAACAGATTTTAAAAGAAAATTTGAGTTGGATTATTAAGACTTTTGAGTATTGAGATTATGTTTAATATATAAATATAAAATTAATGTGCATAATTATGATAGCTATGCAAATAATATCAAATTATAAATATTTGGGAACAGTCAACTTTTAAAATATATTATAGACTAAGATTTTTTAAAAAAGAAAATTTGAGAGGAGATACTGCAGTCATTACAACTTGTCTCTTACTATAGACAATCTGAGGGCAGGGATTATCTCTTTTGTGGGTTTGTTTTCCTTTTTTTTGGCCTCCAATTCAGGCATGTTTTAAAAGAAATTAGATTGTTTCTATAAGAAATAAGGCCATAGGGAAGTAATGATGCTATAAAAATTAGATTTATACCAAATTCTTTCAGGCTTCTGAAAATTACAACCACATTGTGGTGAGACGCAGTTGGGGATGGAAAGGGACACTTGAAAGGCTTTTTGAACATATCTGCAAGGCTGATCTAACTCTCAATAAATAGTAATGGCTGAATGCAATTATATTCTTAGTCTTGGGACCTGTTTTTGATTTCTCTTTGACATTATGCATGACGGGATGAGGAAGTCTGGGCTTTGGGCTGTTCTTGTGGCTAGGCAGGTTAAACTCTTAACCATGGGTCGTGACTATGAAGACATTAAAGGAGGTGTTAGTTCCTCTGTATTCTGCCCTAGTCAGACCACAGCTGGAGAATTTTATTCATTCCTGGGAACTACATTTGAGAAAGGGTATTGACATTCTAGAGAATACTGTGAAAGCCTCTTCTTCTTCTAGGAAATGTTACAGAAGTAATAACATTATGACAACGTCCTGGTGTGAAGCCTATCCTAAATGAAGGCTTCGCCTTGCTCTCAATGGAAAAATCAGTCTCCCTTGAATAGAAGATTTAATCAATTTCAAGTGTATGGCATCCCTGCTTACTCCACCAAATTATACTGGCCTATTAGATTGTGGGGTGGGGTAGAGTTGTTACTACTACTTTCAGGATTCTGTGGGTCACCCTATGGGTGGCTATCTTAATTAGTTCACAGCTTCCCCAACAGTATCCTGTCTTCTACAACACCTCCACATATTTTCTCATCTTTGTCTCTCACCTTCGCTGGGTGCAAAGTGGTACCTCAGAGTTCTCAGTGTTTTCATTTCTCTTACTATTAATGCTTTGGAACAATCTTTCTCATGATTATAAATTAGTTTTCAATCCTGTTAAGAGCTTTTGGTTAATATTCTTTGACTGTTTGTTGATTGGGGAATCAATCAGCAAGAATATATTGAGTGCCTACTATGTTCCAGGCACTGAGCTAGGCAAAAGTGAAAGTTTTCTCATCTGCAAAATGAGGATAATAATAGCACCTATCTCTCAGGGCTGATGTGAGGATCCAATGAAAAACTATTTGTAAATTTTAGCATAGTGCCTGGCATATAGTAGGAGCTTAATATATGCTGGGTATTATTATTGCTGTTTAAGAAGTTTACATTCTAACAGGAGATGGCAGTATTTATAAAGCACCTAGCACAGGGCCTGGCACATAGTAGGTGTTACATAAAAGTAGTAGTAGTAGTAGTAGTAGTAGTAGTAGTAGTAGTAGTAGTAGTGCTGGTGGTGGTGGTGGTGGTGGTGGAGGTGGTAGTAGCAGCCCCTATTTACAGTCTAACAGGCGATGATAATATTTGTAAAGCACTTAGCACAGTGCCTGACACATAGTAGGTGCTATATAAATATTGGGGGGGGTGGCGGCGGGTGGTGGTGGGGGTAGTAGTAGTAGTAGTAGTAGTCATTATCATCCTTGTGATAAAGGAATTTACATTCTGATAGGAGATAGATGATAACATGTACAAAAAAAATGTTATGTACAACACACATTCAAGGTATATATAGATAAAAGGTAACTGTCAAAGGACAGGTACTAACAAGAGGGTGGGAATAGAAAAGGTCCTTGAAAAAGCAGGCAGTTGAATTTTTTAAAAATTAATTTGACTTCCGCTTCCAGGAGCCAAGATGGCAGAGTAAAAAGGTAGTTGCTCTCACCCTTCCCTACCAACCTCTGAAAACCCAGAAAGTTTCACCCCAGAAAAAACCCTAGAATAGCTGAACCAGAAGAAAGACGGGGAGCAGCACAGCAGCAGGCCAGCCTCACTTTAGCACACCAGGAGGAGATCCTGGTGACTTGGCACTCTACAGCAAACTGGTCTCCCAGTGCCTAAGCAAAAATAAGGGAGGCAGTGCTGCAAGGGGCCCCAGGTGGATAAGCACCCTGCAGCATTCATCTGAAAGGAGATGAAGAAAGCAACCTAGAGTCCTACTAAAGTTCCAGCCTTGCTGATTCCAGCTCAACACCAGGTAGGCTGCCAGAACCCTACAGCCTACAATTGCCAATATAAGAGGCCCCAGCACACAAAGCCAGTGACCAAGATCTAGGCTCCCAACGTAAGAAGCTTGGGTCAGTGCCCTCTGCTCCCCAGCAGGAGAACTCAATCTCGTTAAAGGCCAAGGAATAAAGAAACACCATGAGCAAAAAGAAACATACCATAGATTCATATTATGAGAAGAGTGAAGATCAAGACAGAAATTCTGGAGAGGACAATATTGTCAACAAAACCACATCTGCAACATCAAAAGAAAATATGAACTGGTCTGAAGCCCAAAAAGCCTTCTTAGAAGAGCTCAAGAAGGATTTTAAAGTCAAATGAGAGAGGTAGAAGAGTCCTTCAAAAATACAATTGGCCAATTGGAAAAAAATACACTGAAGAAAACAAGTCCCTAAAAACACAATTGAAACTGGAAAAAAAGTACACTGAAGAAACAAGTCCCTAAAACACAATTGGCCAATTGAAGAAGGAAGTACAAAAACTAACAGAAGAAAACAATCTGTTAAAAACTAGAATTGGACAAATGGAAACTAATGTCTCTATGAGAGAGCAAGAATCAGTCAAACAGAAACAAAAAAATGAAAAAATAGATGAAAATAAAATACCTCATCAGTAAAACAACCGACCTGGAAAATCATCAGGAGAGACAATTTAAAAATTATTGGACTACCTGAAAATCATGATGAAAAAAAGCCTGGACAGTATCTTTCAGGAAATCATAAAGGAAAACTGCCCGAAGTCCTAGAACCAGAAGGGAAAATAACCATAGAAAGAATCCACCATCACCACCTGAAAGAGATCCCAAATTGACAATGCCAAGAATAATAGCAAAATTCCAAAATTACCAGATGAAAGAGAAGGTGCTGCAAGCAGCCAGAAAGAAACAATTTAAATATCATGGAACCACAGTCAGGATTACACAGGACCTTGCAGCTTCTACATTAAAAGACCGGGGCATGGAACATGATATTCCATAAGGCAAAGGAGCTTGGAATGCAGCCAAGGATCAATTACCCAGCAAAAATGAGCATCATTTTCAAGGGAGGAGGTGGATATTCAATGAAATAGGAGACTTCCAAACTTTCCTGATAAAAAGACCAGAGCTCAACAAAAAATTTGATCTTCAAGTACAGGACTCAAGAAGGACTTAAAAGGTAAATGGGACAGAAGATACAATATGTTGTTAATAAGGGGGCTAAACCCCTACAAGGGAATATGACACTTGCAACCCTTGAGAACTGTATTGTTATTACACCTGTTAAAGGAGTATACATAAAGAGGGTGGATATTAGTTGACTTTGATGTAATGATAAAAAAAATCTAATCAAGTGGGTTAAATGGATCCAAATAAGTGGATCAATCTGATCTTAGAAAATGTACTGAGAAAGGAGGAGGCAGACAAGGGTAAATTACATTACAGGAAAAGACACAAAATCCTATTACAGCAGAGGAAAAGAAGGGGGGGGAGCATTGTTTGAACCTTACTCTCATCAGATTTGGCTCAAGAAGGGCATAACATAATCAGTTAGGTATAGAAATCTAACTTGCCCTATAGGCAGTAGGAGGGAAAAGGGGAAAGAAAAGGGAGGGGAAAAAGGGAGGGAAGAAGCAGTAAGTAAAGGGGAAGAAAAGGGAAAGGGATAATAAAGGGGGAGGGACTGAAGGAGGCGTGGTCAAAAGCAAAACACTAGTGAAGGGGGAAAGGAAAAGGAGAAAAAAGCATAAAAGGGGGAAAAGGATGGAGAAAAAGACACAGATAGTAATCATAACTGTGAATGTGAATGGGATGAACTCTCCCATAAAACGGAAAGGATTGCAGAATGGATTAAAAACCATAATCCTACAATATGTTGTTTACAGGAAACACATTTGAAAAAGAGTGACACATACAGGGTAAAGGTAAAAGGCTGGAGCAGAATATATTATGCTCAGCTGAAGTAAAAAAGCAGGGGTAGCAATCCTGATCTCAGACAAAGCAAAAGCAAAAATAGATCTAATCAAAAGAGATAAGGAAGGAAACTACATCCTGCTAAAAGGCACCATAGACAATGAAGTAATATCATTACTAAACATATATGCACCAAATGGTATAGCATCCAAATTCTTAGAGGAGAAGTTCAGGGAGTTACAGGAAGAAATAGACAGCAAAACTATACTAGTGGGGGACCTGAACCTCCCCCTCTGACTAATAACCACAAAATAAACAAGAAAGAAGTTAAGGAGGTGAATAGAACATTAGAAAAGTTAGGTATGATAGACCTCTGGAGAAAACTGAATGGGAATAGAAAGGAATATACTTTTTTCTTAGCGTTACATGGCACATACACAAAAAGTGACCATATACTAGGGCATAAAAACCTCACAATCCAATGCAGAAAGGCAGAAATATTAAATGCATCCTTTTCAGATCATGATGCAATAAAAATTATATGTAATAAAGGGCCATGGAAAGATAGACTAAAAAATAATTGGAAACTAAATAATCTAATTCTAAAAAATGATTGGGTCAAACAACAAATCATAGAAACAATCAATAATTTCATTCAAGAGAATGACAATAATGAGACAACATACCAAAACTTATGGGATGCAGCGAAAGCAGTTCTTAGGGGAAGTTTTATATCTCTAAATGCTTACATAAATAAAATAGAAAAAGAGGAGATTAATGAATTGGGCATACAACTAAAAAAACTAGAAAAAGAACAAATTAAAAATCCTCAACTAAACACCAAATTAGAAATATTGAAAACCAAAGGAAAAATTAATAAAATTGAAATTAAGAAAACTATTGAACTAATAAATAAAACTAAGAGCTGGTTTTATGAAAAAAAAACCCAATAAAATAGATAAACCTTTGGTTAATTTAATTAAAAAAAGAAAGAAGAAAACCAAATTACTAGTATCAAGAATGAAATGAAAGAAGAAGAGAAATTAAAACAATAATTAGGAATTATTTTGCCCAACTATATGCCAACAAATTTGACAATCTTAGTGAAATGGATACATATTTACAAAAATATAAATTGCCCAGATTAACAGAAGAGGAAGTAAAATACTTAAATAACCCCATCTCAGAAAAAGAAATTGAACAAGCCATTGATGAACTCCCTAGGAAAAAATCTCCAGGGCCAGATGGATTTACATGCAATTCTATCAAACATTTAAAGAACAATTAATTCCAATACTATATAGACTATTTGGGAAAATAGGTGAAGAAGGAGTCTTACCAAATTCTTTTTATGATACAAATATGGTGTTGATACCTAAACCAGGAAGAGTCAAAATAGAGAAAGAAAATTATAGACCAATTTCTCTAATGAATATAGATGCAAAAATTTTAAACAAAATATAGCAAGTAGATTACAGCAACTTATCACAAGAATAATACACTATGACCAGGTAGGATTTATACCAGGAATGCAGGGTTGGTTCAATATTAGGAAAACTATCAGCATCATTGAGCATATCAACACAAAACCAACAGAAACCACATGATCATCTCAATAGATGCAGAAAAAGCTTTTGATAAAATACAACACCCATTCCTATTAAAAACACTAGAAAGCATAGGTATAAATGGAGTCTTCCTTAAAATAATAAATAGCATCTATCTAAAACCTTCAGCAAGCATTATATGTAATGGGGACAGCTAGAAGCATTTCCAATAAGATCGGGGGTGAAACAAGGATGTCCATTATCACCACTGTTATTCAATATTACTGGAAATTAGCTTTAGCAATAAGAGAAGAAAAAGAAATTGAAGGCATTAGAATAGGCAAAGAAGAAACAAAGCTATCACTCTTTGCAGATGACATGATGATATACTTAGAGAATCCTAGAGAATCAAGTAAAAAACTACTTGAAATAATAAACAACTTTAGCAAAGTTGCAGGCTATAAAATAAACCCACATAAATCATCAGCATTTCTATATATTACCAACAAAGCCCAACAGCAAGAGATAGAAAGAGAAATCCATTTAAACTTACTGTAGACATTATAAAATATTTAGGAGTCTACCTCCGAAACAAACCCAGGAACTCTATGAACACAATTACAAAACACTTTTCACACAAATAAAATCAGATCTAAATAATTGGAAAAACATCAGTTGCTCATGGGTAGGCCAGCTAATATAATAAAAATGACAATCCTACCTAAGCTAATTTACTTATTCAGTGCCATACCAATCAAACTACCAAAAATTATTTTATAGAGTTAGAAAAAATAATAACAAGATTCATTTGGAAAAACAAAAGGTCCAGAATATCAAAGGAACTAATGAAAAGAAATGCAGGGGAAGGTGGCCTAGCAATTCCAGATCTTAAATTGTATTATAAAGCAGCAATCATCAAAACTGCTTGGTACTGGCTAAGAAATAGGGAGGTGGATCAGTGGAATAGGTTAAATATGCAAGACACAGTAGTCAATGACTATAGTAATCTATTATTTGATAAACCCAAAGACCCCAGCTTCTGGGATAAGAACCCACTCTTTGAAAAAAACTGCTGGGAAAACTGGAAAAGAGTATGGCAGAAACTAGGCATAGACCCAAATCTCACACCATATACCAAAATAAAGTCAAAATGGGTTCATGACTTAGATATAAAGGCTGATACCATAAGTAAACTGGGAGAACAAGGAATAGTTTACCTATCAGATCTATGGAGAACAGAAGAATTCATGACCAAACAGGAGATAGAGAACATTATGAAAAGCAAAATGGATAATTTTGATTACATTAAATTGAAAAGTTTTTGCACAAACAAAGCCAATGCAACTAAGATTAGAAGGAAGGTAGAAAATTGGGAAAGAATTTTTACAACCAGTCTCTCTGATAAAGGCCTCATTTCTAAAATATATAGAAAATTAAGTCAAATTTATAAGAATACAAGCCATTCCCCAATTGATAAATGGTCAAAGGATATGAACAGACAGTTCTCAGATGAAGAAATTAAAGCCATCTATAGTCATATGAAAAAATGCTCTAAATCATTATTGATTAGAGAAATGCAAATCAAAACAACTCTGAGGTACCACATCACACCTATCAGATTGGCCAACATGGGTAAACAGGAAAAGGATAAATGTTGGAGAAGATGTGGGAAAATTGGAACATTAATACATTGTTGGTGGAGTTGTGAAATGATTCAACCATTTTGGAGAACAATTTGGAACTTTGCTCAAAGGGGTATAAAAATGCGCATACCCTTTGACTCAGCAATAGTATCCCAAAGAGATCATACAAATGGGAAAAGGACCCACATGTACAAAAATATTCATAGCAGCTCTTTCTGTGGTGGCAAAGAACTGGAAATTGAGAGGATGCCCATCAACTGGGGAATGGCTGAACAAGTTGTGGTATATGAATGTAATGGAATACTATTGTGCTGTAAGAAATGATGAACAGGCTGACTTCAGAAAAACCTGGGAAGATTTATATGGTCTGATGCTGAGTGAAATGAGCAGAACCAAGTGCACATTGTACACAATAATAGCCATGTTGTGCGATGACTAAGATTGATAAACTTAACCCTTCACAGCAATACAAGGATCTAAGACATCCCCAGAGGCCTCGTGGTGGAAAATGCTGTCCACATCCAAAGAAAGAATTATGAAAGTTAAATTGCTATTTTTTTTCTCTTCTGTTGAGGTTTGTTTCCTCTTTCTGATGGTTCCTCCTATTGGTTTTAATTTTTACTTACAGTGCCACTACTGTGAAAATATGCTTAATAGGAATGTAAATGTATAGCCTATATCAGATTGTGCGCCTTCTTGGGGAGGGTGGGGGGGGAGGAAGGGGGAGAAAAATTTTAAACTCAAAAGCATATGGAAGTGATTATTGATAAATCAAATAAATTAATAAAATTTTAAAAAAGAAGAAAAGGAAAAAAATAAAATTTATTTATTTGTAGTTTTCAATATTCACTTCCATAAGATTTTGAGTTCTAAATTTTCTCCCCCTCCCTTCCCTCCCATTTCCCCAAGATGGCATGTAATCTGATATAGCCTCTACTTATACATTCATATTGAACATATTTTCACATTAGTCATGATGTAAAGAAGAATTAGAACTAATAGGAGGAACCATGAGAAAGAAGAAATAAAAAAAGAGAGAGCAAATAGCATGCTCCCACATGCATTCAGACTTCTAAGTTCTTTATCTGGACGTAGATAGCATTTTCCATTGTGAGTCTTTTGGAGTTGTCTTAGATCCTTACATTGCTGAAAGGAGTTAAGTCTCTTAAAGTCAGTCATTGCATAATGCAGCTGTTAACTGTGTACAACGTTCTCCTGGTTCTGCTCACTTCCCTCAGCATCAGACCATACAAGTCTTTCCAGGTTTTTCTGAAGTCCTCCTGCTCATCATTTCTTATGGAACAATAGTATTTCATTACATTCCTATACCACAACTTGTTCAGCCATTCCCCAATTGATGGGCATCCATTCAATTTCCAATTTTTGCCACCACAAAAAGAGCTGCTATAAATATTTTTGTACATGTGGGGTCCTTTTCCCATTTTTATGATCTCTTTGGCATACAGCTCTAGAAGTGGTATTGCTGGGTCAAAGGGGTATGCACTGTTTTATAGCCCTTTGGGCATAGTTCCAAATTGTTCTCCAGAATGGTTGGATCAATTCACAACTCCACCAACAATGCATTAATGTTCCAATTTTCCCACATCTTCTCCAACATTTATCCTTTTCCTATTTTCCCATGTTGGCCAATCTGATAGGTGTGATGTGGTACCTCAGAGTTGTTTTGATTTGCATTTCTCTAATCAATAATGATTTAGAGCATTTTTTTATATGGTTATAGATGGCTTTAATTTCTTCATGTGAGAACTGTCTGTTCATATCCTTTGACCATTTACCAACTGGGGAATGGCTTGTATTCTTATAAACTTGACTTAATTTTCTATATATTTTAGAAATGAGGCCATTATTAGAGAGACTGGTTGTAAAAATTCCTCCCCAATTTTCTACCTTCCTTCTAATTTTAGCTGCATTGGTTTTGTTTGTGCAAAAACTTTTCAATTTAATGTAATCAAAATTATCTATTTTGCATTTTACAATGTTCTCTATCTCTTGTTTTGGTCATGAATTCTTCCCTTCTCCATAAATCTGACAGACAAACTATTCCTTGTTCTCTTAGTTTGCATATAGTATGAGCTTTATATATAAATGTGTACCCATTTTGACTTCATCTTGGTATATGGTATAAGATGTTGGTTTAAGCCTAATTTCTGGCTGGCAATTGAATCTTTTTTTTTTTTGTGAGGCAATCAGGGTTAAGTGACTTGCCCAGGGTCACATAGCTAGTGTCAAGGGAATGAGGCCAGATTTGAACTCAAGTCCTCCTGACTCCAGGGCTGGTGCTCTATCCTCTGTGCCACCTAACTGCCCCTGGCAGTTGCATCTTGAAAGAATCTAGTGATTCTAAGAGGCAGATGTGGGAATGGAGAACATTCGAGGCACAGAGGAAAGCCAGTGCAAAGGTATGGACATGGGAGACTGCACACTGTATGTAGGAATATCTAGCTGGTCAGCATGGTTGGGCTGTAGAGTCCATAAAGGGGAGGAATATCTAAGAAAACTGAAAAGACAGGAAGAGGTCAAGTTGGGAAGAGCTTAAATGTGAAAGTGAGGAGTTTATATTTGATGTCAAAAGGAATGGAGATCCAAGGGGTGTATCACATAGAAAGGTGGCATGGTCAGACCTGTGCGTTAGGAAGATCACTTTGGCATCCGTGTGTAGTAGGATTGGAGTGGGGAGAGACTTGAGACAGGGAGACCAATTTCACTTGTCCAGGTGAGAAGTCACAAGGACCTGGACAAGGGAGGTGGCTGTGTTAGCAGAGAGAAGTAGACTTAACACAGGACATTGGGGAGAGATAGAAATGAACAAATGTAGCAACTGATTGGTTATGTGGGTGATGGAGAGTGAAACAAGGTAACCCTATTGGGGGAAGACATTAGAAACTGAGGGTCCAGAAATGATTCCCATGCACTTGAACAAATGATCCCCCTTGCCTCCCTTCTCTCCTCCACTTCTAAAAATCCAGAACTTCCTTCAAAGTGCACTCAGGGGCCACCTCCTATCCCAGCCCTTCCTCACTCCCCCAGTTCTTAGCACTCCCTTTCTGGAACTTGTTCAAGTGTTTCAGTTGTGTCTGACTCTTCGAGACCCCAGTAGGGGTTTTCTTGGCAGACACTGGAGTGGTTTGCTCTTTTCTTTTCCACATCATTTTACAGATGAGGAAACTGAGTCAAATAGGGTCAAGTGATTTGCCCAGGATTGCAGAACTAGTAAGCGTCTGAGGCCACATTTGAACTCAGGTCTTCCTGACTCCAGGCCAGGCGCTCTATCCATTGTACCAGCTAGTTCCCCATTTCTGTTGTGCATACGTTGGGTGTTTATTTATTTATATGTATTTATTTGTAGCCCATTGATAGAATATAAGAACTGTGAGGGCTATAAAAGCCAGTCCATCTTTATCTTTAGGTCTCTAGTATCCAGCACCCATACATATTAGGATGCTTAATCAATATGTGAAAAATTTGATTTATTTTGTCGTTGAAAGCCTATTTGGACAAAGGATCCATTCTGGAAACACATCAGTCGCCCACTTTTAGCTAAACTTGTAGCAGACTTCTGCTTTTTGGAACAAGAAGGGTTCTCAGAAAGTGGATGTTGGAACTTAGAGTATATCCCTTTTTTGAAGCTTGCTGTTCCTCTTTCAGGGATGGTGTTGTTTCTCTGTCCATGACCTTCTCCATACTTTTTCATGTGGCTGCATGTTGCAAGCATCTCTTTTTACTAAAGTTCCACCCCCTTACCTCTCAACCCGGAAATCTCTTGCATCATCTCAAAAGCTCCTGTCTGACCTCAGGCTCCTTTTTCTGATGGCTGTTATAGGAAATCTCTTGTTTTCCTACCTACCCGCTCATCCATTCAACTTAATGATAACAGCTCACCAGAACCAGGAGACCATTTATAATGTATACACAGTTAACAGTAACATTGTGCGATGATTGACTCTGATCGACTTAACTCTTCTCAGCAATACAATGATCTAAGACAATTCTAAAGGACTCATGATGAGAGATGCTATCCACATGCAGAGAAAGAACTACGGAGTCTGAATGCAGATCGAAGCATACTATTATCTCTTTGTTTTTTCTTTCTCGTGGTTTTTCCCTGTTGTTCTGATTCTCCCTTCACAACATGACTAGTGTGGAAATATGTTTAATATGATTGTATATGTATAGTCTATATCAGATTGTATACAGTCTTGGGGAGGGGGAAGGGAAGGGAGGGGGAAAATTTAGAACTCAAAATCTTATAAAAGTAAATGTTGAAAACTAAAAATTAGTTAATTTTAAAAAGAAATTAAAAACAAATGTTAAAAATTGTTTTTACACGTAATTGAGAAAAAAATAAAATAAAATAATTCTTTGAAAAAAAGGGTAATAGCTCACATTTATATCCTTTTATTGAAGTCACCTCAGAAGGCATTTCTTCCTCAAACTACTAGGAGATTGGAAAGTGTAGTTATAAGAAATAATTTTCCTAAAATCTGATCTTGTCACTCTCATGCTCTATAAATTGCAGTGGCTCCCTATTACCCCAGGCCTAAATATAAACTCCTCTGTTTGTCATTTAAAGCATTTCCCAACCTCTCCCCAAGCTGCCAAGTACACCCACCTGCTTGCTGCTTCTCATGCATGACAATGAAGATGATAGCAATAGCTAACATTTATAGAGTGCCTACTGTGTGCCAGGCACGGTGCTAAGTGCTTTACAAAGATTTACAAACTCTGAGTTGTGTAATAATAATTCTGTCTCTCTCTCTCTCTCTCTCTCTCTCTCTCTCTTCTCTCTCTCCCCTTTTCTCTCTATATATGCATATATATATATATTATATAATATATATATATATATATATACTATATATACAAAATAGCAGATGATATTATTGCCATTTTATAGATAAGGAAACTGAGGCAGACAAAGGTTAAATGACTTACCCAGGGTTACATGGCTAGTAAGTATCAGAGGCCGGATTTGAACTCAGGTCTTCCTGACTCTAAGCCAGGTGCTCTGCCCACTGTGTCCCCCAACCACGCCTACTATTATTTCTGTCTCTTTTTAACAGCTATGCCTCATGCCTGAAATGTTCTTCATCTTCACCTTTACCCCTTAGAATGTCTAGTACCCTTCAAGACTCACTTCAAGGAATCTGGCCTCAAATATGTACTATCTGTGTGACCCTGAGCAAGTCACTTAACCCCTATCGCCTCCAGAAAAAAAAACCCAACTCACTTCAAGGGCCACTTTCTATATGAAATCTTTTCAGATCCCCACAGCTACATACATCTTCCCCACCAAAATTACCCTGTATTTATTTTCTATCAACCTATATATTGCTTCCCTAATTGAATGCAAAGCCTTTGAAGGCAGGGGAATGATTCACTGTTGTCTTTCTGTCTATAGCATTTAGACCAGTTGATGGTGCATGGTGTGCATTTAATAAGGATTGCAGATTGACTAATTCTCATTTTATAGATAAGGAAACTGAGGCTCAAGAAATTGACTTCCCCAAGATTACATGGTAGGTAAATAAAAGGGTCTGAATTCGGGACTTATGACTCCAAGTCCATCAATGGCCATTCCATTATTAACAGAAACATTCTTCTCAAACTCTTTGGCTTCAGGACCCCTTTATACCCTTAAAAATGGTTGAAGACCCTCCCCCTCAGAGCTCTTGTTTATGTGGGTTATATTTAGTGATATTTACCATATTAAAAATTAAAACACCTTAATATTATTATGACACTAGTTTTAAACTCACAGACTCCCTGAAAGGGTTTTGAGGACCCTCAGTTGTCCATGGACTGCACTTTGAGACTCTCTGTATTACACTATTCAGTTAGCCCTCACTGTGACTTAGGTGTGCTATGCAATGTATCTTATCAAATATACGGTTGCAATTTCCTGGTAGGTGACATCTAAAGAAGTTAGTCTTCTTGGGGCAGGGAATTGGTCAGAGCTTATTCCAGGTAGTAAGGTGCAATAGAGCTCATGGGGAACTTCCCTATTCTGCTTGAGAAAGGCCTCACAGAGGAGCCAGGGTTCATAGAATTTTAGAGTTAAAAGCTCCAAATTTCTGCCCTTGGGAGACAAGCTCTATTGTCTAGGTTTGGGTCAGAATTTTTTGGATATAATAAACTAGTAGAATAAAAGATCATACCAAGCAATTTAGAGGCCAGCACAAGAAAAATGAAAAAGGAAGGGAGAGAGAGAGAGAGGAGAGAGAGAGAGAGAGAGAGAGAGAGAGAGAGAGAGAGAGGAGAGAGAAAGGAAGGAAGGCAGGCTACCATTTATATAGCCCCTACTATGTGCCAGGCACTGTGCTAAGTGCTTTATTCTTATTATTTGATCCTTCTAATAACCATGGGAGGTAGGTATGGTTATCTTTCTCATTTTACAGAGAAGGAAATTGGATAAGAAGAGGCTAAGTGACTTGTCCAGGGTCATGCAGCTAGTGTCTGAGGCCATTCAGGCTTTGAACTCAGGTCTCCCTCATTCAAGGTCTGATTCTCTATTCATTGGGCTGCCCAACTGCCCAAGTATACAGCTCTCAAACTAACCTACTCTTAGGTTTCTTATTTGGCAGCTAGGTGGTGAAGTAGGTAGAGCGTTAGGCCTGTAGTTAGGAAGCCCTGAGTTCAACTGTGGCCTTAGACACTTACTAGCTAGGTGACCCTGGACAAGTCACTCCACCCTGTTTGCCTCAGTTTCCTCATCTGTAAAATGAACTGGAGAAGGAAATGGTAAACCACCTTAGTATTTTTGCCAAGAAAACTCCAAATGGGGGCACGAAGAGTCAGACAGGACTGGAATGACTGAACGACAACATTATGATTAGGACTGTAGAAACCTGCAAGTTGGGAGGTATCTCCGAGGTCTAACTCCTCTATTTTAGAGATGAGAAGTCTGGGGCACACAGAGCTTCAGGCAGTTGTCTATGGTCACACCAGCAATCAGCAGAGCCGGGATTTGAACCCAGGCCCATGACTCCATGGCCATTACATCTGCATGGTAACTTGTTACCTCCTTTGCTAAAAGCACGAGCTCATGACCCCAGGCTGCTCAATCTCACCAAGCCTCAGTTTCCTCATCAGTAAAACTGGGCTCATTGTAACACCCCATTGTTTTTCAGTCACATCCAACTCTCTGTGACCCCATTTAGAGTTTTCTTGGCAGAGATACTGCAGTGGTTTGCCATTTCCTTCTCCAGCCCATTTTACAGAGGAGGAAACTGAGGCAAACAGGGGTAAGTGACTTGCCCAGGGTCACATAAATAGTAAGCGTCTGAGGCCAGGTGTGAACTCCCTACCTCACAAGGTTGCTGGGGAGAAGTGTCTGCCAACCTCAGAGCTGTAGCAGCTTTACCATTTTAGTCAAGGTCTGAAAACCCTCAGCAGTTTGCTCCAAACGAGCAATGCAATAGAAAGCCCTCAGATATCCTCCTAGGGGGAGACTCTAGTAAGGAGAGCAAATGACAGCTTTATCATTTAGTATTTTTGTGACCTGGGGCAAGTCACTTCTCTCTAAGCCTCAGTTTCCACATTTGTAAAATGATGGGGTTAGACCAGATGGCTTCAAGCTCTAAATCTATAATCCTTATTGACCTCAGAGAAGAGAAGGTCAGAGAAAGGAGGAAGGATCAAAGTGACCCTAGGACCTTAGAATAAGAAGTGGGAAAGGCCTCTTCTGGTCTTGTTGGGTCCTTTCGGCCATGTCCAACTCTTCGTGACTCCATTTGGGGTTTTCTTTTTCTTGTTGTTTTGGGGTTTTTTTGCTTTTTGGTGAGGCAATTGGGATTAAGTGACTTGCCCAGGGTCACACAGTTAGTAAGTGTCAAGTGTCTGAGGCAGGATTCATTTGGGGTTTTCTTGGCACACACACTAGAGTATTTTGCCATTTCCTTCTCCAGCTCATTTTACAGATGAGGAAACTGAGGCAAACAGACTTCCTCAGGGTCATACAGCTAGTAAGTGTCTGAGGCCAGATTTGAACTCAAGGAGATGAGTCTTCCTAGTTCCCAGCCCAGTGCTCTAACCACTGCACCATCTCAGAAAACTGAGCTCAGAGAGATTAGGTGACTTGTCACACAAGTTGTTGAAGTTCCTAGGATCTTAGAGCCAGACCTAGGAGGGACTTTAGAGGTCATTTTACAGGTGAGGAATCTGAGGCTAGAGAAATTAGGTAACTTGTTTTATGTCACAGAAATCATGAGTAACAGGGTTGAGATTCTGGCCTCCTTGGGCCTTCTAGACCAAAATCCAGCGTCCTTTCCATCACATCATCCTGCCTCCCTGAAGTTAAATAAATAAATAAATAAATGATCTTAATTTGAAAACAGACACCACTGGGGCTTCTGCAGAAGGAAATGAAACAGAGTTTCTCTCTCTGCTGAGATCACACCCAAGGTGGCAGGTAAGTGACCGGTAAGGCAGGTTCGCCTTTAGTCATAGCAGGATGTGGAGCAGCCGGTTGTGCAGGAGTGGGGTGGAGTTCAGGGTAGTCAACACTGACTCAGGCACCCCTGGTGAGGGAGAAGTGCATCAGGTTAAAATCAGGAAGCCTGGATCTGAAGTGCACTTCTGCTACTCACTCACTCCTTGTCTGACCTTGGACCAGTCACTTCCCTCTCCAGGGTCGCATTTCCCTTCCTCCTGAAAAGGGGGCCTTTGGATGAAACACTGTCACAGAAATTTCCTGACCTAGAATCCTTCGGACATCCATCCCTCCTTCTATCAACCAATCAAAAAAGTATTGATTAAGCACCCACTGATATGCCAAGCACTATGCTAGGCACTAGGGACAGAACTATGATGAATAAAACAATCCCTATTCACAAGGAGCTTAATAATAATAATAATAATAATAACAATAATAATAATGGTGGTTGTCCTTCATGCTCAAAGAAGACCAAAATGACAACACTATGTTAAAGTCAAGGTACAGTGTGTCTGACTGTGGCTGATCAGACCTATAGGAGCTCGGAATGCTCTACCACAGGTCAGGCACAAATAGTCCATGTGAACATTTGGGGTGGATTCTCTAAATTTGTGCATCTCACATTTCTTTCGAGCTACTTCAATTCTGCTTTGCTCATAGAGCAGAGCACCTTCTCTGATGGGGTCACGCCATGCTGAGTGGTCCTTTGCCAGCGTCTCCTATATTATGCAATCAATTCCAAAGTTCTTCAGAGAATAATAATAATTAATAATAATAATAATAGCTAACATTTATATAGTTCTTACTACATGCCAGGGACAGTGCTAAGCCCTTTACAGATATCTCATTTAATCCTTACAACAACCTGGGAGGTCAATGCTATTATTATCATCCTCATTTTACAGATGAGGAAACTGAGGCAACCAGAGATTGACTTGCCCTGGGACACACAGCTAGTAAGTATGTGAAGCCAGATTTGAACCTCAGATCTTCCTGATTCCAGGTGCAGCGCTCTATCTACTGCACCAGGTGATATGTGTGCATATATAAATTCATAGGAAAAAATAAAGAAAATAAACACAAAGTAATTAAATACAGGGCAAGTTGGGGAAGAAAAGCATAACTAGGTCGAGGGATTGGGAAAGGCTACATGGGAAAGGCGATGCTTGAAGATAGAGAGAGAGAGAAATGATAAATGAGAGACAGAGAGACAGATAGAGATAGATAAGATTGATAGGTCAATGGGGGGGAGAGAGAGAGAGAGAGAGAGAGAGAGAGAGAGAGAGAGAGAGAGAGAGAGAGAGAGAGAGGAGAGAGAGGAGAGGAGAGGAGAGGAGAGGAGAGGAGAGAGAGGAGAGGAGAGGAGAGGAGAGGAGAGGAGAGGAGAGGAGAGGAGAGGAGAGGAAGAGGAGAGGAGAGGAGAGGAGAGGAGAGGAGAGGAGAGAAGAGAAGAGAAGAGAAAGAAAGAGAGAGAAGAGAAGAGAAAGAGAAGAGAAGAGAAGAGAAGAGAAGAGAAGAGAGAGAGAGAAGAGAAGAGAAAGAGAGAGAAGAAAGAGAGAGAGAGAAGAAAAGAAGAGAGAGAAGAAAGAGAGGAGAAAGAGAGAGAGAAGAGAGGAGAAAAAGAGAGAGAGAGAAGACAGAGAGGAAAGGAGAAAGAGAGAGAGAGAAGAGAAGAGAAGAGAAGAGAAGAGAAGAGAAGAGAAGAGAAGAGAAGAGAAGAGAAGAGAAGAGAAGAAGAGAAGAGAAGAGAAAGAGAGGAGAAGGAGAGAGAGAGAGAGAGAGAGAGAGAGAGAGAGAGAGGAGAGAGAGAGAGAGAGAGAGAGTTGTTGTTTGTGCTTTGTTCTCGAAGAGGACCCTGGCATCAGGAAGGTGATTGATTCCATGACATGCAAGTGAATTGCATTTCAGTGAGGCAGGGCTGTGCAAGGTCACCAGCTTCACTTTCTTCCCTGGAGCCATCTGGGTCCAGTGGCCAGATATAAATCAGGGTGACTAGAGATGGCCCCCTCCCAGCTAGGCTCAGTCCCAGTGGATCATGTGGTTGCAGGCAGATCCAAGCCAGGACAGAGGTAGCAAGCTCAGCCCTTATCCATCCAGTGCTTCACACTTGCTCAAATTCCCGACAAAGTCTAAATAGATAGAGACAGACTGACAGACAGACAGATGGATGCATGGATGGATGGATGGATAGACAGATAGATAGATAGTTGGAACATTTATAAGCATTCACTATGTGCCAGGCACTGTACTGAGTGCTAGTAATACAAATTAAGCAAAAAAAAAAGTCTTTTTCCTCAAGAAAATTACCATTCTTTCTCTAAATTATTTTTTTCCATTAATGAAAACCCCCGTTCTCTCTCCTGCTCTCTCTGTTCCCATTGAAAAAGAAAGAAAAACAACTTGTAACGGATGCCCAGGCAAACCAAACAAATTCCCCCATCGCCCATGCGTGTTCAGTCTGCACTTTGAGTCCATCACGGCTTTGTCAGGAAGGGGGCAGCATGCTCCATCATGACAGGCTTCTGGTCAAATATGCTGATTAGAGTTCTTAAGTCTTTCAGAATCATTTGTGCAACAGCAGTACCCTGGTCCCCATGGCCTGAAGGCCAGGTTGGATACATTCTCCAGTCCTCTTAAGGGAGGTTTGGGGGTTTCTAGTCTCCACCTTTGGCTCAAGCCCCCACTGATTGTATTCCTCCAATTTTAGGGGTTCCTGTACCCCAGTGCTATTTAACCATTTAACAATCAGAGAAGATTTTACATGGGAATTTTTACTTCAAAGGTATATAGTAAGAACACCCTCACATACACACTTAGAGAGTGGCATAAACCCACTTTACATTATCTCAGTGTCTGCAGAGGGAAGGAGTATTAAGTTGTGAACTCAGTTCCTATACAGCATGGTGTACCAAGTTCCAACTCCAGAGCTCCCCTGGATTTGCATCCTGGCCACTCTGGCTTCTGTGCTAGGCTTGGCGGCAACATTCAACTAGGAATCCCAGTTCCATGGCCCTCGTGGCTCAAGCTGTGGTCCAAGGACTTCACCATCTGTATACAGAACAGAAAAAAGACAAAAGAAACACGATCAAAACCCCGAAGTTGAACCCGGTTCTTAGAGCTATAGGGTCCAAAGGGAAAGAGGTCTTCTCACCCCTGCCCCCCAACTTAGTTCTCATTTCCTGATCTGTGGGTAAATATGACCTTTATCCCCTAGATGTTGCCATTGTGGGGTTGGGGAGGAAAGAGAGACAGAGACAGAGACAGTGAGAGACAGGAACAGAGATACAGAGAGACAGAGACAGAGAGTATTCCTATCTGATGGACACAGACTGTTCTGGAAAGCAGCCAGTGGAATGAGGCTATTCCCACCCAAAACAGTCTATCTTCTCCCAGAAGGAAGCCCCTGCTATCTCTCACATGGGTGTCTCCAGCTTAGGTGATCTGAGCATGTGCAAAGCCAACACTTTTTTTTTTAAACAATATACTCATTTTTACAATATTGATCATAATGTTTAAATTGTTCTGGTTCTGCTAATTTAACCCTGCATCAGTTCATGAAAGTCTACATGTCTTCCCAGGTCTTTCTGAAACTATCTCTTCCATAATTTCTTATGGCATAATAGCATGCTAAGTATGTATATGTGATACATATCACATGGTATTCAAATACCATAACTTAATCAGCTATTGGTGATTCCCCTCAGTTTCTAGTTCTTTGCCTCTGTAAAAAGAGCTGTTATACATATTTTGGTACATATGGCCCATTTTCCTCTTCCTTTGCTCTTTGGGGTGTAGACCTGGAAGCGTATCACTAGATTAAAGGGCATATGCATAGTACCTGGCCTTCAGGTAGTGGAGACCAGAGAACTCGGTTCCAAGACTAATTCTAAAAGACCTAAGAATTCTAATCAAGATCACATTTTTTTTCTATTTAGTATTTTTTTCTTGTTTATTTGTTTTATTTTGTTTTGTTTTGTTTTTTCTTCTTCTACTTCCCTCCCTCAGAAAATATTAGTTTGGAATGGTGAGATGTTAGTTACACCTCTGCTTTCCTCCCTGTGTAAATTTTTTTTAAGTTTTTTTTATTAATTTATTTTGATTTATCAACTGTCCCTTCCATAAGCTTTTGAGCTTTAAATTTTTCTCTCCCTCTACCCCACCTCTCTCCCCAAGATGGCACACAATCTGACATAAGCTATACACATACGTTCCTATTAAACATATTTTCACATTAGTGATGTTGTAAGGAAGAATCAGAACTAATAGAAGGAACCACCAGAAAGAGGAAACAAAACACAACAGAAGAAAAAAAAGGGGGGGCAAATAGTGTGCTCCAATCTGTATTCAAACTCTATAGTTCTTTATTTGCATGTGGATAGCATTTTCCATCAGGAGACCTTTGGAGATATCTTAGATCCCTGCATTGCTGAGAAGGGCTAAGTCTATGTATATTAGTCATCGCACAATGTGGCTGTTACTGTGTATGGTATTCTCCTGGTTCTCCTCACTTCACTCGGCATTAGACTACACAAGTCTTTCCAGGTTTTTCTGAAGTCCACCTGCTCATCACTTCTTATAGCACAATAGTATTCCATTACATTCATTTACCACAACTTGTTCAGCCATTCCCCAACTGATGGGCATCCATTCAATTTCCAATTTTTGCCACCACAAAAAGAGCTGCTATAAATATGTTTGTACATGTAGGTCCTTTTCCCATTTGTATGATCTCTTTGGAATACAGCCCTAGAAGTGTTATTTCTAGGTGAAAGGGTATGCACATTTTTGTACCCCTTTGGGCATAGTTCCAAATTGCTTTCCAGAATGGTTGGATCATTTCACAACTCCACCAACAATGCATTAGTGTTCCAATTTTCCCACATCTTCTCCAACATTTATCATTTTCCTGTTTTGTCATGTTGGCCAATCTGATAGGTGTGATGTGGTATCTCAGAGTTGTTTTGATTTGCATTTCTCTAATCAATAGTGATTTAGAGCATTTTTTCATATGACTATAGATGGCTTTAATTTCTTCATCTGAAAACTGCCTAGTCATATCCTTTGACCATTTATCAATTGGAGAATGACTTGTATTGTTATAAATTTGACTTAATTCTCTATATATTTTTGAAATGAGGCCGTTATCAGAGACACTGATTGTAAAAATTCTTTCCCAATTTTCTACTTTAGTATTTTATTTTCCCCCACTTATATGTAAAAACAATTTTTAACATTCATTTTTAAAACTTTGAGTTCCAAATTCTCTCTCTTCCTCCCTCCCCAGCCCCCCTCATTGAGAATGCAAAAATTTGATATAGGTTATACATGTGTATTCATGCAAAACATTTCCATAATAATCATGTTGTAAAAGAAAACATATGCCAAAAAAAAAACCCTTCAAGAAAAAAAAAGAAAGTAAAAAAGTATGTTTCAATCAGCATGCAGAGACACCATCAGTTCTTTCCCTGGGGATGGATAGCATTTTTCATTAGAAGTCCTTCAGAGTTGTCTTGGATCACTGCATTGCTGAGAAGAGCTAAGTCGTTCAGAGCTGATCATCTTACAATAATGCTGTTACTTTGTACATAATACATTTCACTTTGCATCAGCTCATGTAAGTCTAGTTTTTTCTGAGAGCATCCTGCTCATCATTTTCCATAGCATAAAAGTATTCCATCACAATCACATACCATAACTTGCTCAGCCATTCCCTAATTGATGAGGATCCCCTCAATTTCCAATTCTTTGCCAGAAGAAAAGAGCTGCTATAAATATTTTTGTATATATAGGTCCTTTTCCTTCTTGTTTTTTAATTTCTTTTGGGATACAGACCTAGTAGTGGTATTTCTAGGTCAAAAGGTATGCATGGTTTTATAGCCCTTTGGGCATCATAGTTCCAACTTGCTCTACAGAATAGTTGAATCAGTTGACAATTCCACCAACAATGCATCAATGCCCCAATTTTTCCCCACACCCCTCTACCATTTGTCATTTTCCTTTTCTGTCCTATTAACCAATCTAATAGGTATGAGATAGTACCTCAAAATTGTTTTAATTTGCATTTCTCCAATCAATAGTGAGTTAGAACATTTTTTCATATGGCTATAGATAGCTTTGGTTACTTCATCTGAAAATTTCATATATTTTGATCATTTATCAATTGGAGAACGGCTCTGACTTTTATAAATTTGACTCAGTTCTCTATATGTTTGAGAAATGAGGTCTTTATCAGAAAAATGTGCTTCCAAATTTTTTTCACAGTTACTAATGCTGTGTTCCCCCCCATCCTATTCCCCAACCATGTTTATTCTATTTTCTCTCTCCTTTTACCCTGTCCTTCCTCAAAAGGTTTTGCTTCTGACTACCTCCTCCCCCAATCTGCCCTCCCTTCTATCACCTCCCCCCCATCCCTTTCCCCTCCTACTTTCTTGTAGGGTAAGATAGATTTTTATACTCAATTGAGTGTGTATATTAATCCCTCTTTGAACCAATTCTGATGAAAGTAAGGTTCACTCATTCCACCTCCTCCCTCTTCCCCTCTACTCTAAGAGCTTTTTCTTGCCTCTTTTATGTGAGATAATTTAGTCCATGCTACCTCTCCATTTCCCTTTCTCCCAGTACATTCCTCTCTCATCCCTTAATTTTACTTTTTTAAAAAAAGATATCATGCCTTCATAATCAACTCCATCTATATACACTCCTATCTGCCCTAATAATAAGAAAGTTTTTATGAGTTACAAGTATCATCTTTCCATGCAGGAATGTAAACAGTTTAACCTTATTAAGTCCCTTATGATTTCCCTTTTCCATTTGCCTTTTTATGCTTCTCTTGACTTTTATATTTGAAAATCAAATTTTCTATTCAGCTCTAGTCTTTTCATCAAGAATGCTTGAAAGACCTCTATTTTATTGAATGTCCATTTTCCCCCTGAAGGATTATACTCAAGTTTTGCTGGGTAGGTTATTCTTGGTTGTAATCTTAGCTCTTTTGTCCTCTGAAATATCATATTCCAAGCGCTCTGATCCTTTAATGTAAAAGCTGCTAAATCTTGTGTTATCCTGACTGTGGCTCCATGATACTTGAATTGTTTCCTTATGACTACTTGCAATATTTTCTCCTTGACCTGGGGGCTCTGGAATTTGGCTATAATATTCCTGGGAGATTTTGTTTTGGGATCTCTTTCAGAAGTGCTAGTTGATTCTTTCAATTTCTATTTTACCCTCTGGTTCTAGAATATCGGGGCAGTTTTCCTTGATAATTTCTTGAAAAATGATGTCTTGGCTCTTTTTTGACCATGGCTTTCAGGTAGTCCACTAATTTAAAATGATTTCTCTTGGATCTGTTTTCCAGGTCAGTTGTTTTTCCAGTGAGAAATTTCACATTGTCTTCTACTTTTTTTTCATTCTTTTGGTTTTGTTTTATTGTTTCTTGATTTCTCACAAAGTCATTAGCTTCCATTTGCTCAATTCTAATTTTTAAGGATTATTTTCTTGGGGCAGCTAGGTGGCACAGTGAATAGAGCACCGGCCCTGGATTCAGGAGGACCTGAGTTCAAATCCGGCCTCAGACACATAACACTTACTAGCTGTGTGACCTTGGGCATGTCACTTAACCCCACTGCCTAGCAAAAAACCAAAAAACAAAAAAAAAAAGGAATTATTTTCTTCAGTGAGCTTTTGGACCTCCTTTGCCATCTGGCCAATTCTACTTTTTTTTTTATACACGTCAGTGATCATTTTATTGACCTTTTAATAGAAAACAGGACTTTATTTGCCAGGAAGGATGATGCCATTGTACTTCTGCTGGAACCAGAGCATGGCTTCCTCTTTGCCACTTCTGTGTTTGGCCCCAATGCAGCCTGTCCTATGCTTCTTGTCTGCAATGCTGAACCCGGGCCTGCCCAGCACCACATAGAAGTCCAAGCCGTAGATACCAATGCTTGGGTCGTATTTAATCCCCAGATCAATATGCTCTTGGATCCTGAAGCCAAAGTGGCCCATGTCTGAGAAGTTATTTTTCCTTCACTCACATTCTCATACCTTCAGCCCCTTCTCCAGAATCTCTTCAGCTTTGGCCCCACAGACTGTACAGTGAACAACGATCTTCTCGTTCCTCCTGATTCCAAAAGATCTGACAGTATAGCGAGCTTTGGAGAACCCTGGGGTTTGGCCTGTGAGCTGCTCCAACACTTTGGCAGCCCGGGTCAGTCTGTCCCCACTTTCCCCAACACAGATGTTGAGGCATAGCTTACAGATGTGCAGTTCCCGCATGGGGTTTTCCTTTTCACCCTGATCTTGTGCCATGGTGGAGAACCGGAAGAGCGCCAATTCTAGTTTTTAAGGCGCTTTTTTCTTCACTGAATTTTTGTGCTTCTTTTTCCATTTGGCCAATTCTTCTTTTTAAGGCATTCTTCTCCTCATTGGCCTTTTGATTTTTTTGCTTTTGCCATTTGGCCCAATTTGTTTTTAAGGTGGTATTTTCTTTAGTATTTTTCTGTGTCTCCTTTATCAAGCAGTTGATCTGTTTTTCACAATTTTCTTGCAACACTCTCATTTCTCTTCCCAATTTTTCCTCTACCTCTCTTGATTTTCAAAATCCTTTTTGAGCTCTTTCATGGCCTGAGACCAAGTCATATTTTTCTTGGAGGCTTTGGATGTAGGAGCTTTGACTCTGTTATCTTCTTTTGAGTGAGTGTTTTGATCTTCCTTGTCACCATAGTAACTTTCTATGGCCAGAATTTTTTCTGTTGTTTGCTCATATTCCCAACCTATTGCTTGACTTCTAATTCTTTGTTAAAGTAGGGCTCTGCTTTCAGGGTGGAGGGCACACTGTCCCAAGCTTCAGGGGTTTTGTGCAGCTGTTTTCAGAGATACTGAACCTGTAAGTTTTCAGTTCTTCCAAGGTGGTATGATCTAAGGAGAGGTGTTTACTAGTCTCCCAGCCTGTGCTCTGGTCTGTGAGTGACCGCAAGCCCTCTTTTCTACTCTGGAACTGTGACAAGGCTTCCCGCTCCATCGTGGCTGCAAGCTCTGGTGTGCTAGTACTCCTCCTTGTCCTGGGACTGCCACCCAAGACTGTGACCCGGATCTGAGTATGGGCAAAGCAACAGAGTCCTGCCTCAGTGCCAGTAAATAGACCCCTGTAATCTGTTTCTGACCAATGTTTCAACCCCCTTACCATCTGTGGGCTGAGAGCTCCAGAAGCAGCTGCTGTCACTGGTGATTCAGTGGCTCTCAAGGCCTGCCCTTGGTTTGCTGAGGCCAGGGCTGTGTTGCTGTGGTCTGTGCTGGACTGTGCTTCACTCTCTCCCAGGTGTGACAGACTTTTCCTGCTGACCTTCTAAGCTGTCTAGGGCTGAAAAATTGTTTCACTCCATCTTTTTGTGGGTTCTGCTGCTCTAGAATTTGTTCAAAGTCATTATTTAAAGGTATTTTGAAGGGTTTGGGGGAGAGCTCAGGAGAGTCTCTGCCTTTACTCCACCATCTTGGCTCTGCCCTTTCAGCATCACATTTTAATGGAACTCAATGTTCTGGTGGGGAGATATTTCAAATACAAAATCAAAGGATGTCAGTGATGTCTGAGGGAAATACCTCGTTACCTTGGTTCCATACTGAAAATTCTACCAAGGATGATGTAACCAACATGACTACAGACTTAGACGTTTTGGATAAGTCTAATTGACTCCCTAGCAAAAAACAGATGCAGTCAATTCTTCTATCTTGCCTTGTGTCTCATTCCATTTAAGACCAATGTGATCATTCTCAAACTCTTGGAAAGAATATTTTTAAAAGATGCCAAGAAATGGCTACATCTTCCCCCAAAGTACCAGTATTGAGTCTTTGTATCTCTCCCATAAAATATGGGTGGGGGGGACAGATGAATGTGCTTGATGACACAGCAGGCATCAGTCAGGTGGCTTGCAGGATGATGCATCTGGCACCAACCAATCTGTATCAACCGTCACCATTCTCTAATTCATATGGTGAGGAACAGAATCAAACATGACTCTCAGTCAGAAGACCTTGCCATTTATTTAAATGGCTTCAGGGAGGAAGAATTTGGAAATGAGGGCACAGTTGGTCCTGGCTAACCACTGTCAGCTGAAATTTCAATTCAATGGAAAGCAAATAATGGTACCATGTTCCTCTGGCTGAATTGTAGTCTGTTGGCCCTAAAAAAGAGTGGAGAACCTGAAACAAGTGCTGAGATAGCATTTTAAACAGCAGCTAGTCTGCAAAACCAATAAGGGTTCATTGTTGTTTGTCTTTCATTCTCAAGGAGGACCATGACAGCAGGAAGGTGATGTCATGACTTGCAAGTGAATTGGATTTAAGTGAGGGAGGGCTGGGCAAAGTCACCAGCTTCACTCTCTCCTTGGGAGCAATCTGGGTCCAGTGGCAACATATAGATCGGGATGATTGGAGATGGCCCTGGATGTAGTGGGAGACCTTGGTCTTTTTAAGCTAAGGTCTTTAATAGGTCTCAGTTTGACTGAGGCAACACCCATTCAGTGATTAAGACTAGGTAAGAAATGAGGTAGAGAATGGTCTCTTTTATCTAATGAAAAACCGAAATCAATCTGGGAGGGGAAGGCCCTGGATTTCTGGCTAAAATAGAAACAATTGCTATTTACACTCACTCTGAGCCATCAAAGCCCGGAACAATGACCAAGTGAGGCTTGGGCTGGGACCTTTTCTCGGTCAATCAATGAGAGCCAAGGTGACTTGGGTTTAAGGCGTGGTCCTTAAAAAAAAGTCTAGCCCATAAACCTAAGATACCTTGTGAAGTTATAATGATCAAAATTTATATTTTGATGTATGATTCCCTATGTGGACAGAGGGAGAGGGAGATTAGGGAGGGAAAGGAGGGAAGGAGGATGGGAGGGAAGGAAGGCCAAAAGATTACTTTTACTATGCTACTGTTATTATGTAAAACTTTTTCTTTTTTTTCCTCTCCTCCCACTCACCCTAGAGATGGCCACCATTATACACAAATAAGTATATATGTGTATATATATATATATATATATATATATACACACACACACATAAAATTATTCTATACATATTTCTATTTATCAGTTCTTTGTCTGAATGCAGATAGTGTCTTTCTTCATATGTCCTTTATAGTTAATTTAAATATTTATAACAGTCAAGATGACTTATTCACTGAAAGTAACTTTATTAGATATTTAAAAGGAATAGCAAGTTGTACATAACAGATTTGCAGTTTCATGTTCATTCATCTTTGTTAATATACTATGTTATAAAAATGCTTGTTTTCTTCCATAAATTAAAAATAAAATAAAATGTGAAAAAGTATATTCTGTTACCTCAATGGCTATGGCCTCATTTTTTTTTAATGAGGGTGGGATTCTTTACTCAATTCACATTCATTCAGGAAGCCAGACTGGATGGCATCCCGTCGAATGGGGCCAGGAGATTTGGCTCTGGAAATAAGTTCTGTCCTTGATGTGAGGCACGGAATGAAATGTACCAAATAAAGTCCTCCATGGAGTAGGGCTATTACTTAATGGCAGGATGTTATTCCAAGTAGATTAGTTAAAAGTCATCAAGATGCTGGGAAAACAACAACTGATTTTCAAGTAAATTGAACAGTTTCAGCTTTTACAGCGGATTTAGTTAGTAATCTTGGACAAGAAGAACTATATGCCCTTTGAAAATAGTCTACCTTCTACTAGCTGTGTGACCCTGGGACAGTCACTTAACCCTGACTGCCTCCAAAAAAAAAAAAAAAGAAAAAGAAAAGACTCTACCTTTTAAACTTCCAGAGATGACAAAATTGAGAAATGCCAAATACTTGGTCAGCACCTAGCCCAGGGAAATACTGAAACACACTGTTAGTGGGGGGACTTAGGAGGACGGGATCCAGCTAACATACTGCACTATACTAAATTAAAGAGAGTTCCAAGATAGGCTAGCCTGATATCAAGAAGTTGAAGTTGGACTCCATCCAACGATCAGGGACGTGAGGAATACATTGAGGAGTAACTGTGTTTCTTTATTAACTTAATGTACATACAATGTTCTCTGATTTTCCTTGTGGAATTATTTTATGATTGAAATGTACATATGTAACGTTTATCTCTTTCGATTTTATAGTACATGTTTACTATTACCAGGTATTTGACTGGTTAATTCTGTAAAATATAATCAAAATCCCTCTAAGCCAGTTCACTTGAACATTAGTTGAATAGAGTAACTTTTGGGCATGGTTCCAAATCACCGGACCAGTTCACAGCTCTACCAACAGTGCATTGACGCTCCTGTTTTTCCACAGTCCCTCCAGCATTTGTCATTTTCCTTTTTTGTCAATTTCACCAGTCTCTTGGGTGTGAGGTGGTTCCTCAGAATTGTTTTCATTTGCATTCTTCTAATTATTAGAAGCATTTTTATGTCTATTAACAGCATGGATTTCTTCCTCCTAAAGGAACTAAGGGAATTCTAATGGTGGGGGGGGACAATATGTAAAAGAGACTTGGAAAGGGGTAAGAGAAGAGGGCGCCCACTCAGGGGCAAGGCTGCTGGTGAAGAGGTGGAGGAGTCCGGAGGGTTCAGGAGAGAAGGCTCTAGTGCTCCACAGTCCCTTTGCCCAACATCAGTTCTGATTTCTATGTCTGAGTTTTTGTTCTTATGCAAACAGGCCAAGCAAGGTCACAGTACTTGCCAATAGCAGAACTTGGCTTCCATTGTGATGGTTAACACCCTTTCCACCTGCAAAGACTGGGAAAGGCAGGGTAGACAGATGAAATTCTCAGCGCCCATACCCCATCCCACCCCAGGGGTCTCTGAGGGCAAGAACTGTAGGCAGCAGCCACAGAGGCTGGGTGGCCATCTGACCTCTACCTGAAGGCCTACAGGGAGAGGGAACACCCCACCCCCCTGTGGCAGACAGCCCATCTTTTTCACTTTTGAATAGTCCACAGGAAGGGTTTGCCTTCTGGGTCTAAGCAGAACAGGGCTGATCCTAGGCTGGCATTCAAGGGACAGAACAATTTAATTAGTGAGCTGATAATGAAAGCTTTATTGGACTTGTCTATTAGAAGAGCTGAAAGGGAAGCCCATGTGGCTTCATGGCAGACACAAAGCTGTGGGAGGCAGGAACCACGATGAAATACTACTAAGGGAAGCTCAATGAAAGACCTTCCCTGAGGCCAGGACAGATACCTTCAAACTAGTGCTGCCCACTCATGTCTCTCATACTGGGAACGGGAACACCTCCAAAAGTAAGACTGGAGGGGCAGCTAGGTGGCGCAGTGGATAGAGCACCGGCCCTGAAGTCAGGAGGACCTGAGTTCAAATCTGGCCTCAGACCAAACACTTGACACACTTACTAGCTGTGTGACCCTGGGCAAGTCACTTAACCCCAATTGCCTAAAAGCAAAAAACAAAAACCAAAAAAACCCCCCAAAAAACAAAAGTAAGACTGGGAAAAGCAGGGAAAGGAAAGGCTATGTCCAGAGATGCTGCCATGATGGTTTTCAGGTCATGGCAGGCCAGGATCAGCTTGGGAGTTCATAGAGGAGTGTAGGTGTGTGTGGGGGAGGGCGGTCATGGCCATTTGCTCCCCTGGGGGGGGTCAGGATCATAATACATCTTGGATTAGAGCTACTTGGGTGCTTAGGGGTGGTGGTACAGCTAAGAGACTCCACAGAGTGTTAGACCTGGGAGTCAAGGAGACCTGAATTCAAATCTTACTTCACACACTTACTATCTGTGTGATCTTGGGTAGTCACTTAACTCTTGCTTCTCTCAGTTCCCTCATCTGAAAATGAGTTAAATAAGAGACCCTACCACCTAGGATTGTAGTGAGGACCAAACAAGATAACATATAATGTGTCTTGCAAATCTTAAAGTGATAAATGCTAGTTTTGTCTTCCCCTAACTCTTCTCCAAGTAAAAATCATGTCTTCTGAATTCTGGGTTTCCTCTGTGTGTGTGTGGGGGGAGTGAGATGTAAGAAAACAAACATTTATATAGCACCTACTATGTGCTAAGCACTTTACAAACATTATCTCACTTAACCCTCACAACAACCCTACGACATGATTGCTTAGCTCTGTAGCTTACACATAGTAGGCACTTAATGCATTCTGTTGAATTGTATTGAAGGATCTTGAGGCCTGACTAAGCTCCAAGTTATCAGAAGGACTACTACCTCTCTTAGACCACGTGACACCAAGATTGTGAAGCCTTCACTAGCGGTCCATTAGAACCCCCAGATCATTTTCACAGTAAGCACTGTTTATCCTTGCCTCCCCCATTATAACTTGTGACCTTGATTTTTTTTTCTCTATCCAAATGTAGGACTTTCAATTTACCAGTGTAATTTCATGTTATTAGATTCAGCTCAACATTCTGGCTCTCATCCTCATTTTGGTTCTTCATTCTGTCATCCAACATTAGTTGTCTTTACATCCTGGTGCCATCTGCAGATTTGATAAGCATACCAGTTATGCCTTGGGTCAAGTAATTGACTAAAACACACACACACACACACACACACACACACACACACACACACATTAAAAAGCACATGGTCCAGGACTAATCCCTGGGGCACTCTGCTGGGTGACATTATTTCACATTGACATTGACTTAATCAATCAATCAATAAACATTTATTGTACATTGTGCCAGCACTGTGGTAGGTGCTGGGAATACAAAGACAAAAAGGCACATAGTCCCTGACCACAAGGAGCTTCCATTCTAGTGGGGGATATAAAGATTATACTTTAACTCTTCTATCATCAAACCCAAATCTCTCCATTTTGTGAACAAGGACAGGGTGAAAGACTTTGTTAAATGCTTTGTTAAAATAGTCCCCTTATTAAAAAAGCAAAACAGGGTTAAATTCAAATGACTTATAATTTTTTGGGAGGAGGTGAGGCAACTGGGGTTAAGTGACTTGCCCAGGGTCACACAGCTAGTGTCTAGTGTCTAAGGTCACATTTGCACTCAGGTCCTCCTGACTCCGAGGCCGGTACTATATCCATGGCGCCACCTAGCTGCCCTTCAAATGACTTATTCTTGATGATGTCCTGGCTGTTTGTGATTATGTTTTTTTCCTATATTTGCCAACCATCCTTCTAATGATACATTCTAGGATAGTTCCACGTGTAATAATGATGGACAGCTAACATTTATAGATAGCTACAAAGTTTCCCAAGCCCTTTCTATTACCTCATTTGGTCCTTACAACAAACCTGTGAGGTGGGTGCAATTATTATCCCCATTTTACAAAGGAAGTAAATGAGGCTGAGAGATATTAAGTAACTTGCTCAGGATAGCACGATTCTCATCTAAGGTTGGATCTGAACTCGGGTCTTCCCGGCTCCAAGTCCTCACTCTACACACCGCACCAACTAGTAGCGGCTGAGACAGTCCACGTTGTTTTTGACTCCCCAGTACAGGACCGGACACTCACTAGGGGATGGATAATTGAACTGAAGCCGAAATCGTCATCTTTCTCTGTATTTTCTGCCCATCCATCAAAGTCGGGCACAGTCAACCAGAACAGAGGTTACTATGTTTCAAGCACAGTCCTAAGTGCTAAGAACGCAAAGAAAGGCAAAAGACAGTCCCTGCCTTCGAGAAGTTTACAATCTAAAGGGGGAGAGAACACATAACGATGTACAAACAAACTGTAGGCAGAATAAATTGGGAAATAACCAATAGAGGGAAGGCATTATCATTAAGGAGGATCGGGAAAGGTTTCTTCTAGAAATAGGATTTTAGCTGGGATTTGAATCACAGATTCAAAGTGACCTTAGCGCTCATTCGGTTTACCCCATTATACAGATGAGGAAGTTGAAGACCATCCGGAAAGTCAAGAGACTTGCCCAAGGTCCGCATAGGTAGTGTGTGATTGAGGCAGAATTTGAACCCAGGTCCCTTGACTACAGAGCCAGGGCTCTTTTCTATTGCCCTACCTGCCTCCCCACTGCTGGAGCTCAGCTAGGATGATCCGGTCTCAGGCTGGAAGGCCCGGCTTGACTCCGACGCTCTCTCCCTCCCTCCCAACACCCAGAGCCTGGGGGCTCGGGCCGCGGTAGCCCCGACCCCGCCCACCACCGACGTCAACGAGGATCTCCGCTAGCCCCGCCCACGCTCCCGCCCCTTCATCCGAGGCGCATGCGCACCGGGCTTTTCCCTGCTTCCGCCTTCTCGCGACAAGCCCCGGGCCGCCGGCGGCCTCGCGGGACGAGCCGGCTTCTCGCGTGAGCGGGGCTGCGGGGTCTGTGGGGCCGGGACCACGGGGTGGACAGGGTTGCGGGCCTGGGCCGGGGCCGGGAGTAGGAGCTGCATGTGTCCCTTCTGTGGCCGGAGGCAGCGGGGTCTGTGCGGGCGCACGGGTAACGAGGGCCCCGCGGGGCAGCCGGGGGCCAGGGAGGGGGCGCGGGCGGACCCCGCGAGGCCGCCGGGCCCGGAGCCTGCACCCCGCGGCACGCGCGCGCACACTCCCTCTCGCACACGCACTCATCCCCCATCTGCTCCCGCGGCGGCTTCCGCCCTGCCCCCTCACCATCCATCCTCCCCTCCCCCTTCCCAGTCGTCTGTCCCCCCCCCCCAACCTTCCCGCACCCTTCTCCTTTCAGCCCCCACGATCTCTGGTACTCCCTTCCCTGCTCCTCCACGGCCCTGACTCTCCATTCCCCCCTAGACCTTCCCTTTTGTTTCCCATTCCTCACCCCACCCCAGTCTCCATCTAGATCTTCCCCCTTCCCTTCCTATTCCTCACCCCCCCCAGTCTCCATCCAGACCCTCCCCCTTCCCTTCCCATTCCTCACACCCCCCAGTCTCCATCCAGACCCTTCGCATTCCTCATACCCCCTGAGTCTCCAGACCCTCACCCTTCCCTTCCCATTCCTCAATCCCCCCAGCCTCCATCTAGACCATCCCCCCTCCCTTCCCATTCCTCACACCCCTCCCAGTCTCCATCTAGACCCTCACCCTTCCCTTCCTATTCCTCATATCCCTCCCAGTTTCCATTCCTTTCATGAACCCTCCTACTTCCCATCTCCTTATACTCCATGATTCTGCATTCCCTTATCGACCCTCATCCTTTCCTCCACATCCTCTGATGCTTCATTCCCTTGCTAGACAACCCTCACCCCTTCCCTTTCTTCAGGGCCCGCTGCCTTCCTTCCTTCATCCCCTTCAAGCCTCTCATTTCACATTTTCTGATTTGCCGTGCCCTTATAGACTTTCACCCTTTTCTCTTCTACTCCTCGTACAGATGTGTACCTTTTTCTCTGATTTCTTGTACTCTCTTCAGTAAATAATTTCTGCTCCCGACCTCCCACCTTCTCTTCTCCCTTCTCTAATCTTGCATTCTTTTGGACACTCAGCTTTCTGCCCTCGTTCCTTATACCTTCATATTCTCTCATCCCTTTACCTCCCTGGACCTCCTCTTTTTTCATTTGTAAAATTAGGGGGTTGGTTGGACTTGAAGGTCCTTTCCTGTAAGGTCCTTCCCAGCTCTCAATTTATGATCCTATCCCCATTCTTCACACCCTCTCCTTACTTCATTTTTCTCTCTTTTCATTTGTCACATTCTCTCATTCTCCATTCCCCTTTCCTCTTACCCTCTAATCCCCTCTCAGCTCCTGCTCTTCCCTCTTCCTTCTTCAGACCTTCTGGTCCTCTTCACCCTTTTTTCATTCTTCAGCCTCTTTGGACATCAAGTCTCAAGTCCTTCAGGCCCTCACCTCTCTGTCTTCATCCCTCATTCCTTTTGAAGAATACACTCCATAAATGTATCCTCCATACACTCTTCTGTGTAATTGGTTCATCCTTCACATTCTTTGATTCCTTATTCTTATTACCTTTCTTTTTCCTCTATTTTGGGCCATCACCTTTGCCTCTCACATTTCATAGTTTGTGCCTCATACTGGCTTTCCCCTTCAATACCTCACAGTCATTCATCCTTTTCTCATTCCTTATTCAGCTACTCTCTTCAGCCTCTCATTGAACAAGTTATTCAACTTCTTTAGGGCTTGCTTTCTTCTTCTAGCTCTTAGATTGGGATGCTGTGGTGTTTCATGATTTCTTCTATCCTTTGAATCTTCCTCACCCACCTACTTCTTTCCTGTTCATGGTCTTTGAGACTCTCTGCAGCTTCTCATCCTCCTCATACACTCTGGTCTCTGTAAAATGGACTAGATCAGGAGTTTTTAAACTGGGGTCCATGAATAGTTTTTTAATTTTTTGATAAATGCATTTCATCATAATGGTTTCTTTTGTAATTCTATATATTTTATACTTTTAAAAGCATGGTTCTGAAAAAGGTCCCTTATGCTTCACCAGACTGTCAAAGGGGTCCGTGACCCAAGAAAGAGGAAGAACTCATGGGATTAGGTTATATTTGAATTCTAAAATTCTCCAATCCCTTCTGTCTCCCTTTCCCTATTTCCCACTCCCCTTACAGCTTCTCTCTCCCATACTCAAGAAGCCATTAGAGTCCCTCACAGGATCCCAGATTTAGAGCTAGAAGAGATCATCTAGGCTAACCAGCTGGTTTTACGAAGGAGGAAACTGAGGCTCAGAGATGTTAAAGGCCTTGTCCATGGTCACCCAGTCCTTGGAGTGGCAGGGTTGGGATTTGGATCCCACCCTTGTTGGCTATCCTTGTCTGGCCTGCCTTCCTGCCTTGTGGGTTGAGCTCGGCCTTTCTACGTGACTCTCTTTATGATCACATCCTTATCCCTTCTGCTTTAACAGACTCCCCGGACTAGAGATCTAAAAAGGACGCAAGAGACCACGAAGTCCAGTCTCTCACAAATGAGGAACTGAGGCCCGGAAAAGGGGAGCGCGCCCCTCTTCCTCTGTGTTGTCTTGCTACACATCACATCTTTCCGCTCACCTTTGAGTCTTCAAACATTGCCTCCCCGCGTACTTTGCTGATTTTTCTCTCTTGTCCTGCTTGTGCTCATGTCTTCCTTCTCTTTACCCCTTCATCCTTTTTGTAGTAGTTTGTTTTATGTGGTTTTTAAGATTTAGGGCTGGAAGTCCCATCTTCTCATTTTACAAATGATAAAACAGGCCTAAGGTGGTCAAGTGACTAGCCCACTTTTTATCTCCTTATCCATATTCTGGTTTGTTTTTTTTTTTACTTTTAGGCAATTGGGGTTAAGTGACTTACCCAGGGTCACACAGCTAGTGTCAAGTGTTTGGTCTGAGGCCGGATTTGAACTCAGGTCCTCTTGACTTCAGGGCCGGTGCTCTATCCACTGCGCTACCTAGCTGCCCCACCTTATCCATATTCTGTTATGTCTCCTCATTTTTGTTTCCTAGTACTACTTTGTGAGCCTCGTTCTTACAATTTAGTGCTCAACAACCCCTTTGAATTGGATAGATGTAGGGAGGAAGGTGGCTTTCTACTTGTGAGTGTTGGGCATTCTAAAGGAATTTTGAAAATAATTTTCTTTTTCTCTTATAGGTTTGTGAGATGGCTACAGACTTTTCTGAGTCCACTGCCCCTGACTGCAAAGGAGACCTGAAAAGCAGCACCAAGCTAGACACAGAGTACCCGCTTCGGGTCCTTTACTGTGGAGGCAAGTGTTTTCAAGCTGTGTTATGTCACTTGTTTCCCTGATTATTAGTAGTCAGTACTGTTTTCATTGTCATGTGTCCTAAATTCCTTCAGAATTTTGTGTTTTCTATTAAAATCCTCTGCTAAATTTCTACCTGGATGCCTCAGTTTGATGAAGAGGTGACCCAGGTTGTCAAATACTAAAAAGATTTCAAGCACAATTCCAAGGGTAGATGGACCTACTTGTTAATTGATTTCAGGTAGGTTCGTCACCTGCTTGACCCAAGGGTGAGCAGTATTTCTGCCATAGCAGCTCACCTGAGGCATAAAAGCCACTGACATTTGTATGGTACGTCTAAGTCCAGAAAGCCCTTTACCTAAATATCGCATCTGAACTGGACAGTAGCCCTATGGAAGATGTGCTACAAATATCGTCCCCATTTTACAGATAGGGAAACTGAGGCTGAGAGGTCATTGTTCATGGTCACACAAGAACTTTGTGATCTGTGTCTGCGGAAGGAGGACCTGCGCTGGCCCAATCCTGGATCTTCCAAGTATTGTCATTAACTTTAAATAGTTAATGGGCGGAATTTCATACATGTGGGCACAGATGTTTATTTATTTATTTTGCTTTGTGTGTTTTCATTCTAATGTGGAGATGTTTATGAACGGGGTGTGCTTTTGAAGTGTCATTACAGTGGATGGAGTGCCTGGCCTAGAGTCGAGAAGACGTGAGTTCTAATCCAGCCTCAAGACTCTTACTAGCTTTATGACCCTGGGCAAGTCACTTAACCCTGTTTGCCTCAGTATCCTCATCTGTGAAATGAGCTAGAGAAGAAAATTGCAAAAGCACTGTAGTATTTTTGCCAAGAAAACCCTGCATGGGATCATGAAGAGTCAGACATGACTGAAACGAGTGAACAGTGACTCTTTCTAAGGGACATCCGAATTATGCCAGGCCTGAAAGGCTCCATTCCTTACCTAGTCCCTCACCCTTCCCCTCTGCGTTCCTCATACCCCTTGAGTCTCCATTCCCCCTTAGACCCTCACCTTTCCTTTCTCCTTCACACCCAAAATTTTGGCTTTGGGGGGGGGTTTGTTTTTGGTGAGGCAATCGGGGTTAAGTGACCTGCCTAGGGTCACACAGCTAGTAAGTTTAAGTGTCTGAGGCTGGATTTGAACTCGGGTCCTTCTGACTGCAAGGCGAGAGCTCTATCTACTGCACCACCTAGCTGCCCCCACACCCAAAATTGTGAAGGAATTTAGGACACAGAAATGAGAAGTCCAGCAAGTCTGGGGGTTGATATAGTGTAGCAGGTGCTGTCAAAGGGGAAGCAGCGTGGGACAGGGAAAGATCCCTCGCTCCAGAGTCAGAGGACTGGGGTCCCGCTTCTCCCGTGCTGGGTGACCTCGGTGGAGTCAGTGGGCTTGGGCCTCCCACTCCCTCATCTCTGATGTGAGAAGACTTGGATGGCGTGGCCTCTGAGGTTTCTTCCAGCTCCTTGTCTCTGAAGGGGCGCAGTACAGAGAAAGGAAGGGAGAGCCTGCAGTCTGGGAAATGGCCCTGTCATCCTGCTGTGTGCTGGGGAGAGCTTGGATTAGTGTTGTGGCAGTGAAAATGGAAGAGGCCGGTCTGAGAAACAGCGAAGGTCAGGCTGGGTGTCCCTACAGTCTAGGCAGAGAGAGAGAAGGGGAAAAAGAAGTAAAAGAAGGATTGAAAAAAATGGGACTAACCCTGAAATGAGGCATCTGGGAAAGGGAGGGCTGTGTGTTGGAGGGCAAGGTGATGAATTTGACTTTAAGCAGTTTGTATTTCAGATGGCATCGAAGTAGAGAAATCCATTGGGTATTCTGAGATTTGGGTGTGGAGGAGTAGATTGGAGAGAGTCCTTAGTAGTTTGAGGTAAGAGCAGATGGGATCTAGGATGTGATTGAGAGAGAGAATGGCAGAGGGACGGAGCCCTAGGTGGCACTACCGCTCAGGAGGGAGGCGATCTCTCAAGCGGATCTGCCTGCGAATGGTAGAGTTGGAGGAAGCCTCTGAGGTCCTCCAGCTCTGCTCAGTAGCCAGAGCATGAATTCCCTCTGCAGCGTCTCTGCTAAGTGAACACATCCACCCTTGGAAACCTGTGGTGTGCACCTCACCGCTTACCAAGACTGCGTTTCATTTTTATCCAGTTCAAATTGTTAGTAAATTTTTACTGATATGGAGCCAAAGTGCCTCAACAGTTGATTCTGGTTCTGCCTGCTGGGTCGCAACAGAATAAGTGTAATCCCTCTTCAGCATGTTCAAGGTATCTCAAACAGGAAAAGAAAATGATGAAATTTGGTGGGAAAAGTGTGGCAGAATGGTTTTTTTAGATATTTACCTGACTGAGGAATTTCCATTGGGGGACAATACCGTCCCACTTGTAGCCTCTCTCTAAATAAAACAAGAAGCATTGTGCTCTCTTGGGAACCACGAAGAGCTGGGCTGCCCCTCAGATACACAGGTTGTGTGACTCTGGGCAAGACCTTTAACCTTTCAAATGAGGTATTTGTGAAGGCGCTTAATAAATGCTTGTTCCCTGCCTCTCTTCCTCTAGATGACAGCTTAGGGGCAACTTCCTAAGACTGGAAGTTGCAGTGAGGGTGTGGACCTGAATTAACTGGTAAAGGCGGGGCTCCTCATCTGGGAGTTCACTCTGAAGAGAAAGTCGTTGGGCCAGACCCCATTCCTATTCCAGTTTAGTAGTAATTGTTCACGTTTATATGAAATTTCATGACTTGCAGAATACCATACTTACATTGTTTCATTTTAACCTGACAACAACCTTGTGTGTTAGAAGCTGTTCTGCCTCATTTTTTAGATGGGGAAACAGAGTGAGAGAGGTCAGGCAACTTCCCCAGGGTCCTACAAACTAAGGCTGAATTAGAATCCATGTCTTCCTGATACAAAGCTTGATGTGATGTGGAAACTTGAGATAAGACTATATTTTTTAAAAATCTCACCTCTCCTCAAATAGGTTTTTAAAAATAATTTCGGGGGCAGCTAGGTGGCGCAGTAGATACAGCATGGGTCCTGAAGTTGGGAGGATCTGAGTTCAAATACGGCCTCAGACCCAACATTTGACACTTACTAGCTGTGTGACCCTGGGCAAGTCACTTAACCCTGATTGCCTCACCTAATAATAATAACAATGATAATAAAATAAAATATTTTTTTAAAAAAGGAAGGGTTGCAGATGAGAAGAAAAGATAATAGAAGTGAAGGGAGGACGGCATTCTCATGGGGGGAGGGAGTTCTGACTAATGTCGTGTATTATGCCTTAAATATTGTTGGAGTTAATACAACTATTATTGGGTGTTTAGCTGGCTTTTTGTAGTGTGAAATTTCGTAATGGCAGCCTTGGTTCTGATACCAAAATCTGTTCATCTTAGCGTGAACATAGAATCACAAAAGCAGTTGTTTTAGTGAGAAGTCAGGAAGCTTAGAGAGAATTTCAGCTTTGTCTTTCTAGTGTTTCAATTTGGGGATTGAAGGAGCAGTGAGCAGAGACAAACTTTTGATGACATGATAGTCCTGAAGCTAAGAGCTCTCCAAGAGGCACTGGACACAAGTTCTCAGAATCCTAGAACTTCGGGGGTGGAAGGGACTTCATTGGTCAAGCCCACCTCCCCGAGCTGTCCTGGAAGGGGAGCACAGTGCCTCTCAAGGGAGCCTGCTTTACTTTTGGACACCATTAATTACATCTCCTCTCTCTTGATTCCTTGACTTCTACCCATTGCCCCTGTCTTTGCCTTCTGGGCCCATCGCTTTCTCTGTGGCACCAGGGTCCTTACACTGTCTTGCTGAAAACTGAACACAGCATTGGAGGTGTGGTTTGACCAGGAGTAGAGAGGGGTTATCACCTCCTCATTCCTGGAGGCTATGTCTCTCTCAATTCGACCCAAGATTGTATTTACCTTTTAGCTGCCATGTCACATTAATGATTCATTGACCTTGTTAGGCCACTAAGACCCCCAGATGTGTTTCGGACAGACTGCCATCTAAATGTAAACAGTACGTGTGAAGTTGATTTTTTTTCCAACCCGTGTGTAAAATTTATACTTACCCTTATTAAATTTCATCTTGCTAGGTGACAGCCTTGAGCTCTAACTTGTCAAGCTGTTTTGAAAAGCTGGCTCTGTTGTCCAGCGTGTTGGCAGTCCTGTCTTGTCTGAGGATCGGATGAGCGGGCCATTTATCTGAGTCATTGATATACAGCCCTGGAGTGCTTCATTGGCCACCGCCTCCATAGTAGACATTGAGCCCTCGTCTACTCCTAGAGTCTGACTAATCAGCAAATTACAGATGGTCCAAGTTCACTATGTTTTAGTTCGTCTACTTTTCCATAACGGTAACAATAGATACTTTCCCTAATGCTTTGTTAAAGTGGAGGTAAAATATAGGAATTGCATTCTTAGTAAAACCTGTCAGAGGGAAAAAAAAGTTCTCGGGACCTATACTTGATGAAGCCATGTTAGCTCCTTGTAATCACCACTTCCTTTTCTTTTAAATTTAATTAATGAATTAATCTAAATCAAATGAAATTCAGTTTAATTAATAAATTTAATTGGTTCTAATTTAATTAATGAAAACCTACCTTTTCTTTCTCCCACCTCCCCCTGCCTTGTGGAAAAAGAAAAACAAAACACATAGCAATTATGTGCAGTCAAGCAAAACAAATTCTTACATTGCCACAAGCCAAAAAAATATATTTCAGTCTGCGCTCTTGAGTCTATCACTTCTAGAAGGAGGTGGGTTCCATGTTTCATCCTGAGTCCTCTGGAATCAGGTCAGCCATTTCCTTCAAGGTTGTATTGTGAACGTTGTAGAAATTGTTCTCCTGGTTCTGTTTACTTTGCTCTGCATCAGTTCTTACAAGTCTTGTTTTTCTAGACGGTGACCAACTGTTTCATTAATGATCTGTTCTAGAATTTTCATAGGCATCAAAATCCAGCTCACTGGCTTGAATTGTACAAACAGTTCTCTTCCCGTTTTGGAAATGGAGACACATCCCTCTGGTGTTCCTGTGGGCTTCCATATTTTTGTCCAAGACTGGTAATCCTTTGGGGTTTCCTTTTGGCTCCTTTGGAGCTGGTTATCAACCCATGTCTTTTGACTTGAAGCCAGATTCTCTTTTCACTGTGCCGTCCTGCCTTTACTAAAGATGGATGAGAATTCCATGGCAATATCCCTTCTGTTGAATCCATGGGAGCTTATGAGAATCACCAAGAGAACATGTAGAGAGGATAGCTGAGGGCCTAGGACAGCATTTTAGGGACCTCTCACAGGTAAATGGTCTGATGAGAGAGAAATATGATGATCTAGCAGAGGAGACTGAGGAGAAACAGTCTAGGCAGAGAGGCAAGAGAGAGTTGTCTTGGAGACCAAGGAAGAGAGAGGATCCAGGGAAGGAGCAGTTGACAGTGAGGAATCACAGTGAGGTCAAGGAGAATGAGGACTGAGAAAAGAGCATAGCAGTTAAAAGATTGGTGGTGGTCTTGAAGAAAACAGTTCTGTTAGAGCGGTTGGAGGTCAGATTATGAGAGGTTGAGAAGTGAGGAACTGGGGGCCAGTTAGAGACTACTCTTTCCAGGGCTTTACTGAAAGAGGGAAGAGGTAAAGGACTCTTAATTTGAGGGAGTGGCAAGGGAAAGGCTCTGGGGTTGGGTTTTTTTTTTTAAGGATTTGGGGAGAACTGGTCATGGTGTAGGTAGAAGGGAAAGGATTGTGTCAATAAGGAGAGAGTGACTGTGAGAGAAAACAGTGATAACTAGGGCAGGCTGCTGGAAGAGGTGGGATCAAGAAGACAAGTTGAGGCCAGCTGGACTTTGGCAGTGAGAAGCCTCAGAGGACTAGAGAAGGAAAGGGGGATGATTGAGCTGGGGAATAGGGGAGAAGAGTAGCTGGGACAGCCTTGGTTTTCTCTGCAAAGCAGGAGGCGATGTCCTCTGCTAGGGCTCTGGGGGGGGCTGTGTAGGAGGCTAGATGGGAATAGCTGTTGTTCAGAACACAGTGGAGAGTCAGCCAGTTACCAGTAAAAGGGTTGTTGTAAAGCCATGAGGGCCCCTTGAGATAGATGACAAATCTGGAGTGGACTCAGGGGGCACTGCCAGTGATTTCCAGCAGGGGTCAGTATAGTGTTAGCAGGATCTGAGATGGTCAGGGAAAGTGAGCCTTGTGGTTTCCAAGGCACCTGTGATGCTGGGATAAGTCGATCAAACAAAAGTGTACGGTCAGGATTACCAAGGGAAGAAGGCAGGCCAGAGCAGGGGTGATGGAGTGGGAGAACAGGGGGCTTTGAAGGGGCTCATAGTCACAGCTGGGTGCTGGGTAGATTCAGGGGTAGTGTCCCAGAGAGGGATGCAAGGACAGAAGGCTGTGCTTAAAGAAGAGATCTCAGAGTTTTCTGGGTGATGATGAAGTCATCAGGTGGAACGAAGGTGCACATAAGGGTGGTTGATGATGTTAAGAAAATTGGGAGGCTGTGGTGCTTGAAGAGGTGTGAAAGCATGTCATCGAGTCTCCACATATGAGGGCAGGGACAGAGAGAGATGTTGTTAGTCCTTCCTTTGTGAAGAGGACCCATGACATCACAGGTGATGTCTTGACTTGTGTGTGAGTTGGATTTAAGTGAGGCAGAGTTGCACAGAGTCCTCAGCCTTACTCTTTCTTCCTAAGCCATCACGATCTAATGGCAGGACAAAAGTCTGGTAATGGCCCAGGCTGCAGTGGATGACCTTGGTGTCTTTGATGTCTGACCAAGCTCTGAGTGCCCCTCAGTGCCTGCTTTAGCCACCTTCATAACTGTTGGAACAGATTGTTTTCATCTGCCCATTCTGCCTGGGAAAGTGCTTGGTGTAGCCATCCCTCTAACCCACTCACAGGTTAGAGGCTTGACAGTTCCCTTCGATCCGACTTATCCTGGCTGTTGAGATGACTTACTGGGATGTGGCCACTGCATGCTACGGCTTTTGGGAGCCACAGCTGAGAGATGGGTGAATGAGGTGAACACCAAAGGTGGGTGAGCAGCCCTGGAAAGGGCTTGGCAGGCTGTCACACAAGAGGTGCTACTCCTTCCTGATCACCCCATACACCTCAGGGATAGAGGGGGTTACAGTGAGTCAAGTGTACTGTGAACTCCTTGAGAAATGAGGGGAGATGGCCCACAGGCTTGTAGTTGACTATAACCAGGGTCTGAACAGGGTGTTGTAGACAGATGGAATGAACCTCAAAGAAGGAGAGGTTGTAGAGTGGTGGGGACAGGAGGAGGGTCTAGAAGTGGCGGTGAGAAAAAAGGCACCTTCCTGGAGAGAAGCAGCAGCCTCTCTGTCTCTGACAGTAGCATCCTGCCTGTCTGACTGTGGACAGGTCACTTAACTAATCTAGACCTCAGTCTCCTCCTCTCTAAGATGAGGGGATTGGACAAGATGGCTTCTGAGGTCCTGTCCAGTTCTAGATGTGGGATCCTCTATTCTCCCTCTTGCCCTGCCCCTCCCAGAAGGGAAAGATACCACAATGTGAACTGGATTGGGGGATACTAGGCTGACATGGGGAAAGGTGGGGCTTGTGACCTTCCAGTTTAGGCCTAATAGGAAAAATGATTCTGTCTTGTCCCCAGGTAGAATAGTAAAGTGAGCAAAAGTTTGTTTTTCCTCCTTCCTTTTCTGAATCTGTTCACCTATTTTGCTTTCTCACTTGCCTCTTACTTCTTAATCCCATGCTCTCTTCTGGCTATTTGAAGGCCCTCATCCAAATCAACATTCCAAAAGTTCTGGGCTAAGATATGTAAGTAAGGGATGAATAAGGCTTAATATCAAATAAAGTGTTCACATACTGAAAGAGGCAGTTGTTAGCCCCAAAGAATCTTCAGCAGTGGACTTTGTTTCTGCCTGGCATTCTTCTCTGCTAAGAGGTCCTGCGAGCTCCCAGGCCCAATAAAATGAAGGTTCATTTATTGCTTAGAGACAGAGAGAGAGTATGGTTGGTTTGTGAAAGCCCCTTTCTAAAGATGAGGATGGAGCATATCCTGGAGTTGTCCTTGGGCCATTCAGATGAGATCTTGGGAGGCATTTTGTTCATTAGAGTTTTGTGGCCAAATGTTTCTTCTGGGTAGAATGGGAAGGAACTTTAAATTTTTGCTTAAAGAGATGGACTGTCCTGCAGTTCAAAATTACATTACTGAGTTTCCTTACATTACTGATTACTCTAATAAATGCAAAATATGCATACGTGGTTCAGTGATTTCATTATTCACAAAATCTCATTGACCTGCTTTTTTCCACCGTTGGGATTGTTTGACACTGTCAATTAAATACATTTTTCCTTTTTTTTTTTTTCCCTTGGGGCAATTTGAGAAGGGGCCTGCGTTGCTGTCATCACTTCCACTTCTTATGGAGAGCCCTGAGCCATCCTTTCAGGGATTCCTGCTTGCTAGAGAGTTGGAAAGGCTTCACCCATATGCCATGCAGCATGCAGAGCTGCGGTCACATGTGAGCCTCCAGGTCAGGCTGGGTGTCTGGGGTCTCCCATTTGCCATTTCTTTGTTGAAGAATCTCCCTTGAGGGAGCTCAGTGCAGCTCTCAGAAATGTTGGGGTGAGGCATTGATCAGTGTGCACGTGTGCACCTCCTCTAGCTTTAAGAATACTTTCTCAGACACTAGGGGACAGAGTCTACCACAAAGATTTTCCTTTTGCATTATAACTATAGAGTAGAAATTTTCTAATATTTTTAGAATAAATATTAGAATATTAGAATTTGTTTTCTAATACCATTTAGGGATAGCTCAAAGTAATATATTAAGCAATTTAACACCAACTAGTTGCCGATCTAGATAAACTGTGCATGTGGTAGTTATGTTCCTGAATTCTAGAGCTTGTAGGCCAGAAGGCTTGGTATCCTAAAGGATAGTAATGGGGTCCACATGTTAGATGACCCAGTGTTATATTTCCCAAGCACTGTAAGGAGAAACACTTGAGCTGAAGAAAGACAAAGAAGTGTGAAGGTGATTAGGAGACCTTCATAGTTGTAAAGAAAGCCAGAGATTGAATCTGAGGAGGGGAAATCTGGGAAGACTTGGGAAAATTTGAGAGAGAGAAAAGTTAGGATGAAGAAGAAGTGCGTCATGATCAGCAGTAGCAGCACCATGATGAAGGTAATGTTAATAGTAATAATAATAGTTAACATTTATGTAATGCTTATTGTGTGCCAGGAACTGTGCTAGGAAGCACCTGACAATTATTATTTCATTTGATCTTGACCTAAAGGAGAAGAATGATTTGAAGAGAAGGAAGATTCAAGAAAAAGTTAGTTAGCTAGACAAGGTAAAAGGTAAGAAGGAGTTTAGCTGCTAAGGTATTCACTAAGTGCCAAAGAGGTGGCCTGGGTTTGACAGTTACAAGCAGTTTGAGGTAGATGTTTTCCAGAGTGGCTCCGATAACAGTCCTTAGACTGTGGGAGAAGTACAAACATCACCCACTTGTGCAATTTCCCCTTCTTTCCCTAAGGATTGAATTTTTTAACTACTTGTGGGTATGCTTGTGCCTACTATAAGCTCCTGGTTAAAACTAGCCAATGTTCATTTCATCTCTGGCAGCCATACCCACCTTGCACCAGTTTTACCTGCCTGTCCGTTCTGCTCTTTCCGTTTGTTTTACCCTCCAATGATTGTTTCATTTCCCTTTTCTTAGCTTGCCTCGTGTTATCAACAGCCTTCCCTTTCTCCTGCTTGAGTCTCCCCCCGTCAGGAGCTAGTGTCTAACCCTTCTTGGTCTTCCTTCATCCTGCTTCTTTCTCACCCCTGAAGTAAGATCTGGGCCTCAGAGTGTCCTTCACATTCTGCTCACTTCCTGGTTACCCCCAGTTCAGCCTCTGACCTTCAGTTGTCTAATCTTCCCTCTAGGTTAGCGACATAATTTCCTTTTTATTCCATTCCAGTCCTTTTGCTTCTCCCTTTCCTTCTCCCTCAGAAGCTAGAAATCAAAATGTCCAGCAAAGAGAGGAAAGAAGACTTGGGTCACTAGCTCACATACAGTATTTGAATGCTTGCTATGTAGAACGAGGGGGAGACTTTTTCTAAATGTTTCATGAGAGCAGGATGGCGATGTTTGATGGAACTTTCAGGGGCACATATAGTTTTGATGAGGAGGAAAATGCTCTAAATGATTTTCTCTCCCAAAGTAGAGTTGACTTGTTGGGAGGTAGTGGGCTCCTCTTCTCTAGAGGTCCTCACTAGACACAAAGTCTGTATCTTCTCTGTCAGGTGTGTCAGAGAGGGAATCTTATTTCAGTATGGCTCTCTTTAGATGGCTCTGAGTCCCTTTCTTACTCTGAAATTTTGTTAAAATTAATTCGGCTTTTCTGTGTCTTGTGAAAACAGAATATGAAGCTTATGGAATTAGCTGGGGAGATAGCATAGAGTGGAATGGAAATCATAACCAGACTGAGAATCAGTAAACTCTGTATTATTATCATCGTGGTACTGCCACCTGCCAGTGCCCCTGGTCAGGTAACCCATGGACAAGTCACTTAAATTTTGTGGGCCTCAGTTTTACCTTCTGTAAAATAAGGGGTCTGATTTGATAATTGTTTCATTCATTTAAGCTTTGCAATTCTCGGTTCCTACTTACTCAAAGATAATGTGAAGGATAAAAGAAAATTATTTTACATACACATACACATGTATATGTATGTATATATATGTTTATTAGAAGATATAGAAATTGTATTAAAGGTGGTTCTCTACATGTATCTCTATGAATACCAAGACAGGCTGGTTTTCTGTCCAGGATGCTTCTCTCTGACTCATCCTGGTGGGTGGGGGCTCAAGGCCCACAGTACTGGAGACAGAGAAGATGTCAGCCTGCAGTGTTAGGAGCTTCCTCACCAGGGAATATCCCTGTACCCCTAAAATCACAGGTCGGGTACCTGGGAACCAAATGTGAGGTGATGGCCCAGCTTATCTAACAATAATCGGATATTACACCAACTCCCTTTGGTCATTGTTAGAAGAATTTAATTTAGTTGCATCTGCGGGTCACTGAAATAATTATGATAGTATTTTAGTGGAGAAGACTTATTTTCTGGTCTGTCAGTGGAACTTGACTTAACTGCTTATTAGATCAAATTTGAGAGAGGAGTTGTTTTCAAACTAACAGGAAGATTTGAAAAATATTCTATAAAATTCATAAGGGGAGGAGGGGTGGGGATGAAATAAACTGATAGAAAACTAATTCCACATTTTTTTCTTTCCCCAGTCTGTTCATTACCAACAGAGGTAAGTCTTTTTAATACTCTTATAAGCTTGTGCTGCTGTATTTGTGAGTTGTCTTGTTTCTAGAGTAGTCTTACAAATTTTTAATCTTCTACCTTTGCATTGGTCAGTTGAAACTACTCTGGAGTAGTTTCATGGTCTTATGGATTTATGAAGATTTTTTCCCCCTTAGCTTCTGAGTCATAGCTCCTTTATTCCTTTCAGCCGTACAGTTAACATTTTCTTTTTAAATGAAACTTAACAATAGCCAACTAAGAAAGGTAGTAACTTGAATTTAATGCAATTCAGATAGTTGAGAAGTAGGCAAGTGGAAGACACTGAAAATTTAGGAAGTATTCCTGTTTTCTTTGTATTCCCTTGTCCTGTCACTTTTTCTTTATATCTGTCTCTAAATTGTAATAACATAACTCTGACATGGTGAGATTCTGTTTGATTACAGATTTCCTTTAGCTGTTTTCCTGTTGCAATCTAGGTTTCAGATAGAAGAGTGGGGGAAGTTACTGTTTCCTCACTGAATATAATTGTGGCGTGTAAATTAAAATAATTTAATAGTGTGCAGAGTTGACTCTTGTAACAGTGAAATTTGATCTTCTTCCTTCAGTACTGTGAATATATGCCTGATGTTGCTAAATGTAGACAGTGGTTAGAGAAGAATTTTCCAAATGAGTTTGCAAAACTCACTGTAGGTAAGAACATTTTTGTTTTTCTGTCTTCGAAGCTTGAACTCTGTGTGTGTGTGTGTGTGTGTGTGTGTGTGTGTGTGTGTGTGTGTGTAAAACCTAATAACTTTTAACACCATAAAGTTTGTCTTTAGTGGGATAATACCATCCAAACGGACTATATAGATTTTGTTAAATCTTGTGGTCCGAGTATTGTAAAAAATAAAACTCAGTGAGGGTAGCTATTTTATGAATTTTTGTTTTCAGTAATTCTAAAGCTTTTCATGGGAACTTTGTAGCTGGAGAACCACTCACTGCTCATCATTTCTGATCTTTTTGAAATGGGATATATCTGCCTCATTCAGGGGTGGGGAACCCATGGCCTCAAGGCGACATGTGGCCTTCTAGGTCCTCTGGTGCAGCCTTTTGACTGAGCCCAAGTTTTACAGAACAAATCCTGTTAACGAAGGGGATTTGTTCTGTGAAGTTTGGATTCAGTCAAAGGGCCATACTAGTTACTGTGCTTATATACTTATAACTAGTTACTTATACTAGTTAGTATAAGAAGGGAAGTTCATGCTTTGACAGGTTAAATGATTTAGGCAGAAATCTAAAATCAGATTCCTGATTTCCATCCAGTATTGGGAACGGTGTGGGTTGGTAGCTGGCGGAGAAGTCTGGGTTAGGTGTCCAAAGGTGGTGGTGCAGTTACTTGGTGTGTATGTATGATTGGTGCCCAGCCCTCTTGGGGCACAGGAGTTGTAGTTCATACAGCCGGGGTCCTTTCCTAGGCTCCAGATTCCCAAGTATTATGTGGGATGTGGGGCGTTCGTTACCCATTAAGCAGAACTAGAACCCAATCCCTGTGACCTTGTTCGGTTAAGTTGGATGTCTCAGAGAAGGTGCTGACCATGACCTTGGGAGGAGGAAGCAGTTCTTCGTGCTGGTGTGCAGATGAGCATCTTTCCTCCTGAAGTATTGCCTCTGTGCAGAGCCTAGAGTCCTTTCCCCACCTGCTTTCATCCTGGTTTTGGAGAACAAAACACTTATTCATCAGAATTGGCTTAGCAAGCATGTGCTGAATCCTGTTCTCTGAGACTTTGCTGGCTTGACTGTTTGTCCTGTGGAATCTACCTGTAACCTGAAGGGCTTTCAGAATTAGATGGCTTAGCACAATCATTTCTGTTGTCAATAGCAGACTCTTTCTTTAGCGTAGACATAAAAGAAAAACTCCTGCCTTATCCATAGGGCCATCGTTGCCCTTCTAGAGGTGCACAAGGGTTGTGGAAATTTGTGTAAATGTGAAAAAAAGATATTAATGCTCTTTCATGGTTGCTTTTTTAAATACAGAAAATTCACCTAAACAAGAACCTGGAATTGGGGAAGGCCCAGGAATAGCAGGAGAAGAGGAAGAGAAGAAAAAGCAAAAAAGAGGCAAGGCCCAAGTAGACCCTCATTTGGGTTCATTCTCTGTCTGCTGCCCATTCATTGGTGGAAGTAGGAGGAAGGGAAATGCAATGATAAGATCTCTAGTTTGCAGACCCTTCCTAAGATAATGATAGGGTTCCTCAAATTAATCATTTCTGCCGTTGATTATTATAATTCCTCATGCATGGTGTTATGCAAGGAATATGATACCGAAGTCCTTAGGATCCAGTCTGATTTGGGACCACTGGTCTCTTTTCCATAAGCCAAATTGAACCCTGGGAAATAAGCTTCCTTTGTCCTTCCTTTGTACGTGTCAGAAAAGACCAGCCAGCCTGTTTATAAACTGAAAAATTCCAGCTGCCTCAGTGTCATTCAAATACCCATATAAATTAGAGTCAGGTCAGTGCTACTGTTGTTTTTATGGAATGCATTTTAATTAGAATGTGTCTGTACAAGATTAGATTCTGAGTGTGTGGCTGAAAGCTTTTGTGTGTTAACTGCTTTTGGAGAATACCTGTGTTTCCAAAATAAGTAAACAGCTGAGTATTAAGATTCCTTTAATATACAGTCCCACTCACATTTAGTAAAAGTTGTTTTCAGTTACTTGTTTAACGTAAGGCAGAGTAGGTGAGAAAGTAGGTCAAGGCCCTTCTCTTAAAAATAATAGTAGGGGCTGTGGCTTTCAAATAGCAGTCTCCCTGGTCACTGAGCACAAATGCTATTGAATGGCTATCACAATTTAACATCAATGATTATTTTGGGTTTCATATGTTTTAAAATAATGATCTGCATTTTAAATTGAAGGCTTACCTGTTAGTCATATACTGGAAAGGGACTTAAGAGATCGTGTAGTCCACCCCCACTTGCCCTTTCCTTTTTATGGCTAAGGAAATTAAAATTCAAAGAAGATAATTTCTCCTTATTTAAATCAGAAAAGACAGGAGAACCTGAGTAAACATTGAAAATCCTCTTGATGTTTGTTTTATATTAAGGGGGAAAGCATTATGAAAACTTGCCTCAATAAATGACCTCCTAACTTAATTCCATTCATTGTGGCTTTAAAAATTGGGATGTCGGTAATAAATTTCCACATGTATGTGATCATATAAATTCTGTAACAAGGAAAATAGGAAAACCTCACTGTTTTCAGTGATTTTCTTTAAATAGTAAATTTTAAGAATTTGAATTGGTACTTTAATTATTTTTGCCTTAAAATCACAAATAACCTGGTGCTCTCTTGTTAAAATAAAGGTGGAAGGGGTCAAATAAAACAAAAAAAGAAGACAGTTCCGCAAAAGGTTACAATAGCCAAAATTCCTAGAGCAAAGAAGAAATACGTAACAAGAGTGTGTGGCCTTGCAACGTTCGGTGAGTTTGCGTTTAAACACATGTCAAAGAACCCAAGCTTGAACTGTAGATTTTCCTGTTTTGTCAGCTGTTAAGAAACTTTCACAAGCCTTTTTTTTTTTTCATGAAAAAATAAAAATCAAACTCTGATTTTATAATTCTCATTTGAAAATCGGAACTTTTTGAGAAGTTGGAAAAGTCTCTTTGCAGTGGGGCCATTAGGATTTTTTTTCCTTCCTTCAGGGTCCGATTAAGGGGAAGTTTAGCTCAGTATGAGGAGGGCCGGCTAAGATTCCCTTTGAAGCCTACCAATGCTGCTCCTCTGTCCTCTACAGGGTTGGTGGCAAAGGGTTGCAAAGTGGCTCATCCCCTCTGTGAGTGGCAATGGAGGGTGAGGGAAGGCGGGTAGCAGCAGAATGACCTGCCTTCACAACTCCTTCAGTCCCTGGAGGCCTTGAACAAGTAGTGAGACTGGGGTGAAAAATTTAACCAAGGTCTCTTCGTGTGACTACACGGATTGCAAAACAGTGGACTGGACCTCATTATAAATATTAAGGTCTGTTTCTCTGCTGGGAATGTTTCCTCTCTTTTTCCTTTTCAAGAAAAGACAAAGTAAACAAGATATTTATTCTGATATGGAGTGTATGTAATCAGTGTGTCCCTGAAACTTAATTTGCTCGTACTGCATATGTTCTGTATATACACACACATAGGTTTATGTGTGTGTATGTCTGGTGCTGCTGTTTTTCAAGTAATGAGGTTTCATGTGACCTTGAAAATTTGTCAAATCATAAAAACAGGTCGCCATTGCAGTTCAGTGATCTCTTTTTTAATAGAGGAAAATAGAATGCATTAAGTAATTAATACACAGTGAATTAATTGATACAAAAACATATAAATTGTTTTTTATGAATTTGAAGTCAGACTAAATAACGTTAAAATAGAAAAGATTTCTTTGTGACACCCAGTTATATTACACTGTGTTCTTTTTTTTGACAGAGATTGACCTTAAAGAAGCACAAAGGTTTTTTGCTCAGAAATTCTCCTGTGGTGCCTCAGTCACAGGGGAGGATGAAATCATCATTCAGGGAGACTTTACAGATGACATTATTGATGTAATTCAGGAGAAGTGGCCAGAGGTGAGTATATGACAAGCAGGAAAAGAACACTGAACTGGCAGTTAGGAAATGTGGACTGACTGACCTTGGGCAGATCACTGCCCTTCCTATGCCCTGTTCCCCAACCCCTGGCCTCAGAGTCTTCATCTTAGATTCTGCGATTCCAAAGTAAGAATGTTGTACTCAGTGATTGCTTTAGCTCCCTCCAGCCCTGAAAGGATTTGATTTTACTGGTTGGGTGACCGTGGGCAGGTAGATCACCTCCCCATCCCCACCCCTCTCTCTTACTCAGTTTTCTTACTTGTAAAATGAAGATATGAACTAGATAACCCCTAAGATTCCTTCCAGCTCTAAGTCTTTGATCTTATCACTTTAAAAAAAAACCCAAATCCCTTACTTTACTCTAAAACTCATAAAAGTATAATAATCTGTGTTTTACAGGTGGATGATGACAGCATTGAGGATCTTGGAGAAGTAAAGAAGTGATTTTAAAAATTTGTCTGTATTTAATGACCTGAAGTTATAGTTGATGTAGCCAAAGGGAGGGAGGCCTTTAAAAATATATATATTTATCCTACAGTAAAACTGTAGACTACCCTTATCCTTGGCATTTCACTGTTCTGTACAAGGCTGCTTGTGTTTTTTCTTTTGTTTTATTTTTTAAATTGCCAAAGTCCAATAAGCTGGGGAAATCCATCATGCTTATGCATGAAATAGAGATTTAGTTAAATAAAAAATTTTGGTCATATGGTACTGACTTTTTTTTTTTCTCAGCACACTCTAGACTTTTTGTGGGGAGCATTTTAATTCATCTATTGCTATTTCAATTCACTGTACAATTTTTAAAAAGAATTTGGATGTCTTACTACCAAAGCCAGGCTCTTTGCTTCACCCTTAAGTCTCCAGTGTGTTTAGCCTTCAATTTGGCAGAAGGCAGCTTGTAGATGTATTGTGGACTTTACTATTTGATTACCAACAGAAATCCATTTCATACATTTATTAAAATGCTTATTTTGACTATCGGGCCACCGAGGTTGAAAATTCTTCCCAACATCTACAAATAAAGTAAGAATGAGATTGTCCCAAAACTCTACTAACTGTTTATACTTAAATCAGAAATACCAATCTGGGAAAGAGCATTTGCAAAATGTTTTTTTGCAGTAGGAAACTATTAGTGGTAAATTCACACAAATTTATACTGTTTTTATAAAAGCCCTAAGCCAGGCATTGTAAACTAGAAAAAAGAAAATGTCTTCTAGGTTGCTATTAAATTTAGCACCTGTGAAAAAAATGCTGATTGGTTTTTTTCCCCCGTACAAATTGAAATCCTGAATGTACTGGCCTTTTTATAATTAAGATCTTGAAAGTAATATATAGTAAGGATGTAAATTAAGAAAGTAGACATATTAAAAGGGTGCATTTTACTAAACAGATATCCAATTAACAGCTGTCTAAAGCAAACATTCAGGAGACCTGTTCAGCATGTGTGGTGTATGTATTCTATTGGTGCTGAAAGATGGCTGTGTGTGTGGCCGTGTCAACTTGTGAACTTTGTGTCAAGATACTCAGTGTTCAAGTCCTGGCAAATGCGTTTTCACTTCTTATTTGGCCAGCAATGGATGTCTCTGCAGGAAAATGTAGGATTAAAATGATCCTTGCCTATACTATTCGTGTCCTTTTTTGAGTTTGTGGCATATTAAAATGGAAGTTTGATTAACCTTTTTCACAGCTTCAGTTGTGACTAAATCCAGTGAACAGTTCTTGAAAGGGGCAATTCACACAAATTCTGCACTGTACTATTTTTCCAGAAAGAGCTCGGAGAGCTGAAGCAGCCCTTTCTGTCCTTTTCCCCTCCTCTCCTGGCGTCCTCTGCTGTCCATCAGTCAATCACCTAGTAGCAGATACTTTCCCTCCACGTGAGCCGGTACCCTCCGTATAGATTGTGTATACGCGGTGTTCCTGTTCAGCTGCTGACGTGAGCCCCTGGATCTGGATTTCTCCATAGGCCTGATGACAGACAGTAACGAAAAGTTCTTTTCGTAAACACAGGAACTCAGTATTTTAAAGAGGCCTGACTTCGAAAGACGAGCAGCCTTTCCGCGCTGCCCTTCGCTTCTGAACGCAGCCCGAGGTTTCCTCTGAAAAGAGAAGGGTCTGCGCGCGGCCGGGCCAGCCGGGAGAAGGGGCTTTGGGGGGGCGGCGCAGCGGGCCCCGGGAAATGCCCCTGAAAGGGCTTCCGGGACAGACGGGCCGCCGGTCACCCCGAGAGCCTCAGGTCCCCAAGAGCCTCAGGGCCCCCCGCCGAGGCGGGCCGCGAGCTCCGCCAGCTGCCCGGGTCCGGGATCTCGTGGGCCGCAAGTTCTCGCGAGACCCAGGTTCGCCCTCCGGGCCGCGTTTGAGTCAGGAAGGCGGTTTGTGAGCACTGAGTTGGGCAGGTGAAGGCGGGGCCGCGGCCGCTTGAGGCCAGTCCCCGCGACCTGGCCGGCCGGTCTGGGGAACGCAAGCCTATGGCGTTTCCAAGGTGAAAGGCCGACTTCGACTTTCTCCCGAGGCGGACGGGGACCACCACGCTGCGGCCACCTATGAACCCGACCTCACTCCCCCGCAAGGTACGCGCGGCGCGGCGCCGCCCCGCCCCGGCGCTCAGTGCCGGGTCCGGAGGCCCCGCCCACCCCGCCCCGCCTCTCTGGGGCCCAGGGCCCGGCCCCGCTCCCGGCCGTGGCCCCGCCCTGGCGCTCAGTGCCGCTGTCCGGAGGCTCCGCCCTGCCGTGGCCCCCGCCCCTGGCCCGCCCCCTGTCGGCTGGGCGGGCCCCTTCCACTCCTTCGCCGTCCCCTCCCCCCGTGCCCTGCCTTGCTCTCCTCTCGTCTTCTTGTGCTCACTCTGCTCAGCGCTCCTGTCTTCTGTGCTCTCCTGCCTTCCCAGCCCCCATGATTAGTCTTGGGTCCTTCCCTCCGAGCCCAGCCGCGATCTGTCCTCTCTGTTTCTTGTTGTGCACCGCTGTTTGCGTGGAGTCTCCCATTAGACTGTAACCCCTGAGGGCAGGGCTTAGCGCTGCCTGGCACCTAGCAGACCCTTAGGACCATCCTTTCCCATTCTTCCTTTAGCATGTGAACTCATTGCCTGACTGCGGCTACATTCTCTGTCGTTGTGTTCCTAAACTTCTTTAGCTCATTGCCTGGCACAAAGGAGGTGCCTGACAAATATTTGTTGATTTATTGATTTCTTCTTTCCCCTTTTTTTCTTTCCGCTTTCTCTTCTTTCCTTCTGTATTTTCTCTGCCCTCTTGTCTCTGCTGTTCCCTGCCTTTCTCTCTACTCTCCCTTCTTTCTGTCCTTTTCCCGTCCTCTCCTGTCCTCCTCTTCTGTCAATCAATTAAGCAGCAAGCATTTATTAAGTGCCTTCTGTGAGCCGGACACTGTGCTTAGCGAGGGGCTGCCTTCCTTCTCCCTGCGTTAATTAATGCATTTTGTTTTTCTGTACATCATTTCCACATACCCCTCCCACCATCTGGTGAGTCTTGCCTTTTAACAAAGCAAAACATTTTTAAAAAATCAGCCGAAATAGCCACTGCACTCTGATAGCACCTGTAATATTCTGGACCCGTGGTTTCCAACCGCTCCAAAGAAATAAGAGTAGTGCATTTCCTTATCGTTTTTTCTGGGGTCAAGATTGGTCATTACATTAAGCTTTGGGAGGGGGAGTGGGGCCTTGACCTGTGACTTCATTGGGGTGACCTGCGACTCCTTGCATGGAAGCTCCCTCCACCAAGAAGATCCACAGGTTGTCTGTACCGCAATCTTAGAGCTGTTTGAGGGCATTGAGAGGTTAAGCAATTTGGTTATGGCCATGATGATGGTCAAAAAGTGGAATTTACAGTTCCAGACCTCTCTTCCTCCTGTCCCCCAACTAATCCCCCATCATTGTGTGTTTTTTCCCCCCTGATTCTTCTTACTTTGCAATATTTCACACAAGGGAGATGGTGTGGTAAGATAGAAGGATGCTGGGTTCAAATCTTGCTTTTGATGCTTAATTTGTAAAATAAGAGGGATGGGTGGCTTGAGGTTTCTTCCTGATCTGAGTCTCAGATCCTAATTCAGTGTCTTCTGCCCTCTCTTTTCCGTCCTTTTCCTCCTCAGACCCTCCTGTCTTCTCTTTCTGGCCGCTTTCTTTGACTGCTTCTCAAGTTCATGTTACTGGGGGGTCAGTGGAAGGACTGGGAATGATTAGCCTGGAGAAGAGAAGCCTTGAGGGGAGTGTGATGGCTGCTTTCAAAGCATTCAAAGGACTCTTGAATGGAGGAAGGTTTTGACTTGCTCTCTTTGGCCCTGGGAGCAAAGAGGGGAAGTAACCAACATGCACATTTAATTTGTGTAAAAAGGAAAAAACCCAAAATACTGAGAGCTGTTCAAGAATGGAATGGGCTGCCTTGGGTGGTTCTGGGTGCTGGAGTGTGACTGGGGAGGTCTTCGAGCAAAGGTCGGAGGGCCACATGTTGGTGAGACTGTAGAGAGAGATGAATTCTTGTTCAGGCTTCAGTTGAACTAGATGGAGAGCTTCTGAGGGCCCTTCGCATAGCAGATACTTACTGAGTGCAGCTTGACTTGGTTTCCTCCATTCTCCCTCCTCTCTCTGGTCTTCTGTTATTTTTTTCTGTCCTGTTCCCCTTTCTGGCATTATAGCCTTTCTCCTTCTGGTCCGGTCTCTTTTGTAGGTCTGCTTTCTTCCCCTCCTCTCTTCTCTCTGAGATGCTGTCCTCTTTTCTTTCTAGGCTTTCCATTTATCCTTTCTATCTTCTTAACTTTCTTTTTCTCCTCCTCTTCTTAGTGTCCTTCCCTCTCTCCTTTCTTATTTCTCGCCTCTATTCTCCTGTTGTTGTTGCTTTTTTTAAAAAATCAAGTCAATATTAAGCACCTAATAACTGACAATCTAAAGTTTGCAAAGCACTTCCATTTATGCATTTGAGCCATTGAGTATATTAAGTTCCATTATTCTCATTTCACAAACTGAGGAAACTGAGGCTCAGAGAAGTGAATGACTTGCTAATGGCCACATAGCTAGTAAATGTCAAAGGTGGAATTGGAACCTAGATCTTACTGCCTCTATACCCTCTGCTCTTTGACAAGATGCTAAGTTCTGGGTCTGGTGTTATTTGGTCCTGTCTGACTCTTCTAAACCCCGTGGAGCATACTGTCCAGGAGGTTTTCTTGGCAAAGATCCTGGAGTGGCTTGCCACTTCCTTCTCTAGTGGATTGGGGCAAACAGAGGTTAAATGACTTGCCCAGGGTAGTACAGCTATTGAGTGTCTGAGACTGGATTTGAACTCGGGTGTTCCCTATTCCAGGCCCAGCGTTTGCCATCCAGCTGCCCAAAAGAAAACTGTCCCTGCTCTCAAGCAGCTTATGTTAAGTTCTGTTGAGTATACATGTCATGGATATAGTAAACAGTTTGAGTAAGAAGACGTCATTTACAACTATGGGCGTCAGGAAAGGCTTCCCTGGGGATGTGGCCTTGGATTCTGGGGAGCTAACAAGAGTGAAGTTCAGGCGGAGTGGGTGCATGCGCAGAAGTGTGTTGCGGGAAAAATATTAACACTGTGAGCTACATTTAGGCACAGAAATAATTTATCATCTGTCTAGTATCTAAGCCATTTTTAGCTTGGGGGGAAGAGAAAGGTAGGGGAGGGAAGGAGGAGAAGAAGGGAAAGGGGGGTGTGTTAATTTTTCTTCTTAAGGACCTAGCGCCCTAAGCCTTTGCTGAATAACAAAATTGTTATCTCATTCCCTCTGGGATCATTTTCTCTTCATTCTAGGAGTTAAACCAAGAAACTTCCTTCCTTCCAACTTAATCTTAATCCTTTCTCTTTGGAGAAAGGGAAGGGGAAGGAAAAGAGAGCAAACATTTATTTAGGCCTACTTTGTGCCATAAATATCTCATTTGATTTTTACAGCCACACTGGGAGGTAGGCGCTATTATGATCCTCATTTTACAGTCAGGGAAACTGGGGCAGGCGGAAGTTAAATGACTGGCCCAGGGTCACACAGCAAGTAATTGTCTGAGGTCTAATTCGAGTTCAGGTCTTCTGGACTCCAGGCCCAGTTCTCTCTCTGTTCTCTGTCTAGCTACCTTGGAATATCTTAGTCAGTTCCTGGTAAGGAAGAGCTCTCTTCTAGACAAGAGTTAATTTGGTTAATTAATACAACTTCCTAAGAAAAGCCTTAGCTAGGGGGTGGTGGATGGAGCGCTAGGCCTGGAGTCCAGGAGATTTATCTCCTTGAGTTCAAATCTGGCCTCAGACACTTGACCCTGGGCAAGTTGCTTCACCTTGTTTGCCTCAGTTTCCTCATCTGTCAAATGAGCTGGAGAAGGAAATGGCAAACCACTCCAGTATCTCTGCCAAGAAAACCCCAAATGGGATTATAGAGTTGGACACAACTGAATAACAGGAACATAGTTGAACATTCAATATTGCTTTTTGAATAATTCTATTAAGAATAATAGCCATTTTCAGTGGAAAAAGTCTGTTTCTGCAGTGAGAGAGAAGATAGGTTTCAGCCCCAGTTCTCCAGGTTGGCCCTGGGGTGGCGGCTGTCTCTTGAGCTTCCAGCCCACAGACTGAGTGGCTAATCAGAGGGGGATTGCAGGGATCTCTCTGCTGATGCAGGATTCTCTTGCTTTGCCCGTGCTTGGATCTGGGTCACAGTTCTAGGTGGTGGTCCCGGGGCAAGGAGGAGCGCTGACGTGGTAGAGCTTTAGTGGTGGTAGAGGGGAAATCCTCCTCACATCCAAGACAGAAAACAGTGCTTGTGGACACTCATAGACCAGATAACAGGCCAGAAAAGGAGCAAACACCTCTCCCCTTATCATACCATGTTGGAAGAACTGAAAATTTACAGGTCCCTAGAAGTATCTCTGAAAACAACTGTACAAACCCCTGAAGCTTGGGACAGTACATTCTCCACATTGGAAGCAGACCTCTACCTTGATAAAGAGTTTATAACTCAAATAATTGGCTGGGATCATGAGCAAACCTTGCAAGAAGTGTCAGACCATAGAATCTTTTTTTGGTAACAAAGAAGATCAAAACATTCAACCAGAAGAAGACAACAAAGTCAAAGCTCCTACATCCAAAGCCTCCAAGAAAAATATGAATCAGTCCCAGGCCTTGGAAGAGCTCAAAAAGGATTTTGAGAAGCAAGTAAGAGAAGTAGAGGAAAAACTGGCAAGAGAAATGAGAGTGATGCAAGAAAATCATGAAAAACAAGTCAACAGCTTGCTAAAGGAGACCCAAAAAAATACTGAAGAAAATAACACCTTAAAAAATAGCCTAACCAAATGGCAAAAGAGGTCCAAAAAGCCAATGAGGAGAAGAATGCCCTAAAAAGCAAAATTGGCCAAATGGAAAAGGAAGTCCAAAAGCTTACTGAAGAAAATACTTCCTTAAAAATTAGAATAGAGCAATTGGAAGCTAGTGACTTTATGAGAAATCAAGACACTGTAAAACAAATCCAAAAGAATGAAAAATTAGAAAACAATGTGAAATATCTCATTGGAAAAACAACTGACCTGGAAAATAGATCCAGGAGAGAGAATTTAAAAATTATTGGACTATCTGAAAGCCATGATAAAAAAAGAGCCTAGACATCATCTTTCAAGAAATTATCAAGGAAAACTGCCCTGATATTTTAGAACCAGAGGCAAAATAGAAATTGAAAGAATCCACGATCTCATCCTGATAGAGATCCCAAAAGGAAAACTCCTAGGAATGTTGTAGCCAAATTCCAGAGTTCCCAGGTCAAGGAGAAACTATTACAAGCAGCCAGAAAGAAAAAATTCAAGTACTGTGGAAACGCAATCAGGATAATACAAGATTTAGTAGCTTCTACATTAAGGGACCAGAGGGCATGGAATGTAATATTCCAGAGGGCAAAGGAGATAGGATTACAACCAAGAATCACCTACCCAGCAAAACTGAGTATAATCCTTCAGGGGAAAAATGGTCATTCAGTGAAATAGAGGACTTTCAAGCATTCTTGATGAAAAGACCAGAGCTGAATAGAAAATTTGACTTTCAAATACAAGACTGAAGTGGAACATGAAGAGGTAAACAGGAAAGAGAAATCATAAGAGACTTATTAAGATTGAACTGTTTACATTCCTGCATGGAAAGATGATATTTATAACTCATGAGACCTTTGTCAGTATTAGGGTAGTTGGAGGGGAAAAAATATGTATGTATATGTGGATAGATAGATAGAGGGCACAGGGTGAGTTGAAGATGAAAGGGTCATATCTGGAGAATAAAATTAAGGGTGAGAGAGGATTATACTGGGAGAAGGAGAAAGGGAGAGGTAGAATGGGGTAAATTATCTCACAAAAAAAAAACAAAAGAAAGGGCTCTTACAATGGAGGGGAAACAGGGGAAGGTGAGAGGGAATGAGTGAATCTTATTCTCATAGGATTTGGCTTAAGGAGGGAATAACATACACACTCAATTGGGTATGGAAATCTGTCTTACCCTACAGGAAAATAGGGGGAGAAGGGGACAAGAGAGCAGGGGGATGATAGAGAGGAGAGCAGATTGGGAAAGGGGTAATCAGAAGAATACTTCTGAGGAGGGACAGGGTCAAAAGAAAGAATAGAATAAATGTGGGGGCAGGATAGGATTAAGGGAAATAGAGTTAGTTTTTCACAACATGACTACTATGGAAGTGTTTTACATAACTGCACATGTGTAACCTATATTGAATTGCTTGCCTTTTCAATGAGGGTGGGCGAGGAGGGAGGAATGGAGAAAATTTGGAACTCAAAGTTTTAAAAACACGTTTTAAAAAAATGTTTTCACATACAACTGGGAAATAAGAAATACAGGAAATAGGGTACAGAAATCTATCCTGCCCTACAGGAAAGTAGAAGGGGAAGGGGATAAGAGAAAGGGGGGGGAGAGACAGAAGGCAGGGCAGACTAGGGGAAGGGATATTCAGAATGCATGCCATTTTGGGGTGGGGGGAGGGATGAGATGGAGTGAAAATTTGGAACTCAAAATCTTGTGGAAGTAAATGTTGAAAACTAAAAATAAATAAACTTTTAAAAAAAGAATAATAACCATTTAATTAATATAAGTATAATATGATGTTGGTTGTGCCTAATTTTTAAAATTACATTTAGAGTTGTGGTAAACAGATTTTTAGCACTGAAAACTATTAGCAAATCAAAACTACTGCTAGGCCAAAGGCCATCAACCACTAAGCATTTATTCCTATGCTCAGGCACTGTGCCAGGTGCTGGGGACACAGTAGAAAGAGTAGAACATTTCTTCACCTGGAGGAGTTTAAAACTTTGGGGGAGACGGTATAGGCAAATCTAGGCACGCTTCAAATAGATACAGAAGAGATAGAGCCTTCAGAAAAGGGCTTCTGTGCTTGAAGGAAAGGGTGAGGAGGGAATGCCTTCCAGTCATGGGGGCTGGCCAGTTCAAAGGCCGAGAGGGGAAAAGTGAAGTGTTAGTGACTCTGGAGCCTCCCCTCTCTCTAGTGGGATTTTTAAAAATCACATGATCATTTACACATTTTTAAAATACTTGGAATGCTGGAGAGCCCTGCTCCTGGGGAGGCTGGGCCTGGTTGATCTCTTGGGCTCTGGAGTTCAGAGCTGAAGATAACTAGGCCAATTGGGTGTCTGTACCAAATTCAGCATCTGTACTATAAGCCCTCAGAAAGTAAGGGAGTGGGGCACCAGGATGCCAAGGAGGTGCACACTGGCTGGCTAGAACCTGAGCAGGTCAAAGTCCCGCCAATCAGAGTATGTCCAAGCCACCTCATGTCCAGCCTAAGTTCGATGGAGAAACCATGTGTTAAAACATTTTTTTCTTACTAGCTGTGTGACCCTAGGCAAGTCACTGAACCCCATTGTCTAGCCAAAAAAAAACCAAAAAAAACATTTTTCTTAAGAAACAAATAAACCATGTTTGAAGAATAAATAAATGATATTTTCAAGGCAATGTTCTATGTCCTGGAGATACAATGGTGAAAAAACCCCAACATGGCCCCTGCCCTCAAGCAGCTCACAGTGTAATAAAGGGAATATGACAGGTACACAAATAACTCTGGTGCAAGGTAAAATGTGATAAGGGCAAAGCATACATACAGAGAAAGTGCTTAGAGAAAATGTGAGGTGGGAAAGATCAAATGGAGGAACCAGGGCAAGTTTCTCGGAAAGGTTGGCCCCTTGAAGAGAGCCATTTTAGTGGGCGGAGAGGAGGAGGCATGGCCTGAGTGCATGCATGGAACCTGGCAAGGGAAGAGTGAGCTGAGGGAACAGCTACAGGGCCAGTTTGTCTGAGTGTGGGCCTGAGAAGGAGAGCCCAGGGACAGGAGACTGGAAAGGGAGATCACAGCTGTGTTGGGGAGGGTCTTCAGTGCTGAAGAGTCTGCTGTAGGCCACTGGCTCTCCTCTTTGCAATCTTAAAAATTATTGAAGCTCTTACAGAGCTTTTGTTTCTGTGGGTTATATCTACCCATAGTTACCATATTAGAAATTTAAATGGATAAAATGTTAAAATACTTATTCCTTTAAAATAACAATAGTAAGCCCATTATATGTTAACATTAGATAACATGTTTGTGAAAAACAACTGTATTTTCCAAAACAAAAAAATTAGTGAGAAAAATGGCAGTGTTTAACCTATTTTTGCAAACGTCTTTAATTCTAGATTGATGGAAGACAGCTAGAGTCTCATATGTGCTTCTGCATTCAATCTTTTTGTGATAATGTTGTTTTGGTGGTTGTATATGAATAAATCTGGCCCTAGATATGTAGTTGGAAGAGAGAGGAGTATTTTAATAAGCTAATGATATCTTAGTAAGTGGTAAAAATAGTTTTGACATCATGGCCCCCCCCGACTTGAAGGATAGCTACTTTAGGCAGTAGGGTCTCAGGGACCTCCATGGGTCCACAAGAAACTCACTTTGAGAACTGCTGTACTAGGTAATAAGGTCTTGGGGCCCCCCATGAGTCTGCAGACCTCACTTTGAAGACCACTGCTCTAGGTAATAGGGAGCAGGCAGATACATGCATTAGGAAGATTATTTTGGCAGCTGGGTGAAGGATGGATGGGAGAAGAGAGAGAAAGGAGGCCAGGAAGACCAGGTAGCAAGCTCATCCAGTAATTCTGGCAAGAGGTATGATGAGGCCCTGGAGTGGAAGGGAGAGATGAGAGAGATGGTAGAAGTACCATGGAGAAGGACTTCCCAGCCAGGTGAATGTGGGGAATAAGGGAAAGAGGGAAGAATCCGTGACAGAGGTTTCAAGCCTGGGTGGCCAAAAGATGAAGAATAGAAGATCTAGGGGAGAAAGATGAAGAGTTTGGTTTGAGGTGTGTTGAATTCATGGCATGACAACATCCAGTTGAGATGTCCAGCAGGCAGTTGGACATTGAGGGCTGGAGCTCAGTCAGGGGTTTGATTGGGGCTGGATTTTAAAGATGGCCACTGAAGCAGTGGGAGTGAGTGAATGAATGAATGAAAAAGCACTTAGTGTTTACTAAAAAGCACTTTGCTGAGTTCTAGGGATGTAAAAACAAACATACCAAACAGACTCTGCCCTCTAATAGCAGGACTGTGGAGCAAGAGTGAAGAGAAGGGGAGGGTACACGCCCTGTGCCCGTGGCAGTGGGTCAGAGCCCAAGGCTTCAGGGTAGAAGTCCACGGGCCGGAAGGAAAGGCCGGTTCAGGCAGCTGGCTTGGTGTAGCTGGGAGAGCAAGAAGAAAGATGAGGTCAGAGTCTTTGAAGGGGGTTAGATGAGTCACAACTGACATTGAAACTGACGTTTCAAAGTTTGCCAAGCTTTTGAGATATATTATCTTGTTTGGACCTCACTATCAACTGAGTGCGATCAATGCGATTTTCACTTCGTATTTCTACTCTCTCTACTCACCTAGCCCAGTGCCTGGTGCTTAGAGAGCGCTTCTTAAGGACTTGCTGATTGATGCTGGAGGGATTACTATCTCTAGTTTACCGATGAAGAAGCTGTGGAAGCCTCGTCAAAATTAAGTGTCATGGTTATAGTCATGGAGCCAATAAGTAGCTGAGGTAGGATTTGAATCCAGGTTTTCTTGTCTCAGAATCCGGCCCTTCGTTCACTCTGTCATGCTGCCTCCCAAGACAGAGTTTTCTTCCTTTTACAGGCTTAAAATTCATTGTCCTCCCCATTGAGCAAATGGGCTCATTTAGTCTTCAATTTAGCTTACTGTCAAAGCATAACGTGTTCCAAGAGGGATAGAATTTGGGTTTATAGCAATGACAAAAACAACGCACAAGTTTTTCTGTGTTAGGCTAATCATTTTGTTACTCTTCGGTTGTGTCCAGCTCTTCACAACCGCTTTTGGAGTTTTCTTGGCAAAATTAACTGGAGGGGTTTGCCATTTCCTTCTCAAGCTCATTTTATAGGTGAGGAAACTGAGGCAAATAGAGTTACATGACTTTCCCAGGGTCACACAGTTAGTAAGTGTCTGAGGCTGGATTTGAACTCAGGAAGATAAAGTCTTTCTGATTTTAAGGCAGGCATTCTATCCACTGCACCCCCTAGTTGCCCTTCTAGACTAATAGCCTTTTAGAAAAAAAAAAAAGAGAGATTTGCAGTGCATAGAGTGCTAGACTTAGAGTCAGAACATTTGAATTCAAATTTTACCTCAGATGCTTATTAACTATGCAATCCTGGGCAAGTCACTGTCAAACTCTGACAATAAAGGTTTTAGCAAAAGCTTTATACCAACTGTCAACTCTGACAAATAAAATAAAATAACACCAAAGAGCTCACAGAGATAATAAGCAAAAAGCCTTCTTTACTCCTTTGGAGGAGGGAAGCTAGGCATGCATGCCAGGGCCTCCTCTGTGGGGAGACCTGAGGCAGCGAGGCTAAGCCTTGATATGTATAATTGTGGCTAGACAAAGAGCTAGGCAGTGAGGGTAACAGCAACAATGAGGCTAGAGAGAAAAGAGCCATCCATAGCAGGGCCTCCTGACCGGAACACGATTCCTGCAGGTGCTTAGCTGAGCTCAGGGACCACGGGGGTGGGGGGGGGGGTAAGCTGGTGTGAACCAGAACTGTGATTTAGCTGCAGCAGAGTTCATCCGGAGGGTGAGCGCAAAGGACTGTTGTTGTGCCCAGCTCAGGGCCCACCTGCTTGCTGGGCCTTAGCTCTGGAAAACAGAGAGGAGTGAAAAGAGAGGGGTGGTCTTGGCATGGGGATCCTGACATCACTTAACCTCTGTCTGCCTCATCTATAAAACAGAAATAATAAGCATACCTACTTCCACGGGATATTGTGAGGATCCATTGAGAAACTGTTTGTAGAGTGCTTCACAAACCTCAAGGCGCTATATAAATGGGGCTATTTGTATTATTAGTGTTGTGGGTAGGATGGGTAGAACATCCCGAAATACCGAAAAGGAGGACTAGTTGATACTGCTCTGGGGACGTAGTCTTTATATGTTTATTCCATAGCTTCTTTGTGTTCTTTTGTCAATCTTGAAGAGAATTACATCAGTAAATTCATTTAACTCTGAATTAAGTAATTGCTTGCAACCAGTCTCTTATTTTGAACAAGGTTAGCTCAGCTAGCTTTCTGATTCGTTTTCTTAGTTGTGGGGTGGTGAAACATTTTTTCTTTGCATAGAACATCATCTATTCAGAAATTGAGACCCACACTATCGAGAAACAGCGGAAAGAGCTGCACCTGTTGATTGGGGAGCTAAGAGACCGGGACCGAGAGCTCAGTGAGATGGTTCTGGCACATCAGAGACAGCTTCTGGCGTGGGAAGATGATCGGCAGAAAGTGCTGACTTTGGAAGAGAGATGCTGCAAATTAGAGAGTGAGTACAGCCCAGCCAGGTGTTCCCCCTCCCCTGCAGCAACACCCCCCCCCATGCCAGCCCCCTGCTGCACCCCAGCAGACCCCCTGTTGTGCTTTCCAGCCATCCCCACAACACTGCTAGGGGCAATACTGGAAGGAATGCTGGAGAATTTGGGCAGGAACACACTGATTAAATGCCCACTGCTTGGAGTGTGTTCTACAGAGTGATTAGCACAGCACCTGGTGCATGGGCAGTGCTATGCCAATGCTTAGCTTAGAAAAAACCGTTATACGCCCCCATTGGAGCAAGCAGGCTCCTGAGAGATACGGCCCACGTAGATAACCTATGGCACAAATGGAAAAATAGTTAGTATTGCACTGGGGCAGCGTGGATCAAATGCTGTGAGCCCGAAGTGCTGTGTGAACATTAGCAAATATTCTTCTGTCATGGCAAGAATCATTAGCAAGTGACAGTGTTATTTTAAAAATTAGAAGAGAGCATCAATGGAATACTTTTTTAAAAAAATTAAGGGATAGTGAGAACAATAACAAAAAGGAAGTGGTAGTCTTAAATAACCACATGGCTTTATAAAAAGCAGGTCGTGCCGGACTAGTTTCATTTCCTTTTTTGACAAATTACTAGACAAAGTAGATGAAGGATGTGCTGTAATTTACCTAAAATCTTAGCAGAGCATTTACAGATTATTAAAATTGTAAATAGTTATAAACTAGATGATTGTGCGATTAAATGGGTTCAGGGCTGGTTGAATGACTAGACCCAAAGGATAGTCATTAACGATTCCATGCCAACTTGGAAGAACCAGTGAAGTAATGTAAGGATCTGTGCTTGGCCTTGTGCTAATTAACATTGTTATCAATTACTTTAACAAAGCCAATGATGGCATACTTATTTGCCGTTTGCAGATGACATGAAAGCTGGAAGGGGTGGCTTGGAGGGATGGCAGAATCAGGATTGACAAAAGATCTTGGCAGGCCAAGGCACTGTGCTGAATTGAAGAGGGTGAAAGTTAATTATTGTAAATATAAAGTTTTACATTTGGGTTCAAAAAATCAACTCCACAAGTTTATGCTGAGAAAGGCATAATTAGAAAGCGTTTCATCTGAAAAAAGTTTGGGCTTTTGGCAGACCTTGGTATAAGCTCAGTATGAGTCAACCATGTGATATGGTAGGCAAGAGTACCCACAGCTAAGTAGGGGATGGTCCTGCTGTGCTCTGCCCTGGTCAGACCATATATTGTGCTGTGTGGGGAGCCCCATTTCAGCTAGAAAGTGCCAATTCCAAATTAAGATTGGTTAAAGGTGAGTAGTCTAGAGCAGACTTAACAGGGATGTGATATTTGCCTTCCAGTATTTGAGAGACTATCACGTGCAGTAGGATCCGACTGGTTTCATCTGCTTGGCCCCAGAGGGTACAATTAGGAGTCAGGGATAGAAGGGGCAAGGAGGCATATTGAGACTTCATGTAAGGAAACATTTCTCAGCAATTAGGAATATTCACAGGTGCCTGGAATGGGCTTCCCAGAAGGCCAGGAATGTAGCAGTCACTTAATAAATGTTATTGACTCGGGCAGCTGGGTGGTGACACTTACTAGCTGTGTGGCCCTGGGCAAGTCACTTAACCCCAACTGCCTTAAAAAAAAAAGTTATTGACTGACGGGGCTCCCTTGGGCCTTCGCAAGACATCTTCAAGTCAAGGCTTATTGGTGGACTGGAGGCCCTCCAGCCCACAACACTGCCATCTAAACCAGATGAAAATGTAATTGGAAAATGTTTAACATAATAAATAAAAAGACAACACAACATAGATAATGTCAACTTGTAGTTTTCTAACTCAGTCTGTACCTGCAAGGATCTGTTTCTGCTGGAACAGAGGGGTGTCTTATTAAGGTTCCAACTGGGCTAGATAACCTCACGAGTCTTTTCCAACAGAGATTTTGTGATTCAGATTGCAAATTTGTGATTTGCTCTATCTGCTGTAGGAAGCCATTGAATGTTTCTAAGAAGAGCAGTACATGAGCAGATACGAGAAATAATCTAAGTGTACTTGTAAGGCAGTGTACAAACAAGTGAAAATCAAAATGGTCCAAAGAGATTGCGGATGGATGGGCTGATGCAGAGTGGAATGTATCATGTACAAAATAATAGCAGTGTTGTAAGATGATCAGCTGGGAGTGGTTTAGCTGTTCTCAGTAATACAATGATCCAAGACAACTCTGAAGGATTTAGGATTAAAAATGCTGTCCATCCCCAGAGAAAGAACTGATGGTGTCTGAATACAGATTGAAGCACACTTTTTTTTAACTTTCTTCATTTTTCTTGAGGTTTTTTTTTGTCTATGTCTTCTTTCACAACATGATTATTATGGATATGTTTTACATGATAACACATGTATAACCAATCTTGAGTTGCCTGCCTTCTTAATGGGGTGGGGGGAGGAAGGGAGAGGATTTTGGAACGAAAAAGTTTTAAAAACGAAGATTAAAAATTGTTTTTACATCTAGCTGGGGAAAAATAAAATACTAAATACAAGCTAAAAAAAAAAGAGAGAGAGAGATTACATATGGGATGGTGGAAGGGTTTGAAGATTAGAAGGTCTGAATTCACTTTGAACCTCAATTACTGTGTCTATTAAAAATAAAAAGAGTTGGACTAGATGATTTCTATGGACCCTTCCAGCTCCACATCCCAAGTAAGGAGAGGATTCTGAGGAGACCAGCCATCAGAACGGGGCATCATTAGGCACATGAGGAAAGGTTTCCAGCAAATGGGTCTTAAGCTGGACTTTCAAGGACCCGCTCATCCACCTTCCTGCTTCTGGCTTCTCCACCTTCTTAAATTCCTAACACAGTGGTGAAGCCAAGTACTCTTGACGCTTCCCCTAGAAATAGGCACATTTTTAAACTTCAGTACTTCCCTATTTTTGAACCTGTCCAGAATTAACCACTTCAGCCGAAAGGCGCTGGTACCATGACATCTCTTCATCTGCTGTCCCACTGGGTCAGTGTCCAAACCTGCCCGCCCTCTGTTGACCCTGTATTTGTCGCTGTGGCCATGAGAGAATGTGGTAAGGAAATGGGTCACATAGAGTTTAGAATCATGCTTTGTGTTCTCACAACCAAACCAATTTTATCTTTAGGTTTGATCTATGTTCAGCTGGAGGTTCTTTGTTACAAATCACACTTGAGGAAGTGCAGTTTTTTCTGTTTTCGTGATGACCATCAGTGTTGCTCAGGGTGTTTATTCAGTGATTAACATGCACAAATGCCCAAGTACCCTGCATGATGCCTAGGCACCTCGGTATAGGGTGACAGATGCCTTTTAATTCAAACAAGTGAAGAAGAAGATGACTGGCATTTTAAAATTGTTATTTAAAAATTAAAATTATAAATTTATACTTTTGGGTATTTAGGCCATCCATGTCTAAGTGAAAATGTCTGTGTGCCCTTTAAAGAAAAAATGCCCCAGGGGGCAGCTGGGTGGCACAGTGGATAGAGTTCTGGCCTTGGCATCAGGAGGACCTGAGTTCAAATCCAGCCTCAGACACTTGTCACTTACTAGCTATGTGTGACCCTGGGCAAGTCACTTAACTCACCAAATTGCCTCACCAAAAAAAAAAACTAATGGAAAAAATGCCCCATCACTAGGACTCCCCTCTGCTCCCCAGAAGGTCACCCTGTTACTCCTCAGACTTGTCCATAAGGAAATTCTTGCTGTCATTTCCCTCAGATGAACTGCATAAAAGGAGTGAAGTCATTAGAGCCCTCACCAAGAAGATCAAAACCCTAGAATCTCAACAAAATGACCACCAGGAGGTTCTTCAGACAGCTCAACAGCAGCTCCAGGAAATGTCTCAAAAGGCCACCCAGGCTTCTTTCACCTGTGAGGACCTCGAGGTAGGCAGGGGGTGCCCGGCCACAGGCCTGGGAGAGTAGAGCCACCACTTCCTGTTGGTTGGATGGTTCCAAGCTGGGAAGGCTAGCTGTGCTCCACGAATATGTAATAAAGGTGAAGGGGGGGGCTGTAGGAAGACCACTGCTGTCCCGCTTAGTTTAGCTTCCTTCTCGCTTTGACTCTTTGGTGTGACAACACCCAGAGCATTTGGAGGACCTGAGAAAAACCATGGGGCTTTAAACTCAGGCAGCACTTTGCAGTTTGTTGAAAAGTCGTTTCTAAAATGACTTGGGCTGGGGAGGGAGTGGGAAGGGAGCAAGCATTTGTTAAGTATTTGCACTGTGCTGAGTACTGTGCTAAATGCTTCACAAATATTACCTGAGGGAGAATGCAGATTGGCAAGAATCAGAGTTAGAGAGAGTCTTCTTTAAAAACAAAACAAAACAAAACAAAACGAACTTGTCCTTTATTTTTTCAGTTAACAAACCCTCCTTTCCATCTCCCTCCCTCCCTATAGGGATCGTCTTACCCTAAGTCAGATAGAGGTTTGGGAAAGGATGAATGAAGTGAGTTCAGTCTGGTTAAAGGCCTGTGGGCTCTTATTAGATGACTGACTTTTCTGTGTTTCAAAAGGGCTTAGCCCAGAGACCCAAAACTTGAGCTCTTTAAAAAAGGCCAGGCATTTACAGTAGCCAGTCATTGGACTACATAAGGGCCTTGCCTTTTTCAGCGGCTTTCTCTTCTTAAGGAGAAAGATTTGGCAGTTCCCAGAGTCAACTTTGCCTCAAGGGGCCAAGCTCTTCTCATAACCCTTTTCCCTTATCCATAGTAGTATGATGAAGTAAAGCTTGAAATTATTCAGGAATTCAGTTATGGATTCTAAAGAATTACATAGAGAGAGAAAAAAGAAGTACCGTAGAAATGATGCATCTTCCTCCACGGCCCAACCCCAATGTTGCCTCCTCTGTGGGGCCTTCCCTGATCCCCCAAGTTGTGTGTGCTTACTCCCACCTCAGTTTTCATTCTATTTTTATTATTTGTATTTATGTTTCATCGTCTTAGGAGAATGTAAGCTCCTTGAGGGCAGAGCCTGTTTTGTTTTTGTCATTGTCTTTGGGCCTACTGACGCAATGCCTTGCATATAGTATTGTCCTCTGTCACTGTTTATTGAATTGAAAACAATCATCTAGCAGCATCATTGGAATTAGGGTTTCATCTTTCATCCCCATCAAACCAACTGATATGTGTTAAGGATTTACTGTGAGCAAGGCAGCATGACAGGCGGGCCCTGTCATGGAAGCAATGAACATGGGCTTGGATAGACTTTTGGAGAGAGTGGAAGACAGAAGGGCCTGGCGTGTTATGGTCTGAGGGGTCACAAAGGGTTGTATACAACTGAGTGACTGAATAACAACGTAATGCCAAAGTGAAGGCAAACCCAGTTTTGTGAAATGTAAATACTGTGATGCTTAATCTAGGCACACACACGTTTTGTATATGTGTATGTGTATACCATATAATACCTGTTTTATTGTTGTTGTTTCAGACATGTGACCCCATTTGGGGTTTTCTTGGCCAAGATACCAGAGTGGTTTACCATTTCCTTCTCAAGCTCATTTTGTAGATGAGAAAACTGAGGCAAACAGGGTGAAGTAACATGCCCAGGGTCACATAAGTAATAAGTGTCTGAGGCTAGATTTGAACTCAGGAAGCCAAGTCTGCCTGACTGCAGGCCCGGCGCTCTGTGAACTATAGCACCACCTAGATGCCCTATAATGCCTACATTCAATGGTAATAACACAAAATTCCATTTATCTTCTTTTCTTCCTTTTCATGGTACTGTTCTGAAAAATGTCTTACATGGCTAATGCTTTATGAGAGAATCACGGGTGGCCTATCTCTTTTTTTCTCTAAAATAAAGATCACATTTGTTATCACAAGTTTCATAAAAACACAGACAGCTTTTACAAAAATGATCTTGATAGAAAAATGTTTGAGTTTAAGTACATTGTAATGTTGCAGGAAAAACACACACTCTATTGCTGAGCCTCCATGTAAAACTTCAAAGAAACTAGATATCTCCTAACCAAGATATTCAATCTTTCCCATAACCTGTCTTTGGAAGTAAGTTCATTGTGTTTTCTTCACAGGCCAAATCATTTACTCATTCAAGTTAAATTCTAGGCTGTACAGTCGCTTGGTGTCATTGATATAGCACTTTAGTGAATAGCAGAACCAGAGCTGAACGGGAACTTAGAGATCATCTAGTCCAACCCCCTCATTTTACAGATGAGGAAACTGAGGCCCAGAGAAGAAATGATTTGCCCAGAAGAGCTGGGTCTAGAACCCGGGTCTTTTGATTTGCTGGCAAACGTTCTTTTCCTTTGGTCAACTGGACATGAAAAACAAACCAAAGGATGTTGCAGATTTCAAGCATTCCCTCCTCTGTGCTGAGAATTGCACCAGGTAGTCTAATCAATGGAACAGGATGAAAGCTCATCGGCAAAGGTCGCTTAGGTTAAACCGTTGGCTCAGTGTGTCCTGTGTAGGGTAGCTTAACTTATAGGTGGCAAGCTAGATCCAAAACTGGGAGATTCTACTTGAAAAGGCTTTAAAGAAAAAAGATGCTTATTTAACCTACTTTCACACCAGATAGATATAAGTAAATGAAAACAAAGAAATCACCAGCAAAAGAAATAAGATGAACCCAGATTCCTGTTCTAGTGGGACCTCTAATAGTACAGACAGAATGTGACAAACATCTTCTTTTTCTCTTCTTGCATTGTTCTCTCATAGGGAAAAAACAGATGTCTCAACAACTCAGTGATGGAACTTTCAGCACAGATAGGACAGTTACAAGCCCGAGAACAGGCGCTCTCTACGATGATCAAGCTTAAGGTAACACGGTCTTTGCCTTTCTGACTTGTTCCTTTCTCAGATAGCTTTATTAGACTTTATGGGAACCTTGAAAAAACAAGGAAGCATGGCGCATTGACTTACTGACGCCTGCTGGGCTCCTTTAGGCCCTCAGGCTGGTTCTGCCGCACTGGTCACTGACTGAACCCTAGAGAACAGCTTTCCCCTGGGGGCTGTGGCCTTGGGCTTGAGTTTGCTGATAAAGACTAGGTGAAGAGCTGTGATATATAATTCAGTCAGCAATTAGTATTTCCAAGATAGTGGTAAGGGTAAGGCTCTGCAAATCTAACAAAACCAGCTCAACCTGGCTTCCTTTAAAGCTCATTTTGGCCATCCTCCCCGCGGAAATTACCTTGTGTATATTTTGAACTGAATTTCTATGGATATGTTTCTCCCTGCTGAATATAAGCTCTTTGAGAATAGGGTGATTTTGATCATGATATAGCTTTAGCACGGGGCCTTGTACAGAGTAGTGGGCACTCAGTGTATTGCTTATTGAGTAAATGAGTGGACCTTGTCTCTGTTTCTCAATCTTGCTTTCCTCCTGCCAGCAGCCTCCCTTTCTCCTTTCTTTCTTTCTATTGCCTCTCTTTCTTTCTTTCTGTTCTTTCCATTTCTTTTTTTTTTTTTTTAATTTTTAGGCAGTTGGGATTAAGTGACTTGCCCAGGGTCACACGGCTAGTAAGTGTCAAGTGTTTGGTCTGAGGCTGGATTTGAACTCAGGTCCTCCTGACTTCAGGGCTGGTGCTCTATCCACTGTGCCACCTAGCTGTCCCCGTTCTTTCCATTTCTCACTGTTATCTGATCATAGATTTTAAGGTTTACAGAGTGATTTAGAAAGGTTAACTCAGTCGATTATTAACAAACAGAGGCCATCCTTTGGCATATCTGAATTTTATATAAATATTTCTGGCGATGTAACATATATATTCATATATATGTACATATATTTCTAGTATACTTATCGCTAGAGTACCCAGGCTCTCTGAAAAATCTTCTTAGAGACACCTTAATAGCTTGTTTTGTCTGTGACAGGACGTTCTCATTGGATCACTAGCTTAAATACTTAGAAATATACCTGTTGACTGCTAATATGAATACAAGTAAATTTCATGGTTTTTCTAAAATTTAAACAATGGAAAGAATTCTCCCTAAATGTTTGAATTATTTTATAAGAAAAGACCTTTCTTTAGTTAGTAGTACTGGTCTCTCTGTAAGTATGCTGACTGCTTAAGTAGCCTTGTGGTGCAGTGGGTAGCATGCCCTACTGGGAGTCAGGAAGACAAGTTCAAATCCAGCCTCAGATACTTATTGGCTCCATGACCTTGGAGAAGTCATTTGACCTTTTTGGTCCTTATTTTCCTCAGCTGTAAAATGGTGGTGGTGTGGTGGTGGTGGGGGGGGAAGTGGACTCTTCTCTTCTGTCTCTTCTGTCTCTAAATCTATGACTATGTTTTTCTAGGGCATTTTTTCCTACTTTGGATTTTCTGGGTGTGGTTAATTTAAATATAAGTAAGTTAAAATGCTGGCATTTCTAATCTGTAGGACAAAGATATTGTTGAGGCAATCAATCATATTACGGATTGTTCGAATAAATTTAAGATGCTAGAACATGCCTTGCATGATGCCAAAATGGTGGAATCCTGTATTATCAAGGAGAAGCAAGATTATAAGCAGAAAATGAAAATGCTGAAGTTTGAAGTAACTAAACTAAAAGGTAAGGAATGGATTACATGATGATATGCCACCATGCTTTTGTGTTAGGGCACCCTCTGTGTAAAGAAGAGTGTTCCCAATGTGGTTTGTGTGTAGAGAAGTTCTTTTAAAAAAAAGCAAACAAACGAACAAAAACCAACCTTTTTGCACATGTAGCCTAAGTAAGTTTTCCTTGGCAACTGTCCATTCTTCTAGCAAGTGAGGGTGAAACCATTTTTACAGCTCCCTTTAATATATATTTACTTTTCACACTTGAATACCTGCAGATACTTGGCTGATTTTCTGGCTTATTTTCATCTTTTCCTATTTTGCATGATTTAAAAGCTAAGATCTTCATTAGACCTTATGAGCTGTCTTTAATACAAGCCACGGAAGGCTTCCCTTCCTCAACGTTGTCACTATCCCTAATTTTTAGCCCAGAATGCTCCTGTTATTCATACAAGATGGTGTTGCAGTAGATGGGAGCAGATTGAGATCAGGTCAAGGATCAGACCTTTTATAGCCATAAGCAGTATTGAGTAGAGCCCATACGTGGAAACTTGCAAGGGCTGTCTGCAGTTGAAATTTCCTGTCAAACCCTTGTCTCAGTCATTGCATTGAGGCAGGAAGTTGCAGTCACAAGAAAGCCATGTATCCAAAGATAGGAAAAGACTTTAAATAATGGTACTCTTGGTGCAGTGCTTCTGTATAATTCAAAGACCAGATTCTTCCTATTTATATTAAAGATGAACTGAATGAAAAGACGACTGAAAATAATGAGCAGCGAGAAGAGATTATTCGCCTCAAACAAGAGAAAAGTTATCTTCATGACGAGTTGATCTTTACTGGTAAGTGGGGACAGCTTGTTCAACTCACATTTCTTTTCACTCGGTACCTTTGATGCAGTTGGGCGTGTGTGTGCAGTGATCTCTTGTGTTCTTCCCTAGTGTTAGTTACATTTCTGTAGTATGTCAGAGGAAACACCTTTCCCCAAAATGTAATTTTTTAAGCCCTTTTATTCTTTTCTCTTGTTAAATATGGGCATTCATCAATAGTGATGAAAATCTCTATGGGAGCATACGCCGATGTATCCTCATAGTACAGAGGGTGCCCTTGATTCCCTTTTGCTAATTGAGCGCAGGTCTTTGAAAGTCCTACCGAGCAGGGGAGGCTTCCAGAATAGGTCCAGGGGTGAACTGTGTGCGTGGCTTCTGCCTGAGGAAGGAAGATCCCCTCCTAGCTTCTGAAGGAGAAGTGTGTGTGGCACAAGGGGCTGGAGCCTGGAGCTGACTAAGAGGGAGAAGGACATAGTGAAGGTGATCTGGATGATTTGGGACTTGAGAAGCTGGCCAGAGATTGGATGTGGGGAGAAGACACTGGGGAGAACCTGAGAAGAAGCCAGGCTGTAGGAGGAGACAGCTGAGAAGACCTTGGTCACCTCGTTTTGAAGGATGAGGGAAAAGATTGACAAGAAGAGCCCAAAGAGGAGGATGAGGACCCAGAGAGAAGAAACCAGGAAGACATCAGCAAGGCCGGGTAAGGGAGGAGAGGTAAGTCCAGCACATCAGTAAGACAAATGAGAGAAGGGAAAGGAGGCTCGGTGGTGCTGCCTGTCCACTGGAGAGGAGGGAAAGGACATGGGGTGGGCTGTTTGGGGGCTTAAAAGTCATAAGTGGGTGTTACAGAGTTGTCCTCACCCAAAGGAGTTTGAAAGACAAGGACTGATGCTCTCACTACGAGTGAGAAAGCAGAGCAGAGAGAAGTTTGCACTGATTGGCATTTCTGTTGTGTGCAAAGTCCAGAATGGTCTCCCTCCCAAAATAAATGGTGAGAAGCTTGAGGAATGTCTCCTTGCGCTCCATTATCAGGGATAATGAAATGTTCCTAAAGGTCCTGGAGGAGCAGCATTGATGTCTCTAAGGCAGAAGAAAGATCTGAAGTGGCAGTGTGCCGAAGGTCAGAGAGCAGAAGAATGGCACACAGGGGCGGAAAAGAGCCAGGCGCACAGAGAATTGGAGCCAGTAGGCAAACTGGAGCCTCTTTGTAGACAGGAGGAAGCAGGGCGCCTTGGGAAATGAGAAGCTGCTGGTCCTCCAAAGTGTGATGGGAGAGTAGCGCTTGGTGAGAAATCGTCAGGAAAGATGAGATGACCAGCGGCGCTTGGTGACTCCTTGTTGAGGGAGGTCGTGTTGTGTCCTTGCGAGGATAGCAAGTGAGAAAGGCCTTCCATGTATCCAAGACATAGCAGCAAAGCCAGGAAGACTTGTCCAAGCAGATGACTGGTGCCTTTTTGGTGATTTAGGTGGGCATCAATGATTCTGCTAAAAGTAAGCATTTTGCCAAAGATTCTGAAATATTGGACGAGAAACCGAAACCCCCAGGCGCAGGTGGTGTTTTCATCACTGTTTCCAATTAAAGGCCAAGGGCACAAAGAAGAAAAGCAGATCTGGGAAGCGAACAGCTGGTGGAGTTGGTGCCTGAAGATGGAATTTGATTTCTGGATCAAGCCTTAAAATCTAGGGACTTTCTGTCCAGGGATGGAATGCCACTAACACAAGAATGTGTTTGCCTGATATCTTGTATGTCCAATCTCCTCTCCAAAAAGGAGCAGAGGAGAAAAGGAAATTTCCTGTGTTTATACTCCAAGGTAGACACCATTAGGAGACACTGCAGTATAAGAAGGATGACAGCGAAGACATCCAGAAGTTCCCAGGAGACAAAGTTCAAGGAAGTGAAAACAGCAAAACCCGAGTCCTCAGATGTCTAGCCACAAATGTACCAAGTGTAGCCAACGGTCAAAAATGAACCAGAGGGGGAGAGCTAGGTGGTGCAGTGCATAGAGCACCAGACCTGCAGTCAGGAGGACCTGAGTTCAAATCCGACCTCAGACCAAACACTTGACACTTACTAGCTGTGTGACCCTGGGCAAGTCACTTAACCCCAATTGCCTAAAAAAACAAAAACAAAAAAATAAGCCAGAGGATTTAATTTTAGGTGATAACTTTGCAGTGGGATCAGACCAAATGACCTCAGTAGGGCTGATGTGATTTGAAGGAAACAGGATAGGGGAAAGAGGTTGGGAATTAACAAGGAATATTAAGGTCTACTCATATGAAGAAATCTAGAAACTGGAGAGGGGAAGCATATGGTGGAGAGCATTTGGTCAGTATCAGTAGAGGGAGAAACAGAATTTGTCATTGATGATACTATAGACTACCTGGACAGAAAAAGGAAATGAGTGAGGCCATTTGGGAAATGTCATGAGCCTGGCACAGAGGCATCATGGAGGGATGATGGGAAATTTGTTATCCAATCGTTGGAGTTTGCACTCTGTCAAAATCAAAGGAGCTAATAATTTCTTGCTTTGCCTTAAAATGATTTTATTGTTCGAAAGGCAGAGAAATCAACAAAGGAGAATTTGATTCTTGGGCTTATTTTTTGCCAACAGGGAAGAAGTGGTTTCTGGGGTCAAAACTGTGGAAACTTTGGGGAGAAATAGTAACTCTCATGAATTTATAATTATGTGGTGTTTTTTTTTTTGCTAGGCAATGGGGTTAAGTGACTTGCCCAGGGTCACATAGCTAGTAAGTGTTAGGTGTTTGAGGTCGGATTTGAACTCAGGTCCTCCTGAATCCAGGGCCAGTGCTCTATCCACTACGCCACCTAGCTGCCCCCATGAATTTATAATTATGAAGGAAATAAAAGCTGGGCTCAGTTTGGTATGCAGCTTTGTGCAAACAGATTTCAAAGGGTACAGAGGAAAAGATAAGTAAGTTGTCATGAATCCAGAATTCTACAGGGGAAATCACCCATGGAGGCCTACAAGCTCTCAGGAATGAAATTCTGAACAGATAAAGCGAAATGGTTTTGATGAGGTAGAAAATTATTAGCTATTTATAGACAATGATACCAATGTCCAGGGAACTCACCAACTAGTGTGGGTTTTAAAAAGATAAATGCAGAAAGTAGAAGCAGTGCTCAATAAGAGAAGATGAAAACAAATGTGTGTGGTTTGGTGCTGTAAGAGTACATCAGGCATGCTGGAGCTCTGAATCAGCTGAGCACAGTTGAGGATGACAGAAAGAGGGGCCACAGAGCTCTATCGGGAAAAGAAGAGGCCCAAGAAAGGGATAGGACTGTCTGGGAGGATGGCGTGGTGGGAAGGGATGACAGAGAGAGGGCTGAACCGAACAATTCTGATCTGGCCTCTGTTTTCCCTACCGAGGAGAGTGACCATTGGATGGGCAAGCACAGAACAAAAACGGCTAATAGGGAGTTGATACCCAAGAAAAGTAAGGAGATAAGAGAGGACCTAGCTACCCGTTATGGACTCAAGTCATCTGGCCCAGATATGCTACAGCCTTGAGTACTGAAAACATATGCAGATGCCATTGCTGGGCCACTACGTGATGTTTGAAGGATCATGGAAAGTGGGAGAGGCACCACAGGGCTGGGGAAGGGCCGAGGTTAGTCTGACGTTCGATTTCTGGGAACATTCTGGAATGTGTTATTAAAGTCAAGGTTAACAACCTTTTAGAACAAGAAGCGATGATCACATAGAGCTGAGAACAGGTCATGAGCAGCTAACCTTGTTTTCCTTTTTGATAGGTTTCTTACACTGACAGTTCAGAGGACTGCTGTAGATAGGAGTTTATTGAGATTTTAGCGAAGCATACAATAACGTATCTCACTTTGTTCATGTGGAAAAGATGGAGAGATGTGGATTAGATAATATAATGTAGGCCACGTATTATCTGCTGGATTTGGAATTGATTGAATGGCTGGGCCCGAAGAGAAGCCATTAATGGTCATCTGTCAGTTTGGAAGGAAATCACCAGTGGAATCCCCCAGGGAATTTCTGCTTCATCAACAAAGAGTAGTTTTATTCTGGAGTTTATCTTTCCCTACAGGAAAGAAGCAATGGTTTCTGGGGTTAAAATATGCTAACCTTGTAATCCTGTATAGTTTATAGCATCCTTGTGTAGTTAACCCTGTATAGTTTAATGTTTTTTGTCAAAACTTGCACTGAAGTGTATATGGCACGCTTATGAAGTTTGCAGATGACACGAACCTGGCAGGAACAGCTGACCCACTCAATGATGGAGTTGGGAGCCTAAAATTTCTTGGGCCAGTTGTAATCAGGAGAAACTTAATAGGAATAAATGTAAAGTCTTATACTTGAATTTTTAAAATCCTCATAAAAACAGTTTGGGAGGGCAGCATAATTTGGTTTGTGTGAAAAAAGATCTGGGGGTTCTAATGAACTTGCAAGTTCAGTATGAGTCAGTAGGGTAAAATGGCGGACAAGAAAGCAAATGCAGCTGTAATGTTTCATAAAGAGAGAATGATACTTACAAGCAGGAGAGTGTCCAGAGAGCAGCCCAAATGGCAAAAGGGCTTGAGGTCATGTGAGGACAGATTGAAGGAAATGAGGATGTTTTACCTGCAGAGCAGAGGACCTGGGGAAAGAGGAATGGGAATGGGAAAGCTGGCTCTTAGTATTTGAATGGCCCGCACGTGGCAGAAGGATAGCATTTGTTGTTTGGCTCCAGAGGGCAGAGGAGTAGGTAGAAGGAAGGAGGCACATCTTGGCTGGATCTCAAGAAAAGCATCTTACCAACAAGATCCCTCCCCAAGTGGAAGGGGCTGCCTCAGTGACCTCCCCTCCTTTGAAAATCAGACTGGATGACCACTTGTCACTGGATGGCCACTGTCTTGTGGCAGGGATTCCTTTGGGGTCATGACTACTGAGGTCCATCCCTTCTAGTTGGGAAATTCTGTAATTCTGGGACCAGACGCACATGTCACTGGGTTATAACCTACCAAGTGATTCTTTTTTGGGATGAGCCTCCCCAAATCCATGGTGGAAGGAGCATCACCCATGTTGGTACCCAATGCAGGAAGTACCCACATGCATGAAATCTCAAATCTTTTGAAGTAAATAGTAAAAGATGTGTAATTAAGAAATAGTTGGGGGGGGAGAAAAAGGGAGAAAAAATTTTCAACTCAAAAGCATATGGAAAAAAAATTTAAAAATAAAGAAATAAAAATTAAAAAAAAAAAATAAAATTTAAAAAAAAAAGAAATAGTGGAATCCCTTCCCTCTCAACAGAATTTCAAAGTTAAAATTGTTTTAAGTAATTGAAAAATATTCCCCTGCTAGTCTTTTCAGCATTATTACAAATATTAGAACATGGCACAAACATTTTAATGTGGGCAGGTTAGAACACATTTTATTAGGTTAACAGTACTGCTGTGTTTGTAGTATGACTCTCTTTTACCTGTCTGTCTGCTCTTTAGTCCTGTGGGCATGATAATTGTGAATTGATTCTTTATCAGTGGGCCTGTGATCCGATCCGTGTGGCCTCTTCCTCCATGTTCTTTGTGGTTCTCATTCGTGGCCCTCCACAAGTCCTCTGGTTCGTGCTTGAAGCTCATCTTTGGGGGGGGTGTTCCTATGTGGGGATCCCAGTGGAGCTCCAGGCAGGCCTTCCCTCTCACTCTGTGACCTGCCTCCTCCTTTTCTGGTTGGAAGCTGCCTTTACATCACCTGTCATTTGTGAGAGGGCCTGGGAATGAGCTGGAGCCTCCTCACTTATACCTGGTGTCTCTCTTCTGTCTTTCGGGTCACCTGCAATTATGATTACTCTGAGATTGTGGCAGTCTGAGATCTGGAGCCATTGAACGTCATGGGGGGAGTCTCGGTGTGAAAACCATGGATGTGGGGAGCAGAGAGCGGCTTGGCCTTGGTGAAAGCATTCAGATTATCCTGAGTCTATGTTCTGAGAAATTAAAGAGTGAAAAAAAGATAGAGTTTTGTACCACCAGAGGCCATTCTTTTTATTGGATGAGAAATGATTTGAAAGTAATGAGATGAAGAGACTGAGCAGTTGAGGTCATGTGACATGCTGGAGTCACTGGCTGGTGAAAAGGACAGGCTGCTTCTGCAGGTTAGAAGAATGCACGGTGTAGTTGGTCAGGTCATGTCAGGGGAGCCCAGGGCTCTCTTGGTCAGGTCAGGGGAACTCAGAGCATGCTTGATCAGCTCTAGTCAGGAGCACTTGGTCCAAAGCATTGTGCCTTGGATCAGTCTTGACAAACAGCCTTTGGTCTTATGGCCATTCCCTGATTCCTACTAGTGCTGGAGCTGCTGGGGCCATTCATAGGTGTTTTGCATTCCCCTTAATTCATCGGAACTCTTTTTTTAAAAGTTTATCATGTTTACTTAAGACATTTTCTTTTCACTTTACTGTGCACTACAGGCATTTGCATTAAAATTCAATTGATCATTTTAAAAAAGAATTTATTGGGTCAAATGCATGGTGCCAAGCTCTCGAGATGCAGAGAGAAACTGGACACAGTCTCTGCACAAGTAGCTCTAACCCAAATTATAACACACCAGGATAGAAGATGTCCAAACAGGCAGGGGTGAGAGACTCAAAGTGGGGAAATACTCAAAGTGTTGCTGGGGGCATCAAGGGGCAGCTCCAACTGGCCTTGACAGAAGGGCGGATTTCCGCGTGGCAGGAAGGGAACATTCTGGGTATGGGAGACAGCACATGACAGGAATAGAGCCCAGAAAAAGTGGGATGGCATCCAGAAACAGCGACTAGTTTGGTGGGGATGTACGGTGCAGGAGGCGATTACTGCTGGATGAGCCTAGAAAAGTATCATTGGGTGAAATTAGAGGCCTCAAATACCTATGGCTACAAAATAATTTTTCCTTCCCCTGAATCCCTGTTGTATTTACTGGGGAGTCCCTGAAGGCTTTCAAGCAGGGAGAGTAAAGTGGTGACTGACCCCAGAATCATACTGGCTGTATGACCCTGGGCAAGTAATTTCATCACTGTCTGCCTCAGTTTCTTCATCTGTAAAATGGGGATAATAATAATAATATTCATTTGTTGTGAAAATCCAGTGCAATAATATTAGTAAAGCACTTAGCACAGTCTGGCACAGAGTAGGTGCTTCATAAATGCTTATTTGCTCCCCCCCTCAATCAGTGTGGTTGTCCAGAGAATTCCCCTGACAACTCATTTTTTTTTTAAAGCTATCTACAAAAGATGCGACCAAGAGAAGGTAACTGAAAACGTAGCTGGAAATGAATACAAAAGTATGATGGTCCTTTCAGAATAGTATCAGGGGTGTCAAACCTCGACATCCACCAGGCAGCCTGGGGACCTCCAAAGGAGCTTATTAAAGCCCTGTTGGGGGGAAAAAGAGAAAAGGTGGTAGGAGAGCTTCTCACTGAGACTGGCAGAAGAGAGGCGGCAGATCTGCCCAATTCATCTTTGCTTCTGTTTTCTCTGCCAAAGAACGACCTTTGCGTTGGTAAAGACAGGACAAAAATGACCAATCGGGAGTTAACGTCCAGGAAAAGTAAAGAGATGAGACAGCACCTACTTGCTTGTGATGACTCTAAGTCACTTGGCCCGGATGAACTACCTTCTTGGATACTGGAAGAACTCATAGATGTGGCTCCTGCTGTACTGGCAGCTTTATTGGAAGGATTGTGGAAAACAGGAAAGATGCCACAGTACTGGTAAAGGACTCGTGACTTGATTTTCAAAAGACGGAAGAGATTAGAATCTGGAGACTATGTGTTCTGCGCTTGACTGTGATTCCTGAGAAGATTCTGAAACATGTTCTTACAGGTCTGTTAGTGAACATTTAGAAAAGGAAGTGACAAGCACAGAGGGAAGCATGAAGAGCAGGTCGTGCCAGGCTAACCTCATTTCCTTTTGTGGCAGGGTTACTAAACTGGTAGGTCCAGGAAATGCTCTAGGTAAGAATTTACCTGGATTTTTACAAAGCATTTGATTAAATATCTCATACTTTTCTTTTGGAAAAGGTGGAGAGACACAGTCTGGACAATAATACAGTTAAATGGATTTTAAAGTGGTTGAAAGACTTCTCTGAAAGAGTCATGTTAATGGTCAGGTGTCAAGTTGGGAGGCAGTCTCCAAGGAAGCGCCCCAGGGATCTGTGCTTAGCCCTGGGCAGCTGAACATCTTTATCAGTGACTTGGAAAAAGGCATAGAGGGTATGCTCTTTAAGGTTGCTGCTGACAAAAAACCAGGAGGAAAGGACACAATCCCAAAAGATTTTAATAGGCTAGAAGATTGAGCCGAACCCAACAAGATGAAATTCAGTAGATATAAGTGTAAAGTCTTACATTTTGTTTCAAAAAAATCGTCTTTACAAGCGCAGGGTCGGAGAAGAACGGATAGCTAGCAGATTATCTAAAAAGAGCTAGGGGCTCAATGTGCACTGAGCAGTGCGATATGCATGAGCTCAATGCAAGCTCAGTATGAATCAATAGTGTGGCGGCTGCTAAGTGGCACAGTAGGTAGACCACTGGGCCTGGAACCAGGAAGACCCAAATTAATACCTGCCCTCAGGTACTTTCTAGCTGTGTGACCCTGGGTCCTTACCTTCTGTTTGCCTCAGTTTCCTCATCTGTGAAATGGGGATGATAATAAATGGGGATCAAATGAGACAGTAATAGTAAAGCGCTTAGCTCAACACCTGGCACATAGTAAGCTTTGTATAGACATTAGCTGTCATTTATCACTGTCACGTAGCAGCCAAGTGAGCCAGTGGAATCTTGGGATTCTTATTAAGATAAGTGCCATGTTCAGGAATCAGGCGGTCACACCCTTCTGTCCTCTGCCCAGATCAGACTCAGTTCTGAGTGCCACGGGTCAAGAGGGAACTTGAGAGAGCCCCGAGAAGGGCAGCATCGAGTCCATGCCACAGGGGGCGCAGTCAGAGGAGATAGCCATAGATCACCTGGAGAAGAGAACACAGCAGGATTTACAAAAGCTCTCTTCAACTATTTGAAGGCTGTCACTTGGAAAAGGCATTAGGCTTGTTCTCTTGGTCCCAAAGGGCAGAACTAGTAGCCATCAGTAGAGGTTAAAAAAAAAATAGGTAGACATGACCAAGAGGCAGACTGAAGCTTGATGTGAAAAGAAACTCCTCCTGTTTTGACGAGACATGGGCTGCTTTGGGAGAGGGAGAGTTTTAAGCATGGCTGTGTGACGGCTGATGTGGATAGCATTTTCCATCACAAAACCTTTGGAGATGTCTTAGATCCTTGCATTGCTGACAAGGGCTAAGTCTATCAACGTTAGTCATCGCACAATGTGGCTGTTACTATGTACAGCGTTCTCCTCCTTCTGCTCACTTCACTCAGCATCAGTCCATATAAGTCTTTCCAGATTTTTCAGAAGTCTACCTGCTCACCATTTCTTATAGCACAATAGTACTACATTACATTCATATACCACAACTTTGTTCAGCCATTCCCCAAATGATGGGGATCCTCTCAATTTCCAATTCTTTGCCACCACAAAAAAAGAGCTGCTATAAATATTTTTGTACATGAGGGTCCTTTTCCCATTTGTATGATCTCTCTGGGATACAGCCCTAGAATTGCTATTGTGGGGTCAAAGGGAGTTTCTTCATCTTTAAAATGAAGAGATTGAACTAATTGACCTCTGCGGTCCCTCCCAACTCTAGATCAATGTTTTTATGAGATGAACTTGATTCATCACGTCTTTCTCTGGCCTCCACATGACCAGTGGCATGTTTTTGTAGATTGGCTGGCCAAGTGGATGTATAGTTTGTTGTTTTTGTATAATGTAACAATACCTTTGTGGCATTCCAAATAATCAATACCACAGCATTATAAGGAATCCCAGATAAAAATTATTTATGCTTCATAAAGGAGAAAGGTGACATGTAGGGTCTTAGAAGAAGACCACAGATATCATTACCTTAGAGTCTGTCAGAAAGTCACATAATCAAAAATATTAAGCTTGTGTTGTGAATTTTTTTAACATATCGATCTAAGGATGATTTAGATGTCTGTACCATTCCTGGAATGCCTTAAACACCATTTCAGTTTCTACTTTCATCATCTCATCAAAGTTCGCCTATCTGGGAGAGATTTGGTTTACTCAGGTATCCAGACAGATCTTTGATCCATCCAACATGCCAGAGGCCTTCCTCGTCCTCCCTGACATTGTCAGCATAGCAGCAAAGCTGTCTGGCTTGTCTCCTTCTGGTCACAGGATGAGCCCACATTGTGTTCTCACCAGTCAGCTCTTTGATGACATCTTTGACTCTGATTCTTCTTGAGAATTCTCCCTGGATCACGCATTGTGCGCTGCTCACACCTCTCCCCCCTCTCTCCATTGTCCTTTCTGCATGAGACTCATTTTCAGGTCTTTGGAGGTAGTCATATTACTTACTTGGCTGCCATAGAGCCGTACTGGTGCAATGATAATAATATTGAAAAGATGGACCTTTTATGGGAAACTTGGGATCATCAAAGGAGCTCCTGCAGGCAGCCAGCTTGTTCTGTTTCTTCTGTTTCACTGTGAGCTCAGCTTGCTTTCTCTCTGTACTGTCTGTCCCAGAAGCACTGAGGAAAAAGCTCTTGGAGGGGTGAAGGGAAGGAGAGAAACATTTGTTAAGCGCCTACTTTATGCTGGGCACTGTGCCAAGTGCTTTATACGGATTTGATCCTCACAACATTCTGGGAGGTGGAGGCTATTCTTAGCTTACATTTTACAGATGAGGAAACTGAAGCAGACAGGTTAAGTGGACTTGCCCAGTGTCACTCAGGTTACTCCATCTGAGGTTGCATTTGAACTCACATCTTCCGTGAGTCTAAGCCCAGTGCTCTATGCACTACACCACCCGCTGCCTCTAGAACAGGATTTCTTTACCTGTGTGAACCACAAATGCCGTGAACCCCACAAACCCCAATTTGAAACAGAGTCTGCTCTAAGAAAGAGACAAATGAAATTGGGGTACATATGTCCATGGCTTAATTTCTTTCAAGGTGGCTTGACATGCATTGCATGGGAGTTCAGTCCAAAACTGGACTTTTGGGATTTTGGGGTACAGCCTTATATGCCTTTCGAAGAGTAGGTGTTCTCAAGGAGGTGCCAATCAACCATGATTGGTTGACATACTAGGAGGTGGGTGGGTTCCTTAGATCACTCAAAGGAAATACCACCCCTAGTCTTGGAAGTCTGTCTCCACCCAAACATGAATAGGATAAAATCAATTCAGGCCTGGGTTGGAGTTTGACCAAAATAAGAAGATTCAATGCAATCTCGTTATCAGAGATGTCCTGAAGAACTTTGGTCAGAAGGCTGGCAGAGGTACGTGGGTGGGGTGGGGGGAGCTCTGAGTCTCCAGTACACAGATTACCAAGAGAATCATTTTTAACACCTGGGAACTGTAAACTTTTTTTCCTACTTTATAACTGTATTCTAATATACTCGGTTTCCTTTGCAAGCCTGTGTATTTTATGTTATGCATTTAAAAGCATCATTCTGAGGAATGCATAGCCTTCTCTAGACTGTCAAGGGGATCCATGACACAAAGATGGTTATTACCCCCTGCTCTGTGTGGGTGTCCATCCAAATGCATGTTGAAATTTAGACAGTGGATACTTTTGCGCCACTTGATCTTTCCTTCGTGGATGGATAGGCCAGACTCTTTGAGTGACAACAGATCCCTTCCAGGAAACACGACAACGCCTTGGACTTCATACAGTCGGCACGAAGTCACCCACAGATAACCATGTGGAGGATGACATCATCCACATCTTGCCTTCTGAGCTGAATCTCTTCTGTCACAGTGGCAGTTAGCTTGGGCAAGTGCACCTCTCCTGATCTTAGACCTGGCCTGATGATTATTATCGGAGGGTTGTGAAACAGGATTCCACCTTCCAATACATCTTAAATGGCTCTCCTGTGTGGATGAGAGCCATCAGAAGAGAGAGCTTCAGAGACACATTCTGTTGACTCAGAGACTTTTTTGGCATCAACAAACAATAAGTGAGTGGGCTCTTCTATTCTCTACGTTTTTCAGTTAATTGTGAGATGTAAAGCTGTCCTCCATTCTCTGTGAAGGACCTCATCTCTTCCTTTCAGATGCAGCTCAGGCCCCATATTCTGCATCAAGGCTTTCCTGATCTCCCCAACTGCTGATGCCCTCCTTCCCTAACTATCTTGGGGGGAGTATTCACTTCATATTTATGCTGTAGATGTTCCTCTATGTCCTTTAAGCTCGTTGGGTAGGGATTGGCCAGTCTTTGCACTAATGTCCCTGATGGGGTGCTTGGGTGCTTATGTTTGGGTGCTTGTACTTGGACCCCAGTTTCTCCCTAGCCTCAGAAACGCTGCCTCTGACAATTTCTCCCCAGCCCAAGGACACTGTGCCTAGCAATTACTCATGAGTGGGCCCCAGTAAGCCCCTTATCTCTCTCCTTGGTGCAGTAACAAGCAGCCACCTGCAGGAATTATTGGTTTGAACTGGCTTTGCACTGGGTCATAAAGACATTCTTACCCACTGGACTATCTATACCACTGCCCTACCTCATCATCTACATCCTGGACTCCTCATTATCTGTATTCTAGACTTAAGACATATGCATACTCCCTACATCTATCTTGTCAAACAAGACATTGATTGGTGGCAGACTGGACAACTCTCAGTTGTCCCTGACCACTAGTTAACATAGTGATGTAGCAGGCCTAAAACCACACCTCCACGTGGCCCCCCTTGTGGGCTTTTCCTAGTGAACTCTGGGTAAAATGCCTGCCTGCACAGTAGGTACAAGAAGTGCATGTTCTTTTAAGAACTGACCACTCCTTAACCACTCCCTAATCCCACCCTGAATCACCTAGTTAGCATCTTTGGCACATGTCTTATCATATTTTATACAATATAAACTTTAACTATACTCTTTTAAGATTACAGGTTCCTTAAGAATACCTTGCCCGTTGGAAAGCGTAACAATAAACTTTTTGCAACTTGGCTTAAAGATTGCTCGAGTTTGTGAATTCATTCCAGACGACCTGCCTTGTGCTTTGGTTTTTGAGGGGTCCCAGCCTCTCAGACCTCATCATCCCCAGCTCCGAGCACACTGCCTGGCACAATAAGAAGTCCTTGCTGATTGGTTTTGCTTTTGATTTCTGTTTAGGAGATTCTGGTTATATCATTGGAAGGGTTAGGCTTGTCGATCAGGGTTGTTCACCTGTTCACCTGTTTTGTTTCCATAAGGTCTGACATTTCCCCCAAGCCTTTGTCCCTAGGTGCCCTCCCAGCTGGGTTGCTTTGTGTACACATCTCTTCTGGCTAGTTTTCCTTGTTTTGTTCTCTTTAGAGACTGTCGTGTTGGGTCCAAGTGTGGTGATCCTGCTGTGTTTAATGAAAAAGCAGCTTGTTATAAGATCTTGTGCAAATCTTTTTCATTTTTATATTGTTTGTAGCCCTCTTTCACTTTCATCTGCTGGTTTCATTTCTAGCAAGAATATCATGATTGCCATCATTTAGCTACATGTCCACTTTTGGGGAAGGTTCTCCCAGTCAGAGTGCCAATAGTTAGCTGAAATTGTCTAAAAACTGCATGATTCTTAGCCTCCAGTGCCCCTTCTTCTGACACTTTCCCGTGGTTGCTGCATAAGCAGAAGGGACCTCCTGGGCCGTAGGGCTGTGTTTTATTTTTCTAGGTTTAGTGGATTTCTGGCCCAAAGTCAGGTATCACCAGGTGGCTAGTATCCTGGTAACAGGCCTCTCCGTGCAGAGGGAGTTAAGCTGGTCCCCAGAAAACAGATCGGTGTGGGGCCCTGCCTGAAGCCTCTCCAGCCTGGTAGAACCTGCCTGGGCTTCAGGGGTCACCTCCATAACCAGCAGCAGGCATCAGACTAAGATGGGGGAGGTGGGAGTTTACTTAATAGTTTTAAAATCAGATTACATTTCAGAGTGGGTTACTTATTAGAAAGGGATTGATTTGTCAAAACAGAGTACATTAATAAAAAATGTAAAGTCTAACATGTTACAATGCATTAGTGTAATAATGCTGACAAATTCCTAATCAAAACTCAAGTCAAACCACTGTTCAGCTCAAAGAAGTGGTTGGGTTGTCATGCCCATATTTTGGATTGGTTTTCCTCATAAGATAACATAATAATGCTGCCGCTCTCCAGGGAACCACTCCTCGAGCATGTGAGACTCCTTGCATTTATAAGATGCTGGAACATGCTGCTGGTCCCTCCAACTGCCTGTGGCCTGGTTTCAGGAAGAGGGCAGTGGTCACATTTTAACCTTGTGTTGGATGAAAACCAGCTCTGCCTGATATGGCTGTATTCACAGAGTAACAGAATGTATCATTACTGCGTGTCAGAAAGTTCATGTCTTAACAATCCAAGTCTGTGGTGAAAAGAAATCATGGTCCTTAATGTTCTCCTAGGCTTTTAGCAAAGACAGAATAGACTTTGCATGTGAGATGTGTAATGCTGGCAGAAGAAATATCACGTTATTTTTAAGCAATTGCAGGCCGCAAAAGAGTGCCCTGTTTGTGGAGTTGGTGGGCTGATTTTCAGTAATGAGAAATCTTGGACTTGAGAACTGAACTTCTGGAAATGAGAAGATTTTTTTGATGTGGCTGGCCAAAAGCATTTTAATCCTATTTGTTATCCAACAGTCGAGAGAGAAAAGAGGAAAGAACAATTACTTGATATCGCAAAATCAAAGCAAGAACGAACAGATACCGAGCTGCATAATTTGAGACAGGTATGGATCTGGTTGTGATTTGGACTCTAGCTTTGTCGAAGGAATTGTTAGGCATACGTGTCTTTGTATTCTCCTTTGATATGTTGTGTGGGTCTGGACTCTATGATGGCAGGGTGGAAGGTATTCCCTCCATCCAGACAGACATACATAATCTCTTCATGCAACAAAGACCCCCACACAAACATATTTGGAGACACTCCTCCGTTTGGCCCTAAATCTGCTCCTTTCCACACTCTAGGTCTGTTGGATTTTACCCAAGTACTTCCTTTTCCCATATAGCGACCACTTTGGGGCTCAGAATTGTGGGAGTCAGCTGCCTCCATCTTGGTTATCATGGTAGCCCCCAAAGGTTCACAACATTCCTTGATGATTGATATAGGACTCAGGGCCTGCAGCCTCTCAGGTCCACAGTCCACAGTCAGCATCCCCTTCCCCTTCTTGGTTTTAGAAGCTACTCTCCCTGCACCCAGTGCAGAATGGGCTTGCAGGATCCCCATTTCATGCCCTTTCGTTTCACTCTCTTTAGACAGAGTCAGGCCCAAGAGTCTCCTCATGCCTGCCCTGCCACCTTCCCCTTTACCTGCCCCTTTCAAACTGTGTGATTTGTGCTCACTCTTTCACACTGGCTGCCACGTGGCATCTGTCAAGTGGGACATTCTTGAGCACCCCAGGCAGTTAAGTAACAACTGCAGATAGCTACGGGAACGTCCCATCTTCCCTGCACATCTCTCTGCCTTCTCTCAGGATGCCAACCTTAACAGGAACCTTCTTGTCCACACGCTTCCACAAGGGTCCATCTGACGCTGGTGCCCATCCTCCCAGGGCACCTTGGCAGCGCTCACTGCAGGCCTGGCCCACCTGCATGCCCAACGGTGCAAAGCCCTCAGTGGGACCACGTTGCTGTCTCCCACCATCTCTTTGTGTATGAGTGCGCACGTGCATTAATAAGTATTTTTAGAAACAAAGCCTGGGAGACTGGTTTAAAAAAAAAATAAAGCTTGGCCGCAGTCTTCCTCTGATTGCACACTCTGGAGTCAGACGATTTACCTGTGCTTAGAGAATGTTCATTCCTGTTTAGCCCTGGCAGTTGTGCCTTGGCTCCAAGGTTTAGAGACTGTATCACACTGAGAAATCTTTGTACTTTATTAAGTTGTGTTCGACATGCCAAGTGTCAAATTGGAGTGATGTCATTGCATTCTTTAGATTAAAAAATGGGCTAATCTTTCCATGTCTGTGTGCAGGTATATGTCAAACAGCAAAGTGACCTGCAGTTTCTTCATTTCACAGCAGAAAATTATAGGGATGATTCCAGAATGGAGGAGTCCCGGACGCACGACACCAGGTAAATGGCATGTGCCTTCTGGGCGCCAAGAAGGGGGTACCAGGGCCTTTGCACCACGGGGTGATCAGGACTCCTCTCGTGCTCCTCCTCTCCTTTGGTGCTTTGGGCAGGAGGCTTCTCTTACCCACCAGAAGCCGATGAGGAGTTCAGTTAGTGTCTGGGAGAAGGAGATCACCGTCTGTCTCAGCGTCTGAGCCCTTCCCCTTCATTCTCTCTTGCTGGCCTCCCAGGAGCCCCAGGAGGAAGGCTTCTGCCTGCCAGCTCAATGATTTTTATCCCCTTTTTACTGGTGAGGAAACTGATGCCTCGGCACTTGGCCCAATGTCTCCAGTGAGTGGTGGAGCGGGGCCAGGAACCCAGGGCGCTGGCTAGGTCGTTATCCTGCAGCTGAAAGGGATCTTATTCCCATCTGACCTACATCGTGGATCCCTACATAATCCATGGCGAAGGCAGGCCGAGGTGGAGAGGCCCACTGGGAGCCCCTGCCTGCAGAGCGTCTTACTGGCTATATATACTCAGTCAGATGATTTTGAACAAGAAGATTTTTAAAATAGTAGGGATGTTTTTTTTTGTTCAGTGCCATAAGTCCTCATTAGCATTTATTTAATTTCAAGAACTTGTACTTTTCCCTGATGGCCAGAATTCTGCTTTGATTCTGAAAGCTGAATTTGACAACCTTGACATTAATAGCTCATTAAAGAATTGTGCGCTCCTGTGAAAGAAGATAGGGCCGTGACTGCCAGCACAGTTTTCAAGTAGTAGGAGAAATACTTGGAGGCAGATATGAAGGACGTATCTAATTTAAGAGGCATAAACATATACTATACCGCAGGGTGCATGTAAGTTTTCTGAGCCTCAGTTTCTTCATCTAGCAAATGGGGATAATATTCATTCAGTAACAACATTTTTTAAGCGCCAGCTGTGTGCCAGGCTGTGTGCTCAGTGCCGCCTCCCAGGGTTGCTGTCAGGTGCTGATAAGATGATGGATGGAACAGGCTCTGTGAGCTTTAAGAAGCTCTGCAATTTTAACTGCTGTTGTTGTTGATAACAATAATGATATAAATAAGATGTATTTAGATTCTAATTCCCCAGGCAGCATGGCCAGGAGGCCCCTGGAATCATTGGGTGGAGGGATCTGTTCCCATCCCTGCAGTCTCCCTCACTGGGCAGTGCCATCCTCAGGGCTGATTTTGCCTGCTGCCAGCCAAAGAGAGGGCAAATGCTCCCAACTCCCAGCACAGCCCTCAGCAGGGCATAGATCCTGTGCCCCTACCTCCATACCCAGGGAGCACAAAGGGAAAGCAGCCCTGCTGCTGGTGGTTCAGAGTCCTGGGGCCTTTCTCCTTCGCACCCAGCTTCCTCCCGGGGTGAGCTCATGGGGCAGCATTAGGCTGGCAGGGGGTTTTACTGCAGAATGGAGAGTCACAGTCCAAGGATCTGAGCCCCTGGTACTACCCCTCACCAGCTGTGTGGTTGTGAGCAACACATTTGTCCTCTCTTAACCTCAGTTTACTCCTCTGTAAAATGTGTGGTATAGAGCTAGTAAAATGGTGCATGGGGAGCCTCTCATAATATTCAGGTGCTCTGTCAATGGGATTCGCTACCATTAGAGAGCTGAGCCGCCCCCTTTGCTGCCAGAATCCAGCTTGATCACATATTGCTGGACAGTGGCCCCACACCCTTTCTCTACTGGCTGGAGATGTTGCTGGAGTGATCTAATAAGGGGCTAGGATGTGGAACGGGCTTTGCGAACCTCTTTCATCTACTGTTACTAGGACCACTTGCTTAATAGGCCACGTGGGGATCTCTAGGATATTCTTATTTCAAATACACGCTTTGGGGAAGAATATATGTGCCTAGCTTTTACTATTTTGCAATATGAGCCTAAATAATAGCATGGATTGTAAATTATATTTGTATTTCTCAGTTTACTTTTATTCCCCTAATGTTATCATTCAATGATGATTTCCCTCCCACCTTCCCTCCCTCCCTCCCTCCTTCCTTCCTTCCTTCTTCCCTCCTTCCTTTCCTTCCTTCCTTCCCTTTCCTTCCTTCCTTCTTTCCTTCCTTCCTTCCCTTCCTTCCTTCCTTCCCTTTCCTTCCTTCCTTCCTTCCTCCCTCCCTCCCTCTTCCTTCCTTCCTTCCTTCCCTTTCCTTCCTTCCTTCCTTCCTTCCTTCTTTCCTCCCTCCCTCCCTCTTCCTTCCTTCCTTTCCTTCCTTCCTTCCTTTTCCTTCCTTCCTTCTTTCCTTCCTTCCTTCCTTCCTTCCTTCCTTCCTTCCTTCCTTCCTTCCTTCCTTCCTTCCTTCCTTCTTTCCTCCTCCCTCCCTCCCTCCTTCCTTCCTTCCTTCTTCCCTCCTTCCTTTCCTTCCTTCCTTCCCTTTCCTTCCTTCCTTCCTTCCTCCCTCCCTCCTCTTCCTTCCTTCCTTCCTTCCTTCCTTCCTTCCCTTTCCTTCCTTCCTTCCTTCCTTCTTTCCTCCCTCCCTCCCTCTTCCTTCCTTCCTTTCCTTCCTTCCTTCCCTTTCCTTCCTTCCTTCTTCCTTCCTTCCTTCCTTCCTTCCTTCCTTTCTTCCTTCCTTCCTTCCTTCCTTCCTTCCTTCCTTCCTTCTTTCCTCCCTCCCTCCCTCCCTCCTTCCTTCCTTCCTTCTTCCCTCCTTCCTTTCCTTCCTTCCTTCCCTTTCCTTCCTTCCTTCCTTCCTTCCTTCCTTCCTTCCTTCCTTCCTTCCTTCCTTCCTTCCTTCCTTCCTTCCTTCCTTCCTTCCTTCCTTCCTTCCTTCCTTCCTTCCTTCCCTCCCTCCTTCCTTCCCTCCTTCCTTTCCAGGACTGTCCCTTTACATGGAGTTTGTTTGAATTGTCGGTTGACTGGAGTTCCCTGCTGTGAGACTGACAGCATTAGGCAAGGCAATAACAGATTAGTAAGGGATCATTCAGCCAGTTAAGTGGCTGCCACGTGCTGAGCCTTGTGTTAGTTACATTTACCTGAGCAAAAACCAAATGTGTAAAATGTGGTCCTTGCCCATGAAGAACTCATAGCGTTATTGGGAAGATCAGTCATACACACGTGAAACAGTGTTACATGGTTGTATGCTGAAAACAATCATTCATGAAACTCTAGATTCTATAGCGTAGGTAATCATAGAATATGAGGAAGGTAACTATGCTGAGCACAATTATGAACACAATGGAAGTTGGGTCAGCCTGGACTACAGCTTTGGGGAAGGGCTTCATGGAGCCTCTGGGCCCTGGAGCTGGACCATGAAAGATGCCCTTCTCAGCGTGGCTTTGATATATGAATTTCAGACAGAAGTCACCTTAGAGAGGTATCTGTATTGATGAGGTCCGTATGAAATATGTAGAGTAATGGTGTTAAATATATATATCATAAACACAGTTCTTTGTAATATCCTTGTAGCAGAGAATTGAGTTTCTCAGATCTCCAAAGTGACACCCCCAAAAGCATCATTAAGAGAGAGGGAAATCAGAAGATATACGCTAAGGATCATGAAATCGAGGCCTCCCAGGTTCAACCCTGGAGGCCAGAAAAGGGTGGTTATGATGGAGGCAAAGAAGAAAAGAGAGTTAACCTTGTGTATGGAGAGGAGGCTGGTCCTGGCACTTCAGCCATTTTTGCCAAAGATGGGCTAGAAAGACAAAGACCCCTGCCCTTGAAAGAGAGAGTACAGTTTAATACGATGCCCCTGGTTGAATCCAAAAGGAGAAGTACATTGTGCAGGAGCAGTACGAAGTCAGCCCAGAGCAGTGACAGCGAGGCCCTGTCCCGGGAGCACCACTACTACCACCACCACCACTTTGGAGGGCCCGATCATAAGCACTGTGATCTCAATATCTTTGTGAACCCAGGCATGTCAAAAGCAAAGCAGACAGAAAGGCTGGAAATGGAGGGTCACGAACAGATGGAGGTGGCTGAGGCCTCCTATTCCCAGTTCAATGAGGGCTCTCTGAGTGACTCAGACATTTGTGAATCTAAATGCTGCCACCCAAGTAACTTCATCATCGAAGCCCCAGCCTGGAGCTCCGTTTCTGATATGGAGTGGATGAGGATTTTCAAGCCTTCTAAAGTAGAGAGAGTTGTTCGACCCAAGACCGTTTGCACGTGCTTGAGGAATGTCTGTGGAATAAAGCATCATACTCTCAAAAGGTAAGTTTTGTGTCCCATTGGCAAATACCCAGAATAAACACAACTACAATATTCAGAAATCCTTTTTCAGGCCTTTGTTTGCTGTTTGTGGTTATCTTATTCATGCCTCTAGTATACAGAAGGCAGAATTTTAAAACACCCAAAGAGACCTTTGATATAAAATTCATTTAAGAAACATTTATTAAGCCCCTTCTGTGTGCATTACTATTAACTCTAGGGATGCAGAAATAATACAATTTCTGCTTTTAAATGGGTCAGTCGATCGGCAAACATTTATTAAGCGCTTGCTGTGTTCCAGGCACTGTGCCAAGTATTGGGATACAAAGAAAGGCAAAAATTGTGGTCCTTGCCCTCAAGTAGTCTACATTCTAAAGGAGGAGACAATGTACAAATGACTATGTGTGTGCAAGATATATATAATATGAATGGCAGGTACAAATCTAGCCCCCTCATTTTACAGATAAGGAAACTGAGTGACAGAGTGGTGAATTGATTTGCCCAGGGTGGCATAGCTAGAATCTGAGGTGGGATTTGAACCCAGATTTTCCTCACTTCCAGGTCCAACCTTCAATCTGCTATAACATGACTGCCTCCATGGGGTTGATAGAGAGGGGGCCTGGAGAAGGGAAATAGAGTAAGAGGATCAGTGGAAATTATTTAGCTTCTTTTTCAAATGCTCAAATGGAGTGCCTTAATACGAAGGGGCAGGCTTGGTAAATTAAAAATAAATGTCCAGATGAATGTCTGGGAGTCTCCTCAAGATGTGTGTGCTAGTAGAGAATTTAGAATTTGAGGAGAGAGGCCCTGGGTTCAAATCCCCATTCTGCCACATGATGTGACTTTGGGAAATTACACATTTATTGGGGGGGGGCAGGGAATGGGGAGAGGGGAATGTGAAAGGTACATAGGTAAATAATAAAGGGTAGGAGTGATAGAGGAAGAAAGATCCAGATAAGGAAACTGGAGGGCATAAAATGTATCTGGGGGAGAGAGGTGTCCGAGAAGGCTTCGTGGAGAAGGTGGCCACTGAGCAGAGCATCGAAGGTGAATTAGAATTCTGAGGGGGCAGCTAGGTGGTGCAGTGGATAGAGCACCGGCCCTGAATTCAGAAGGACCTGAGTTCAAATCTGGCCTCAGACACATAACACTTACTAGCTGTGTGACCCTAGGCAAGTCACTTAACCCCATTGCCTAGCCAAAAAAAAAAAAAAGAATTCTGAAAGGGTAGTTTGGTGTGACTGGAACGTAGTGTGAAATAAGGCTAGAAAGGGAAGCTGGAGCTTGACTGTGGAGGGTCTTCGAGGGTCCATTAAGAAGTTTCTGTTTTCTCTTGGAGGCAACATCTGGGCCTTGGGAAGATGATGGTGGCAGCTACGTGAGGTCGTGAAGGAACGACTTGAGAGCAAGTCACTTAGAAAGTTCTTCCACCATTCTAGGCAAGAGGTGATTGAGACTCAGACATGGAGAGGGACGGATGAGAGAGCCGTCACGGGCAGGGACGCGATCAAGCCAGGCAAGGCATGGGTGGGGCAGGGAAGAGACAAAGGGGTGGGTTTTGGAGTGGACTCCTGCAGGGCTTTGCCCCTCACTGTCTCCACTGGCGTCCTGCGTCCATCTGGGCCTGGGTTATAGAATGAGGACGCTAAACGAGGTGTCTCTATGGGTCCTTCCTGCTCACTTAGGTGAGAGATGATGAGTTACATCTTTGATCTTTTGGATACGGTAAGCTTAAAGTGACAACGTCCAGGTAAAAGTGGCATTTAAGGCTGCAGAGGCAGGAGAGAGAGAGACAGACAGACAGAGACAGAGAGAGACAGGGAGAGAGAGGCAGCGACAGGGAGAGAGATATGGAGAGGGAAAGAGAAAGACCAGAGAGGGGGGACAGAGAGAGAGAAGAATGAGAGAGAGAGAGAGAGAGAGAGAGAGAGAGAGAGAGAGAAGGAGAGGGAAGGAGGAGGGGGAGGCAGAGAGAGACAGACAGGGAGAGAATGAGAGACAGAGAGACAAAGACAGAGACAGAACGAGAAAAGGGAGGGAGAAAGGAGAGGCAGAGAGAGAGAAGGGAGGGAGGAGAGACAGAGAGGAGAGAGAGAGAGAGAAAAAAAGAGAGAGAGAGAAGGAGAGGGAGAGAGGGAGGGAAGAGAAAGAAAACGGGGGGGAAGGGAGAGAGAAGAAGGGGAAAGAGGAGGGAGGAGACAGAGAGAGACAGAGACAGGCAGAGAATGAGAGACAGAGACAAAGACAGAGACAGAGAAGGGAGGGAGGGGAGAGAGAGAGAGAGAGAGAGAGAGAGAGAGAGAGAGAACGGGGGGGGGAACAGAGAGAGGGAGGGAGAGAGAGAAGAGAAGAAAGGTAGGCAAAGCGAGCCCAGAAAGGACAGCAGGCAGGAGTGTGTAGAAGAGCCAGCCTCAGTGCCAGTGTGTCAAGTTCAAGAACGCAGCCTGAAGAAGGCCTGCATTCAGCCGTTCAGAGGTGACATGAGAGAAGAAGACTTTGGCTGATTGAAGAGGCTGCAGAGGCAGGGGTCGATGACTCAGGGTGATCAGTGCAAGTGAGAAGAAACCCGGGCTGAGAGTGCAGGGATGTCAGGGGTCACATGAGGAAGATTTTGAAGGAGAGAAGAGACCTGACTTTGTGTGTGGCCCACAGAGAAGGGCCAGTGCATGGGGAAATACTGAAAAGAAAGGGAAGAGAGAGGTTAACCATGGATGGAGTGAGCTCCTGAAGGGAGGGGATGAACATGAAGAGGGGGCTTGGCCTTGGCAGGAGAAGAGCCACATTTCTTGAACTGGCACAAGTTGGGAACGAGTGAAGATGTAGAAAGGTTTGAAGATGAATGTTGGGGAGGTGAACTGATGGTGAACAGATCTCAAAGTAGAACACAGTCAACTGCTGAGGGTCATAGGGTTTGGGATGGAGACAGGGACTGGAGAGAAAGGAGAAGCATTGTACCAGTGGCTCTGGGGAGTGTGACAGAGAATCAATCGATGAGTAAGTGCATTGCTCTCTAGCAGTCAGGGCCCCATTGAGTTCCGATGACATGAATTTGTGGTAGGCCTTGTGGGCACGTGACACCACCCCTCCTTCCCCCCTGCCCCGCCCCACACATACAAATGCAATATTGAGCAGCCCTGGAGCAGAAGACAGAGCAGCCTACAGCAACGGGAGGTTACCCAGGAGGGAAGATTGGCTGAAGGCCCAGGGGCAAGGAACTCAAGGGATGGAGTAGTATGAGGAGTTTGGAGGAGGAGAAGGTAGTGATGCCAGATGAGGAATGGTGGGAGAAGAATCAGGCAAGGATGGAGGAGCTGGCAGTCATGGCCAAGATAAGGCACGAGTCTGTGCTTGAGGAGGGAATCTCATAGTTGAGATGGGAAGTTGGGAAAAATTAGGATGATTGTGAAGTCAAAGGCTTGATTCCTTGGGGACAGCTGAGATGCAGCGGAGAGGAAGGGCACAGCAGCTAAGGAAGCTAAACTAAGGAGCAGGCAGGGTATTGATGGGAATATTGTTATCACCCAAGATGAGGATGCGGTGGGGGGGAGACTGTCAAGCAGTCTTGAATTCATTGAGTAAGGAGAAAGTGAGTGGAGGGGGAGATTAGAGCCCTAAAGCCCAGGGCAGGGTGATAGGAGCAGATGGAGCCAGGCTGCCAAGGGGTACAGGCCCAGGTCTGTCAGGAAGGACCAGAGAGCAGCAGGGCTCACTCCCCTTCTGGCCTTTTGTGCTAGGCTATGAGAAGGGCTGGTGGTCAGCACCGAAGAGGGAGACAGGCTTCTTCAGGAGAAAGCGACATTTCAGGGAGGGCTTTTAAGGCAACCCTGAAGGGTGGGAAACCAGCTCCTCTGCTGCCTACACAGGACTGATTCAGCTGCCTATTCCACAAGGCTTTCCTAGGAGGACTGCCTGCCTTTTTCATTTTAAATCTTTTCTGGATACTTTAAAAAAAATTTATATCACTGTTACTTCCCAGTTATTCCCAATAGAACCCTCTCTTCTCACCATTCCCTTGTTTGGCAGTTATGCTAAACAGACACAAAACTTTGTCCATGTCTGCAAATGTATGCCTTATTCAGCACCTGTTGTCCACCACCTCTCTGAAGAGTGGCAGGTGACATACCTTGCCATCAGTAGTCACTGTTGGTCATTGCTTAGCTTAAGAGTCTCACAATCTTTTCGTTGTTGTTTTCCTTAACGTTACTGTGTTCATTATGTCAATAATTATTATTGTGATCATTATGTCAATAATTGAGCATTATAGCCATCCTTCTTTTGGTTCTGGGTATTTTATTCTTCATCCATTCGTGTCAGGCCTCCCAAGTTTTTCCTAATTCTTCCAGTTTGTCATTTCTTACAGCTTCTCCCTGAATCTTAGACTGTCACAAGTGTGTCTGTGGTGTTTGCTCGCTGTTGCCTTTGTGGGCCCTGCTTGTGTGACCTTGTCCAGATCACTGGCCCTCTTGGGGCCTCCTCTGGGCTAGAATATGGCAGTGGTCCCTTCCAGGTCTAACATGCTGGGAGTCCTTAAGTGCCAGCAACACTAGGCACCTTCCTATCACCTGCAGGAGAAGTGTGGGGCTACTTCTGTTCCACTGGCCTTCCTCCAGTGGAGTCTCTCTCCACCCTCCTGTAGTGAAAGGACTGGGGACATGAATCCAAAACATCAGGTAGGCATTTTTTTTAAAACTTCGATTCTACTTCCACCCACAAAACAAAACAAAAAATCCCATCAACTTCCCCCACCCCCAGTACATTTTACTGCACACAGTAGGCTTCATAAATGTTTGCAGAATTTTATAACCACATTAACTCTATTTCTCATGATTTATTCTCTTAGATGACCTTGCCTAGGGTACTTAATTCTTTTTTTTTTTTTCACTTTTGAAAGACTCTGATTGGTATAAGCATGCTTCAGTAAGGTATCTGGATTCTTACTTGTAAAAGGATTTCTATAATATTGATCAGTCCTAGTAGGATTTAATCTGAGCTCCTTTTTGGAAGTGGCTTGTTTGTTTTTCAGCCTAACATGGTACCTCGTCCTGGAGAAGTACTTTCACTGCAAGCCTAGTTGACGATGATGATGGTGATGCTAACAAGAGGGTTATCTGTTATTTTATTGACAGCTCGCCAATTGCCTTCTGGCATTCCCACCGAATGGGCGCCTCTAATGTGAAGTACTCAGCAAAGAACGAGGAGAGATGCACAGATTGCTCTTCCGATAAAAGGCATTCATCTGGATTTCTGTCGAGCAGCAGAGCCCCAGACCCTGGCTTCCATCACGTTAGTATTTGGCTGGCAATGACATGAAGATTTAGACACAACTGGCAATTCCAGGAGGCCCTTAACCTTTCTGCAGTACAGTGGTTAGCTGATGTTTGTTTTATTTTAGGAACTTGAGGCTCTTTTAAAATGGTCTTTGAAAGTTAAAACATTTAATCTCCCAGATCAGATTCCCCAAAGGAGGCTCTCAGTGAACCTGGGTGTTCTCAATAGTGAATGTGCTAGTTACGTGGATTTTAGTGTCAATTACTAAAAGCAATAGTGATGGGCATTCTTTATGACTCTTATTTTAGAAAACTAAATGTGATAGGCATTCTTTATTCTTATTTTTTAGTCCTCTTACCAAGGGGAATAAAATTAGTTTCTGAGAGCAAACATTTTAGTTTCCTCCCATTAGTAACTTGTAATGTGGCTTGTCTTCCATGATTTGCACATTGACGACAATGTAGAAGACTTTCCTCTGTAGACAAGTATAAACCAAGGCCGCACTGGATTTGGAACTGGGTGCAGATTTTGGTTTAGCTACTTATTCCTTGTGTGACCTTGGGCAAGTCATGTCCTCTGTGGAGGTCTCCTTCCCTTATCTGTAAAGTATTTACAAAGGATCGGATTTTGTGATTTATAAATTCTTTTTTATAAATTGTGAACTAATTGATCAAAATTGATCAAGAAGCACAAAAATTCAAATATACAAAGAACAAAAAAGAGGAATGTATATGAAACTGTAAGAAGGCTGGGACTGGAGCCAGGGATTTCAAAGGTGAGAAAACTCCCTCTATCAAGGCCGATTGGCACCTTCTCTGAAACGAAAGCACCTGGAACATGAAGAAAGTAGGTGGCTTGCTTGAGGTCAGTCAGCTGGACATCTTGGAGGCAGGGCTTGAACCCAGGCCAGCACTGTGTCCACTGCACCTTCATGAAATGGTGACCCTGTGTTGGATACAGTTTGATTAAAGTGTATGTTAAATAAAACACAGTAGCAGGAAAGTTGTCCTTTGTCTGCCCTTCTGCCCTTTTGCTTTTCTTCGTGCATTTTCTCTTGTTTTATTCATGTTCTTTCCTCTTGTTTTGCACTTCTCTCACTTCCCACTAACTCAGCCTCACCCCAAAACTAGGACCCTTCCTTGCTGCAAATAGGCGACTGTGATTTCTAAGGTGCCTTCCAACTCTGGTATGTTCTGTGATCCATTTTAAGCAATATCAAAGTGAGATTTAAATTAAGAACATTTCATTTAATTGAATTCCATTTAATAAATTTTACCTGCTTCCCAGGGGGGACTGAGGAAAGCCCTTTATAAACTGTAAGGGGCAATATAGAGATGAGTTGTTATTATTGACTATTAATAATGTATTTTCAATAAAAAACCTCCTTTACATTGAGTATTGTAATGAGTTCAGAGAGACAGGGAGGGATGGAGGTACAGAGATGCAAAGGGAGATGCGCACAGCCTTGTGTGGCTTTCCATCATGTCTTGTGGCCTTCCGGAATGTTTCTGCCAAAGGCTTTTACCATTTGTGTTGCCTTTTTGCAGCTCTAGGCATTGAGGAGGATCCAGCACAGAGACCGGACGTGTTTTACCAGAATTGCAACAGGAAATCAGAGTCACTTTCTTACGTCCCTCTTTTCTTTCAATATTATCAAACCATTCCCTTCAATGTTTCATTCCCCTAGGCACGTCCAAGAGTAAAGGGAGCCTTTACAGAAATCCATTCCTATACTTTTCCCAAGAAGATTCTGACAGTTGGGCTACATTACATTTGATGATATTACAACTCGGTGTCTCTTTTCTGCATTAGGATAGAATTAAGATAAAATTGACAAGAACTGATTGACCTCAGTGATGGTCAGTTGCCAGACCTACAGAGCATTTCCTTATTGGAATGATGATAGACACTGTTAGCTCCTTGGAAAACAGAGCAAATAGTCCTGAAGAATAGCTGAACCTGGTAGAGGGGGTATGACTGGGACATCTCAGCTATAAACCCTGCCTGGGAAAAGATGGGATTCCAACTCTCCTTTCAGGTCTCAGAAGCCTTCCTTGGGCTCCTCCTCTGACCCTGGCCATGCTGACTCATGACCCTGCATGATATCACATGTATATAGATGGTCTCTGCATATGAAGAATGGGAAAGTACTTTGAAGAAAAGACTGTGTGTGCACTAAGAGCTTTTCAGAAGAGTTGGGAATGGCTCATTTTCATGGTGAAAATTCAGCGCAGGAAGGAGCCAGTTAAATAGGACAAACTGGCATTCACAATCACATGTTTTAGAATAGCAACACAATTTTGAGTGTTTCCTATCGCAGGGACCAAAGGAAAGTAGCAGCTTGAAAGTGTTCTAACATGCTAATCAGGATCTGAAGAATTGACCGGAAAAGTTCAAGAATCTGCTGTATAGATGTTACTAATTAACTGGCACCAGTATGCCTTTGGTAATGGGAAACTATTCTGGTTGGACAGGCCTTAAAGAGATCAAAAGAACTTGTTTGTAGCATTTGTCAGTGCTGCTGAGGAAGTCAAAGAATTGTTTGTTGGTAGTTCTCATTTTCACACAAAAAAACCTGTTTTCAAATGCTTCTTGATTTCATTAGCCTGTTAAAATTGTGTCTTCCAGGATGACTGTTCTCCCACAAGTAAGCTTCAGCGCTTGCTGGCAGAATCTCGAGAGATGGTCACTAACCTGGAACTTAGCACTCTGCTCCCCGTTAGCGCTAGCAGTTCCAACAGTGTACGTTCGTTCTTCTCTCTGAATACCCTACTAAGTATGAAGGTGCAGGCTGACCTCTGGGGGGCATGAAAAGCTTCTCTGGATGTACCTGCAGAGCGCAGGGAGCGGTGCGTGGGCTAAAAGATGCCCCTGCTTCCAAACTGTTTCTGAAATGTGATACTTAGTGGGACACGTGGGGTGGGGGGAGCTCAGTAAAATAAGACTTCTTTCACAAAATGACCCCTCACTTAACCGTCTTGAGGCAGTGCATTCCACTTTTGGGCGAATCACCTTGGTAGGAAGTTTCTTCTTATATTGAGCTGTCTGTCTCTTCACAACTTCCCCACGCTGCTCCCCTCTGGCACCAAGCAGAACCAGGCCGATCCCACTTCTCCGTGACAGCCCGTCACACGCTTGAAAGGCAGCTCCCCTGGCTCCCGTGGTTGCTCCTCTCCACACTGAACATCGCCAGTTCCTCCAAACGGTTCTCACGCGGTGTCATCTCCAGGACCCTCACTGTCCTGCTCACCCCTCCACATGTCAGGGTCTCACCCAGCACTGGACACTGTCACACAGTTGTAGTAGACTAAGGCAGAGGTGAGCAGGACTAGTGCCATCCCTTTTCAGCGTGCCTCTCTCAGCTTTTCTTTTGGCTCGTGTATCATGCCTTTGACTCCTGGTGAGGCAGATGGAACATCACCCACCTTCCCTCCCCAGATCCTTTTTTTATAAAACTGTTTTCTAGTCATGCCTCTGCCATCATGTACCTGTGCTCTGATTTCTTGGATCTCTGTGTAGAACTTTACATGTGTCTATTTTAAATTCCGTCTTCTTTGATTTGGCCCATAATTCTTTCCTGCTGGGGTGTTTTGGGATCCTGATTTTATCATTCACGGACTCTCCGTGTTGGAAGGGACCTCCGTGATCATCTAGCCCAGATCTGTACAGGCTGTGTTGTGGTACACCAGATTGGTCTTCCAGCCAACCTTTGCTTGAAGATTTCTACTGAAGGGGGAACCATAGCACGTCCCAAGGAAGCCCATTCCCCCGTAACTCCCGATTGTTAATGAAATGTTTCATTGTATCAGACCTGAATTTGCCTCTTTGCCATTTTCAGCCATTGCTCCTAATTGAGCGTGTCTTGTTAAATTTGATAGATTGCCTTCTGTGCCTTCACTCAAGGCATTCATTAAAAAAAAGGGGGGGAGGCAGCTGGGTGGCACAGTGGATAGAGCTCCGCCTTGGAGTCAGGAGGACCTGAGTTCAAATCCACTCTCAGACACACAACACACAACACTTACTAGATGTGTGACCCTGGGCAAGTCACTTAAGCCCAATTGCCCAGCAAAAAGTAAGAAAAAAAAAAAGTAAACAGCACAGATCCCTGGGGATTCTACTAGAGATCTCCCTCCAAGCTGATACCAAATCATTAATGGTTTTCCCTGCAGCCATTTATTCATTCAGTTCAAAATCTCCATAAGCGTAGTTGGATATGCTTCTGTGTCTACTGGAGGAGCTGCCTTTTCTTGAATGGAAAGGAGGTTAGTCAGGCATAACTTATTACTGATGACGCCATGCTGGCTCTCAGTGATCACGTCTTTCTTTTCTGAATGCTCGCAGGGCACTCTGTTGATTGTCAGATTTTCCTGTGAATTGAGATCGAGCTCCCCAGCCTATAATTTGGAGAGTTCTCTTTCCTTTTTTGGATGGCAGAGCTGTGCTCTCTTTCTCAGTACCTTAGGTTGCTTTCTCCCCTGCTCTGCCTGAATTTTTAGGTCAGCAGTCACTCTCACTGACCGTGGGCTGGCAACTTGTACTCACTGAGGGCATCGAGGTCCTCTCTTACCATCTCCTCGTGTCTTGTGGGTTTCGGTTGCCTTCAGTTCTCTCTTTCCCAATTAGAAGATCATCGTTCTTGGCAGAAGAGTTGGGTGGTCCTGTCATCTCTGTCTTATTCATTATCATTAGCCCATTTATTCTCCATAGCAGTCCTATCTCTTCTTACTCTTCTTACCTCCAGTATAGCTTAAAAATAGACTGAAATGGATCTGTGAAAATTCCCACCACCAGTGCCGATGACAAGCTGTCCATGCCTGCCCATCCCCAGGGACTCTCCCCAAAGTTCGCCACAGTGGGTCCACCCATTGTGCTGAAACAAAACAGTACAAATGCATCCTCTTTGCCCTTGACTTTTTATGTGCTGATTTGCATCCTTTCTTGCACATCAAATGTCAGTGGAAAAATATCCATTGCTTTACAGCCTCCATCATATTAACCAAGTGGTGTGTCTACATCAGAGGGATGTGTCTGGTCCTGCTTTTGCCACTAGCAACTTTGTGTGATCTTGGACAAGTCCCTTAACTGCTCTTTAATCTCATTTTCTTCATCTGTAAAATGAGGGGTTGGGTTAGATAATCCCTTTCAGTTTTAACATTATGTTCTTTTTTTTTTTTAATATGAGGCATTTGGGGTTAAGTGACTTGCCCAGAGTCACACAGCTAGTGAGTGTTATGTGTCTGAGGCCGCATTTGAACTCAGGTCCTCCTGACTCCAAGGCTGGTGCTCTGTCTACTGCACTACCTAGCTGCCCCATTAAAATTATATTCTAAATCCTTGGGTTTGGGTTGGTTTTGTTTTTGTTTTTGACAACCTCAAATAGCTTAATATTTCCAAATTCACATTGAAGATCATTGTGTTTCCTTTTTCATATACCTTTCTTAGTCCTTGGACTCACTGGCATCTCTCTGGCTATTTTTGCCTAGTAACAATTACTGTTTGTTATAATGTTCTTATATAAGTAGTAGTATTAATACTGAAAGGGGCCAGGAGCACAGTGTGGTTCTGGTTTTGGACTCAGAAGACTTGTGCTCAGCCCCAGAATGCCCCGCTCTTTGCTCCTGGGGCAGTCACTTAATCCCTCTCGGCCTCAGTTGCTCCATCTGTAAAATGAGAGTTGGACACCATGATCTGTCAGGTTGTTTGTAGTTGAAAAACCCACAATGCCATGATTAGAATGGCTAGTCTCTGCTAGCAGAAGAGGCCTTCCCTGGTGAACGTGGGGCAGTTAGAGGTCTGGCAGGCAAGTGAATGACAGTTCAAGAACTATTAGAAAACTACTAGTAGGGGCAGCTAGGTGGTGCAGTGAATAGAGCACCAGCCCTGAAGTCAGGAGGACCTGAGTTCAAATCCGTCCTCAGACCAAACACTTGACACTTACTAGCTGTGTGACCCTGGGCAAGTCATTTAACCCCAATTGCCTAAAAAAGAAAAAGTACTAGTAGATTGGGCTTGCACTGTCGTGGTCTATGGGCATAAGCCTTATTTCCTCCAAGAGACTGAAAGCTCTTAGGAGGAAGGAACTGTGTGAGGCAGTTGGGTTAGAAGACCTGTGGGACCCCTTCCACCCCTGCATCTGTGTTCCTATGTCAGCCTTTTTTGATCTGTCCCACGGCCCCTCAATATGGTGCCCGGCCTGCAATAGGCATGCCGTGGAGAGTGGTTGAATTGAACTGTGCATCATGTTGTTTCTAGCGTAGTGGTTGTGTGGTCTATTAAATTGTTGGCAAGGTCTTCGTTCGAGGTCTCTCAGAATAGTATGGGTTAAATCAGGCAAAGAGCTGATTTGTTTGGGACAGCGGATGACTTCCATATAGTTTAGCTATAATGTCGCGTCGAGAGCTGGGCACTCCAGCTGGTGACAGCTGTAGGGTGGCTTGAGAACCCTCCCTCCCCCCTCAAAAAGACAAACAGATTAAAACTCAAGGGAGGTTATTCCTCAGAGTGAATTGTGATTAACTAATTCTGTTAACTCCTTAAGCTGAGCTTTCTTTTAAAAGAGCATTAGAAGCATCTGGATAGCTCAGTGGAGAGAGCACTGAGCCTAGAGTCAGGAAGCCTGAGTTCAAATGTGCCTTAGACACCTGCCACCTGTGATCCCGGGCAAGCCACTTACCCCCAGCTGCCTCAGTTTCCTCATCTATAAAATGGGGATAATAATAACACCTGCTTCTTTGAGTCATGGGGAGGATCAAATGAGATAATGTTTGTAAAGTACTTAGGACAGCGCCTGGCACATTGTTGTTCAGCTGTTTCGGTCTTATCTGACTCTTCCAGAGCCCATTTGGGGTTTTCTTGACAGAGATACAGGAGTGGTTTGCCATTTCCTTCTCCAACTTGTTTTACAGATGAGGCAACTGAGGCAAACGGGTACATGCCTAGCACATAGCAGGTGCATAAGTGCTTGTTCCCCTCCTTCCCTCCTACAAGTGAGTGAGACATCATCTGAATAAAAAAGACAACACTTCAGTGTGTTTTCAGCTGTCTGGACTGAGTGGTAGAATCACAGAGTCAGAATTTTATAGTTGAAAGGGAGCTCAGAGGCCTTGTTGTCCAGTCCCCACCCAAAAAGGAGTCCTATCTGTAACTCATGACGAGGGGTCATTCAGCTGCTTCATGGAATCTTCAAGGAGGGCTCACCCCCTGGGATGACACCCTGTTCCATCTGTTCATGACTCTAATGCTTGGAAGGCTTTTCATTACGTTAGACTTAAGTTGATTTCTTTGCAGTTTCTACCCACTGCTGCTGTTTTGGCTCTCTGGGGCCTGATCTCTCTTCCAGGTGACAGCCTTTCAGATACCTGAACACAGCACTCATTGTCCTTCTCAGTGAGGCTTCTCTTCTCTAGGCTCAACGTTTCCAGGTCCTTCAAATCATCCTCCTGTGTTACTGTCCCAGGGCCCTTCACTAGCCTGCTTTCCCTTCCTCTGGACACTGACCAGTTTATCCATGTCCTTCCTGAATGGTGCTGCCCAGAATGAGCACAGTGCTCAAGGTGTAGTATGACTAGGGCAAAGTACTAAGGGACTATCACCTCCTTATTTCTGGAGGGGATGTTCTCAGTGTAGCCCAAGATCAGGCTGGGTTTTTTTTTTTTGGCAACCATAGTTAGCTTACAGGCCACAAAAACCCCTCCATCTTTTTCAGCTGTCTAACTGCTGTCTAACCAGGCCTCCCCATCCTATACCCATCAAGGCCAATTTCCGAATCCATGTGTAAGACTCATATTTATCCCAATTCAATTTCATTTTATTAGATTTAGCACAGAGCTGTAGCCTGCTGAGATCTTGTCTGCCCTGACTCCGCTATCCACCATGTTAGCTATTCTTCTCAACTTTGTGCCATCTGCAAATTTCATGAACATGTCAGCAATGCCTTTAGCCAAATTATTGCTAACAGTGTTATACAAGCCACAGCCAAGCATTGAGACCTCAGGGTCTCCACTGGACAGCTCTAGGCAATAGGTCTTGAACCATTAATTACCACTCTATCCACCCCACCCCCTACCCCCCCAGTTTGGAATTCTTCTAATTGTATTATCATCTAGTCCACTCTTCTGCTTCATTTCACAAGAATAGTAGGAGATGCTCTACCAGTTGGTTAACTGAAGTATAGGTAAGTCATGTCTAAGATGTTAATTACCCTGATCTACTAGTCCAGCCTAGTGACCCTGTCAAAGAAGGAAATCAGATTACTCTGGTGTGACCTATTCTTGATAAAGCCAGTTCATCATAAAAACCATTGCTTGGGGTCCAGGTGTTCATTTGTGAGCTCTTTGGTGATCTGTTCTAGAATCGTCCGAGGAATCAAAGGCCAGCTTACTGGCCTGGAGTCTACAGACTCTGCTCTTTCCCTTTTTTGAAAATCTGGAGATTTTCTGTTCTCTAGTCCTGTGGTACCTGCCAAGGGCTGTTCCCTTCTTCAGGCATCACTGATGGAGGCTCAGCCATCACATCAGCCAGACCGATTGATTACCAGTGCCCTGAATTCATCCAGGACAACTAGCTTTACCTGTCTTGGGTATCATCTCCCCATTTGCCATTTTGGTTCTTCTCCTCGGTCGTTCTCCTTGGCAGAAAAAATCGAAGCAAGTGAGATTTGAACAACTGTTGCTTTTCTCTCTTGTCATCCCCTGCATCCCTGCCTGGGCCACTGCTTGTCCATGCTATTCCTTTGATCCTCCTCTCCCCCCCCCCCCCGTAGCCATAAAGGTCTTTATTGGGATTCTCAGTTTCCTGCAGCAGCACCATTTCGGCCTGAGCCGTAGAGTTCATTCTGTGCAGTCCACATCCTTTTGATCCACTTCTGCTTCCATTTTCTGTATGTCTCTTCTTAAAGTGAGTTTGGCGAGTTCCCTTTTCATCCACTTGCAGTGTCTTTAGACAACTCCCATTTCCCCCCTCTTGTGGGAATTATTTACATCTGTATCTTCAGAATTTGGTTCTTGGGAGTTTCCATTCCCTGCTGGGCTGACTTCCTCTAAAGGATTTAGTTCTTGTACTTCATTCCTGTCCTTTTTCTGAACCTTCTGGGTTCTGATTCTAGTAGGTGCAATCTAGGGGGTGTGTCAGACTATGCCCAGCTCTCCTCTCCTTCCTTACCGCAGACTCTAGTCTCTTCCTCCAGATATTCCCATCGTTCACGTCCTAGGAGCCAGTCTTTCCTTGTTCGTGAGAGTCAGATCCATGGTAAAAAATTTCCCCTTATTGGTCCCTTCACTAAGGCAATTACCTGCCTTTCTTTTTAGTAGAACGTATGCTTCTTGAGAGCAGGGGTGATCTCCCTCTAGTGCCCAGCACCAGATCTGGGACATAGTAGGTGCTTAATAAGAAATGCTTGGTGGTTGATTAATTTGGTTGCTTTCCTGTGTCCATCCAGAGTACTGACTGAAGGGTTCTTTTGTAGGCAGACCTCTCCGAACTGACAGCTCACAGAGTGCCACTGCCAGTGATTGAAGAAAACACCTCTTGAGGGCAGTGTTCCAGGCGATCATGGGTAAGTCACCTCTGCTTATCTTGTGACATTTCCTAAGCAGCTTCAGGACACTGATAATGAAAGGTCAAGGTCAGACTTTGTTTGTGCCCCTTCTCTTTCACCTCACCTTTACCTGCCAACAGGTCCCTTCCACATTTCAGGGACTAAGTAAGTGTGGCTGTGATTCCTAATCACAGAGTGTTAGATAAGAAACACACTCTGGAGGTTACCTAGCCCAGCCTCCTTGGTTTACAGAAGAGGACACTAGGACCCAGAGAGCCAGAATAATCTGCTCAAGGTCACAGCTAGGACCAGAACCTGGATCCCCAAGCCATACCAATGCACTGCCTTGAACAAAGTAGGCACTCCATTAAGTCCTAGACATTTTCTAATATGATTGAATATCAGCATCTTTCAAAATCAGTGGTTTACAGATAGCCTCTTCAGAACTCCCCTTTAATGTAAAGAGGCCTTTCGTATGTCGTTACAGGACTAATAAAGCATGGTCATAAGCTTTGGACCCTTCCCTGCAACAGCTGAAGTTTCTGCCTTGATTCCTTCCGCTCAGGCCAATTTTTTCCCCCTGAATGGTCCTCTAGAGAGTTTCTCTGGAGTCCAATTTCAAATGGGCTAGTTTGTTCAGAGGTTTTTGAAGGTTCTGAAAGTCAGCACAAGCACTTGAGATATAGCTAACAAATCATTGATTTTTGGTGTCAGCGATTTTTCAATTCTTAAAAATCCCTTGTATGATAGTACAGTTCTGATGTGTATGCATTTAGGAGAGGAGAGAAGAGCCCAGCTCCACTTCCTGGAGGTGGCAGGCAGGAGGTTCCTACAAAGCTGCCCTCTCTTCTGCAACCAAGGGGACTTGGAGGGCTTTCACACACCCCTGATTGTCTTTGCCTGTGTCAGGAGGCAGAGCTACATTTCAGAGACAGTGGGGAATTAGACATCACTATTCTCTTTTTACTGATCTTGTTAAATATGTGTATCTTCCCTCCTCCTCCCCGACAGAAGCAGATTTCTTGTCTATTTGGAAGGAAGGAAGCAGACATCCTTGCATAATACTTACTTTGAAAGAAGATTATAATTCTTCATAAGGAAAAAACAGCTAATGCCCAAAGGCCCCAGAAGCTAAAAGACCATTTCTTAACACCTGCATTTTGAAATGTTGTCAAGTTAGTAGTTTCCAAATGTCAGATTATATATATATATATATATATATATATATATATATATATTTATGCATTTACATATCTAGATGCCAAGCCTTATATATAGAGATATATATTTGTGGAACCAAGCTTGGTATTGTGCTGAGAAAAACATGACTCGTGTGTAAAGATGCCCTCCCGCTAAATGTTGGAGAAGCCATGGGTAAGCGTGAACATCAAAGTGAGAGCCTCACCAATGGGTGATAAATTGGGCAGAATTCTCCACCCTTTTGATGAATTGTCTGAACTATTTTTTCTTAGTTGTGTATGCATTTTCATTTTTTACTGATCTGTTACCAGGGTCAATTTATAAATGCCTAAGAAATGGCATTCTCTTATTATTTTGTTGTTTTGGCTCTGAACTTTGTGATGTAAATAGACATGAAATAATGTGCAAAGTGTTTTTAACTGGAAAGTACTTCCTGACGTCCTTTAGCCCCCACCAAAAAAAAAACCAAAAAACAAAAAAAGGAGCTGAGCAGTTCCCCTCCTCTGGTCTGGGGCCCCTTGTATACCAAAAGCTCACTAGAAGATCAAGTGTTATGTGTGGTATTTTAATTTTTTCACCTCCAAGGAATGAGAACAGTACCGTATTTAACTTGTAAAGTCATTTTATTTTTTAAAAATATGCCATGTGTATCTGTCTCATCGAAGAGAAACAACGGCAGCATTCAATGAAAATATTTTTGACAATAAAGAGAATGACCTTTCTACAGTCTCTTCTTGGTCATAGTATTGGAGTGGAATTAGGGAGGCTGGCGGGTAGACCCATGCAAGGGAGGTGAGAAGAAGGTGGTGGCCCTAGGCCCTCCCACTCCCTTTCCAAACTAGGAACAGCCCATCGCTTAAATTCCATTATTAAGAAAAGGCCTGGCCGGGCAGCTTTGCTTAGGAATGTGGGGATTTATTTTTTAATGCCCTACCCACATAAAAGAGACAGCTTTCCATTGTGCTCACCTAAGTTTGTCTTTGTTAAAAAAAAAAAGTTTCCATGTTATGTCGTTTGATTTTCATGAGTCTACAGGGCCCACCCCTTTTGGCCTATCTAATTAGGGTACTGAAAGCAGAAATGGGGTGGGGTTTACTTATGTTCTTTATAAATGCATACTTTATATTTGGACAGGGTGAAACTGAAAAGTTATAGTTTGATTCCAAATAAAAAGGCTGCCAAGTTAGGAAACCTAACATGTCCTGGGGGAGGCTGGATTCCAACAGACATTCTCCTTACCAGCTTGCCTAATGAGGAGTGAACACTGCTGATTTGCTGGGTTTGAAACTCTGGGGGAACCAGGTTTTAATAGGACTAGTCTTTGTGAGGGTGGGAGATTGGAGACTGGAGTTCTTTTCTAGATCGTACGATTACAAATTCTAGACCCCTTCTTAGCACTGCGTATGTACTCCCATGCAGTTCAAATAGGAGAAATTGTAAGTTTCTCACATCATCTACAGGCGATATTGGAACATCAGCTGCAATTCTTTTCATGGTTGCCTTTTTGCAAACGCTTAGCATGGACCCTCCAGCATGAGATGACCAAGTATCCCATGTGATGGTGTCCTAGTGATGCCTTTGAATGCACAATAAGATGACTTCAACAACTCCTTTACCCACCACCTATCTAGGAACAACCTATGAGCAACCTACTTCCCTTTATTTTCAGGTTTTGTCTAGGGGGCAGTTCCTGTTCAAAGGCTGGTACCCTCATACTATAAAAATGGCCCCAAAGTTGTGTTTTAAAACCATATTTTAACATACATTCACGTCATTGACAACCTGCAGCTATGAGAGAGGGTTACCACTTTATTTGTTCAGTTATTTGTCAGCCAGGAATCATCTCAGCTGCTGAATGAGAGTCTCTTCTAAGGATAATCTTAGAATTTATGAAAAGACTTTTTTTTAACAGAAATTGAAAGACTTTTTTTTTAAAAGGGAAATCAAAGCCTATGATACATAAGAGCCAAAAATAGTTTTTGCCTCCAGATTACAAGCACTTCTGCTTAGGGCCGGAAAAGTCTGGGCGGCAGATGGCAAATGAAAAGGTGAGGTAGACCCTGAGCTGTTAGGGACCTCAGCTTGAGGCCCATCAGCTGCTGGGGCTCAGCTGTTCTCCAGAATTCCTCTCCCTGCTCACCCCTCCTTCTTCCTCCCCCCAAAGCACATGCCTCTGAATGTCCATTCCCATCATCAGGGTCTTGCAGGGGTCGTTTTGCAGTCCTCCTGCTGTTTGCTTGGCGAGTTTTTCAGAATCCACTGGGAGCAGGTTCTTTATTCCAGGCCTTTAGCAGAATCATCTTGTGGGATGGGGAGCAGAGTAAACAGAGCATATTCAGAGACTGGGTGCATCAAGACAGCAACTGAAGAGGGAAGGCTGAAAGCCAAAGTGACCTTTGGATATGGGAGACCCAGCACCCGGCCATCGGAGGGTGCTTAGATCAGTCTCAAAGATGCTCACACTTTCCCGGTCCTTGGTTAAGCATGCTCCCAGGAGGGTGTATGTCCTGTACCAGCTAATGCACCAGCCAGACCAATTATTTTATTTCATTTCAACAAATGTTAATGTATAAAATACACCATACTGGGAAATAGGAATACAAAGATCTAAAAAAAATACATGGTCCCTTTCTACTGAGGAGTGGGTTGGGGTTAAGATAGTCACATATGCACAGATAAATATAAGAGGCCATCTAGTCATTCTGCAGATGAGTAAACTGAGGCCCAAGGAGGTAAATACAGGTAATAAGTGGAAGAGCCAGGATTTGAACCTGAGTCCTCAGACTTGAAATCCAGTGACCCTACTGCACCCCATGGGGATAGCTGCATTTCTTGCCTGGCACAGGGGAGAGGGAAATTATAATAACCTTATAACAAACACTTATTAAGCAACTACTGTGTACGGGGTACTGTGCGTGGTGGTGAGGTGGAGCATCGAGTGATAAAAAATTTAAAGATGACCAACCCTGCTCTCAAGCAGCTCACCCCTTAGCTGAGATATACTGCACAATACTACATAAAACCATTAGAGAATTACAAAATAAACGGTGATGTTTGAGCAGGATGGGCACGAGGAGGCAGTGACGTTTGAGGTGGACTCTAAAGGGTGGGTAGACGTTGTCATAATCAGGGGAACTGTCCAGAAATATAATGGGCGCCCCTTTGGAGGGGTGGGCTTCCTTTCCCTAGAGCTGGGATGTGGTGGAGGGGATGCTCCATCAGGTACAGGTTGGACAGGGTGGCCTGTGAAATCTGTGGTTCCATGACCAGGACTATGAGTGAGAAAGATTATTTTGCCAGTGGAATAAAGTTGGGGTTGGGGGGTGGGGGGAATGTGAAAGTAGGAAGGCCTTTTTTGTGGTTGTTCAGTCATCTCTGACTCTTTGTGACCCCATATGAGGTTTTCTTGGCAGAGATACTAGAGTGGTTTGCCATTTCTTTCTCTAGCTTATCTTACAGATGAGAAAACTGAGGTAAACAGGGTTAAGTGACTTGCCCAGGGTCACACAGCTAGGAAGTGTCTGAAGTCACATTTGAACTCAGGTCTTCCGGACTCCAGACCTGGAACTCTATCCACTGTGCTATCCAGCTGCCCACCTAGAAGGAGGATATTACTGTTAAATAAGGCCATGGTCATGACTAAATGTACTAGCTTCATAAAAACCTGGACCTCGATTTTGTTGGAAACTCCCAGATGAGGAAATCCCTGTCTATGAATGCATGCCCCCACCTTCCCTGCAACTTCTAGCCTTAGAGAGTTGCCTGCAGCAGATTTGCCCAAGATCACAGACATCAGAGGCAGGACTCGAACCCGAAGGTCTTCCTGGCTTCAAAGTCAGCAGCTTTTCTACCAGCCGTCTTATGTTGCCTCTGGACTAGGGTCAAATCGAAGGGAGTGTCGGACGGGTCAGATTCAAGAGAGGTTGGGGAGGCGAGATTGGCAGGACCTCATAACTGATTGGAGATGAGAGGTCTAAGGAAGGTGGAAGAAAACAAGCCCCCTGGTTTGGAATATGGCTAGTGCCGCTGGAGAAGGGAATGGCAAGCCGTTGCCAAGAAAACCCCATGGACATTATGGTCCACAGGTCTGGAGAGGCAGACACGACTGAATGACTGAACAACAGTGCTGTGGGTGGGCTTGTCTGTGGGGTGAAGGAGGAACGAGGAAAAGAGGGGACAGATGGGCTCGAAAGATTACGGAACGCCTTTGTTTAAGGATTGGGGAGATGCGAGGTCATTTGTAAACGGATGACCAGCGGGAAGTGGAAGATGCATGAGAAATGAGATGCGGAAGGGAGGGGCCAGGTGCAGGAATGAGCCATGGTAGGAACTGAAGTTCTGTGACCTTTGGAGAAGGAGGAGACGAACGGAGAGATGGATGACCTCGATCTCAGGGAACTAGGAAGCTAGGGGATCTACTCTGAGGAGACCTGAGGAGCACGGATGGAGCAAGGAAGATGGGAAGGCGTCTGGCTGAGGTCCAAGGGTCAAGGGGTGGCCCTAGACTCAGAGGATGACGGGTGGGGGGCGGGGAAGGATGGGAGGTCTGAGGAGGGGGAGAGGTTGATTGATGGAGGCGGGAGTGGGCGGAGCTCTTGGTCAGGTGTGGGGGCCGGCCAGCCCTTCCTTGTGGAGCCCGGGAAGGAGGAGTGGTGCTGATGATGCTCAGGGGAGGGGCGGCACCGCGAGGGGGCGGGCCCGGGGCGGGGCCTGGGGAGGCGTGGCCGTGCGGGTGACGCGCTGGCTCAGTCGCGCTGGGCGCCGGGGCCGGAGCAGACGGGTCGTTCCGGGTCGGCTAGGCGCTCCCGGAGCTCGCGGGCGGCGAGGATGAACACGATCAAGAACGTGCCGGCGCGGGTGCTGAGCCGCAGGCCGGGCCACAGCCTGGAGGCGGAGCGGGAGCAGTTCGACAAGACGCAGGCAAGGCTAGGGGCCGGGGCGGGAGCGCCGAGAGCGCGGGCAGCGCCGCGCAGCCCCGTGCGCTTCGGGCGCCCCGGGCACGGCAGCGCACCCTGGGCACGGTAGCCCCGCGCGCCCGGGCACGGCAGCGCCCCCCGGGCGCAGTGCGCGGCGCAGGGGGAGCGGGGTCGGGGGAGCGCCGAGCCCCGGGGCCCCTCCCTCGCGCGGGCGGGGGGGCGCCCGCCGCCCCCTCCTCATTGGGAGGCCGGGGGTGCCCGGCGCGTCCGGGCTCCGCTCCCCTCCCCTGCGCTGGCCCCGCAGGCTTGGGTGTCCCCCCTGGCCCGGGGGGCGCCCGCCTTGTACCTGGACAGCATCGTGGGTTCTAGCGCCGGGAGGACCTTAGAGAGACCTCAGCTAGGCCGGCATTCTCCTTTTACAGAGCAGGAAACTGAGGCCCAGAGCGGGAAGGGACTTGTCCGAGGGGTCTGGCAGCTGGGAAGTAAGTGCTGGAGCCAGCTCTCCAAACCTGGCCTTCCGACCCCCGTCTGGCACTCCCCACCCCGTGCCTCCCTTTCAACACGCGGGGATTTCACCATGCTAGTGGGTCCATGTGACTGATGTCATCTCTCTTGTGTGTGGTTTCCCACGGATATGTGTGTGTGTGTGTGTGTGTGTGTGTGCGCGCGCGCGCCGATATCAAAGTGGACGAGTTTGTGTGTGACCCCCAGTGTTTGTCTCCTTCGATAAACGTATGGAGAATCTCTCCGTGTCTGAGCTCATAGATGAAGCTCTCCGCATGGATGGGTGGCCATGTGTGAATGTGTAAACCTGTCTGGACATCTGTGTGTTTGTGGCTGTGAATGGTTCTCGGTGTGTGTTTCCTTCCATAAATGTACGGCGACCCATACGAACATTTTTATCTTTGTATCTTTGTGTGTATGTGTCACTTTGAGTGTGTGTATGTGTGTGTGTCCATGCCCATGTGTAAATGTCTTCCTATCCAAACATCTCATTGTGTGTGTATGTCTGTATGTGGGTCTCAGTATGTGTTCATGTGTAAATTCTTAGCACTCTCCAGGCATTTCGGTGTATTTGTGGGCACCTTTTTGTTCAGGGGCCCCTGTATTTGTGAGACAAAGTCTAGAGTGGGGGCAAGGGGACAGCGGGGTGGGGGGGCACACTTGTCTGCAAATGAGGGCAGTCTAGAAGTATTTGCCCCTTTCCAGGGGTCTGGAGATTGAAAAAGGTGCCTGCTAGGTTTGGGGGTGGGGTAGGGCGGGTCACCCAGTCACTCCCTGCTGTATCTCTGGGCCCTTACTCTTCCTCCCCTAGCCCAAAGCCCATTCCCGAAAAAGGAATGTCCAGAGAAGGTTTTCTTGGCTTAAGTAAACACGGAAGCCCAGCTGGGGCTTTGCCACCTCATGACAGATGACAGAGGCCCTGGCAGCCAGGGGAGACAAAGGTGAGGGCACTCCTGCTCGGCCCCCTCCCAAGGAGAGCCAGCCCAGGTGCTCGGTCCACAGGGATTCCAGCCTTCTGGGCTACAGGTTTATCTGTTCTGTAATAGTAGCTGACATTTACATAGTGCTTTAAAATTTACAAAGGGTTTTGCATGCATGATTTCATTAGAGCCCTCAAACAGTGTGACTTCCTTCCCCACATGTACCTGGGAAGGGAGGTTGGGTTGTCCAAGAGCATCCAGGATGGTTTAATTTGGCTGGCAGTCCTCTGCTGACCCCTTGCCTCATAGACTTCCAGACCTGGATCTGGAAGAGATCCCATCTAATCCAGTCTTTTCATTTTATAGAAAAGAAACTGAGGTGCAGCAGGGTTGTGGGTTTTAGGATTAGAGGCAGAGCTGGTTAGAGACCTCAGCTACCCTCTGTTCCAAGCCTCCGTTTGAGGAGATTGAGGCCCAGAGAAGTGAAGGGGCTTGCCTGGAGGCACCCCTTTTGTGGGGTGGGGGCCAGCTCCTTTGACAGTGATAGGACAGGTTGTGTTGTGGAGGGGGGGGTTACAGCCGTCCCAGTGGGCCCCAAAGAGCAGGACTGGCAGCACTGAATGGGTGGAAGTTGCCAGTTTAGACTCAATGTCAGGAAAAACTTCCTGACAATAAGAACTGTCCCAAAGTAGGCCGGGCGGCCTTCGGGAGGGAGGTGGAGCAGTTTTGTTGGAGGCCTTCCAGCAAAGGCTAGATGGCCTCCCAAGTTAGGGATATAACGGAGGAGATTCTCAGGACTCAGAGGCCTCTCAACACCCCTTTTAGCCTTGAGATTGTCAGCACCCCATGGAAGGCAGGTGGGACAGGGAGGGATGATTATGCCCATTTTACAAATGAGGAAGCTGAGGCCCAAAAGAGGACTTGCTTGTAGGGAGCATGAGGGCAGTTTGGAACGGAGGCCTGCGTGCCTGCTCTATCCTTGGCATCTCACTGCCTCTCTTGCCTTCTCAATTGCATTTGTCCGTGGTGTTGAGGGGTTAGCCGTCTTAGTCTTTTGTATGTGGAAGGAGAAGCTGGAGCCTCTTTTCCAGGCTGGGTCACAAGGAATGACGGGGATCTCTCTCCCCATCTCCCCCTCCCATCCCCAAGTCTTTGATTCTTACGGTAGGACCATATTTCCTTAGCGGAAACTCCTTGTTTCCTTTCCTCTGGACTGGAGCTCACCAGAGAGGCCTATTATCTCGTCAGTGCCAAGGTGAAAAGTTGTATGTATGTGGTCAGACTTGTTTGCCTGAGCTCTGGCCCAAATACAAACATGTGTACACCCTCTTATTAAATACCTGCTCCTCACAAACACTTCCGGCCCCACACAGGCGTCCCCAGGCTCCTTCTTCAGCTCCAGAGCCCAACAGGCCCGGAGAGTTCTGAAGCCTGTGTTTATTTAAGCAGTTAAATGTTGGAGGACCTTTATGAGAATCTTGTCATGAATACTAGGACCAGTCAATGAACAAGCATTTATTAAGTGTCTACTGTATGCTGGGTGTTCTGTTAAGCCCTATAGATACAGAATCATTCAATTAACCAGTCTTTGTTATTGGCCTACTATGTACCAGGCAGTAGGCCTATGTGGGCCATCTCCTCTGTTAGAATGTGGGCCCTTTGAGAGCAGGGATTATTCCCAGGACTTACCACAGTGCTTTGCATATGATAAAATCTTAGTAAATGCCTTCTGTTTATTCACATTGCCAGACCCTTGAGAGGGACCAGGCCAGGATTGTGAGGACACTGGTTTAGAGTCTCCTAGGGGAGGTAATTCCCTCTACTGATGCAGGTAGTGCCTAGAGCCCAGGATCACACGGCTAGGGTGAGTCAACCCAGGTCTTCCTGGCTTTGGGGCCCAGCACTGGGCTGGACACTGAAGATACCCCTCCTTGTCCTGTGGGGGAGGGGGGGGAGGGAGGTCATCACGTTCTATCAGGGGAGACGACATATATATTTGTAGGTGATGGCCTGGGAGAGCCTGAGCTCAAGGGGACCTCAGATATCATCTAGTTCCCAGCCCCCTCATTTTACAGAGAAGGAAACTGAGGCCCAGAGCTAGATAGGGGCTTGCTCAGTGACTGCCAAAGCCAGAATTAGAGCCTGGGGCCTCCGGTCCTCCAACCTAGCATCAATGCCTAGCATTGTCCTGTCCCCTTTTGTTTGACGTCCTCTGAAGCGTTAGCTCAGCTGGTGCACCTCCAGGCCTGGAATGCCCACCCCTCTCAACTTTGAAGTCGCCCAACTCTCCTGGAGGCTCAGCACCAGCGAAGGCTCTCCTGATCTCAGCCTCTTCTGTTGCCCCTCCTCCATCCCCTGAAAAAACGACTTTATTTTTACGTTGGCATACTTGAGTTGCTTTGGATTTCAGCTTTGTCATATGTGATATGGAACTAGGTGACCTCTGAGGTGCCTTGATCTCAGCACCATCCGATGAGCCCGTATAGACATTCTCTTTATTTCCCCCAGGCTGTAAAGGGTCCTCCAAAGCCACTTGATCTAAGCTTTTCATTTTACAGATGAGGAAACTGAGGCCCAGAGAGGTTAAGTGAAGTCATCCAGGTGGTAAACATACTTGGTGGGAGTCAAAGCCAGGTCCTCCGACTCCAGAAGGGAGGGAAGGGAATGAACAGTCGTTCAGCACCTACTGTGTGAAAAGCGCTGTCACTGCCAGCCCTCTGTGCACGTATCCCATCCCGTCCCCCTCAAAATCCCAAAGTAGAATGTAAGCTCCTAAGGACAGGCCGTGTTGTCCAGTTTTGTATCTCGGTTGTCTAGCCCAGTGCCTGGCACATAGTACGTATTAATAAATACTGACTGAGAACTGAAGTCACCCATTAAGGCTACTGTCCCTTCTCATCAGGACTGGAGTCAGGAAGACCTGAGTTCAGAAGTGGCCTCAGACACTTCCTAGCTGTGTGACCCTGGGCAAGTCACTTACCCCTGTTTGCCTCAGTTTCCTCATCTGTCAGATGAGCTGGAGAAGGAAATGGCAAACCACTCCCGTATCTCTGCCAAGAAAACCCCAAAGTTGGACATGACTGACCAACACTCCTACTTAATTGAGGCTGAAATGTCCCCTGCGTCAGAGACACTGGTGGACAAGTGAGACCGCCCATCAGCAAGTTGTTTCCCCGTCGTCCATGTTTACAGAGAGCTAGTCTCTGACTTCTTGGACTATTAGAATCAAGTCCCTACAGGCAACCTGCACCCCCATTTTCACTTTGAAATGAGAAAAATGCAGTGGGGCCACCTCCTCTGTCATGCAATACACGGTAACAACTTAGTTGTAAAGCTTGGGCCACCGCAGGCCCCCACCTGATGAGCACTGAGAATCATCTGCCCAGAAATAGCCCTGCAGATTATTAATTTATCACCATGATTACCATCATTACCCTACAGTGTCCTTCACGTTCTTGGCCCTGGCGTCCAATTCAGAAAAACTGAATGTGGTTTTTGAATTCTAGCCCTTTTAGAGGTACCAGAGTGGTAAGTTACAGGAGACACCCGCCGAAGTGTTTATTGTTTGGACAGAATGTAAATCAGGCAGGGAAGTTCCATAGGACTCACCATTTCTGGGAGGAGCAGTGTGGCTCAGTGAATAGAGCCCTGGACCTGGAGTCAGGACCATGGTTCTCAGTTCAAATCCTACTTTTGACTTTTTTTTTTTTTTGAGAGTGGGTCTTTCTGGGGGCAGCTAGGTGGCACCGTGGATAGAGAACCAGGCCTGGATTCAGGAGGACCTGAGTTCAAATCCGGCCTCATACACATGACACTAGCTGTGTGACCCTGGGCAAGTCACTCAACCCCCTTGCCTAGCCAAAAAGGAAAAAAAAAAAGTGGGTCTTTTTGTCTTACTTAGGCTGGAAATTCAGCAGCCACTCATGAGCTGATTGTTATATTAATTGGCCCAGAAACTTTAACCTGCTCCATTTTTCTGACCTAGGTTGCTTCATCCCTTCGTCCCCTGCTCCCAGAGGTCGCCATATTGGTGCGGGGCTCAGTGTGGACAACTGGTTGCTTTAGCCCCCACTGTAGCCTAGAACTCCCAAACTCAAGGGATCCTCTGGCCATCACCTCCCCCAGTATTTGTCTGGCCTTCTTCTTTTACAAAAATGTTTAATTGATGACACCTTCATTTCTCAATAGATCTTTTCTCTTTCTCCTCCCCTGGGGAACCATGCCTGGTAATAAAGATAATAACCAAGTAGGAGAAAAAAAAGTTCAGCAAAACCTCTGTAATATTCTTCTACGCCCTTCGCCCCCTCCCCACCTCTGCAAGAATCAGTCAATCAACAAACATTGGTTAAGGGATTACTCAGTGTGTCTGGGTGCTGGGGATACAAGAAAAATCCCCAAACAAGGAGGACAACATTTAGTAAGTAGGTGTGTATGTGTGTGTAACGCAGAGTAGATGAACACCTCTGACACCTTTGAGTTGGTTTGACACCATGGACAAGTCACCTTCCCTCTGGGCCTCAGTTTCCCCATCTGTAAAACAGAGCATAGTTCACAAAAGGGTGGTCTGGAGGGTCAGACTAGGGCAGAAAATTGCTTTGCAGTTCCAGGCTCTCTGTGTCGGACGCCGTGCCAGTGTTCCAGCGCCGAGTGAATGCCGACTGTCGTTGAGGCAGCGGGTCAAAGGTGGATTCAGGACCCAGGTGTTCTCTGGACTCTTGGTGTATGATAGTGAAGGGACAGAGGTTAACGCCCCCTGGGGTGCCTCTGGGTCCAGCCAGTGTTTTTGTGAGGCCCTGGTGAGATCGTGCTCTGAAAGGTCTCTGCCAGCTTCAAAACCCTGGAGAGATGTTATTTCTGGTGCCCTTAGGTCAAAGAGCTGTGATGTCAGTGAGCCCATTGTCGGCACAGGTGGCAGCCTACCTTGAACCTATCCATCCACAGGCATTTGTAAAGTACCTACTGTGTGCTAGGCGCTGGGGACAGATGAAAATAAAAGCGACTGCCCTCTGAAAATTTACTTTCTACTGGGGAAGACAACATATGAGTGTATAAACAAATACATAATTTTGCACCATCAATACATATCAATACTTAAATACAATATAAATATTTTTTGGCTGGGGAGACACAAATTGCTGGGGGGGAGGGATCAGGAAAGGCCTCATGCAGAAGAGAAAGAGGCTTGGGCCGAGCTTTGGAGGCAATTAGAGAGTGGAACTTAATAGGTCAAGTCCACGAGCACTTACTTATTAAACCCTGACTGTGTGCCTGGCTCTGCTAAGGGCTGGGGATACAAAGAAAGGCAAAAACAAAACACAGAAACATCCACCCATCGAGGTCTTGGGGTGTTGCTTAAGGCTTTGAGGTCGAAGGACTTGTCCAGGGCCAGATTTTCATATACTAGCTTATGTGTTCTTTATTTGGATGCATGGCTTCTCTGCCTTATTAGATTTTTCTCGCTTCCTTTTTTTTTAAGGGTTGGGACTCAGTAAATATTTGGAAGAAGCAGAGGAAGCCTTTCATTGGCTCGGGGTGGGGGGATGTCAGAAGGTTGTTTTCATTCATTTGATCTCCAGTAAGATTCACACAAGTATCTTTCGAAGACTAATAAATGATAATAACGTGCATGGTGTCGTGAATGCAGCTGAGGAATCAGGAACCAGTCAGACTACAAGCACTCACTAAGAGCTGGGTTCCAGTCCTGCCTCTGATGTCTGTTGGTTTTGTGGATCTGGGCTGGTTCCTAACTTCTTGGGGATCCGGGCAATGCTCGAAGATGACGAGGTACAGGTAGTCAAGTACGGGAAATATCCACCACGTGGGCCGAGTCCCTGCCCTCCCCTCACCCGATCACTCGTCTGCCCGGAACGACCCACTGATCCAGCTCCAGTGTGTGTCCTTGAGTATAAGCCACCACAACCCTGTGAGATGGGCACTAAAAATATTATCCTCATTTTACAGACTAGCAAACTGAGGCCTAGGAAGGCTAAGTGACTTGCCCAGGGTCACACGGCTAGGGCTTTGAATAGAACGCATGTTGTCCTGCTTCCAAGTCTGAGTCTTTCCACTCTGCCGTGGATAAAAGGGTTTAGTTGCCAAGTTGAGGAGATGGAATTGAAGCCAGGTCACCTCGATCTTGCTCCAGCAATATCTTAAAGCATCAACGTCTCCCTCAAATGGAGTTGGGGTGAGATGAGCAAGATCCATGAAATGAGATCGCCTTAGACGGCCAGTCTGGTGACAAGGAGCCAGGGGGTGGGGGCTGGGGGGGGTGGCTTGGCTTTTTTTCCCCTGATTAGGCCCCTCTTGGGAACTGAAGGGATGAGACAGTTGCTTGCATATCATTTTTCTTCCAAAGCTTCCGTCCCCCTGCAGAGCTAAGCAGAAGCCCCACCCCCTTCCCCAGTGATGTCTTGGCTGGGCATGGAATCTGTCCTTCATTTTAAACTTTCCACCATGGATGGATGAAGGCTGTGGGAATGAGGCTTTGTAAGTGGTTAATATTTAATGGGATTACTCCCAGGAATATCAAATGAACTTGCTTCCAGATTGAATTGCTGGGAAGAAGCTGAATGTCTGTATACATCATTCAATAGAGAACATGTCTGTCCATCCATCCATCTGTCCATCTGCTTGTCAGCCCATCTATCCATCTGTCTGTCCGTCCATGTGTCTCGCCATCTACCTGTCTGTACATCTATCCATCTGCTTGTAGGCGCATCTGTTCATCTATCTGTCAGTCTGTCCATCCATCCATCTGTCTGTCTATCCAGCCACACGCGCGCGCGCACACACACACACACACGCTGCTTACTGACTGATTGACATGGGATGTTTTTCCCTTCCTTACAGAAGATCTAATCCTTTATGGCGGCCCATTTTCTTCTGTCTCCTGGCAGGGTGTTTTCAGGTAGCCAGCTTGGTTTCCTGAGAGCCCAAGGGCTTGGTAAACCCTAAAGTGCTATTTCGAGGGTTATTATTATTAGACACTCAGCTGCTCTCCAGGCTCCCCCCCCCCCCGCACTTTTGGGCCCACATTGGGCTGGGAGGAGGGGGGAATGTTGAGGTATAGGGTTTCTGGCGAGGGCAGCCTTTTCAATGTGCCCATCTCTGATGCTGATAAGCTGCAGAAATAGGAAGCTTTGGGGTCAGTCTTCAGCTGTGGGGGTGGGGGGGTAGGGAGGGAGATGGGGGCAGGGTGGGGGGAGGGCTGTGAAGTCACATCTCCCCCTCTCTCCGTTGCTGGGGCTTATGAAGGTTGCAGTCTGGGTGTGGAACATGAAGCTGAGCTCTGTGTGTATGTTTATCTGGGGTGAGTTTAATCTGTGTGTATATAAGACTCAGGTGAGTTCCCAGAAAACCTGCTCTGCTCTGTCCTTCCCAGTCCCCTTGGTGACAGCGTGCACGTAGGCAGGGAGCTTCTCCCCTCTCTGGGATGGATTTGGGAGGGATGTGTTGGAGCCTCAGAAACTCCAGGCTCAGGTCCTGTTTCTGACCCCAACTCTGACAGAGGGCCTTTGCTTATCCAGGCCTCAGTTTCCCCATGGGATTCAATTCGACTGAACAAGAGTGGATTAATCACTAACCGTGTGCTGGGCCCTATGCTAGGTGCTAGGGATATAAAGACAGAGAGAAACAGTCTCTGTTTTGAAGGAGCATATATTCTATCAGGGGAAAGAGCACATGTATACAAATAAGGAAATAGTCTCTGTTTTGAAGGAGCATATATTCTATCAGGGGAAAGAGCACATGTATACAAATAAGGAAATAGAAGCTTATGCAAAGTAGTTTCTAAAGGGAATGAGCTCTAACAACTGGGGCAGATCAGAAAGAACCTTATGTGACACCTGAATGGTGCTTTGAAAGAAGGTAAAGGTCATGAAGGATTTGAGTAATTTGAAGGATTCTAAATCATAGAGGTATGGAGGCAGGGCATGTCCCATGGGGACAGCCCATGCAAAGACTCAGAGGTGGGAGATGTACATGTCATGTACAAGTATGTATTGGCAAAGGGCTACCGCTCAGGGTCAGAATCCCAGGGATGGCCTGTGGAATACAGTCATCAGGATGTGCTCTGTGACTTCTGCGTCAGATCTAGCCAAACTAGGCTGGTGGGTGGTGGGTAGGAGACTGAGGGCTGGGGGAGGAGGGGGAGGAAGGGTCCGCTACAAAGCAAACTTATTGTCACAGGTGCTTCTGAATAATCTGATTCTTCAGAGGATTGTTCCTTCCAGAAGGAGCTTTAGCAGATTCCTTTGGTTACGGGATAGTGTACTTGGTCAGCAAGCATTTATTAGATTCTTGCTGTATACCAGGAATAGTGTAAGGAAAAGAACACCACACTTGGAGTCCCTGGGGCCTTAGCTTGGATCCTGGCTGTCTTTCTTGCTAATTGAGGAAAAGGGCTCAAAGATTAAGGGGAAGATGTGGACCTTAGCTGTCGTCCAGGTCGGGCTTTCACTTTACAGATGAGGAAACTGAGACCCAGAGAGGGATGCCACAGCCCAGTGAAAAGAGCAAAGGATGTGTAGTCACCTGACTCGTATTCAGATTTCCCCCCCCCCAGCCACTTTCTGCCCGGGGGCAGGTTTGGAGCCATTTTTTAACCTCCTGGGGCACAGTTTGCTCATCTTTGGAATGAGGGGGTTAGAAGCACCTCATAAATCATCGATCCTGGGCTCTTCAGTTGTTTGGCCAAGTTCACACAGGCAACAAGTGTCAGAGCTGTGATCTGGACCGCCGAGGTCCCCTGACTTCAAATCAGCCTCCACTTTTTCCACTCTGTCACCCGGATAGACTGTGTCCTCTAGAAACAGGGAAGCTGCGTCAGTATCACCTACTCCAACCAGCCCTTGGAGGAGCTAACCAGCTGAGAGACCTCGGGGGAGTTCTTCAGTCACTCCTCTCTCCCCTCTCTCTCTCTCTGTCTGTCTCTCCTCTTTTCTCTCTTTCTCCCCTTCTCTCTCCCTCTCCCCTTCTCTGTCTCCCCTGCTCGCTCTCTCCTGCTCTCTCTCTCTCTTACTCTCTCTTTCTCTTCTCTCTCTCTTACTCTCCTCTCTCTCTCTTTCCCCTTTTCTCTCTTTCTCCCCTTCTCTCTCTCTGTCTCTCTCTCTCCTCTCTCCCTCTCCCTTTCTCTCTCTCTCTCTCCTGCTCTCTCTCGCTCGCTCTCTCTTCTCTCTCTGTCTCCCCGCCTCGGTCTTCTCATCTGCACACTGGGGGTACCCCCTTCCCTGCCTGCTTCCCCAGGTCATTGTGAATCTCTTTGTGACCACAAAGCATCAGTTATACACACAGAAGTGATTAGGGTCATTGTTCTCTCTTTCCCCTGGCATGGTGGGGATGGGCCCTGGTGGCTCACTGGTCTGACTCGCTCTGCCAATCACACTTTCACTCTGATGGCTGCTGGAGCAGAAATCTGGTCAAAGATTAACTAACATTTATGGGTACTCAGCTGAAGGGCTTAGAAAACAATGGGAGAGAGGAAGGAAGGCAGGCAGCCAGCCAGACCCGAAGAGGAGCAGGGTGCCCCACGTGAACCACGGTGATTTGCTAATCTCCCCCTTCCCCCTTCCCCTGTCTTAGTTATTTATTTATTTATTTTTAATTAAGCAAAGCCCTCTGTTATACTGACCTCCACTGTGCATATTATGGGCAACCAGATGATGCAGCGGCTTAGCATGCCAAGCTTAGAGTCAGGAAGACCTGAGTTCAAATCCTACCTCAGACACTAGCTCTGTGATCCTGAGCAAGTCATTTAACCTGTATTTGCCTCAGTTACCTCATCTGTAAAATGGGAATAATAATAACAGCCGCCTCCCAGGGTTGTTGTGACGCTCAAATGAGATAATTGTAAAAGCACTCAGCACAGCGCCTGGCATGTAATAACCTCAACATTTTGTCGTTCAGTCTTTCTTCTGGCGTGTCCGACTCTCCATGACCCATTTGGGGTTATCTTGGCAAAGCTACGAGAATGGGTTGCCATTTCCTTCCCCAGCTCACTTTACAGATGAGGAAACTGAGGCAAACAGGGTGAAGTGACTTGCCCAGGGTCACACAGTTGTTACGTGTCTGAGACCAGATTTGAACTCAGGAGGATGAGTCTTCGTGACTGCAGGCCCGGCCCTCTGTGCACTGTGCCACCTAACTTCTATATAAACATTAGCTGTTACTGTTACTGTAACGATGAGCTGAAAGGGAGCATCGACAAGCCTTTGTAGCCCATTCCGAGGGTTCTTAGCCTGTCTAGTGAAATCTGGGCCCCCCGTCCACCCTTTCAGAATCACATCTTATTGCGGACATTAGTGATGGAAGGAAGTGCTACATTTCGGTTAAAGTTTAGTGAAAATAAAGACGCTGGAGTTTTTTTAACCCTTTCAAACCTCCAGACCCCCTGAAATCTCTCACAGATCCCAAGTTTAGAAATCCTCATGGGGAGTAAAAAGGGGCCCTCAGGATACAGAGCGTTCCCTGCCCTCAAGGAGTTTACGTTCTACTTCAGGGGTGGGGATGGGGCATGTATGGAATTAAATATGCTGACAAGTAAATTGAGAAGTGAAAGATCACCCGTCATCACTAGCAGAGTACAGATGGAAGAACTCTAGTTGGGGAGTCAGGGCCTGGGTTCAGATACTACCTTGGAGAAATCACATAACTTCTCTGGGCCTCAGTTTTCCCCTTCTGTGAAATGGAGTTGGCCTCAGTGGTCACTGAGGTCTTTTCCAGCTCTGCTTCCGTGATCTCAAAATCATGGATAATGGGTGGCCGGCATGCCCCAGGCCCTGTCCAAACATCTTGGCAGACCGGTGCTGTCAGTGGATGGCCAACATGCCCCAGGCTCTCTCCAAACGTCTTGACAAACCAAGGCTGACCTCATAGGAAGAGAGAAGGGACAAGGTTAACCCCTGCCCTGATGCCAACCCTGAGCGTGTCAAAGGAGAGGTTTCCTCTATACCGTGTGCATGGGTGGATGGCCACCCTCTCAGCCCCAGGAGCCAGGGTGGAGGGCTGGTCTGTTGTGCCCTTCCTCTTGGAAGCACCAGGATCTGCCCAGGCAGCCAGCTGGGTGACTGTCACTCACCATGCTGGAAGGCCTGGGTGACAGAACCCCCAGAATAGGATCCACCCCTGGGCTGGTAGCAGCACTTATCCCATAGCATCATGGGAGGTAACTATGCAAAGCGGGAAAGCCCCCTGGGTAGGTGTGGGGGAAAGACAGGATGTGACTTCCTTGGCAGAAATGCTAGGCGGCCCTTGTGGAATCATCACGCCAACCTGGCGATGCTCCCTTCCCCGACTCTGCCCTGAGGCCTCTACCCTCGGACCGCAGGGCTGCTGTTACTGTTTTCATCTGAAACTGGCTAAGCTTCTGGAGAGAGAATCAGGTCTGGTCTTGGCCCCCATAGGACAGAGAACCCCAGCAGGCCAGCGTCAGAGTCTGGACAGAGAGAAGGGTTGAGTTCCTTCAGACAGCTCTGGGGGATGGGGTGTTTGACCTGTCAAGGCCGTTAGGAGGAAGAAGGATTGACCTTGGCCCACGTGGCCCCAGTGGCCAGAAATGCAAACAATGGGGGAGGGGGTTGTCAAGTCAGCTAGCATTTATTAAGCACCTACTGAGTACTAGATATTGTGCTGGGGATACACAAAGGGGCAAAAAAAAAGCCAAACCCCAAAACAAAAACCAGCCCCTGCCCTCAAGAAGCTTACAATCTAATTGAGAAGCTCCCTTCATGGGAAGGTGTTAAATTCTTGTTGATACCTTAGAAGCTCCCTGGATCCCCAGAATCCTTCCAAGGAGTATGTAATGATAATAATAATAATAATAATATAATAGCAGCTAGCATTTCTATAGTGCTTACAGGTTTGTAAAATAATTTACAAATATTACCCCATTTGGTCCTCATAACAACCTATACATGAGGCAGACTGAGGTTAAGTGACTTGTCCAGGGTCACGCAGCTAAAGTATCTGGGGCTGAATTTGAACTCCGGTCTTCCTGACTCCAGGCCTAGCACTCTCTCTTTTGGGCCACTTCGCTGCCTTCGATGTGCTAGAGAAAGGGGTTATGGAGGAAAGTGGAATCTGTCTGGTTAAAACAAACCAAATCCTCACACTCCCAGGAGCCTGCTTCTCTGGCGATGACTCAAGCAGCGGCTCGTAGGCTCTCCAGGCCGGGCGGTGATGTCACCTGGGTTCAGGAATGAGGCTGAGCAGCCCGACACCCTGTTTGTCTGTGATCCGTCATTCCACAGGAATCATTCCAGGCTGGCCGAACCGTGGGAAGACTGACTCCTTTGTCCAGCTCCCAGCGAGCCCTGGAGGCAGCCCAAATAAGCCCTGTGACCCCGGGTAAATCATTTCCCCTCTATGGGTCTCAGATTCCTCATCAGCAAAATAGGTTTATTTTATAAAAATATTTATCTACCACCTGGATGGGCCTAAACCTCCATATATCATAGAAATGGAAGTGGGGTGGAGTTTAAGTAGAAAAAGGAGGGAGGCTCTGAAGTCAGAGGACCTGGGTTCTAATTCTGCCTCTTCCCCTTACCACCAGCATGACCTTGGATAAGTCACCTAACCTTATGGAATCCTCACCAGGTCAAAGGCCATTCATCCTTCCAGCCATCCTGGGCTGTTGAGGATGCTTGGATGGCAGTTGTATAATTGGGTCTGGTGTTGGATTCAGGAAGGCCTGGGTTCAAATCCTGCCTCTGAACCCTCATAGTAATAGCTTGACTTTCCATAGCCCATCAAGACTGGCAAAGTATTTGCTTTTTGTATCTTGTTCAGACCTCACAACAACCATGGGGCCAGGTTGGGGTGTCACTGCCATTTCTGTTGATGAGTCCTGTCAGTCATGTCTGACTCTCCATGGCCCCATTTTGGATTTTCTTGGCAGAGGTACTGGAATGGTTTGCCTTTTCCTTCTCCAGCTCATTTTACAGATGAGGAAACTGAGGCAAGCAGGGTGAAGTGACTTGCCCAGGGTCACCCAGCTAGGAAGTGTCTGAGGCCAGATTTGAACTCGGGAAGATGAGTCTTCCTGACTCGGGCTTGGTGTTCTATCCAATGTGCCTCCTAGCTGCGCTATTGCCATTTTATAGATGAGGAAACTGAGTCTCAGAGCGGTTCAGTGACTTGCCTGGGATTACACAGCTAGTAGATTTCTGGAGGTGTCGTTCAGACCTCCCGGCTCCCAGGTCCCGCATAGTCCCTACTATGTGCTGCTCTGTGACCACGGGTCAGTCCCTGAATCTCTGTGAGCCCCAGTTTGGTTATCTGTAAAGTGAGGCCAACACCACTCATGGCCTCACCTTATGGAAGCCGTGAAGGGGCCGTAGAACCATCGGTAGTTGTCACTGTTGTCACCGTTTCCCCGGGGGTGCTGAGGGTGAGAAGGCATCGTAGGGTCATGGGACTCCTCTCGACATTACTGCTAGCACTGACCCAGTCCTAGATTTAGAGCTGGAAGTGACCTTAGAGGTCAGTGAGTTTAGCCCTTTCATTTTACCCAGGAGAAAAGGAGGCCCAGAATGGCACAGCTATTAAGTGACTGAACCAAGATTCGAACCAAGATTCAAATCTGGGTCTCGCTTACTCAGATCTGGCCCAGTATGCACGGTCCACTACCCCGTCCTGCTCTCCGGGCAGGATTAGTCAGACACCAGCCCACTGGGACTGAAGGGCAGGGGGTGCCGGTGAGGACACCTGCCTGGTCACCTCTGCTAGGGCTGAAGCATCCCAGGCTCGAGTCAGCGCCCCCACTCACCTGTTAACCTGGCTTTGGGCGGCAGCCCCAGATTCCCGATTCCAAGCTCGGTTAGCTGTGGCAGCCCCAGGCTTGCTTTTGTCTGAAGGGCTCGTGGGGTACCAAAGGCATGTGTATGGCAGCACCTCCCTCCTCCTGACGTCATGGTGAAAACACTCAGGGAGGTTGCTCGTGGTTCTGTCTGGGTGTAAGCCCTGTGGAAGGAGGGCTGATTCTGGCAAAGGACTCCGCCATCTGATGTTTAACTATATGGTAATGATGATGATGATGATAGCAGCTAATACTTATATAGAGCTTACTATGGGCCAGGCATTGTACTGAGTGCTTTATAATTATTATTACAATTATTGGTCCTCACAACAACCCTGGGAGGGAGGTGCTGGTATTACCCTCGTTTTACAGATGAGGAAACTGAGGCAAACAGGTTAAGTGACTTGCCCAGGATCACACAGCTAGTCAGTATGTGAGGTCCGATTTGAACTCGGCTCTATCCAGCACCACCCAGCTATCAGAGAGGCATACCCATGTGTCTCTCTTGACGTTCTGGCTCATTCTAGAGCAGAGGTTCTTAATTTAGGGTCCGTGGACTTGGGGTTGGAATGTGTTTATTTTTACTATTTTGATAACTGTTTCCGTAGAATTGGCTTTCTTTGGGATCTTTTGCATTTTTTGTGTTTTATTTGATGCATTTAAAAAATGGCATTCTGAGAAGGGTCCTCTGGGCTTTACTGGGCTGCCCAAGGGGCCCAAAAACTAAGGAGTTTTGTCTTGAACAAAAATATTTAGGAAGTCCAGAATGAGTTCAGTGGTCCTACAACCTTAAATTTAGAGACCAGAGGAAAACTAGAGCCTGTCCTCAGGAAGCTGCTGTTCTCCTGGGTCCTGTGAAGCCCAGAGTTTCAGTCCTGGTGAAATAGAAGCTCCTCAAGGTCAGGGAGCGTTCCCACTTTGGTCTTTGCATCACTAGTTTCTGGTGCGTAATAGGTGCTCAGTAAGTTGACTGCTTCGTGTGCACAGAATTTCAGAATTGGAAGCCAATCAGTCAAGCATTTATTAAGTACCTAGTATCTGTCAGGCACTGTGCTAAGAAAGGCAAAAGACAGGCCCTGCCTTCAAGGAGCTTACATTCCAACGGAGGAGACAACATGGCAGACATGGACAGAAATCTCTTCTTTCAGCACACCTCCTCTGTGGTTGTCCAGCTCTTGCTGTGAGAATGAGCTCATCCGTCCCGAGACAACCCAGCTGGCCTTGGGGCAGCTCTGCTCTGCAGCTCCGTACCTGTGGTCTTGAGTTCACCAAGTCCCCAGACTCCCCGAAGCAGGAACCAGGGCCCTCCTTCCAAGGCTCAGCTCAGAATTTAAGGGAGCTGAGCTAACATGGCATGGTGAGCCAGCAGCCAAGCTGGATGAGACCAAGTGATGGGGTAGTCTTGGGGTCAGGAAGACTTGGGTTCAAATCCCAGCTCCTACACTTAGTGGGTACATGACCATGGGCAAGTCATTTGATGTTTCTGGGCCTCAGTTTCCTCATCTGTCAAATGGAGCTGTTATCTGTAACACCTACTTTACAGGGTGGTTGTGAGTCTCAGCAGAAGATAATTTCTGAGATAATGCCCTTCACAAACCTTAGGTGTTTTCCAGTCATTCAACAAACATTTATTAACTTACTAAGTTAAATATTCATTAATTTGTTAAGAGGGCAGCTAGGTAGCACAGTGGATAGAGTGCTGGGCCTGGAGTCAGGAAGAACTGAGCTCAGAAGAGGCCTCAGAAACCGTGTGACCCTGGGCAAGTCACTTCACCCCTGTTTACCTCAATTTCCCCATCTGGAAGATGAGCTGGAGAAGGAAATGGCCAACCACTTCAGTGCCTTGCTAAGAAAACCCCAAGTGGGGTCATGAAGCGTCAGACACAACTGAAATGACTCAGTAATGTCTTATATTTTAGTTATTTCCGTTAGAAATTATTCTGGGACAAGTCACCATCCTGCTATTATTCTTTTATTCTTCTATTTTTATTTTTTAATTATTATTTTTATTAATTATTATTTAAATTAATTTAAATTATTATTAAATATTTTAAAACATTAAATATTATTAAATAAATTTAAATTTAAATTAATTATTAATTATTATTTTATTATTAATAATAACATCGCTCATATTTCTGTGGCTCTTTATATGAAAATATGAGCTATTGTTGTTATTAATAATAAAAAAGTAATAGCAGGATAAGCTTTGCAAGGCATTTTACATATGTTCTGTCATTTGACCCGACAACCTTGGGAGGAGGGAGTGCACACTTTACAAATGAGGAAACTGAGGTTTTGAGAGGTGACTTGCTCACTGTTGCCCTGGTGGATTTGAACTTGGGTTTTCTGACTCCCTCAGTGTGCTACCCACTGCCCCACCCTGCCTGATAAAGCCCGAAGCTCTCCATAAATGCTTGCTGTGGTTATGCCGGCCACCACGGTGTCTCTCTGGGTATTCAGTAGGTGCTAAATTTTTGCAGCCTTTCTTGACTCGCTGCACGGTTTCTCAGGATTCCTTGTATGACGTGCCTTGATTCCTTACTCAATCTGGGCTTCCTGAGGACCACCTTTCTGTAACTTCTCAGGTTGATGGCCTAGTCCTGAACAACATCTGATGATGATGAAGATGAAGAAGAAAATGGGAAAAAAACCCTGAAATTGACAAATTTGGTAGTGGAGTTTTGTGTTCAAGGAAGGGCCAGGTCAGAAAGAGGGTCTGTAGGAGGGGGCTGCCGAGGCTGCTCTGCTTGTGCACATGACATGTGTATGCGTGCGTGTGCATGCATGTATTTTCACAGGACACACCCCTTTAAAGCTGGAAGAGACGCTAGAGGTCATGTAGTCCAACCCCTCACTATACAGAAGGGGAAACTGAGGCACAGGTTTTATGCCGTGCCCACGGTCACAGAGAGTGACAGAGACCAGACTGGAATTCAGGGCCTTGGATGGTTTCCAGATCCTGCCATCTTCCTAGCTCGGGGAAGGGTGTGATGGCATCTCGTGGCCTTGGTGACTGAAGAGGCAGACTGCCACCCACTTCTGGCCCCATCTGACTTCCCTCCCCAACCGGTCTTCTGCCTTGATTGCCCGCAGTGACCATTCCCTGAGTCAGGGAGGTGAGCCGCCCTCTGTCTGAGGCATTTACCCTCTCCCCCAGCCTGGGCCGCTCGTCACGAGACCTGCCAGGCCAGCGGAGCCCGTGCAAAGAGCAGAGGACCAGTCGGGGCAGAGCAAGAGGGCTTACTCAGGGTGCAGCCTCCTCAGCATCCTTGGGACTGCCATTGATTGGGCTGCAAGGAGGCAGGAGTGATGCGTTCAACCTAGCACTGAGTGCCTGGAAATCTGCAATGATGATGGAGGCCCTGCCCTCCTGGAGCTTATACTCACTTGTGTAAATGTGCTGTGATGGGGGGAGGGGATTAGAAAGGGCTTCATATGGGAGGGGCCAGAGTGAGTTGAACCACAAATGGAGCTAAGAATTCTGAAAGCTGGGTGAGGTTGGAGAGCATTCTGGGCATGAGGGCACCTTGTACAGATGGGGAAACTGAGGCCCAGGGAGGTTTCGTACCTTGTCCACAGTCATGCCGAGAAGTATCGTGCTCGGGATATGCTCACAAAGAGCTACCTCTCAGGGGTGACTTGTAGACGAGAGCACTGAATTTGGACCTGGGACCTGTATTCTAACAGCAACGATAATAGTAATAACTAGTATTTATGGAACACTTTATTATCTGACTTTATCCTCACAATAACCCTGGGAGGTAGCCACTATTATTATCCCCATTTTACAAATGAGGAAATTGTGACCAAGAAGTTGTGACTTACCAGGGTCACACACATCGTGTCTGAGGTAAGTTTTGAACTATGGTCTTCCCGATGTCAGAAACAGCCCTCCTGGCTGCCTAATCCACTGTGCTGACTTTGAGCAAGTCACTTCCTCTCTGGGCCTCAGTTTTCACCTCTGTGAAATGGGGGAGGTTGGACTGGATAATAATAATAATTAACAAAAGCATTTTAAAGTCTGTAAAGGACTACACACGTTATTTCATTTGAGCCTCATGACATCTCTGTGGGTGACGTACCTGCAGGTATTACTGTGCCCATTTTATAGTCGAGGAAGCTAAGGTCCTGTAGCTATCAGTGGCAGGATTTGAACCTGAAGGTGTTCCGGGCTCTCTCTAGATGTAAGCCTGCGATCTTACGCTGTATGTGGCTTGCTTTGCACGTATTTACTTGCATGTTTTCTCCCCATTAGACTGACAGTAAGCTCCTTGAAGGCAGCACTGTCTTTTGCCTCTTTTTGTATCCCCAGCACTTAGCACTGGGCCTGGTGCACAGTAGGTACTTAATAAATGTTTATCAATTCATCAAATTGAATTAAATCATTAAATTAAAAGAATCCACTTTGCGGGTGCCCAGTCCTCCTGCTTTGGTCCTACGTCCAGGGCGTGCTACGTCTCTGCAGCATGTCCCAGACGGGAGCTCGGCCACCTGACCCGAGGCTGCTTTTTCCTTCTATGGCAACAGGGTCCCTTAAGACGCTGGCTGGTTCGTTTTACACAGCTGGTGATCATTCCAGGAACCGGTTCTGTCGGCACCCGTGAGCCTCCTTAGAGCCAATCAGCAGACACGGGGAGGACAGGGGCCAGCCTTGGTGGACCTGGGAGGTGCGGCGTTGCCACCTCCATTCCGATGCCCTGGGCACCAGGGCTTCTGCTGGCACCTGGTGGGGGTTTTTTAACTTATTTGCATAAAAAACAAAGATGGGTTTGTTCTTAGAAGCATCTACAGGTGTATGTCAAGGGTTTCAAACTCCTGTGAGCAGGGGGACGGTCTCCACCTCTCAGAATCCCAGGGCTGCGCCTCAGCAGCTAACTTAGTCCTGCCCTAACCTGGGCAGGGGGTTAAAACCTGGATTTTGGGGGTGAGGGACCAGCCAGAGTTCTGGGAAAAATCTAAGGAATGAATGAATGAGCAAACATTTATTAAACGCCTCCTACGCGCCAGGGACACTGGAGATGAGAATACAGAAACAAGATGGTCCCTGCCCTCAAGGACATTATGTTCCAAGATGGGGAGACTCACCTAGAGGGAGGCGCTGGCTGGAAAGAGGCACTTTGGTTTGGAAAGTTACAGGGACGGTGAATGGAGTCATGGCGGGGTGGGGGTGGGTGGACATGGCCTTCCTTAGCAGCATCCCCCGTGTTGATTCGATTATACTTCCCAGGTCAAGACGGAGTGAAAGGCAGGGTGGAGGGAGTGGAGTGTGCAGTGTGGCTGGGGCCAGCTGGAGGGAGTGACGGGGACCCCTTTCCGCTGGGGCGGTGTCGGAGGAAGTGGTTGAGCCTTGAAGAAGGGCCCATTACGGGAAAGAACCATTCCCAAAGTTTGACTGGACACTGGGAGGGGGGGGAGGTCGTCTTGTGCCTGAAGACGGTGAACAGCCTTGAATGCCCTACTAGAACTGGAATCGGGAAGACCTGGGCTCAGATGCCGCCTCTGCTACTTAGTGTGTGACCCCAGTCAAATCACGTAGCCTTTCTCAGGCTCCATTTCCTCGTCTGTAAAATGGGGGTGACAATGGCACCTCCCTCTCAGCACCAGACCTGAAGTCAGGAGGACCTGAGTTCAAATGCGGCCTTAGACCAAACACTTGACACTAGCTGTGTGACCCTGGGCAAATCACTTAACCCCAATTGCCTTAAAAACAAAAAACAAATAAATGCCATTTGTGACTAATGAGTCAGCAGGTTCAAGGTGAGCCGGGCCGTGGATTCTGGACCCAGGTCTTCTGAGTGCTCTTGGTACAATTGCTCTCTGTGGGTCCAAGTATATTCTGCAGCTGGGGTTTGCTTCCTGTGTTGCATTGTGAGGCCCCGGGACTCTTGGGAACCTGGGTTCCTGTTGTGGGCCGGAGAAGGATGTTTGTCCGCCCCTCTCCCTGCCGCCCTCGGCTGGGGGTTCCACCCTGTCCCCTCTCGTTGCCTCCCCCCCTCCCCCACATACACAAACACACCCTGTTTGTCCCACGGGTCCGGACTCTCCTCCCTCCGCAGGCTAGACGTCGGAGCGGATAAAAGGCCAGACTCTGAGTTTGAATTTCCCCTCAGACGTTTGCTAGCTGTGTGACTGCCCACGTCACTTCGTTTCTATCAGTCCCATTTTCCCCTTTGTAAAATGAGCTGGTTGGACTGGGTGCCCTCGAAGGCCCCTTCTAGCTCTGAATCAGTGATCATTCTTGCCTCTCCCCCTGCCTGTGCGTCAGTCTCCTCATCTGTAAATTGAAACGACTCAAGGCCGTCTGAAGGCCCCCCGATCGGAATCTTTGGATCTCTTGATCCCCGAGGAGAGCACAAAAAATGTTTGAGAGGCAGCCACAGGCCTCTGCCTGACCAGACATCAGCAGCCATCTCTTTCCTCAGCGGCCAGCGGTCTGGGCAGATCTCCTGCATTTCTCCAGGTGAGAAACACGGCCAGAGCCCTGGAATCTCTGCTTGATGAGCCGGCTCTTTCTGCTTGGCCCCAGATGGCATCTGAAAGGGGCAGAGAGGCCTAGCGGTCAGACCTGCCCCGAGGCCGAGGGTCCTGTCTTGAGAGGCACATTGCTCTGAGGTGTGTCTGTGGTCTTGAGGAAGGAAGTTTGCCTGTGGTCTAGAACAGCAGAGGAAACCCAGAACCCTCTAGTTGTTTTTTTTTTTCCCTCAGATTGCTTCCTATTAGCTATGGCATTTTATTAATTTATTTTATCAGCAGTCACTTCCATATGCTTTTGAGTTTAAAATTTTTCTCCCCCTCTCTCCCTCCCCAAGACGGTGCAGAATCTGATACAGGCTATGCATTTACATCCCTATTAAATACATTTTCACATTAATGAAGTTGTGAGCAAAAATTAAAACCAATAGAAGGAACCATCAGAAAGAGGAAACAAAACTCAACAGAAGAGAAAAAAAAGATAGCGATTCGACTCCTGTAGTTCTTGCTTCGGATGTGGACAGCGTTTTCCATCCCAAGACCTCTGGAGATGTCTTAGATCCTTGTATTGCTGAGAAAGGTTAAGTTGATCAATATTAGTCATCACACGACATGGCTATCATTGCGTACAACGCAGAACCTTCTAGTCTTGGCTCCTGTGTTTCAGGAAGTCCCTGCTTCTGGCCTCAGTTTTCCCGTCTGCAAAATGGGTAGAATCATTTGTTCGGGAAGCCTTCATTAAGCACCTACTCTATGCGCCTCTGTGGAAAGCCCTTCTTTGATACTTTTCTCTTAGTGTAGGAGGTTATGAGTAGATTGAGTAGATGAATGGGCGGATGGGTGAATGGATGGAAAAAACTTATTCAGCCCTCGCTGAGGGCTGAGCACCGGGCTAAGGACTGGGGATGTAATAGTAGACACAGTCTCCGGGCTGACGCTTCAGAGGGCAGCGCTGTCCAGGAGGGGGCGCTTCGGTGTGGAAATTTACCAGACTGGTGAGTGGACTAGGAAGGTGACTCATTTGACATGCCCTTCCCAGTAATGGCGCCAGTAATGATTTGACTCCGACAGTCTGAGCTGGAAAGCAGTAGAGGGCTGGGGGGATATGCTTGAAGGAATACATGCATGGGAGAGAGGGAGAGAGAGAGAGAGAGGGAGGGAGGGGGAGGGGGGGGAGAGAGAGGCAGGAGGGGGAGAGAGAGAGAGAGAGGAGGGGGAGGAGAGAGAGAGGGAGGGAGGGGGAGAAGAGAGAGAGGGGGGAGAGAGAGAAGAGAGAAAGAGAGAGAAGAGGAGAGAAGAGGAGAGAAGAGAAGAGAAGAGAAGAGAAGAGAAGAGAAGAGAAGAGAAGAGAAGAAGAAGGAAGAGAAGAGAAGAGAAGAGAAGAGAAGAGAAAAGAGGGAGGGAGAGAGAGAGGAGGGGGAGGGAGGGAGAGAGGAGAGAGGGGGGAGAGAGAGGGAGGGAGGGAGAGAGAAGAGAGAGAGAGGAGAGAGAGAAGAGAAGAGAAGAGAAGAGAAGAGAAGAGAAGAGAAGAGAAGAGAAGAGAGGGAGGGAGAGAGGAGAGAGGGAGGGAGGGAAAGAGAGAGGGGGAGGGAGGGAGAGAGAAAGAGAGAGAGAGAGAGAGGGAGGGAGGGAGGGAGAGAGAGGAGAGAGAGTGTGTACAGAGAAGTCAATTGCAGCGTGTCTGATTCAGCTGGCCCGACTTACCAACTTAATTCAATTCAACAAATGCTTATTAAGCACCTCTGCCAGCACTGAAGATACAAAGGAAAACAAAAAGACAAAACAACCCGAACCTGATGTCCCTGCCCTCAGCAAGCTTACAATCTAAAAGCACAGGATTCCTAGTCAGAGGCTTGTTGTTCAGTCATTTCAGTTGTGTCTGACTCCTTGTGACCCTGGTGGGAGTTTTCTTGGCAAAGCTACTAGAATGGTTTGCCATTTCCTTCTCCAGCTCATTTGACAGTTGAGGAAACTGAGGCAGATGGGGTTACGTGACTTGCCCAGGGTCACCTAGCTATAAAGTATCTGAGGCCAGATTTGAACTCAGGAAGATGAGTCTTCCTGATTCCAGGACCTATGCTTTGTGCGCTGTGGTGCCAGTTAGCTTCCCCTAGTCAGAGGACCTAGGTTCAAATCCTGCCACTGCTTATTACCTGTGACATCTTGGACAGGCCACTTCACTGCCCCCACCTCAGTTTCCTCATCCATAAAATGGACAGTTTGTTCTAGATGACTCCTGAGAGCCATTCCTGGTCTAGAGCTCTATACTCCTGTGAACACATTTAGCTGGGTACATCAAGAAAGGCTTCGTGGAAGAGGTGCCATCTGAGCTGAGCCTTAAAAATCAAGGAGGAGCCTGTAAGTTAGAGGAGGAGAGGGACTGAAATTGCCCCCCTCCCTCCCCCAAGTGGTGTGGCTGCCTCTGGAGGTCTGGCCCAGCCCCCTACCAGAAGACTGGACACAGCGACCCAGAAAGGGTGGCTGCTTGTATCATAGGATAGAGTGCTCCCACCAGGGAAAACAGATACTTGAGGTCTGTGCTGAGTGCTAAAGATACAAGTAAAGGTAAAACTCGGTCCTTGCCCTCAGGGAACTCACTGTCTATGGGCTTGTGGTTAGAGGCAAACAACAAAAATGTGTGTGTGTGTGTGTGTGTGTGTGTGTGACTAGAAGAAGCAGTTATCAAAACCTACATACACACACACACACACACACACATTCACTGACACTCACACACACTCTCTCTCCCATGAGGCAGCTAGGTGGTACAGTGAATACAGTGCTGGGCCTGTTTTTCGCTGAGTTTTGTCTCCTCACACAGTGCCTGGCACACAGCAGGCGTTTAATAAATGCTGCCCGGATTGGGTCAGGAATCCTCTTCCATCCCCTGCTCCCACAGGTAAGGGAGGAGCCAATTGCACATGAGAATAGGATTATGGGTGCTGATTTAGCGCAGGGGGGCCTTGGAGGTCAGTGAGTCCAGCCCACTCATCTTATGGACCACAAAACTGAGGCCTTGGAGACATTAAGTGACTTGTCCAAGGTCACCCAGTTTAATTATAGGACCATAGATTTAGAGCCGGAGGGGGACTCAGAGGCTGTGGAGGAAGCAGCTGAGACCCAGGAAGATAAAGTGGTTTAGGGGCTACGGACCCCAGGTTAAGAATGCCTCCTCCCAGGCTTGTGACTCCTGAGCCTGGAGTGTTTTCCATCCATTCCCTCTCATTACTGTCTCCTCGTCACATTTCCCTGGTAGAAGGTTGGAGTGCAAACCTCAGCCTGTGAAGGAGGAGGGGAGTAGAGGGGAGAGGAGGGCAAGGTCTGTGTCCTTTCACTCCCAGATTCCCTGAAGTGGCCCTGCCCTGTCTTCTCCTGGGACAAGGTTTGGCCGGCCCAACCTGTTTCCAATAGCGGGGCCCTGTGAAATGTAACAAGCCCCCACTATGCCCAAGGACTGTGCCTCCTTGTGTGTGGTTTCCTGTGCCCGGGGAAGCCGGAGGCCTCGTTCCCTCTGAGCCGCCCTCCACGTCCCGAGACATCTGCCTGCCCAGCACACAACGAGGCTGTGTTTGCCAGGGGGGTGGCAGAGCAGGGAAGGCATCCAGCCCGTCTCCTCTAGTGCACGCACGCACACGCGCGCACACATACACACACACACACACACACTGGCACACAGTCACACACACACACACACACACTGGCACACAGTCACACTCTTCACAAGGCACTGGGGCTGAACTGGGTCCTGTTCTGTCTCCTGGTGAGGGGCTGATGCCGTAGCCAAGGGATGGCCCTAGAAAAGCAGGGAAAGGTGGGAAGGGATCCCACCAGGTTCTCAGCTCCCCCTCCATCCTTAGGCAGCCACCCAAACCTCCCCTTCTCCTCTTCCCTTCCCTCCTACCCCCATCACTCTCTCCACCTGACCCAGCCAGATTTTCTCTACAGGGATAAGGAAATCCTGCTCTGAAGTGACCTGGGATGTGGGGGGAAGGAGGGTGGAGATGTGAGTCGCTTTTCATTGGCTGGAGATGAGCTGATTTCTGATAATGCCTGAGAAAGCAGCTCTCTGAAGCCAGAGAGCTCTGTCAGAGCAGCCCAGTGCCATTGGCTGGGATGTCCTGGGGAAGGAGGTGGACACACACTACTGAGGACCCAGGACTTGGCGGCTTCTTCCTCTGCCTTTCCTGTGGCAAATGTTCTAAGACCAGGTTAACTTTCCAAGCTCAGATCCCTTTGTAGGATCCCTGACTTTAGGGTTGACAGGTACCATTGGGGCCATCTAGTCAAGACCTGCCATTTTACACATGAGGATATGATGAGGACCAGTGAGCCACAGAGCTAGGAGTTCTGGGGCTTTGGAGCGGGGGGGGGCTTGGGAATTGTCTAACACTCTCACCCCCCTTTTTAGAGGTGAGGAAAGTAAGGTCCAGAGAGATTTATGGACTTGGCCCATCTAGTAAGCGGGCCAGGATTTGAACCCAGATCCTCTGAGGCTAAACCCAGTGGCCCTTCTGCTACATCAGGCTGCTTTCCCATCATAACATTGGTTTGCATTTTGTCAGTTCACAGTTGCATGAAGCTTTCCACGGATTATTTTATTTAATCCTCATTACTGTTCTGTGAGATGGGTGTTATAGGTTTTATCGTTCCTCTCATTCAGATGAGGAGAGTAAAACTGAAGGAGGCAGAGTTGCATGTTGTCTCCTCCATTAGACTGGGGGCTTCTTAAAGGCAGGGACTGTCTTTTGGCCTTTCTTTGTATCCCCAGAACTTAGCACGGCACCCAGCATAGAGTAGCCACTTAATAAATACTTACTGACTCGAGTAAATGGCCGAGATCTCAGTTGGTAGGGCTCAAACTCGCACTTAGGGCTTCTCAACTTCAAGTCAAGGGTCCTTTTGGCTATAGTACAGTGGGAAAAGTGATGTCCTTAGAGGCAGAAGACCTGGGTTCAAATCTTGCCTTGGATACTTTCTACTTCTGTCACCCTCAGACTTTCATGGGCCTCAGTTTCCTCTTCCGTAAAGTGAGGAATTTGGAGTAAATGGCCTCTAAGGTCCCTTCTAGCTCCCCTCCCATTTCTGTCAGTAAGGAATCCGTTCTTTTGGGTCTAGAGTCCAAGGGTCAGAGGTCCCGGATGAAGGTCGTCAGAGCGTGGTTGTCCTGCCATGTTGGTGAGGTGAGAAGGAGCCTTCGTGGTCAGCAGGGTTGGTTTAGACCCCTGGGGCAGACTGCCAAGGGAGGATGGGAAGGCAACCTTTAAACAGGAGAGATGGCCGTCGATGGCAGCATGAGTCAAAGGTGTAACATGGCGGCCAAGAAAGCGGATGCGATCTGGGGCTGCATGAGGAGAGTCGTTGTGTCCGGGATGAGGAAGGTGATAGCTTCATGGTCCTTGGCCCTGGTCACATCACACTAGGGGTGTTGTATCCAGTTTGGGGCATCCACTGGAAGTCAGCTCAGCTGATGAGGGGCCTTCCTTGAGACTGTGGTTAATAATAATAATAATAATAATAATAATAATAATGATAATAATAATAAAACAACTAGCATTTATGTAGTGTTTACTATGTGCTGGGCACTGTTCTAAGCGCTTTACAATTATGATTTCGTTTGATCGTCACAACATCCCTGCAAGGTAGGTGTTATTATTATCCTCATTTTACAAAGGTTGTGACTTGGCCAGGGTCACACAGCTCCTATCTGAGGCCAGATTTGAACTCAGGTCTTCCTGACTCCAGGCACAGTACTCTATCAGCTGTACCACCTGGCTGCCCAAGATGGGTTGATGGTGCTGGAGTCTTTTAGAGGAGACTTAGGAAAGGCGTGATGATAGCTCTTTTCATGGATTCGGAGGGCTGTCAAGGAAATTAAAGGATGGCGAAGTTTTGTCTGCTTGGCTCCCCGGGGGCGCTTGTGTAGAGACAAATCTCAGTTTGATGTCAGGAGAGCCCTTCTGACGGGAGCTGTTCCACCTTGGGAGGGAGTGGGCTTCCTCTCTCTGGAGGGTTTTTTTTGGGGGGGGGCTAGGCAGTGGGGTTAAATGACTCTCCCAGGGTCACACAGCTAGTAAGTGTTATATGTCTGAGGCCGGATTTGAACTCAGGTCCTCCTGACTTCAGGGCCGATACTGTATCCTCTGTGCCACCTAGCAGCTCCTCTCCGGAGGTCTTCAAGCAAAGGTTGGATGGAGATGGTGGTAGCACAAGGTGAGGTCCCTTCCAAATCTGATATATTCTGTTTAGATTCAGCCCTCCCCACAGGGGGGCAGGATGGGTGGAGGTTGGACTGGGACCCCTTAATGAAAGAATTTGTTCTTTAAAACTTGGACACAGTCCAAAGGCCATACCCAGGGACCTAGAAGGCCACGGGTTCTCCACCCTTGGACCAGGTGATCTGTTGAGGAATCAGTCTTAGGAATCAAAGGTATTTTGCTATTGTTATTTCATCTGACAGAGATGGATTAATTGCTGGCTGTTGCCCTGAGCTAGGTGCTATGGATAGAAAGGTATTACCGGACATCAGTGCTGCCATCGGGGAGCTTTGATCTAACTGGAGAAAAGCACATTCACAGGACAAGGGAGGGTGGGAGCCTGCACAGGAGAGACCCTGGCCAACACTGGAGAAGAGAGAGTGTTTTCACCCAGGGGGTGGTTAGAGAAGACTTCATGGAGAGGGCAGCTCTAAGCTGGGCCATGAAGGAAAGGAAAGGAGGCGTCAGCAGAAGGAGATGGGATGGAGGGCTGAGAGGGGAGACCCATGCCCAACATGGAGGCAGGAGAGAGCAAGGTAAGAAAGGTGACCAGGAGTCCAGTATTGAAGAACTGTATCAGGTCTCTGGGGGAAGACAGAGGCTCATCAGAATGGGGAGGACAGTTTTATCACAGAGTTCCAGCCCACACAGGGCACAAGAATTCCCTTTCCAAGCAGCCCCCAACAAATACCCATCTAGGGAAGGGGATCTCCCCCCCCCACCTCCAGAGGCAGCCCATCTGCTTTCAGTGACTTTGATTGTTAGGAAGTTGTTTTCTTGACATCCAGCCTAAATTAGCTTCTGCAATTTCCTTGGTTTTCTGTGAGTTCAGATTCATGAGTCAATCAATCAGTATTTATCTGCATCTCTGTGCTAGGACTAACGCAGGTGCTGGAGATACAAAAGCAGAAAATGCTCTGTGTGTGTGTGTGTGTGTGTGTGTGTGTGTGTGTGTGTTTTCTCCAAATAGAAACGGAATGATACATACTGACAAGTTCTGTCTCTATCTAGCTGGTATTGTGTTAAATAAAACCTGTTCTACATTTGAGGTCTTGTAAGCCCAAGTGCTTGCAAGGGAGCTGAGGGCACTCCTTGTAGTAAAGTTCCATGCATTCCTGTTTCCAGGAAAGAGCAGTTGAGCCAGGCTAGTGTGATGAGGGAGATAAGGGCTGTTCTCGAGGAAGACCGTGCTCCAAAGTTCCCAGAGTTCCCTTGGGGTAAGGATGAGAAATCTCGAAATTGGCCCTCTCATTTCAGTATTCGGGACTGAAGAGACCAGAGCACCCCAACGTTTCGAGATGACTCAGGGAGAAGCTGGCATCCCCTGAGGTTTAGTGCCTACTGGTGCCCCGAGGGAAGAGAAGAGCAAGGCTTCCAGTAATTTATACAGTTGAGTTGCAGCCTCAGATCTCAGAATCTAAATGAATCAGGGGCACAATGGGGGCCTGTGTGAAAGGAGGTCAGAGTGACTGGGAGCTGGTGGTGGGAGGGCCTGGCCAGAGCAGGCTGTGCTGTGGTCAGCTGAGGGCCCGGCCATGTGGCCTGGAGAAACAGTAGAATGTCGTGGGAATTGCCTTGGATTGGGGGGTCAAAGGGCCTGCTAATGCTGGCTCTGCTACTCACCATCTGGGTGACCTCTCAAGACCTTGTTTTCCCTTTCTGTAAAAGGGTGACCTTGAACTCCAAATTGATGATTCCTCTCCCTCCCTCTGTGCTCCGTGGTCTGTGTCTTCCATGTAGGTCTCTGGGTTGGTTCTGAAAGGGAGGAGAGTTTGGGATGCCTCCCATGGTACTTCTGTTCTTATAAGGATAGCTAATATAGCATGCATCATCTCATTTGATTTTCACCACAACCCTGTAAGGCAGGAACCGTAGGCAACAATATGCCCATTTTTACCTGTGAGGAAACTGAGGCTCACGGAAGGTGCCAAGACTGACTTACCCTTTGTCACCCAGCTCGTAAATGTCAGAAGTGGGATTTGAATTCCAGTCTCTGCTGACTCCAAATCTAGAAGTCTTCCTACTGGACCACACTGTCATTTATAGGGAGGCATAGAGGACCCCTGTCAAAAGCCTGGGAAAATTGACTGAGACCATTTTGTGTTGCCAAACAGAAGACAGAGGCAGGAAGGGAGGCGGTGGAGCTCATTGGGCATGGGGGTAACATCCATGGTCAGAGCTTCAGGAAAATCAGTTTGGCCGCTGTGTGGAGGATGGACTGAAGAGGTGGAGGTGAGGAGGCTGGTGAGGGGGCTTTAGAACTGGCCTGGGTGATGAGGGGCCAGACTGGGGGATCCATGTGGGCAGAGACAAGATTTGGCAGCGGACGGCTATGGCGGGTATGTGTGGCTCCATACGGTATCATGAGCCTCGCCGTGAAGGCCCTTGTCCCCATTGTCCATCATCCGCTGATGGCTGTCTCATAGATTGGATTAGGTCAAGTCTACCAGGCCATTCCATGTTCTGGAAAATTCGGCCAGATTCTCGTATAGATGAGTAAGATGAAGAGACAGATGTCTTTATTTTTCACTAACCAAGGACAAGCTTGTGAACTGGCCCTTGGTATGAATCTCACCATGTCCACCCCTTTCAACCACAGCCCTCCCTACACCTTTCCTCAACTGCCACGGGGTGGGGCTGGGGCGGGGCCTAGGACTTGGGGTCTTTTTGCTTTCCCGGACCCCGTGCTGGCTGTTTGTACAACCAGTTGACCTTTGAGGATGTGATAGAAATAGAAACCAAAACTCCTCTTTCTCCGTGCATCCCTCCTCCCCCCTCCCCACAGCCTTTAACGCCATCATTCTGAATCAGCTATAAGTGAAGGCTGTCCATCCAAGCCACATTTCCCATTCATGGAGCCATGGGTTATGTCTCTGGGGAGGTGTTGCTATGGTGCTTGTCCTGGGCACACAGAACACACCCAGCTTCTTTGCACCTCAGTCTTGGTCTACTCTGATAGAGCTTCCTTTTTAAAATTAATTTATTGTGGTTCATCAACAGTCACTTCCATATGCTTTTGAGTTTAAAATTTTTCTCCCCCTCCTTCCCCACCCAAGACAGCACACTATCTGATACAGGCTATACATATACATTCCTATTCAACATATTTTCACATTAGTGATGTTGTAAGGAAGAATTAGAACCAATAGCAGGAATCGTCAGAAAGAGGAAACAAAAGTCAACAGAAGAGAAAAAAAAATTAGCAAATAGCATGCTTCGATCTGCATTCAAATTCCATAGTTCTTTCTTTGGATGTGGACAGCATTTTCCATCACGAGGCCTCTGGAGATGTCTTAGATCCTTGCATTGCTGGGAAGGGTTAAGTTTATCAATATTAGTCATCGCACAACATGGCTGTTACTGTGTACAACGTTCTCCTGGTTCTGCTCACTTCCCTCAGCATCTGTAGACCTTCCTGAGCTTCAGAAGCTCATGGGGGAAGGGCGAGTCACGGCACCTCTTGGGACTCAGTTTCTTCATCTGTAAAATGGGAGGATTGTTAGGTTAGCTAGCCCCTGAGGCCGCTTCCAGCCCTGCATCTGTGGTCCTGAAGCATCTCAGCAGTCTGGACCTCAGTTTCCTCATCTTTAAAATGAAAAGGTTGCATTCCATTAGATATTTTCTGAGGTCCATCTCAGCACCAGACCTTGAAGCTGTCGTCTCCAAGCCGGTCTTCTCAGGCTCTGGGATGATTTTAGCTCTAGAAGGAAGAAGAGTATTGAGAGGTTTTCAGGCATAACCCCATCATTGTACAGAAGGGAAACTGAGGCCTGAGAAGGTGACTTCCCTGAGGTGGGATTTGAACAGAGATCTTCTCGACTCCCAATTCAGTGTTCCATCCACTATACCCTGCTGACTTAGTCCATAAACATTTATTCACCGACAAGACCCACCAGCTCTCAGTTCTGGCATTTTCTCTGGCTGTGCTCCATGCCTGAAACGCTCTCCCTCCTCATCTTCCTAGAGTGTCAGCTAAAATCCCCCCTCCTCCAGGAAGCCTTCCCTAGCCTCTCTTGATTCCAGTGCCTTCCCTCTGTTAACTATTTCCTATTTGTCGTGTAGATGGCTTGTTTGTACGTATTTGTTTGCTTGTCATTTTCCCCATTAGACTGTAAGCTCCTTGAGGGCAGGGACTGTCTTTTGCCTCTTTTTGTATCCCTGGCACTTAGCATAGTGCCTGGCACATAGTAGGCTCTTAATGAATATTTATTGATCGACTGACTGACCTAGTTAAATTATCTGGGATTGCGCATCCTGTTTTAGCATGCTTCTGGAAGCTCTTTCACAGTGTTCAGTTCAATTCAGAAAGCATGTAAGCACCTACTACGTGCTAGGGATAGATCAGGGAGGAGAGAGGCTTAAGGCTGGGAAGCCGGTGAGGAGTCTGGGTGACTGGGAGGATGGTGGTGTCCTTGGCCGTGGTTGGGAAGAGGGGGAGAGAACGGTTTCTTTTCCGGACAGGGTGAGTTTGAGATGCTCTGGGGACATCCACATCAAGATGTCTGAGAGACAGCTGAGGCTGGAGCTGTGGTTGAGCCAACAGGCGTTTATTAATGGGCCGCTGTGTGCCAGGCCAAGCGCTGAGCCCTGGGAATATGAGGCTGGCATGGGCATTCCTTCAAAATGGAAGCTTTGCTAATTAGAGGAAGGGACGGGCCTCGGAGAGGGAGCCACACGAGGTTGGGAAGTTCGGAGTCAGGAGCGGAACCAGGAGACGAGTGAAGGAGGAAGGTTAGGACTGGGTCAGGAGCTCTGGGGGCACCAGCTTCTAAATGTTAAATTGAACCAGTGGGAGTTAATGAAGTCACCAAGTAAGGGTGTACAGACGGAAAAGAGAAGAGGGCCCAGCACAGAGCTCTGCCAGCGTGGGTGGATCCAAGAGATGCATTGGAGGTGGAGATGGGAGGCGGGGAGGATGTGGGGCAGAGAAGGGAATAAGCATGTATATAATGCCTACTGTGTGCCAGGCACTGGGCCACGTGCTTTACAATGATCATCCCATTTGATCCTCCCAGCAACCCTGTGAGGTAGGCGCTCTTATAATCCCTGTTTTGCCTTTGGGGAAACTGAGGCAGACAGAGGTAAAGTGACTTACCTAGGGTCACCTAACTCCTAAGTGTCTGAGGCTAGATTTGAACTCCAGGCCCAGCGCTGCCTCATGATAAGACCTCTCGCCACAGCTGCCATCAGGTGATGAATTTTTTAACCACAACAACTCTCAAATTTATTTCATTTCAACAAGGATTTATTAAGTGCTTGTCCTGAGCTGGGGATCCAGTCCCTGCTCGGGGAGTCATAGGATTGTACCTCTAGAGTTGGGAGGTACCCCAGAGGCTGGATGATCTAGCCCTCTTGTTTTAGACAGGGAAATGGCTTAGCTGTGGTCAAGCAGCCATTCTCTAAGGAGCAGCATGAGGTCACTCAGCCGATCATCAAGTATTTATTAAGCTCCCACTGTGTGCCAGGCACTGAGGGTACAGAGACAGAAATTAAACAGTAATCGTTCTCAAGGAGTTTATATTCTTTTGAGGGAATTATAATTGTTGTTGTTCAGTCTTTTTTCAGTTGTGTCTGACTTTTGTGACCCCATTTGGGGTTTTCTTGGCAAAGATAATGGAGTGGTTTGCCATTTCCTTCTCTAGTTCATTTTACAGATGAGGAAACTGAGACAAACAGGGTGAAGTGACTCGTCCAGGGTCACACAGCTAGTAAGTGCCTGAAGCCAGATTTGAACTCAGGAAGATGAGTCTTCCTCACTCCAAGCCTGGCACTGTGCCACCATCTGGCCATCCCTAATTCACCTCTAAGTTCCCTTCCAACTCAAAATCCTGTGATCTTGGTAAAAAAGACTTTTGCCAACCCCAAAACTTAACCGGGAGAGAAATTGTGAGAGTGCAGAATCCTGAAAGACCGGCTGTATCCTAGCTGCATGACCCTGGCCAAGTCACTTCTCATCCACAAGGACTTGCTGAGAGGACATGATAGATAAGCGTCCCACCACCGTCAGTGAAGAGTTTCCGTGCCGGGAGTCCCCTGTCTCAGGGTAATGGCCAGTCAGGTCCAAAAGCTCTCAGCTGGCTTTCCAGCCGGCTCTTTGCAGTGATCATGTCTTGTGGGATTTCCCTCCGTCCTCTGGGGCTCAGAGCTCAGCTAGTACAAGCAGAATTTGTGGTTTTCTCTTGTTGGGGTGAGATGCATGGGACTAGTGAATGGCGTGGTTTCTTGGGAGGTCCATAGCCATCCAAGTGAGTGGTCATGGGGGTGCCAAAGAGGAAGGAGCACCAGCTGTGAGCTCGTAGAGGCTGGGGAGGGAGGTGGCTGGGAGGCAGCGCTGCCCTGAGGGTGGAGACCAGGTATCACTGGTCTGTGACGCTGAGCCATCTGCTGGAAAAGAAACAGCAAGGCTGACTGCCTGCCTTCCTGGGGGGAGGGAAGAGAAGAAGGGCATCCTTGTGTGAAGCGTGGATGTGTGAACTTGAGGGTGTTTCTTGTTCACCAGTAGCTCCTGGTTTTTCCAGTATCTCCTGGGCCCTATTAGCTCTCTGGAGGCGTGTGTGTGTGTGTGTGTGTGTGTGTGTGTGTGTGTGTGTGTGTCTGTCTGTCTGTCTGTCTGTCTGTCTGTCTGTCTTTGTGTGGGGAAGGATGACAGAGAGCAGAGAATGAACACTTTGACATTTTTTCAGGGAGAGGGACTACCAGAATCCATTTATCTGGAATATTACTATTTCTCTCCTCCTATTTCCATCTGTACTCTGATTAATTTCTTTTTTTTTTCCCCACCTTTGGGGGTGATTCCTTTTGTGGGCAGGTCGGGTGGCATGGTAACATGAATGAGTGTTAGCCTCTGGGGTTGAATCCTGCCTCGGACACTTACTAGCCATGTGACCCTGGGCCCTTAATCTCTCTCGACCTCTGTATTTTTTCGTTTTTAAAATGGTGATGATGATAGAGCCTCCATCCCAGGGTCATTGTGAGGATCAGTCGAGATAATGCATGTCGAATGCTTTGTAAACCCTGTAGAAATGTCCACTATACATGATGGTGGGAGGAACGTTCGTCCTGGGCCTGTGTTTTACCTCTGCTGTTCTTTCTTTCCTAGGCGATCAGCATAAGCAAAGCCATCAACACCCAGGAAGCTCCAGTGAAGGAAAAGCATGCACGCCGTATCCTTCCCAGAAGCCTGTGCCCGGGATCCTTGGGGAAAGGCGCAGGGCTGGGGGAAAGGAGAGAATGTTGCCACGATTTCTCTGTCCATGATGGCAGTGGGCTGTTGTGAGAGGGATGGGGATGTAGTCCAGGGATGCATGACACCTGTCAGGAAATCCACTCTTTCTGCAGTTTGGTGAGGTCTTTCATTGACTGAGAGTTGGGGCCGAGGCAGGCATGGCTTTCCTGCTTTCTGGCTCGGCTCTGAGCATCCCGGGGGGTGGTCTGTACACTCACTGAGCTTGCTTCCACCCTCCCCTTGGGGAGTTCTTGGAGTGCGCGATGTAGAGTTGGGGAGAGACACCAGAGGTCATCTAAGTCAAGCCAGCTCTTTTAACAAAGGAGGAAACTGAGGCCCGGGGGGATTAAGGCCTCGGGACCTTAGAGGCCATTTAATCTCCTGAGGAAACTGAGACCCAGAGAAGCGGACTTGCCCAAGGTCACGCAGCTAGTGTGTCTCAGAAATGGGATCTGACTCCGTCCCCAGCTCTCTGCCCTTTACTGCCACAGGTAGTCAGGGGCAGAGCTCGGCCTCAGACTCAAGGCCTCTGACACTGAATCCCTCGCCCCAGACTCTAGTGTCTCCAGCCTTGCAAACCCATGATGCTTTCTTGTTGAAGGAAGAATGTAGTGCAGTGGGAAACAGTCCCAGATTTGTAGTCACTGGGCCTGGATTCCAGTGCTGCCTTATGAGCTGTGTGACCTTGGGCAAGTCACTTACTCAGTCACCAAGTACATATGAAGTCTCTTCTGTGTTCCAGACATTATGCCAGGAGCTGGGGACACAAATAAGAATGAAACCATTCCTGCCCTCGAGGGTGATGACAAACACATTTATAAGTATATAAAAATTTAATATAAAGAAAACAAATACAAGCAGAGTAGAAGGAAACAAACATTTGTTAAGGATCTGCTGTGTGCCAGGCACTCTGCTAAAGTGTTTTACAAATCTTTCCTTTGATCCTTACGGTAGCCCTGGGAGGTAGGTGCTATGTGTTATCCCCATTTTACAGATAAGGAGACTGAGGCAAAAAGAGGTTAAGTGACTTGCCTAGGGTCATACAGCTAGTACGTGTCTGAGGCTAGATTTGAACTCAGGTCTTCCTGACTCTAGGCCCAATGTCCTATCTACTAGGCCACCTAGGTGCCCACTCAGCCTAAATATGAGCTGAGTTGGGAAGGGCCCCAGCAGTGAAGAATTAGGAAAGGCTCCACATACAGGCTGGTGTTTGGGCTCCCCTCGCTGGCCCTCAGCTTCCCCTTTGTAGCAGAGGGGTTGGACTGGAGACCTCGTTAGGTGCCCATCAGTTCTAAATCTGTGATTTTACTACCTGTCTGCCAGTGGACAAAAGGAGGGCAAGAGATTTGGAGGAGACAGTGGCTTGTGGCTTTGACTGGAGCTGTTCAGCCTGCCTCCCCCCACCAAAAAAACATTAATTTACTCGAAAAACCCTTATTAAGCACCTGCTGTGTGCATACCCCTTGCATGTCTGGACGGGAGCCTGTTTCCTCCCACGTTGACCTTGACCTTGAGAAGGCATCATTCTGGGCACCCACCACGAGAAGGGGGCCTTCACCTTCTGGTCCTACGCCATCGGCCTGCCCCTCCCCAGCAGCTCCATCCTCAGCTGGAAGTTCTGTCACGTTCTCCACAAAGTCCTTCGAGACGGGCACCCCAACGTGAGTAGAGCGCCAGCTTCCCCCGCCTCCTGCCCTCCCCTGGCATCCCAGAGGACCTCGGGGCAGTGACACCGTGCCCCCGCTAGCGGCTGGGGCAGAGATCGCCGGCCATTCTCTTCAGCAGCAGCTGCCACGCAGAGGGCTTGGGTTTGGGAAGGGACCCAGATCGGACCCTTCCTTCTCCCATCCCCTCTCCTCCTTCCATTCTAGGTTCTCCATGACTGCCAAAGGTATCGGAGTAACATTCGGGAGATCGGAGATCTGTGGGTGAGTGTCAAGAGCCGGCCTTGGGGCGGGGGAGCTTGGCAGAAGGCAAGTCCATTTGCCCCCTTGCCCCTTCCCTTTCTGCCCCCACATGGTTTTTAGTGACCATTTACTGCCTCGGGGTGACTTTCAGTTCCACAGAGAGGCAGGGTGGGGTAGTGGCTAGAACCCTGCACTTGGAGTCAGGAAGACCTGGGTTCTACTCTTGCTTCAGATATTTCCTGCCTGTGTAACCCTGGGCAAGTCACCTCTCTGTCCCTCAGTTTTCCTCATCTGTGAAACGGGGATAATAAAATCCTGAAATACCTCTCCGTAGAAGGTGTGATGACATTCTGACAAGATTAAGCCTTTAGCAAACCACCAGACGCTGTTGAGGCATCATGGCTGAGGAGAGAGGGCGGAGGGGGCTGGACCTGGAGTCAGGAAACCCGAGTTTGAATCCCCGCTCCAACGTGTAGACAGTGTGGGATTCTGGGAAAGGCAGAATCTGTTTGAGTTGGGGTTTTTTTTGTTTTTTTTGTTTTTAAATCCAAATCTGCAATTTCATCAGTGCAAGATCATAGGAGTATAATTCATAGTTTTAGATTTTAAATGGGCCTTGAAGGCCGTACAAGAACAAAAATGCAATAGTCTCTGCTCCCAAGGAGTTCATATTCTAGCAGGGAGACCCTTACCTCTCAGTACCCTCCTCCCCCCAGGACAGCTGTCAAAGACTCTACATTTCCATTAGTAACTGGTTTTAATAATAATGTTAATAATAGATGTGTTGGTACAGCACTTCTAGGTTTGCGGTGCACTTTGCAAATATTATATCATTTGATCCACATTATAACCCTGGGAAGTAGGTGCCCTTATTATCCCATTTTACAGTTGAGGAAACTGAGGCAGACAGAGGTTGAGTGACTTGCCCAGGGTCACACAGCTAGTAAGTGTTTGAGGCTGAATTTGAATTCAGGTCTTCCTGACTGCAAAGCCCAGTCCTTTGTCCACAGCCCCACCTAACTGCAGTTAAATGACTTACCCAGGGTCACACAGCCAGTATGTGTCTGAGGTGGGACTTGAACCCAGGTCTTCCTGACTGCAAAGCCGAGTCCTCTGTCCGTTGTGCTCATATGTCATTGTGATGACAAGTGCTTCCTGTGAAGCTTTATCTAGATTCCATTTGCTTTGACTTCACGTGTTTGCTTTCTCAAGGAGGGGGGAGAGGGAGAGAGTTTGGAACTCATAATTTTTTTAAAAAGAATGTTAAATTTTAAAAAGGGAAAAAACCATTACATTTGCTTTTATGTATTCATTAATTCCACAAGCATTTCCTTTTCCTATCTGATTTCTTTTTATGTCATCTTTACTTCTGCATATATTTCTTCCCATCCCTTTTCTGGCAAGCCATCTCTTAGAACAAGGAATTAAAAAGAAATAATAGCTAGCATTGGTAAAGCACCTGCTGTGTGCCAGGCACTGAGCTAAGTAAGCGTTTCACAATTATCATCTCATCTGATCCTCAAAAAAAACCTGGGAGGGGAGGGGAGGTATCCCCTTTTTGCGGATGAGGAAACTGAGGCATGCGGTGGTTCAGTGACTTGCCCAGGGTCACACAGCTAGTAAGTGTTTGAGGCTGAATTTGAATTCAGGTCTTCCTGACTGCAAAGCCCAGTCCTTTGTCCACTGCCCTACCTAACTGCAGTTAAATGACTTACCCAGGGTCACACAGCCGGTAAGTGTCTGAGGTCAGATTTGGGCTCCTATCTGCCTGACTCCAGGCCAGATGCTCTGTCCTCTGCACCAAACCACCCCCCTCCCCTAAAAGGCAGTTCAGCAGATAGTTTGAAACATCCATCAAATCCATCAGCAGCTGCAGTGGGCCACCAGTTTTCTGGAGAAATCAACTGCCTTTTTTTTTTTTTGGGCCCCTTTGGTTTCTCTTTCCTCTAAGGATGCATCTGATGCCTCTGTTTTGGGGAGCCAGCCCCTAGATCCAAAGTGGATTTCTGCAGCCCTGGCCCATTCCCATACCTGGATTCCCGAGTCCCTTCCAAGCCCTAGGAGGAAGAGCAGTTTCCTGAGTGAAGAGGAGGCCTTTTTTTCCTAACCCCAGCTGGCACAGTAGAGTCAGGGGACTTGAGTGCGAATCCTCCCTCTGCTGCTTCCAGTCTCTTTGCCTTCACCTGTCTAGGCCTCAGTTTCCTCACCTGTAAAATGGAAGGGCCGGAGAAGACGGCCTCAGAGGTTGCTTCTGTCTCCAGATCGGTGCTCCTCGCGTGAGACGGATTGTGTTGGCTCATCCCGGGGATGGGGGATGGAACAGCTGGCCGGCATGCTGAGGTTCAAGATGGGGAGGGTCCCCCGAGGGAGGACTTGGCCTGATGGAATGGAATGGGCTAGCAAGGGTGTGCCTTCCTTAATGCTCTTTTTAAAAGCACAAACACACACTGCTGGAGGCCCACAGCCCATGCTGGGATCTAAGCCTGGGTAGCCGCCCAGGAACCGAGGGACGCAGATGAGAACCCCGTGGTTTGAGGCACACGTGTAGGCCTGGGTCTGCTTGTCACAGTCAGCCAAGATATGTCTGCCCACCAGCATTCTTAAGACGCGTCCCACGCAGAGCTGGCCCGTCGCCCAGAGAGGCACTCTCCTCTCCTACGTGTTTCTGGGGTGAAACTGGTGATGGGGCAGCCGAAGGAGAGGCGGACACCCTTGGGAGACAGCAGTCAGGGTTACGGGGTGGAGGGCAGGGGGGTACTGTTCCTGGGAGGAAGGAATCTCATGATCCAGAGCTGGGAAGAACCTGCGAGCATGGACTGGCAGAGCCGAGAGGGGCTTGGAGGAATGTCAGGAGAGGTGTGGATCTCAGGACATGGGATGTCAGAGTGGGGAAGGGCCTTTTTTTTTTTAATTTTTCTGATAGTTTTATTTACTGCTTGAAGTATAATCTTCATTTAGGTCAAGAAATCAAATCTACAACAATCACTAAAATTTTATTTTGAAAATTAATGGAATACTTTATTCCAGTTGTTAAAAAATATTCTAATTGTAAATTAATTTTAAATTTCCCATGTCATAAATCATTACCTTTACATATTAATGGCACTTATTTTTATTTCATACTTTTTAAAAAGTTGGTATACATTCCTTCAGAAAAATGGTTTTGGTCTTCCTCCTACTCCTCCAGCCAGCTGAAATACTGCCAAGCCGGGAGGGGCCTCAGAACAGGGGATGTCAGGGCTGGGAGGGGGCCTCAGAACAGGGGATGTCAGAGCCGGGAGGGGCCTTAGAACAGGGGATGTCAAGGCTGGGAGGGGCCTGAGAACAGGGGGTATTAGAACTGGAAGGGGCCTCAGAACAGGGAATGTCAGAACTGGAAGAGTCCTGAGAACAGGGGATGTCAGGGCCGGGAGGGGCCTCAGAACAGAGTGTCAGAGCTGGGAGGGTCTTAGAATAGGTAATGTATATGTATATGTAGTTTTCTACATCTGGCTACAAAATCTGGCTGCCTTGTATTATGATGAAAACAGTTTTGGCCTCAGGGACCCACTGAAAGGATCTTGGAGACACCCAGGGTTTCTCAGACCACACTTGGAGAATGACTTGATCTAGTCCAATCCCTTTGTTGTACAGATGTGGAAACTGAGGCAAGGAGAAATGAAGTGATTTGCCCAAGGTCCCAGGATTGGAGAAGGGGCCTCCAAGGCCTCTCCTCCAGTCTGTGCCCCCCCACACACACACACAGTGACTATGCAGCCTCAACTTGGACACCTCTGGTCAGGGTGGGACCCGGGACCTCTTGAGGCAGCCCCTGCTGCATGTGGACAGCTCAGATTGTGAGGGGGTTCTTCTGTTCTGTTCTGCCTCTTGTAACCTCCATCCCTGGGTCAGCTCTGAGAGGTGAGCCCTCAACCCATCTGACAGGGCTGCTTGAGCACAGGTATAACACAGGGCCTCTGGGCTGCTTCTGTGACTCAGTTTCCCAATTTGTAAATTAGCCTTATAAGGCGTAATGTTGTCTTCCATCTCCTGCCTCTCCTACCCAAGTGAACTCATTCTGATCCCGGTGACTTCATTTCCTTTTTTTTTTTTTTGAAATTGTATGTGTTTATAGAGACTACATGGCTTAGTAGGTAGAGTCAGCCTGAAAACCAGGCAGTCCTGGATTCAGGTCCTGCCTCTGACCCATTATAGCTAGCTGTGTGATCCTGGGTGGCCTGGAAGGCCTCCTTCGTCCCCTCTGCCTCCTGGCCTCCTTTGTGAGGCCTCCTTTCTGAGGCCTCCTCTTAGTGAGTGCCTCGCTTTGAGGTGACCCCCAACTTCTCCTGGGCATAGGTAGTTGCTGGTAGCCCTCGATTAGACCGGGAACGCCCTGGGAGCAGTGTTTGGCGCTCCGGTTTGGGGGATGGGCTTTTCGCCTTTCTTTGTATCCCCGGAGCTTGTCTCAGAGCCTGGCACAGGGGAGGCCCCGATAAGTGTTTATTGACTCAGTGGCTTAAACAACTCTGAGATTCTGAGGTACGGAGTTCTCACTGGTGGAGGGAGTTTGCTCACTGGAGTGCCCTTTCCCAGTGAAATCACAGGCCAGTGATTTCTTTTTCCCTCCCTCCTTCCTCCCTTCCTCCTTTCTTCCTCTCTCCCTTCCTTCATTTTTTTCTTTCTCTCTTTCTTCCTTCCTTCCTTCCCTTCTTCTTACCTTTCTCCTTTCTCTGTTTCTTTCTTTTTCTCTCCCTTCCTTTAATTTTTCTTTCTCCCTCTTTCTTCTTTCCCTTATCTTTCTTCTTTCTTTGTTTCTTTCTTTTTTCTTCCTTCCTTCCTCCCTTCCTCCTTTCCTTCCTCTCTCACTTCCCTCATTTCTTTTTTCTTTCTTTCTGTTTTCTTCCTTCCCTTCTTCTTCCCTTCTTTGTTTCTTTTTCTCTTCCTTCCTCCCTTCTTTCCTTTTCCCTTTCCCTCCTTCTTTCCTTCCTTCCATGAATCTGTTCTCTTCCTCTCTTCTATTTACATAGATGTATATACACACACACATATATATTTTATGATGTATGGCTTGTGTGCACACGTATTGATTTATGTTAAATGTGTACATATGTACCTACATTTTTATGTCACCACCCAAATCTCTCTCTCACACACACACACACACGCACGCACGTGCATGGGCACACATGGGCTGTCCCACTGTAACTAGGAAGCACAGCTAAATAAAACAAAGCCAGCCAGCCATTGGCCAGGCCAGTCTGACAGTGTATGTATGCCCCACTCTGCCCCCTTGTTCCACTACCTCTTTGGGAAGAAGAGGCGGGCTTGCTCCCCTGCAGTCACAATTGGGCTCCGTGTTGACTGGGCTCTTCCAGGGCTATTTTCTTCTTTGTTCTTGCGGTCTTGTGTGAATTACTGCTCCCAGCATCAGCTGATCCAAGCCTTCCCAGGGTTCTCTCACTTCCTCGTATTTGCGGCAAGGTCTCCCAGCGCTCTGTGGTTAACGCCGTTTGTCCAGCTGCTCTTGGCAATCTGTGTGGGGACCAGCTGTGACTTCAGGGGAGCAAGCCTGCCTCCTCTTCCCAGAGAGGAGATGGAACAAGTGATTTGGGCGATGACATAAAAACACAACATATGTTTTCTCTTGGCAGGGCCACCTACATGACCGCTATGGACACCTTGTGACCATTTACACCAAGCTTCTGCTGACCAAGATCTCCTTCCATCTCAAGGTAATTGGCTTTCTAGAATCCAGGGGCCAGGAGGGAGGGGTCCTGGTGGGGTCCTTCTTGGTTCAGCAGCTTCTAGCTGATGTCACCTTTGACCCTGAGGTGCTCCCACACCCCCACAATTGTCATCGCTCCTCCCTCTTCCTACTCGTATTCTCTAGTTAGATGTTGGCAAAGGGATGTCAAGAAACCAGCGCCATCCTGAAAGTGGACAGATGCCTTGGTCCGCTCTTCCCCTCAAAATGCCACATAAGCACTAGTCGGGGAAGAATGATTGAGCCCGTTCCCCGGCGTCCAGACAGGTTCAGGGCCTGGGGAAGGAAACAAGCCCGCTATGTGCCAGGCACCAAGCTAGGTGTTTTACAAATATTATCTCATTTGAACCTCACAACAGTCCTCAGAGGGCAGTACTATTATCATTCCCATTTTAGGGTTGAAGAAACTGAGTCGGAGAGAGCTTAAGTGACTTGCCAGGATCACACAGCTGTTAAGTATCTGAGGTCAGATTTGAACTCAGGTCTTCCTGACTTCACCCGGAGTAGAGAGAGTGTCGGACTTGGAGTCAGCATGACCTAGGTTTGGATTTCTCCTCAGATACATGCTATCTGTGTATCCTTTGCCTCAGTTTCTCCATCTGTTAAATGAGGGGCTTGGACACAGTGGTCTAGCTCAAAATCTACCACCCTATTCTATTGGATTCTAAGCTGTTTGAGAAGGATTCTGTTATTTTTCAGTTTCATTTCCCTAGTGCCTCACATGGAGCCTTGTACAATAGCCAGGTTGTGTGTTTGTTTGCTTCTCAAGCCTTGAACATTTTTTTTGGTCAGTAAATTTGTTTCACCACATCATGGAAATCCCCATTATACTTCTAATTGATGTCCCCCCTGCCCATACACTATCCCCTGTAAGTAAAACAACATTAGGCTGATAAGTACATGAAACCAACGTTGTAACAAGGGTGAGACAGCTGGGACTTTTCCCACGGCACTGAAATTTAGAGGGCATGAGTAGTGCTTGCATTCCTCTGATAGGCTAGAAATAATTGAGCTTAGCCGCCAGTTAGCAAGAACAGTTAGATTTACCCTTCCCTGCCCTCCCACACATGCCAGGTGTGTTCTTCCCTGCCACCACTGTGGCAGGCTCCCCAGCAGCAGCATCCTGGGGGCCTGGGCTCCGTACCAGCGAGGCTGGTGTCCCAAGATCTCTGTCACCCCACTACTAGGCTTTGTATCTCAGGGTTTTTCCTGTATCCCAATGGAATTTAGTGCTTGCATTCCTCTGATCGTCTAGAAATAATTGAGCTTAGCCGCCAGTTAGCAAGAACAGTTAGTTTTACCCTTCCCTGCCCTCCCACACATGCCAGGTGTGCTCCCCAGCAGCAGCATCCTGGGGGCCTGGGCTCTGCACCAGTGAGGCTGGTGTCCCAAGATCTCTGTCGCCCCACTACTAGGCCTTGTATCTCAGGGTTTTTCCTGTATCCCAGTGGAATTTATTTTAAAATGTTGATTTGAGGGTGTATTTCATGCTACTTGGGCCAAACCCTTTTTCCAGCTCCCGTTGCTCCCTCCAACTCCAAGTCAGCCTTACCTTTGAGGACCCTTCTGTTTGTCTGAGGAACAGGCAGATGTGCTTTTTAAGTTAGCACAAACATGACCCAGTGTTTTAGGGTTTTTTTTTAAGGCAATTTGGGTTAAGTGACTTGCCCAGAGTTACACAGCTAATAAGTGTCAGGTGTTTGGTCTGAGGCCACATTTGAACTCAGGTCTTCCTGACCTCAGGGCCACTTCTGTATCCACTGCACCACCTAGCTGCCCCTGTTTTAGTTCTTTTTAAAGTTGTCTTCCAACTACCATATATTAAGCATCTACCGTCAGGAAGACTCCCCTTCAGGAGTTCAAATCTGGCCTCAGACACATACTAGTTGGGTGACCCTGGGCAAGTCAAGTCACTTCACCCTGTCTGCCTCTGTTTCCTCATCTGTAAAATAAGCTGGAGAAGGAAGTGGCAAGCCACTCTAGTATCTCTGCCAAGAAAACCCCAGATGAAGAGTCAGACACAACTGGAATGACTCAGCAACATGAGCCCAGTACTGGGCTACATGAAAGAAATGCGAAGACAAAAATGAAATTTAAAAAGTAATAACATAATTAATTATATAAATAAAATAAAATACTATGTTATTCATGGACATAGTTATAATAATTTAGTCAGTCAGTAAACTTTTAGTACGTACCTAAGATCTTGGGAGACAAGATTGTATGTTTGTTGCAAACATAGTAACATTTATTAGGCACCTACTATGTGCCAAACACTGGATTAGGACCTGGAGATCCAAATACAAAGAATGAACCATTTCTTGCTTTCGAGGAGTTTACATTCTTTATTTACATAAAGTCAGGTAAGTCAGTCCATCGGTAAGCATTTAGTAAGCACCTGCTATATGCCAGTTACTGATAGGCACTGGGAATATGTAGACGGAAAGAAATAGTCTCTGCTGTCAAGGGCCTTATGTTATATCATGGGAGACAGTGTTAGTGTACCTGTGCAAGTATATGCAAAAGAGATAAGTCACCAGGCATTTATTAAGCACCTACCATGTGCTAGGCTCTGGGGATACAAGTGTAAAGAAGGAAATGATCCTTACCCAAGAGAAGCTTACACTGTGGTTGGGGAGACCAGTGCATATATAGTAATAACTAATTATAGCTAGTATTTCTGTAGCACCAGCTATGTGCCAGGCACTGTTTACAATTATTATTTCACTTCATCTCCATGACAACCCTATGAGGGAGGTGGTATTATTATTCCCATTTTGTAGATGAGGAAACTGAGGCAAATAGAGGCTAAGTAACTTGCTCGGGATCACACAGCTCAGAGGTGTCTGAGGCTGGATATGAACTTGCATATTCCTGATTCCAGGCCCAGCACTCTATCCATTGAGCTGCCTGGCTGCCTCAAACACAAAATAAATGCAGGTATCTACAAAGTAATGAAATATGAGGTGGTTTGGGAGGGAGGGCACTAGCAGGGAAAGTTTCATGCAGAAGATGTTGCAGAAGAAATAGGTAAAAAATTTTTTGGTACCGAGGAAGTGCTAGTGGTTGGGGGATCAGAACCTCACAAAGAAGGTGGTTTTTGAGCTGAACTTTGAAGGACGCCAGTGAGTCCGAGAGGTGGAGGTGAGGAGGGAGAGCCTTACACACATGGCTGACAGCCTGTGCAGATTCATGGAGGTGGGAGGTGGCCTGTCACAGGTGAGAGATGGCCAAGAATTGCAAATGTGTTTTCTTTTCCCTGCTTGGTTCACCTTGCATAAGTAATGTTTGTGGGTTTTAGTTTATTATAGTGTCACATTTTAAGAGCCTACTCTTGGCTTTAGAGTCTGGGCATCCTTTCTGGAGTCTTACCTGGCCTTCCTGGTCAGCATGCACTTCCTTCCCAAGCTTTATTGGCCTTGGGAGCCAATGTGGTGGTTTATCCTGCTGGAGCTGCCCAACAGGCAGATGAGATCTGGCACAGAACAGCCAAGAGGCTTCTGAGTCACAGCCTGATCTCCCTCTCCCTCTCCCTTTCCCTCTCCTTCTCCCCCCTCTTCTCTCTCTCTCCTCCTTCTCCTCTCTCTCTCTATCTCTCCCCCCTTCTCTCTTTCTCTCTCTTTTCTATCTCTCTCTCTCCCCTCTCCCACTCTCCCCCCTTTTCTCTCTCTCCCTCCCCCTCTCTCTCACCCTCCCTTCTATCTCTCTCTCTGTCTCCTCTCTTTCCTCCTTTTTCTCTCCTCTTTCTTCTTCTCTGTTCTCTCTCCCCCCTCCCTCTTTTTCTCTCTTCCCCCTCCCCCCTCTCTCTTCTGTCTCTCTCTCTGTCTCCTCTTTTTCCCCTTTCCCTCTCCTGTTTCTTCCTCTCTGTCCTTTCTCTCTCTCCCTCTTGTTTTTCTTCTCTTTCCTCCTCTTTCTCTCTCTCTCTCTCTCTCTCCTCGATCTTTCTTCCTCTCTTTCCTCTCTCCCCATCCCCTCTCTTGGCAGCATCCACAATTCCCCCCGGGCCTGGAGGTGACCGATGAAGTGCTGGAAAAGGCAGCTGGGACAGATGTCAACAACATGTGAGTTTTCTGAGGGTTCTGGGACTTGGCCACCATGGGTGAGGCCGCGGGCCTGGGGCAGGGCCAGAGGAGGGGGGCTTCTTTGGAGGCACAGCCTCTGGACTCGTCAGTCATCCAGACATATTTATGGGCCCACTCATTCCTCTCCCAAAATGCTTTGCTTCCCCCGAGTGCTTCCTTCAGATCCATTCCCAAAGTTCCTTCAGCCTTCTCATGACCAGTGACACACATGTGCTGGCCGGTGGTGCATCTGCGTAAATAAAAGAGGACAGAAATTAGTTCCTTGGCCCCAAACAGGCTCACACAAAGCCCCGAAAAGGAGAATGGCTCTGGATTTAGAGTCAGGAGGAGCTAGTTTTAAATTCTACCTGTTCCACTTCCTAACTGTGTGACCTTGGGCAAGTCACCCGTTCTCTGCCTCAGTTTCCTCATCTGTAAAATGGGAATAAATAACTCCCGGCTGTTATGAGGATCAAATGAGATGCTATCTGTAAGTGCCTTGCAAACCTTGGAACAGTTATGGTGATGATGGTGCCTCTGCTCTTCCTAACCAAGTGAAGCACTTAATCTCTGTGATCTCACTTTTCTCACATTTAACGCGGGAATCGTAACAGCACTTACCCAGCCGGAATGTCTGCTGGGAGGCTTGGGGAGATACTGTCTGTAAAGCGCTTTGTAAACTTAGGTGCTCTGTCAGTGTCAGTTATACAGAGGGCAAGCCTTCCCTTCTGGCCTTTTATAGCCCTGAAGCCTTGGGCCTCTGGACAGAAAGGGGCTGGAGAGCTAAGATCAGGAGAGAGCTTGGTTAGGAAGGGGCTGAAGGAGCTGGGCCACCGGGAGGTGAGCAGAAACCCAGACTCCCGGAATCCTGGTCAGTGGCCGCCTCCCAAATCCAGTCATCAGTGAGCTTGGGAAGCTCTGCCCTTGGCTTTTAACCGTGGCAGCAGCAGCAGCAGCCCCTTCAGAGCCCAGAGCTCCTCGGGATGTTTCCAGGATGTTTCATGGTGGGATAGCCTGGGTGGTGGCGTAGGGAAGGGAGGGTTCTGACTGATGCTTGAATCCTCGCTGAGAGCCACAGAGGAGGATTTCATGGATGGAAAACTGAAAGATAATAGCCCAAAGATGTCGAGTGACTTTGCCAAGGTCACACAGACAGAAAACATCTGAGGCAGGACTTGAATCGAGGCCCTTTAACTCTGAATCTGTTACTCTTTGTGCTATGCTAGGCTGCCTCACACTTAGGAAACACACACACACACACACACACACACACACAAACACACAGTCTGTTTCTTTCCTCTCTCTCTCTCCTTTCTTTGTCTCTCTCTGTCTCTTTCTCTCGTAAACTCAGTTGTGAGGTTTTAAAAAAATGTTTTATTTGTGCCTTTTTTTTTATATAACAAATCATTTCCAAATCACTCTGTCCCCAGTGAACTTTCCTTTGTAACAAAGTAAAAATGTGATATGGTGGAAAGAGCAGAATGGATTTGGAATGAGGACCTGAGTTCAGATCTTACCTCTGATGCTGACTGCCCGTGTGGCCTTGGCCTAAAATCTCTCAAGCTCCAGAGGCCTCATTTTCCTCATATAAAATAACAGGGTTGGAACAGGTGGCCTATAAAGACCCTCTGGGTTCTCTAGAGCAGTGATCCGGAGCAAAGTCAGCTAACCAGTGTGCACAACATTCTGTATCTGTGGGCCCCCACCCCTGCCATCAAAAAGAGGGAAAGCATATCTTCTGTGGGGCTAAGACTGGTCATTGCAGTAGCCTCAATTTTTTCAGCAAACAATGTAAATTTCTACCATAAATGTTACCAGGTCTTGTATTGCCCAAGAGGAGGCTGTGTGTGTGTGTGTGTTTCCTAAGTGAAACAGCCTAGCATGGTGCACAGAGCACTGGATTTGGAATCATAGGGTCTGGGTTCAAATCTCAGCCCTGCCACATAGTACCTGTATGACTTTGAACAAATTTGGCCTTTTCTAGGCCTCAGTTTCCATATCTGTAAAGTGACAGAATTGGACGAGATGACGCCTAAGGTCCCATCCTCTTCTATATCTCAGAACCCACGACCCCTGCAGCCACTGCTAGACTGTTCCACCATAGGCCTGGCCTCCTCCGACCTTGTTCTCTCTCTCTTGGCCTTTAGCTTCCAGCTCACCGTGGAGATGTTTGACTACATGGACTGCGAGCTGAAACTCTCAGAGTCAGGTGAGCCCTCCCAGGAAAGGTAGGTGATCCAGGGTCCGAGTGGAATTTCCTGGATTCCCAGAGTTAGGAGGAGGGGTGGAGTGGGGAGAGAAGAAAGGGGGCTTGAGGCCAGGCCTGTTAGCTGCGCCCTGAATCCTTCCAGGCCAGTGAGTATCTGAGGCCCGAGAAAAGGAGGACAGCCTCCCTGCCTCTCAGCGCAGGTTGGACAGATTCCCATGAAGGTAGTTCACTAGGTCATGTTTCCCAGGGTGCCAGGCTGTGCTGTACCTTCTGTCTCAGACAAGGACAGAAACATGCAGGTGACTCCCCCAGGCCCCCAGCCAGGCAAGTAAGGCAGGGAATGCTAGATTTGGAAGCAGAAAACTTGGGTTTGAATATCAGTACTACTATTGGGAAAATCACCAGACCTCTCTGGGTCTCAGTTTCCTCATTTGTAAATTAAGGGGGCTGAGCTCTGAGGACCCCTCCAGCTCTGAATCTATGATCTGATGTTTATCAGTCGTGGGAGGAAGTCCCCATCATTGTAGAACCGTCCCTTGGCATAGTCAGTCTGGTGTCTGGGACAGCGAGCTGAGGACGAGCGATGTGGCCCCCTCGCTGTGTAGCCTAGAGGCTTCCAAAGACTCTCCAGTGTGGGTGGAAGCCTCTGCCAAGGTGGAGGGAGACTCCTACCCCTCATTTCCTGGGCTACTCTGGTTCTCCAAGGACTTTGAAGTCTGGTAGCCTGCAGGCGTCTAGAGAGGAGGGCTGAACTGGGGGACGCTCCCCTTTGATATCTTGCAGACAGTCTGGAAGGGGCCGCTAAACCGTAAGGTGTGCTGGACTTAGAGTTGGGAAGCCCTGGGTTCAAATTCTATTTATTGCCTGTGTGATTTTGGAGAAGTCACTAAACTTCCCTTCCTTCATCTGTAAAATGAGGGCATTGAGCGAGATGGCCTCTGAGGTCCCCGCCAGCTTGCGGTCTCATCCTCTGAAAAGTCACTTCATTTCTATGGGCCTCAGTTTCCTCATCTGTAACATGAGGGCCTCTGGCGAGGTGAGGTCCCCACCAGCTATAGCTACAGTCCTTTCCCTGTCTTCTTACCAAGGCCTTCTTCTCCCTTGGCAGTCTTCCGACAGCTCAACACGGCCATCGCAGTGTCTCAGATGGCATCGGGCCAGTGCCGCCTGGCCCCCCTCATCCAGGTGATCCAGGACTGCAGCCACCTCTACCACTATACGGTCAAGCTCATGTTCAAACTCCACTCCTGTGAGTCCTCCTCTCCTGGCTTTCAGCCTCCCTGCCCCACCAAGGGCCACGGCCCTGACGTCCCTGGGGGTTTGCTGTGCATGCAAACAGCAGGGCTCTGGGCCTGACTCAGGGTTCCATGAGAGCCTTCCAGTCCAGCCAGACCTGGATGAATGGCTTGGGCAAGGCAGCCCCTGCCAGCCTCATTTATCCATTTCCCACTTTGTAGATTGTAAGGGGCAATTGGTTTTTTTTAACCCTACATGAACCCGAGATCACTCTCACTGCTCCTCACAAACACCAGCATGAGCTTGTGAGCTGCAGGCTCATTTTAATGACTTGATTTTAATATTATTAATGACCTTATTAATATTAATGCAATAATAACTTAATTTTACTATTAACCCAAGCCAAGCACTTATTTTTTTCTTAATAAATATAATTTTCTTAATTGCACTGTGCATTCCAAAGACAGCTAGGAATTAGGTTTGAATCGTCTACCATTTTTGTATTACTTGCATTACCTCTGTCTTCCATTATCACAGATAATTAATTAATTAATTAGTGAGTGTTTGTTGAATGCATGAATAATTCAGAATTGGCTGTTAAGTTCGTACCAATTCAGCAAACACTCACTGAACACCTCCTGTATGGGAGGCAGTAAAAAAGAATGATGGGCTCTGAATCAGACCAGACCCAGCTTTGAATCTTCCTCAGAATGTAGTTGCTCTGTGACCTGGGAGAGGTCCCTTTACTTCTCTGGAATATCAGTGGATTCATCTGTAAAAGGGACATAATGATACATATAATAGCTGCCTTCTAGAATTGCTATGATGCTCAAAAGAGAGAGAGCAGCCTGATGGTGCAGTGGATGGAGCACTGGGCCTAGCGTCAGGAAGACCCGAGTTCAAATCCAGCCTCAGACACTTACTAGCTATGGGTGACCCTGGGCAAGTGGAGCATTGGACCAGGAGGTAATTCTGGTTGAGAGTCAGCGGAGCATGGCAGGCTGATTGGTGGACCTAGAGACAGGAAGACCTGGCTTCAGATCCCACTTCTGACACGGTGCAATTATGAGCAAGTCAGTTAACGTCTCTTAACCTCAGATTTTGGATCTAGAAAATGAGGATAACGAATACCTTGTCGTGTGCATCGAGACATCATGATGGAGATCCAGCCTTGCAGTCAGGAAGGCCTGGATTCAAGTCCTGACCGTGACACCTAGTGGCTCTGTGACCCTAAGCAAAGCACTTAACCTCTCTCAGCCTCAGTTTACTTATTTGTAAAATTATGATACCTGGAATATCTTAAAGTCAGCATTCATGGTTATTACTATTAGGAGAACCTGAAGTCCTAGGCTGGCTTCACTACTTACTGGCCACATACCCTTGGACTAGTCACATTCTTTATCTGAGCCTTGGTTTCCTGATCTGTAAAATGGGGCTGGTAATATAAACAAGATCATATACGTAAAACTTTAGAGTGTTTTGTGAACAGATATAAAGTATTCTTCTTGCTCACTCAGGTCTGCCAGGTGACACGCTGCAGGGACACAGGGATCGTTTCCATGAGCAGTTTCACAGGTAACAGGAGGCAGGCCCAGAGGAAACAGTGATGGCCTATGGCACATTCAACAGAAAAGTGGCCTGAGGTGCCCTCCTTGGCTCCTGATGTGACCCCTCCCTCCAGTGTGGGGATTCTGAGAAGGGGGAGCTGTTGAGATTTGATAGGTCAGCACTTGTATGAAGAAGGTCCTATTTGGTGTTCCTTGAATTCAGCCCTCTCTGCTTGTGTAGAGGCTAGCCCTCATGTTTGGAACACACTCCTCCATCACTATCACCTCATAGAATTGCTAGGTTCTTTCAGGGCTCCAGGAAGCCTTTCCTAATGCCCTTCATTTGTTAGCTTTCCATCCTCAAATTCTCATGTATATCTGGGGCTCTTCACAGTTTTTGCATCACGAGCCTCTCTGGCCATCTGGCGGAGCCCCTTCTCAGAATAAAGTTCTAAGTAACTCAAACAAAATACACAGCATGACAAAAAGAAAAGCCATATGTTAAAATAAAACTATAAAAATATTTTAAAACAAGTTCACTCACCACAGGTTAGGAATCCTTATCTGTATATGTTCTCTTTTCTGCCCCTTCCCCACAATAGAATATAAGCATCTTGAGGACAGGAACTATTTCATCTTTTTTGTCTTTGTATCTCCAATGCCTACCACTGTTTCACGGGTATAGCAATTGCTTAATAAATGCCTGTTTTGAATTGAATTCGTTTTGGAGTATAGAAGAAGAAATCTTGAGCATCAAAGGAGAAAATGATAAACTGAAAAACTAAAGGCTGGTTCTTTCAAAATGCTAATAAAATGGATAAACCTTTAGCTAACCTCATTGAAGAGAAAAAGGGAAGAAAATCAAACTACTAAGTAGAAAATGAACAAGTACAGATTAGACTGGAATTCCTTATTCTGCTGGTTATGTCTTAGACCTCTTCGGCAGTCCAGCCTGATAAAGCCCATGGACATCTTCTCAGAATCATGTTTTTACATGCACAGAATAAAATACATAAGATTATAGAGAAAACCAATTATATTGAAATACAATTGCTAAAAAAAGTTCACAGACCCGAGGTTTGGAAGCCCTGTGCTAGCCTGACCTGTCCACTTTGTAACCATCAACCTCTCCCTGTTTGCAGCCTCAGAAACTTCTTCCGAAGGGCCTCGGACATGCTTTACTTCAAGCGCCTCATCCAGATTCCTCGGCTGCCAGAGGTATCTTTGCCTCTCTCCCTGAAAGCATCAGTGGACCCCTAAAAGCAAGGCTGTGAGGGGTGCAGACCCTGGCTAACTGCCACATAGGGATCTGCCCTTCCCTGCCCCCTCCGACTGTGGTGCACTGAGATCCCCAAGCAAGCAGGGCAGGCTGGAGCTTGTGTTCTCGGCATCCCGATGGGATGGGTCAGTTCAGGTGGTTCAAAGGTAGAGTTAGGGGAATAGTGAGTGACAAGGCCATATACAGAGATGGGCTGAAGATTGTGGGGCCCCTTAGCTGGAGAAGAGAAGATTTGGGGCACCATGTGAGCTGTCTTCAAATATCCGAAGGGCTGTTGCACACAAGAGGGGCTGGCCTTGTTCTGATGGGTCTTGGAAGACAACCAGGAACACTGGGGGGGCATTGTGGAGGGACAGATTTTGGCTGGAGGTCAGGAGTAACTTCCAAGGTAGAATGAGCTGCCTTGGGGGTCCTAGGTTCCTGTCTTCAGGGAGGGATTAGTTGGTTAACTATTTGTTGGGGGTGTTGGTGAGTATATCTTTACCAAAAAAAGGGTATTGATAGCTTGGTTTTTTTACACCCTTTTTATTTCCAAATATATTCCTCCCCATCCCCCTCCCCAGAAGGCCAGCTCTTGTAACAGAAGAGGTAGGGGAAGCAGTCTAGAATTGAGCAAGCCTGACAGTCCATGCAGCGGTCCATACCCATAGTCAGCCATGTCTGCAAAGAAGGGTGGAAGGTGCTTTTTCTCCCAAGGGGGGGGGGGGGATTGTCATCCAGATGTGACTTGTACTGAATGGCCGCCACAGTCTCTTCCTACTCTAAGGATCTCATTCCGAGCATCCTGCATTTTTTCCTTCCCTAGGGTCCTCCCAATTTTCTGCGGGCCTCGGCTCTCGCCGAGCACATCAAGCCAGTGGTGGTCATCCCTGAGGAAGCTCCTGAGGATGAGGAGCCAGAAAACCTCATTGAGATCAGCACTGGCCCCCCGGCTGGAGAACCCCAGGTGACAGCCTGCTAGCCATCGGTTTCCCTTGCTGCCTGAGCCCTTCCCCCTTGGGAGGTTATCATGTGAATGGCCTGGCTCTGGCATGGGGAAAGGGAGAGGGCAGAGTAATCCCCAGAGGGCCTCCCTGTCGCCCAGCTAAGCCCCGCTGGTTTTGTGGCATGAATGAATGAATGAATGAGTGAATGAATGAATGAATGCTGCCGCTATCCCTTGGGCTTCTCCTGGAGTGGAGAAGTGTTGCTAAGTGGATAAAAAGTGCTCATGGAGATTTGATTTGACTCTCCACAGGTGGTGGCTGACCTCTTTGAGCAGACATTTGGCCCCCCCAATGGCACAGTAAAGGATGATAGGTGAGAGGCCCAGAACCTCGGGGAGAAGAAGGGGAGACTCCGTGAGCAGAGCTAGGATGGGGGCTCAGTGGGGATGGTATAATGGATAGGGCATTAGGCTTGGAATCAAGAAGACCTGAGTTCAAATCGTTCCTCAGATACCTTAGTAGCTGTGTGACTGTGGGCAAGTCCCTTCACTTCTCTGGGCCTGAGTTGCCTCATCTGTAAAATGAGGAGGTTGGAGTCAGTAACCTATGAGAGGTCCCTTCCAGTGCTTTGAAGGGCAGGGGGTGGGGAAGTAGGAACTGTTGGTGAGATCCCAGATGCCCCTTGGAATCTGAACAAATGCACAGATGCACAGTGAAACACACTTTAACCAGAACAGTTTGGGGAGGGGATTCTGGTTAGTTTCATGTCCTGCTCAACGTAATATTTGTTTACCAAATCCTCGTTTGTCACTCCTCGTCAGACACTTTTCTATGTAGCACGAGCCCATTTTCCTTCCCTGGTAAATAGGGAACACGGACTAACACTGAGTATTTGCTGACTGAGGGTCTTAGGGAGTCACCGTTCTGAACATCATTTCACCTACATTTTGATTCAGAGCCATTGACCAGGAGCTCTGGTGCCCAGGGCAGTCACCGTAACCTGCGGAATCATTTAAGTTAGCCTCCTCATCAATAAGCTAGCATTTGTAGACCCTGCAGTGTGCCAGGCACTGTGCTAAGCACTAGAGATAAAAAAGATACATTTGAAATAGGTTCTGCCTTCAAAAAGTTTACATTTGAACAGGGGACGGTACAGATAGTCTATGCAGACTAGATACAGGGTGGTTTGGGAGGGAGGAGGCCATCCAGAAAGGCTTCATGGAGGAGGTGGCACTTAGGCCAAGCCCAGAATGGAACCAGGGATCCTGAGAGGCGGAGGTGAGGAGAGGGAGCGTTCCAGGCATGGGGCACGGCAAGGGCAAAGGTCCGGAAGTGGGAGATGAAGGGTTGTGTATGAGGACCATCAGTGGACCGGTGTGGCCGGGCCATAGAGTATGTGGAGAAGAGTAAGGTATAAGGGGACTGGAAAGACAGGAAGGGGCAGTTTGGGAAGAGCTTTGAATGCCAAAGAGGAGTTTATTGAGGAGGGGGTGGGAGTGGGGGCAGGGTTATAAAGACCTTCACTTTGGCAGGATCACTTTGGCACCTGTGTGGAGAAAGAGTGGGGAGAGATTGCAGAAAGGGAGACCCATTAGGAGCCCAGAAGAGAGGTGATAAAGGCCAGAGCTAGGGTGGAGAGGAGAGGCTGTGTGACCCTGGGCAAGTCATTTAATCTCTATATAGAGTAGGAGTCATACAGCAGATGTCATTGGGAGGGGGAATTTCCTCCTTGAGAATTAAGGATTAATTAAATCATAGGGCTAGGGAGGAGAGGGAAGGGGTGAGGGGCAGTGGGGAGAGTAAGAGATGAGGAGAGGAGGAGAGAGAGGGAGAGAGGGGAAGGAGAGGGAAAGTGAGAGGCAGAGGAGAGAGATAGAGGAGGGAAGGAGAGAGGGAAAGAGGGAGAGGAGAGAGGAGGAGGAGGAAAGAGAGAGAGAAGAAGGGAGAGGGAGAGGAGAGCCAGGGACCCAGGATGGAGCCTTCGGGGAGGCCCAGCTAGGATGGTGTATGGATGCCACCTGCGTGGGGCCATGCCCCGGTGCAGCCCAACCACCATGTGCCCACAGGGACCTCCAGATTGAGAACCTGAAGAGGGAGGTCGAGATGCTCCGAGCTGAACTAGACAAGATCAAGCTAGAGGTGGGTGCCCCGCACCCCGGGAGTTGTGATACCTCGATTGTCATCAGCAGTATCTGTGGTGGGAAGGGATGCAAGGTCCCCCACCGGCCTGGGCATCTGCAGAGTCCTGGGTTCCAGTCCTACCCTGGTCTGACCCTGGCCCCGGGCATGGGATTTAAAACCTCTCTTTGCCTCCGTTTTCCCATTTACAGAAAGATACAAAACGGTCCCTGTGACACAGACCTCGCTGAGCTAGTCTGAGGCTCAGATGAGATGCCCGGAAAGTGCTTTGTGGGGGCGGAGGTCATCATTATGATTATAGCAGTTGTGAGGATCCTGGGAGATGATGGCCATGCTGCGCTGACTTTAATGTGCTGTAGAAATGCCTGACAGTGTGGTGTCATGGAGAGAGGGCTATCCCAGAGCCAGGACGTCCTGGGTTCAAGTCCTGGCTCTTGGCCGTGTGACCTTGGGCAAGTCACTTAATACGTCCCAGTGCCCCCCGAGAACTTTAGAGACAGCTCTAAGTGCAGAGTGGGCGCTGGGCCTCATTGGTAGAGGGAAGAGTAACAGCCTCCTGAGAATACTAGCCGACCTGACCAGCTCGATGGCTCAGGGTAAAGCACTGGGCCTGGAGTCAGAAAGACCCGAGTTCGAGTCTGGCCTCATATCCTGGCTGGGTGACCCTGGGTAAGTCACTTCACCCTGTTTGCCTCAGTTTCCTGACATGTAAAATGAGCCAGAGAAGGAAACGGTAAACCAGTCCAGTGTCTGCCAAGAAAACCCAAAAGGGGTCACGAAGAGCCAGATGCAACTGAACAGCCATATGACAATGATACTCCATAATAATATATAATCAGACTCATAATGGGATAGAGATGGGAGCTGTGGTTTCATTAGGGTCCTCCTAGATGAGGAAAGCCCTCCGCCAGCACAGGCTGGCGCCTGCTCTGAGTTGCCCGGGGCACGGAGAGGTGTGGAGGTTTGCCCCAGGTCACTTGTCTTGGGGGTACTGGCTCCTTGGGTGCTGGGGATGGAGGGCGAGGGGGTGTGCCCAGGCGTCCCTGACTCTCTCCTTCCCCGTGCCCAGGCCCAGAGGTACATCACGCAGTTGAAGGGCCAGGTGAACGGGCTGGAGGCCGAGCTGGAGGAGCAGCGCAAGCAGAAGCAGAAGGCTCTGGTGGACAATGAGCAGCTGAGGGATGAGCTGGAGCAGCTGAGGAAGGCCAGGCTGGAACAGGAGCGGGCCCAGGGCCTCTACCAGGAGGCCGAGAGTAGGTCCTGGGCCCGGGCAGGGGTGGGGAATGGTGAGGAGGCTGAGCAGAGCACAACATACACGTGCACGCGCACACACACACACAAAAGGCCTAGAGTAGTTCCTGGGCCAGGTGGGGGCGGGGGATGGCAAGGAGTCTGAGCAGAGCACTGCACACACACACACACACACACACACACACACACACACAAACACACACACACACACACACACACACGAGGCCTAGAGTAGTTCCTGGGCCAGGTAGGGGTGGGGGATGGCGAGGAGGCTGAGCAGAGCACAACACACACATGCGCACACACACACACGCACACCCCCCCGATACTCCCTCACCATATGAGGGGACTCTCCTACTCCAGGGTGGACTCTGTGCCCGGCCCCTCCAACCTGCCATTGCCTCATGAGGAGAGCCTAGAAGCGGGCAGACCCATGCTCACACTTCTGCAGCAATCCTAGGGGATGGGGCCTGCACCAAAGGGGCAGCAGTATTTTTGGGGCGTGGTTCTGGGCAGGGAGATAGGGCACAACTGAAGATCCGTGTGACCCTGGACAAGTCACCTACCATCTCAGCCTCAGTCTCCTCATCTGTAAAATGGGGATGGTAATCATCAGGCCTGCCTCCCAGGGTGGTTGTGAGGCAGATGTGATAACATCCTGTGTAAAGTGCTTTGCAAACCTTAAAACTCTCTACAGATGAGGCTGTTGTTGTTACCCTCCAGACCTGAGATCGGTCATTGCCACACCCCACCTTTGGCTCCGTTTTGTTTTTTGTTAACGTTATTGTAATCATTTTCTCAGGGCGGGGTGTTAATGTACTGGCCTCCCCAACCTGTGCTCACCCCCCTTTTTCCAGAGAAGGCCAGTGCCACCGAGGCTCGGTACACCAAGCTGAAGGAGAAACACAGCGAGCTGATCAACACCCATGCCGAGCTACTCAGGAAGGTACAGGCTGCCCCTCCGCCCCCCAGCCCAGGGGCACCCAGTCAGTCAGGGACAGCAGGCAAGGCCCTTGGGCCACAGGGGGTCACTTGATGGGTGACCTCAGCCAAGTGACCACTAACCTGTAAGCAAAAATAAAACTAGACTTGGTGTCGGTCAGTAAAGCGCCTCCTGTGTGCCAGGCACTGTGCTCAACACTGGGAATACAAAGAAAAACAAAAACAGGATGCCTGCCCTCAAAGAGCTTCCATTCTAACGGGGGAGGCAGCCTGGAAATCACACGTACGTTAGCCAGTCGATCGGCAAGCTTCTTTGAAAGGCCCTCTCTTGTCCAGAGTCATCGGAGGTGATCAGAGACTGGCAGGTGGGTTCCTTTCTGGGGGGGGGTCTCACTGGGCCTCCCTGTCTGAACTCAGAACGCAGATACGGCCAAGCAGCTGACCGTGACCCAGCAGAGCCAGGAGGAGGTGGCGCGAGTGAAGGAGCAGCTGGCCTTCCAGATGGAGCAAGTGAAGCGTGAGTCGGAGATGAAGGTATGTGTGACCCTCCCACGCTCTCCGCGGGGACTCCGGTTCTCTCGAGCCAAAGACCACGTGGGGAGCGGCTGCTGGGGAGCTCCCGAGCCCCCCAGACACCCTCCCCTGGTCCCCGATTGTGATAGGTCACATATCAGATAAAGGCCCCAGACAGCAGGCTGCCCCTGTGGTCTGTGGCCCCCTCCCCAGCGGCCCCCCGCTGCCCTGGGTGACGCGTTTTCCCGTCCCAGTTAGAGGACCAGAGTTACCAGCTGGAGAAGCTAAAGAGAGAGCTGGACGCCAAAGCAGGAGAGCTGGTCCGGGTGCAGGAGACGCTGAGCCTCAAGGAGCAGGTGCGAGAACCAGGGAGGTGGATGCTACTGTTAGACCCATTTTACGGATGAAAGAGCAGTGAAGCGTCAGGGTTGGATTTGAACTCAGGTCTTCATGGCTCCAGTGCTCCACTGGCTGCCTTAAAGAACTAGGGAGGCTGTGCCGTACATAAATAAGCATTGTATGAGGGGAGGGAGTGAAGAAGGGGAAAGATTGAAAACACACACACACACACACACACACACACACACACACACGTGTGCATGCTCTGGGAAAACTTGGGGAAACAACTCTTTCATGTGGGGATTACGGAAAGCTATGTGGGCGCCTGAGCTGAGCTCTGAAGGAAGCTGAGGATTCTGAAAAGTGGCGATGGGGAGGGAGGGCATTCCAGGCATGAGGCACAGCATGGACAAAAGTGTGGAGGAGGGAGATGGCAAGTTGAGTTCAGGACCCAACTAATGATCTGCTTTGGCTGGAATGTAGAACAGGTTGTGGAGGACTTTAAGTGCCAGCCTGAGTTCGTGTTTATCCTAGAGGCAATAGGGAGCCAGGATAGCATTATATAGTGGAATTAAATCCTGGACCTAGAGTCAGACAACGTGAGTGCTCTACCCCTTGCTGCCTGTGGGACCTTGGACAAGTCATTGAAGGCCCTCTCTGTGCCTCAGCTTCCTCATTTGTTAAATGAAGAGGTTAGACTCTTCTATCTCTAAATCAATGGTCCTATGATACTGAGTCATTTTGCTTCTCTGTGCCTCAGTTTCCCCATAGGTAAAAAAGAGGGGGTTGGGCCCAATGGCCTCCAGCCCTCCAGTCCACATCAAATAAAGGTCCGCCCCACCTACCCCCAGAAATAGGCACCCCTCTTGGTTCTGGCAAGGGCACCCTAGGGTTCCCCCAGCACCCACTGGGTAGGTAGCAGAGAAATAAGAAACAGGGAAGCTCTAAACTGGGAAACTTCCCTCCTTCCCCGGGGAATCTTACTCTAGTTGGGTATGGATGGATTGCCCCCTGGTGGAAGACCCTGTGCTAAGTAGCCAAAAGAAATAAGACAGGCCTAGCTTGTTGAAGAGAGCACAGGACCTGAAGACGGGAAGACCCAGGTTCAGATCCTTCCTCAGAGCTTCCTAGCTGATAGAGGCCCTCTGAACCTCCTCACCAATAAGATAGGGATCAGAATACCTGTAGGGTTGTTGTGGGGCCTGGGCCCCAATCCTGCCTCTGACACTTACCATTCATATGACTGTGAGCATGTCACTTAACCTCTTGAGCCTCAGTTTCCTCACTTGTAAAGTGGGGATGATGTTAGAAAGGCAGCCCCAGGAGTTAGGAAGACCTGAGTTCAAGTCTTGCCATTAAAGTATACTGGCTGTATTCCCTAAGGCAAGTCACCTGATCCATCAGTGCACTGGGCAGCTCTCATCAGGGCTTTGGAGGGGCAGAGAGGTAGCAGCCTGCAGTAGTAGAGTTTCCTCACCTGGGAGTTCTCTACTTTCATGACATCCTGGTCAATCAAAAAGTGCCTACAGGGGGATGGTAGGGAGGCTCAAATGGAAGACTGGATAGATGAAAGAAAAAGCATTAATTAAGCTCTTACTGCATACCAAGCACTGAAGCTACAACTAGGAAAGCAGGACAGTCAGTGGCCTGGAGGAGCTCCCGCTCTGACAAGCTGGAATGTTTAGAAAGCGCCGAATAAACAGCAGCTGTTAGGATTCTGGTCCCTGATCCCGGGGGCTCATCTGAGGAGGACAAGAGGGGCTAGGGGCAAGGGAGAATGTAGATACGTGCAGAGAGATTCTCATCTGCTGTCTCTGTCACTAAAGGAATGGTGTGTGTGTCTGTGTGTGTATGAAAATGGGAATTGAAGAGATCTCAGCACACATTTTATATTCATATGTATATCCACACGTATGTTTGTGTATATATACATATACATGCATATATACATATGTGTGCCCAGATGTGTGTGTGTAAGCTGGGGCCTCAGAGGGTCAGTCAGCAGGCAAGCGTTTCTAGGTTCCTGCTGAGTGCCAAGCACTGTGCTGAGCTGTAGGGATGCAAAGTCAGTCCCTGCCCTCAAGGAGCTCACAGTCTAATGGGCAGACAACAAGCAGCCGTGTACCAAAGAGATATGCATCACAGTGGATAGAGCACCGGCCCTGGAGTCAGGAGGACCTGATTTCAAATGCGGCCTCAGACACTTGACACTTACTAGCTGTGTGACCCTGGGCAAGTCACTTAACCCATTGCCTAGCCAAAAGAAAAAGATTAGGAAAGGTACCTCTTTCTTCCTCCCAGCTTCCTTCCCCTCCCTCTTCTTTTTTCTCTCTCCCTCTCTTTTCTCTCTCTTTCCCCCTCTCTGTGTCTCTGTCTCTCTCTTCGCTTCCCTTCTCTTCTCTTCTCTTTTCTCTCTCTCCTCTCTCTCTGTCTCTGTCTCTCTCTCTCTCTCTCTCTCTCTCTCTCTCTCTCTCTTGTCTCTCTCTTCCTCCCTCCTCTCGTCTCCTCTCGTCTCCTCTCCTCTTCCTTCCCTTCCCTTCCTTCCCTTCCCTTCTCTCTTCTCTCCTCTCCTCTTCTCTCTCTCTCTCTCTCTCTCTCTCTCTCTCTCTCTCTCTCTCTCTCTCTCGTCTCTCTCTTCCTCCCTCCTCTCGTCTCCTCTCGTCTCCTCTCCTCTTCCTTCCCTTCCCTTCCTTCCCTTCCCTTCTCTCTTCTCTCCTCTCCTCTTCTCTCTCTCTCTCTCTCTCTCTCTCTCTCTCTCTCTCTCTCTCTCTCTCTCTCTCTCTCTCTCTCTCTCTCTTTCCTTCTCCTTCTCTCCCTCTTTCTTTCCCTCCTGTTTTCTCTCTCTTTTGAAAGGTTGTCTTATGCTGGAAGAGGGATTAGATGGGCGTGTTCTATTGCATGGCCTCAGAAAGTAGAGCTGAGGTCAGTGAGTGAAAGGTGCAAGTTTAAGCTTGCTCTAAGGGCAAACTGGCCAGCATCAGAGCCATGCGAAAGGGGAATGAACGAGCTGAGTCTGTTACAGGGTATCTGGGTCCCCTCTTTAGAAATTTTTAGGGGCAGCTAGGTGGAGCAGTGGATAGAGCACTGGCCCTGCCGTCAGGAGGACCTGAGTTCAGATCCCGCCTCAGACACATAACTCTCTCACTAGCTGTGTGACCCTGGGCAAGTCACTTAACCCCAATCGCCTCACTAAAAAAAAAAAAAGTTTTCAGCCAGAGCCCTAGTGGCCATCTGTCAGGGGGTCGTAGAAGAGCCTGTCGGTCGGGTTGGCCCGGATGGCTGGGGAGGGCCCAGACAGTGCTGACGTACTGTGACATCAGAGCCGGGAGGTGATCAGGGGTCAGGGTGATGAGCAGAGCAGAGCTGGGAGGGTCAGCACCTCACTCCATCCCCTGGGGGGTTTGCAGAGTGGCTCCGAGCTGAGCTCCAAGCTGGATGCCCTCCACTCGGAGAAGGAGTCTCTGAGCAGCGCAGTAAGGCAGCGGGAGGCCGAGCTGCAGTCTGCACAGAGCCTGGTGCAGGAGAAGGAGGCGGCCCTGAATCGGGAGCAAGAGCGGAGCAGCCGGGAGATTGGCGAGCTGCAGGGGAGGCTGGTGGAGAAGGTAACCCGTGCTCCTTGCCCCGTGGTAGGCGGGGAGGAGCTGTCACCAGCAGCTTCTCTCCCCAGGAAGCCCACATTTTGGGCGGCTGGCTTTACCACTTGGGCCTTGGTTTCCTCATATGTAAAATGAAGGGTTTGGACTAGATGACCTCTGAGATCCTAAGGTCCCTTCCAGCCCTAGAGATATGACTGCATGGTGTCTTTCCTGGTTCTCCTCATCCTAGTCTAGAGGTTTTAAGGTACCAAGAAGCTCTAGAGAGAAAGGGAGGCGGCGTGGGTGCCCACTTGTGGTGAGAGTCACAGGCTTTCAGGGAGGATTCCTCTGTATGTTGCTGCTGTAGAAAATGAGCCTGAGGTCTGAGTGGGACAAAGGCATCTGCCTTTGTGGTGTAACAGAGCCCCTCCTGGTTGGATATCAGAAGACCTAGGTTTGAATCCCATCTCTGCTGCCCTCTACCACCTATGGGACCTTGGGCAAGTCACTTAATTTTTTCTGAGCCTCAGTTTCCCTACTCTGTAAAATGAGGCAGTTGGACCACACATCCTCCTATGATCCTGACCTCCTCCTTCTGTGAGATATAACACTGCGTTATTGGAGAGAGCGCTGGACTCAGAGACACATTCAGATCTCAGGGGACACTAAGAAGTGAGGTCATCGGGCGAGATCAGAAGCGTCAAACACGGGGTCAGAACTAGATTAAAATGGTAGTGGGAAACATTGAACAAAGTTAGTAAAAATACAGTAAAACATAGATAATGTTAATAGGTGGTTTTCTCAGTCAGTATGCGGCCTGCCGGGTTCCTCACGTATGGTGGCATGGCCCCATTTTCTATTTGACTTTGATGCTCCCAGACTAGATGACCTTGGGTCCCTTCCACCCATCCCCTCAACCTCCGTTTTCCCATCTGCAAGATGGGGATAAAAATACCCACCCCTGCCTACATGGCAGGGTTCTCACAAAGTGCCTCGTGAGCTGGGAGGCGCTTCATCGCTGTGGACGGTTTTGCTCGCCTTTCCCAGGAGGCCCAGCACCAGGGGCTGCAGCAGAGACTCCTGGATGAACAGTTCTCCGTGCTCCAGGGCGCCGTGGCAGAGGCAGAAAACACCATGAGGGATGCCGTGGGCAAGCTGGATGACCCCCTGCACCTGCGCTGTACCAGCTCTCCAGGTCGGGGAGGGAGGGAGGGAGGGGCAGAGAAAACCGTATCTGTGGAGGCCGAGCCCCGACTTCCATTTTTTATTGATGTTTTCTTGACACCTTTTAAGTTTTCACACTTGTCATTTCTGGGTGCACCCGCCCTACTCTTGCCCTGTCCTTGTGGGAAAATGCGATTCAGCCAAGCAAACCAACATCAGCCAGCATCCTTCAGTGTATGCACCCTTCCGTACCCATAGCCCCCCACCTCTCTGACCGGAAGAGGCCAGTACTTCTTCCTTCTCCAGAGCCAAGACTGCTCGCTTTGACTAACAGATATAAATTATAGTACTTAAATAAATTAATGTGTCTGTGTGAAGCCCTTTGGCTTCATTTTACTGTCCTTCCCATTTATCTTGTGGACGTGGTATACAGCTAGGTCCCAATCAGTACAAATAACGAGTCGTGTGAATTCTAATAGTTCACCATTAGAATGTGCACCACATGTTTCTGCTAGAAGCGATCGCTGTTTTGTACATGATTGTAACTGCGAATAGCGCTCACTCAGACGCATGTGGCTCCTTTGCGGGATTCCTCCTTTGCACTAATCAGGACCTCTCTCTGTGCTGTTTTCCTGGCCTGACTTCCTTCCCTCTGCATCAGCTGAGATAAATCTTCCCGTGCTCTTCTGTATCAGTCATAGGTTGTCATTTCTTAGGGCACGGCGTATTTCCCTTACATTCACACACCACTTTGTTCCAGCATTCCCCAAGGGAAGGATGCCCTCTCTGTTTCCAGATTCTGGCTAGCACAGCGAATTCTGCCTCTCCATGGAGCAGGGCGTGAGAGGAAGGGCTGGTTCTGGGGGTCGGAGGAAGCCGGCTTTCTCTGATCTCAAGGCCCCGCTGGGCTGGGCTCTTTGGGGTGTGTCACTCACCTGAGCCCCAGCTCTTCCAGGGCAGTTGAAGCAGGTCCACTCCATGGAAAGGCAGCTCCAAACAGGGGCCACAAGCCTGGCCAGGCCGGGAGTAGTGATGATGGGAGGAAGCCTCAGCTGTCGGTCCTTTATCCCTAACGGTCCCTGTCCCCCGTCCCCTCCCCTCCGACCTATATTTCCAGATTACTTGGTGAGCCGGGCCCGGGCCGCCCTGGAAGCCTTGAGTGCCCTGGAGAAGGGGCAGACGAAGTATGTGGCCTCGATGACCGGTGAGTCAGAAGGAGGAGCTACTGGGCACTAGGCTGGGGAGAGGGCAGGATTCTCAAGGGTGAGAGAGATGGAGCTGCCATAACCAGTCAGTCAGTAAGCATTTATTAAGCACCTCCTGTGTGCCAGACCCTGTGCTAAGTCCTGGGGCTGCAGAAAGAAGCACAAGACAGCCCTTGCCCTCAGGGTGTTCCCAGTCTAATGAAGACCATAGTTACCAGCATGCCCTGGGCCTTCCAGCTGGGTCACTCAGACAACTGTTCAACGAGCATTTTTTAAGGACCCACTATGCTTCAAGCGTTGTGTTTTGTACTGGAGATAGAAAAACAAGAGCAAAACAATCCCTGCCCTCAAGGAGCTTACAGTCTAACGGGAAAGATGAAGATAACACGTACAGGGGAGGGGAACCTGCCGCCTATTGACAGAATCCAAATTTTACACAATGTCTGTCATGGATCAATCTAGGCACACACATAGTGTGTGTATGCGTGATCTTTATATGTGATGTTTACATGAGCCAACATGCAAACATGTATGAATAATTATAGACGCAAAACAATATTTGTACACGTGACAATTAGTGAGATTTCACTTCAGCAAACACCAAGCACTTTCTCTGTCTCTGTCTCTGTCTTTTACTGTTTCTCTGTCTCTGTTTCTCCATCTTTCTGTCTCTGTCTCTGTCGTTCTATCTTTGTTTCTCTGTCTCTATATCTCTCTGTCTCTGTCTCTATCTTTGTTTCTCTGTCTCTATCTCTCTGTCTTTCACTGTTTCTCTGTCTCTGTTTCTGTCTCTCTTTGTCTCTGTCTCTCTGTCTCTGTCTTTCACTGTTTCTCTGTGTTTGTCTCTGTCTCTATCTCTATCTTTGTTTCTCTGTCTCTATATCTGTCTTTTACTGTTTCTCTGTCTCTGTTTCTCCATCTCTTTCTGTCTCTCTGTCTCTGTCTCTATCTTTGTTTCTCTGTTTCTCTGTCTCTGTATCTCTCTGTCTCTCATTGTTTCTCTGTCTCTGTCTCTATCTTTGTTTCTCTTTCTCTCTGTCTCTGTCTTTCACTGTTTCTCTGTCTCTGTTTCTCCATCTCTTTCTGTCTCTCTGTCTCTGTCTCTATCTTTGTTTCTCTGTCTCTCTATCTCTCTGTCTCTCACTGTTTCTCTGTCTCTCTCTGTCTCTGTCTCTCTGTCTCTCTATCTCTCTGTTTCTTTCACTGTTTCTCTGTCTCTGTTTCTCCATCTCTTTCTGTCTCTCTGTCTCTATCTTTGTTTCTCTGTCTCTATATCTCTCTGTCTCTGTTTCTCCATCTCTGTCTCTGTTTCTTTATCTCTTTCTGTCTCTCTCTGTCTCTGTCTCTATCTTTGTTTCTCTGTCTCTATCTCTCTGCCTCTCACTTTCTCTCTGTCTCTGTCTCTGTCTCTCTCCCTCTCCATTTTTACAGATCCCTCTGCCCTTGTGGCCGCGCTGGCCCAGTTTTCTCACCTGGCTGCGGACGCCATCATCAATGGGAGCGCCACCTCGCATCTGGCTCCCACGGACCATGCTGACCGTAAGTGGCAGGCTTTCTCCTCTCCTCCTCCCTGCAGACCCCCGGGTTGAGCCCTGGGGCAGCTGGTAAAGACAAAACATTACTGAGAGCGCTAGGCTCAGACTCAGGAAGATCGAACTTCCTATCCAGTCTCTGATCCTCAGGGCCTCAGTTTCTGCAGCTGTGAAATGGAGTCATTTGCAGCACGTTCATTCGTTGCTGTGTTGTGAGGAGCAGTTGATGTAATAGTGTGTAAAAAGAAGCTTGCGAGCCTTAGGTCAAAATGCGTCACCTTCTATTACTGTGATTGAGCCTGGGCTCAGAGCTTGGTTCCAGGGGCCAGGAGTCCATGAGGCCGATGACTGACCATTGCCCATTGCTGGGGACCGTGAGCCCGAGACCTGGCCCTCCTCTGACCAGCGTGTCCGGCCCCTCCTTCCCATCCCTGTGCAGTCACGAGATCTGTTTCCCTCCCCAACAGCCCGTCCCAACAGAGTCGCAGAATTTAAGGGTTTAAAGGGATCTTGGCGGTCATCTGTTCCGGCCCATAGCTGAAGGAATCCCCACTCTAACATCCCCAGCAAGTGGTTGTCTGGCTTGTGCTCGGAGACCTCCAAGGCCCCAGGCGCACAGAACTCTGGGTCTGAAGTCAGGAAGACCCGAATTCAGATCTGACTGTGTGACCCTGGGCAAGTCACCTCCCCACTGCCTGCCTCAGTTTCCTCACCTGTAAAATAGAGATAACAGTAGCACCTACTTCCTAGGGTGGTTGTAAGAATCAGATGAGATGACACGTGTCAACCACTTTGTGAACCTTAAAGCATCATGGCGGTGCTTTCTGTTATTAGCTGTTATTCAGACCACTGGGTGGCTTTATTAGCTATTCTTAAGACCACTAGAGTAAGGAGACCTGGGTTCAAGTCCCATGTCTGGCATTTGCTACTTATGTTGCCTCAAGCATGGGAGCCTCAGTTTCCCTATCTGTAAAATGAGCATATGTACCTTAGCAGTAGACGGTACAGGGTAATGGTCTGGCTTCGTCGGGCGTCAGCCTCCCACTGGGCCCTGCAAGGGGCGGGGGAGGGTGGAGACAATGGGACATGTGTCCTGGGTTCAGATCTCGCCTCTGACACGCCGCAGTGGTATGACCCCGGCCAAATTATTTCACTCTTCAACACCGCACGCAGCCGAGGTGAGGGTGGCCACCCAATTCACCGACAGCCAGTTTTGTTTTGTTTTTTTAGGCAATCGGGGTTAAGTGACTTGTCCAGGGTCACACAGCTAGTAAGTGTCAAGTGTTTGGTCGGAGGCCAGATTTGAACTCAGGTGCCCCTGACTTCAGGGCCAGCGCTCTGTTCCCCACGCCCCCTAGGTGTCCCTGACAAGCAGTTTTTAAGTCTGTGGGTGATGACGGTTTCCGTACCGCAGATTCCCAGCTGCAGTGGGACCTAGGTCTGGGCCAGAAGGTCTTGGACCATTTGTGGAGGAGTGGTGTTGCAGACGCCTGTCCTGTGTGGCTGTTGTTGTCATTACTGTAGCCCGCTCTCTCCCGTAGGGCTGACAGACACGTGCAGGGAGTGTGGGGCCCGGAGCCTGGAGTACCTGGGGCTGCTCAAGGACCGGCAGTCTCTGAATCAGGCGGACCCCGAGCGGATGAGGGGCCCCCTGCAGGACATCCTCCAGCTGGGACAGGTGAGGGAGCAGAGGACACAGACTGGGCTCATTCCTGGAGGCAGGGACCCTGTGGCATAGTCGGGGAAAGCTTGGCGGCCACAGTCAGAAAGACCTGGCTCCTGATCCTGGCTGGGCCACTGTTTACAAGCCATGTGACTTTGCTCAGCTTTCAGAGACCAAAAGTCTGTGAAAGGGAGATCCTAATTGTCTCCAAGCATGAGCCCTTCGCAGGACTGGGCACCTTCTTTGTCACCCTCAATTGCTCACATGCTCCCCCCAACAGGAGCTTAAGCCCAAAAGCCTGGACGTGCGGCAGGAAGAGCTCGGTGACTTGGTGGACAGAGAGATGGCCGCCACATCGGCCGCCATTGAAAACGCCGTTCGACGGATTGAGGTGAGAGTCGGGCTCTGGCCATTCGCCTCCTACCCCCTTACAGGTGTGTGGTTGGACCTGACTAACCAGCCATCAGAGACACACAAGGCAGAAGGCTGTGGGATGCCATGGCCAGCCTGACCTCCCCTTTCACTCTTACATTCTGGCCGAAGTGGCCAGATTTCCACCCCCCCCTTCCCCTCCAGTGAAGTTTTGGTGGCCAGGACTCCCTGATTGGTCAGTGAATTGGATGGCCACCTTCCTCAGGGCTGCTTGGCGTCTTTTCCTAGAGCAGATGGGAGCATACAGAGGAGAGCTGGGTTTGCTCAGAAGCACTGGAATCCTCCACTGAGGCTCGGATGAGACAGTGTTTGGAAAGCCTCTGCAGATCTTAAAGTGCTATTACTTAGCTCCCCTGTGCCTCAGTGTCCCCATCTGTCAAAAAGAAGGGGCTGGCTAATGAGCTTCGAGCTCCCTCCAGCCTGAGGTCAGCATTCTCTTCTTGTTCGTCCCCAGGATATGATGAACCAGGCACGTCACGAGAGCTCAGGCGTGAAGCTGGAAGTGAATGAGAGGTGAGGGGCTCCCCACTTCCTGCCCCCCCAGTCTTGGGCTGTTGCTCCGGTCACCCCTTCCCTTGGTGCTGTCAGCCCCTGCTGAGTCCTGCAGGAGGGAAGGTTTGGGGTGGGGTGTGGGGACGCCTTTCAGCCAGTCTCAGAAGGAACCAGGCCTCAGCCACGTTCCAACCTGGGTGGGGTCTCCCTCTTCTTTCTAGGATTCTCAACTCCTGCACTGACCTCATGAAGGTAACCAAGGAGTCACACCCCCCCCCACCATGGGCAATGGTCTTACAGTGTGGTAGTGGAGGGGAGGCACTGACCAGAGCGGGGTGGGAGGGAGGCGCCCCTCTCTGGGACCGGCCGGCTCTATAATAAAACATGGTTCTTGACTTTGCCAGGCCATCCGACTGCTGGTGACGACGTCCACCAGCCTGCAGAAGGAGATTGTGGAGAGTGGGAGGGTGAGTCTGGGGAGAGCGCCCACTCAGAGGGCAAGGGGCTGGGTGGGGTTGAGGTATGCAGGGAGCAGGCCCTCAGAGCTACCCCCGCATGCCTGCGGTGTGTATGGCCAGTCTTTCCCGCCTCCTCTGGAAATCTGTAATTTTCTTCAAGGTCATATCAGGACCCACCTCCTCCAGGAAGCCTCCCCATTGGTCAGAGTAGATGACTCCACTTGGCTTAGGAATGTTTCTGAAGCTGGGCGTGACCCAGAACTCAAATAAGCAAAGGAAAATGCTAGATAACCCTTGTTTATTTTTTTTTAATTTTATGAATTTATTTTAATTTATCAACAATCACTTCCATATGCTTTTGAGTTTAAAATTTTTTGCCCACTTCCTCACCACCCTCCCCAAGGCAGCACACAATCTGATACAGGCTATACATTTACGTTCCCATTAAACACATTTTCATATTAGTGAAGTTGTAAGTGAAAATTAAAACCAATAGGAGGCACCATCAGAAAGAGGAAACAAAACTCAACAGAAGAGAAAAGAAAAATGGTAGCGATTCAACTTCCATAGTTGTTTCTTTGGATGTGGACAGCATTTTCCATCCCGAGGCCTCTGAGATGTCTTAGATCCTCGTAATGCTGAGAAGGGTTCAGTTTAACAATATTAGTCATCGTATAACATGGCTGTTATTGTGTACAAAGTCCTCTTGGTTCTGCTCACTTCACTCAGCATCAGACCATATAAGTCTTTCCAGGTTTTTCTGAAGTCTGCCTGCTCATCATTTCTTATAGCACAATAGTATTCATTACATTCATATGCCACAACTTGCTCAGCCATTCCCCAACTGATAGGCATCCTCTCAATTTCCAATTCTTTGCCTCCACAAAAAGGGCTGCTATGTATATTTTTGTACATGTGGGTCCTTTTCCCATTTGTTGGATCTCTTTAGGATATAGCCCTAGAAGTGCTATTGCTGGATCAAAGGGTATGCACATTTTTGTAGCCCTTTGGGCATAGCTCCAAATTGGATAACCCTTGTTTTGAAGAAAAACACCTCCAAAGTATCTAGGGTTTTTTTTAGACCTTATTTAAAAAGATAGAAAATGGACACATGACATTAGGGCTGAAGTATACTTTAAGGAGGCTGTGTGCATCCTTGTCCCGCTCCCCACATTTGTTAGCTCTCCCCTCCCATCCTATACCTACTTGTCTGTTAACATGTTGTAGAATGTAAGCCCCTTAAGGGCAGGCATTGTTTGAGCTTTTGTTTTTCTAGCCTTAAGTACCTGGCACCCTGGTTGGATTGGATTGTCTGGGTAAACTAATACACAGAACTGAGCTTCCTGTGGGCCAGAGGCCGGTGGCTTCTGAAACCATTGCCCCATGTCACCCGCTTCTCATCAGCTTCCTCTAAAGCCCTCAAGGAGATGGGAGTCTTAAGCTGGAAGGGACCTTAGTAGTCAAAAAGGCCTATCCCCCTCCTTTATTTTACAGATAAGGAAACTGAAGCACAGAAGCAAAGTTACTAGTCCAGGGTCATACCGCTAATAAAGCCAGCCCTGTTATCCAAACTGCTAGGGGTAAGAGGGAATGACATAGTGGATGGAGTTTTGGCCTTGGGATCAGGAAGACCTGGGTTCAAAGCCTGCCTCTGATATTTCTGAACCTCGGTTTCCTCATTTGTAAAATAGTATTTCAAACAGCATCTACCTCACAGGGATGTTATGAGGCGCAAATGAGACAGTGTTGAAAACTAGAGTGATACATGTGTATGTTGGTATTTGGTCCAGACTATGATTTCATCAGTGGGAGAATTCCCGGGTATAAAAACTCCCTTCACCATTGCAGATATCAGCTCATTTGCAGTTTCTCTGTTGAGGGCACTGAAAAGTTACTTGTCTGAGGTCCCCTGGCCAGTCTGTGTCAAGAGTCAGGACTTGAACCCAGCTCTTTCTAGCTCCGTAGCCAGCTTCCTGTCAGCCACATTAGCCTGCCTGTCCTACAATCCTAGGTCTAGAACTTTTGGGGACCTCAGAGTCCTCAATCTCCCCATTTTACAGATCAGAAACTGAGACCAAGGAAGTGAAGTAATTTGCCATGGGGCACATTCCCCGCCTCCTTCTCATTTTCCTCTTAGAGTTGATGATTGATTGATTGGGACTTTCTCACTCCCAACTAAATTACCAGCCAGGACCAAAGGCTAATAATAATAATAATTTGATACTTTAAAATAAAAGCATAAAATGAAATGAAATATTTATTTTTAGAAATTATATATGATATATCATCAGCATCGTTTTTTAAAATAGTAAATAGTCCAAACTTCATCTCTCTTTGACGCCAGAGGGTGTTACAGGTCCTTTTTCAAGCAATAAAAGTTATTTATTAAGCACCTACTGTGCAGATACAGAATCAAAACAGTGCCTGCCCCCAAGGAGCTTACATTCATCTGGAGGGACAGACAATTCACTCGATCCATGAGCATTTATTAAGGACCTACTGTGTGCCAAAAGCTGGGAGTACAGACAGAACCACCATGGTCCCTGCCCTCAAGGAGCTTACTTTAGAACGAGGTAGTGACTAGCAAGAAAGGAAGATATAATGAAGTGATGCTGGGGGGTGAGGAAGGGTCAGCTTTAACCCCCAGATGGAATCATTCCCTGTCCCCTTCCCCCATGACTAAGAGTGCCCCCCATCTTGAGGATAAAAGCCTCAGGGGAGAAGGATCTGGGGTGGAGGCACTGACTGTCCCCCCACCCAACCCATCCATCCACCCCATTCACTGAGCTTGTCTTGTCTGCCTCTCGCCACCAGGGGGCAGCAACCCAACAGGAATTCTACGCCAAGAACTCACGCTGGACCCAAGGCCTCATCTCCGCATCCAAGGCTGTGGGCTGGGGAGCCACCCAGCTGGTGTAGGTCCAGGCGGGGAGAGGGAGGAAAGGTCATAGTGAGGCCTCTGGCTGCCTGGGTGGGAAAAACAACTTGAGCATCCCCCTCCACCCCTCTTCCTGGCATCCTTGGCCAAGATGGCGAGGAGGAAGCTGGGAGCAGCCAGCTGGGCTCATCGGGTAGGGTGAGCTGGAAGGAGCCCCAGGAGGCAGTCTGGGCCAGCCCCCTCCTCTTAGCCAGAGGAAACTGAGGCCCGGAGAGACTAACTAGCCCCAGGCCACCCAGCTAGCCAGTGTTAAAGGATCCCCTGACCCCAGATCTAGTGCTTTTTCCATGACACCAGGAACCCTGTGTTACAGATGAGGAAACTGAGGCCCAGAGCTGTGCAGTGACTTGCCTAATGTCTCACAGCTAGTATCAAAGGGGGGATTCCAAGGCAAGGTTCCTGATTCTGAATTCAGCGTTCTTTCCACTGTGCCTAGCTCGTGGGCTGTGACTGTGGCTTAGGCAGCTTGCGTGTCTGCCATCCCTGGGCAAACCACCCCCGGTAGTTTCTGGGGAAGCCAAAGCCATGGCACTGATTATGTTTGGGGCATGCCTAACCACCCCCTGTCCCATCACACACACACACACACACACACACACACTCTCTCTCTCTCTCTCTCTCTCTCTCTCTCTCTCTCTCTCTCTCTCTCTCTCTCTCTCTCTCCCCTCCCTCCCTCCTCTTCTCTCCCTCTGTCCTCTTGTGTCTCTCTCTCTCTCTCTCTCAGTCATGTCTGAGCCCCTATTGATAAACCAGGGAAGGAAGGTAACCAGGATGGGGAAGAACCTTGAATCTATGACTGATGGATGGGGAGAGATCGATGCAGTGGGGGTGGTTTGAGCCCGGAGATGTAGCCAGCTGTCTTCAAGTGATGTGGATGGGGGAGACTTGAGCCTCTGGCTTGGTTTCACTCAGGTTTCTGCCCCTGGGACCCCAGGGCTGCTGCTGTTTGTGAGTGAATCTTGGCCAGGCTTCTGAAGGGAGAAGCCTTAGTTCCAGGTGTAAACCTGTCTCTGGCATCAGGTCTGGGCTTGCCCAGCTGTCAGACAGACAAAGCCGGCAGGACAGCCTCAGAAGTCTGGGCAGGGAGGATTAGCCGCTCATTCAGACAGCTCTGAATTCAGAGAGGGTGCGGGGCATTTAGCCCAGAAGAGAAAGGAGTTAAGGCACAGATAGCCTTCTTCAGGTATTGGACCTTGGCTGCCAGGAGGAAAAGGCAGAAGTAGGAGCAGACAGTTGGGAAGGCCTGAGGTCAAAGACTGCCCCAGATACTTATTAGCCGGATGATCCTGGGAAAGTCACTTAAGTGCTCTGTGCCTCAGTTTCCTCATCTGTAAAATAAAGAGTCCGGAGTCTGTGGCTTCTGAGGTCCCTTCCAGCTCTCAGTGATCGTATGATTTCATTTGCAAGGGGGCAGCTTTAGGCTTGATGTCATCAATGAGAACTGTCCTGAAGAACTGCTTAGAGAGGTAGTGAGTTCCCCATCACTAGCAGTCTTCGGTTGGGGGGGGGAGGGCCGGCTGAGCATCTGTTGGGGATGTGGGAGCGGGACTTCTTGGGGGGCTCTGAGTTTCTGTGTGATTCTCTGCCCCTCCCCAGGGAGTCAGCTGACAGGGTGGTCCTGCACACTGGGAAGTATGAGGAGCTCATCGTCTGCTCCCACGAGATCGCAGCCAGCACGGCCCAGCTAGTGGCCGCCTCTAAGGTGAGGCCCTGAGCACAGACCCAGCAAGGTCTCCTGGAGCAGCCTTCTCCAGCCAGAGAATTACCCCATGGGATCATAAGATTAAGGCTGGAAGAGACCTTTGATCTAGAAATCTAAACTGGCCCTTTTAATTTAAAGCTGAGGAACAGAGAGGGAGTGCAGAGTTTGGAGTCTATAAGACCTGAGTTCAAATTCTTCCTCTGACACTAGCTGTGTGACTCCAGCTAAATCACTTAACCTCTCTGTGCCCCAGTTTCCTCATTTATAAAAAGGAGTTGCACCAGATGGCCTCAAGCTCGTTTCCCACCCTAGACCTATGTCCAGAGGTGACTCATCCAAGATTCCACAGGAAGTGGATTTATGCCCAGGTGGTCCGAGTTCAAATTCAGGGCTCTTCTCTTTTTTTCCTTTACATCACTGTCACTTCCCAGTAGAACACTGCCTTGTAACAAATAAGTACAGTGGATCAGTTGGTCAACATGTACTAAGTGCCTGGCACCATGCTAGTCACTGGGGACTCTTTCAAGATGTATGCCACACTCTGACCAGCTCGTCCACCAGCCCTTTTGGGGGACCGATATCACCCTCTGGGGATATTCCCTGGCATCACCTTCTTGGGTTTTTGGTCTGTCTTCTGTATCATGGGCAGCCGCCAAGGAACTCTTGAGTAGAAGAATTCTGAATTCTGAAAGTTCAGCCACTTACACACCACAGGACCTCTGATTAGAGGAACAGATGACCAGAGCTGGCAGGCCATCCAGTCTAAGCCCCTTTGTTCACAGAGGGAGACTGAGGCTGCTCAGGGGGGATCACACAGTGAGACACTTGAAATCAGGAAGACTTGGGTACAAATCCCACCTCACACACTTAAGTGTCCCGAGGCAAATCTCTGAACCTGTCTCTTCCATAAAATGGGACGGCGGTCCCCTCCAGCCTAATCTGGGTTTCTGTGACCCTAGAAGCCACTTGCATTTCTTTGGACCTCACTAATCACCACATGCCCTATTTTAATTCTTCTTAATTATATATTAATTTATACCTTTAATATAGCATACATTAATATATTTAATGCAATATATAATTTATATATTTAATATAATATTTTATGTATTTTTAAAATTAGTATTATTATTACCTTGTGGAGTCTTGTTGAGGAAAGTGCTCCCACACCAGAAATTCTTAACCTTCTCTGTGTCATGGACCCCTCTTAGTGAAGCCCCTTAGTACCATGTCTTTAAATGCACAAAATAAAATGCAGGGGATGACAGAGGAAACCAGTGACATTGTAGCACAGTCCAGAAGCATGAAAAAGACCAAGATTGGGGATTCTAGATTAAGGCCCGTGGTCTCTACCATAAAGTACCAGGCCCGTGGTAAGCAATGGCCCCTGTCTGATGGGTCCCTTTGGCTTTCGGCAGGTCAAAGCTGACAAAAACAGCCGGAATCTAAGCAGGCTTCAGGAGTGCTCCCGGTCCGTGAATGAGATGGCTGCCAATGTGGTAGCTTCCACCAAGTCCGGCCAGGAGCAGATTGAAGACAAAGGTAAGAGATCATCACTGTGGACAGGGAGAAAGAGGGATAGGGGTCAAGAGAAAAGGAGGAAGCCACTGGGGGCGGGGATAGGCTGCCTCCTCACCAGCTTACTTTACTCTGCCTGACACCCAGACACCATGGATTTCTCGGGCATGTCGTTGATCAAGCTGAAGAAGGAAGAGATGGAAACTCAGGTAGGATGGTGGACTCTCCCCGCAACCTCCCTTTTGTGTCCACTCCTCTGCTGTGAATCATGGTAGATACAAGAAGTATGAAACACAGCCCCTTGGCCTCAGAGAGCTTACAGTATTGTCGAGGAGACAAGATTAATGTTAATTCATTCAGCAGACATTTTTCAAGTCACTGGTTCCAGGCAGTGGGAAAACAAAATCATGTCAACATCTATCATCGATTGATCTAGGTACACACATAGATAATGTATGTGTATATATGTAATATTCATGTGATGTTTACATATATTAACATATAAACAGCATGAGTAATTATAGATACAAAACAGTATTTGTACATGTGACAGGAGTGAGAATTCACTTCAGCAAACACAAAGCTCTTACATCATATGAGTCAGTGAGGATAGAGGGCTAAAAAAATAAAAACATCAGCCCTGCCCTTGTGGTGTTTCCATCTTCCTAGCGGGATATGACAACTACACAGATAAGTATAATACAAGATAGAGTGTGAAAGGGCAGAAAGAAGGGAACCTAGGAGTATTTAAGGAGAGAATACTTCCATTTGGAGGAAGGGAGGGAATCAGGGAAGACTGAACCTTGAAGAAAGGTAAAGAATGTGAGAAGCAGATGAGGAAGGAGGGCCGTTCCAGGCAGGGAGGGCAGCCAAGATGGGAGATGGCCTGAAGAGTTTGGGAAATACCATATACAAGATGAGGTATGTTAAGACCCAGCTGTTAGGGGCTGAATGTGCCTTTGAGAAGGGTATGGGGCAGGGGTCTATGGGGCCCAGACTAGTTGGGGTGGGCATCACAGTGGGACACCCCTTGAACTTGGCCTTGAGTGATGGGGCCGATGATAGACACCCTTAGGGGCTGACACATGGGACTGACTGGGTTCTGGGGTCCCTCCAGGTGAAGGTACTGGAACTGGAGAAGACGCTGGAGAATGAGAGGATGCGGCTGGGGGAGCTTCGCAAGAGGCATTACGCCCTGGCAGGGGTGATTGACCAGCCTGTCGAAGAGGATCTTAGCCGCCCTGTGGCCAGCCCTCGACGAGGTATCCTGAAGAAGCCCCCACTAGCTCAGAAGCCCACCCTGGGGCCCAAGCCAGACTGCCAGGTACCCTTGAAGACGTGGCTCTCTGGATAGACCAGGCCGTTCAGTCAAGCACTGTGGTGGAGGGGAAGGATAGTGGGACCTGGAGGCAGGTTCCGGAGGCAGGTTCCGATCCTGCGTCTTAACATTCACTAGCTATGTGTCCTTAGGAAAGTCACTTACAGCCTCTCTGGGACAGTTTTCTCATCTGAAAAAATTGAGATAATAAAGACTGTAGCATCTACCTCACAGGGCTGATGGCAAGGCTCAAATGAGATAGTAAAATGTTGGCTTTGCCTTGGTATTGGGCATGGACAAAGGAAAGAGATGAGTCCTTCTGAAAAAGTGCTGGGCTTGGAGTGTGAAAAAACAGCGGCGTGCGTTCTGCCACGTTCCACGCTCTTCAGCATGTCACTTCTTTGCACCTGTTTGCTCATGTGTGCAGAGATGGAGTTGAACTGTATTTTATCTGGGATCCTCGGAGGATTCATGGTCTGATGGGATAGACTACTTCTTTCTCTTCTCACCCCTCAGTCCTGAGAAAGGCCCCAGTCTGATGTGGGAGCCATCGGAGGAACAGCCTCTCCTGGAAGAACCCACGCACATACACCCACACGGGTACACATGCATACAGCCGAAACATTTATGATTCAGTCAAGCATTTATCATGTGTTAATGTTTTGTGACTGTCCTCTGCCATAAGGGAGGACGTGGGGTAATAACCCTGTGGACCCTGGCTTTCCATGACAGGGCTCACAGCCCCTTACTGGGTTCAGATGCTGAGAATAAACAGTGCGAGTCAGTTCAGTGCAAAGCTTTATTGGCAAACAGTGAAAGGAAGAAGAGAACCCAGTGTACAACACACACATACACACACACACACACACACACACACACACACACACACACACACACACTAACATAGAGTAACATAAATCACCTAAAGGCAGTGCTGTTGGGGGAGCACAGAAACACGAGTCTATTCAGCTGGAAAGCACCTAAGGTACCCTTCGGAAAATGGGGTGCTTGCACCCTGATATTAGTGGCAACCTGGAGCTGGCCACTTTGCAGATCAGGGTTTCGGATACACGGGGGATTTATGGGGTACACAGAAGCAGAGAGAAAAGCAAACTAACTGTTGGAAAGATTTTTTGGATTCAGATGCACTACCCTTTAAAAAAAGATTATTGCCAGTATTTTTCCAAGGATGGATCCTATCAGCTACGGCCTTCCTTGAGGGGAGAGACCGTCATGATGGTCTCAAGACCAGCAGGCCTAGTCTTTGACAGTCAAGCACTGGGGCAGGGCTGGGACTGGATGATGCCTGCCTCCAAGGAGCTTCTATCCCACCGTCTGAATAGCTGTACTTCAGACTGAGTTGGGATGGGATGGGATGGATGGGATTGGCTGATAGAGGCAAAGGCATTCTGGAGGTGGGAAGTTGGGGAAGCAGGAAAGGCCATGGGTCATCAGGAGAGAAGCTTGGATTAAGGTCCCTGCAAAAACCCCCAGGCAGGAGCAGGGAGGGGGTTGGCACCAGCTGCCTCTTGGACCCATCCACCCTGAGCAATTCCCTCTTGTCATTTCAGCTTGAGAAGGAGGATGGCATGTACCAGGCCCAGCTTATGAACTCCTAAGAGTGCTCAGCTCTGGCTTTGAAGAGAAATGAGGTTGGGGGGACCCTCCCTGGCCCCAGGGCAAACGGGAAGGTTCCCTTCTAGCTCCCCTTTACCCAAATGGCCCAGGAGACATCCCCCCCAGGCCCTGCAGGGCTTGTGGGTGGGAAAGAAGAGTGGATCCCAGAGCCAGGAGATATCTGTGTTTTAAACAGATCACAGCTGGATTGTCCTCCAGTTTGCTGCGGCACCTTCACCCAGTGGCTCTGAAGCCCTGCAGGGCCATCCACTTCATGGGCTCCTGTGGCCAAGCAGGGGGTGGGGGAGCAAGCTGAGGAGGACTTTGGTGGCTCTTGAGCTTGAGATGTGCTGGACAGTTCTCCACCCTATACGTGATTATTTATCTGCAATAAGAAAAACTTCTTAACCCAGCCAGGCTCCCCGCCGACCTGAGCTGGAATCCTTCAGGAGAGACACATGATGTTTTTAAAATACGAGTTCCATCTTTTCTCTACTGTTTTATATTCAGTGTATTGGGTGCAGGGGCTACGTTATTGGCAGGGGATGCTTTGGGGAGGGTCCGGCCCTTTCCTGGGACTCTGAATCTGTGATTATGGCTTGTTGGGGAGGAATAAACATTAAATAGAATCTCTGAGAAGCTCCCTGGCTACTGGGGTACAGGTGAGGTACTTGCCCCCTCCAACTGGGTCTTTATTTGGGGCAGCAAATAGAACTAGGTCCTGTCTTCAGTGATCTGTTGTCTGATGGGAAGAGTCCTTCAGTTCAGCAAGCATTTCTAAAACACCTACTATGTGCCAGGCACTGGGATAGCAAGATAAGAGAACAGTCCTGCCCTTGTGGATTTGACATTCCATTGGTTTGGGAGGAGAGCCAAGTAGTCAGTCAACAAGCATTTCTAAAACACCTACTATGTGCCAGGCACCATACTAAGTGCTGAGAATGAAAGACAAAAACCCATTTTGTGCCCTCAGGGAGCTCACTTTTTATTGGGAGACAACATACAAATAACAACATATAAGTTCTACACAGTGAATGGGAGGTCATCTCAGAGGGAAGCCTGCTCGTGGACCATGGCCCCATTTTATCTTGTGTGCTGCTTGAAAACCCTTCCCCTTGTCTCTACAGCTGGCTTCAGACAGGGCTGGTGCAGTGGAGAGAGTGGGGCTAGATTTGGAGTCAGGATCTGGGTGTGAATCTGGACCTCTTACTGCTCAGGTGGCTTTGGGGAGATAGCTGACCTCCCTAGACCTCGCCTTCCTAAAAAACCGCGTGGCTTGGGGCAGATGGTCTCTTGGGAGAATCTTCCAGCCATAGCATTCAGTGATCCCACAAAATACCAGGGCATTAGAGGGACCTGATGAGAGTAGGGGTACCCAGGGAGGGAAATGTCACACCTGACCAGGCATCAAAGAGACTGGACCAACTCAATTCCTCTAGAAGACACATGACTCTCTCCCTGTGTCTTTCCAGCCAGGCAGATTCAAGGCCATTCTCGCCACCTACAAGGTGGCATTGAGTTGAATCTGCTCTCTGGTGGGGAGCCGTTCCATACGGGGTTCAGTTCCTTGGAGGTTGGGGGAGGGGAGGTGGGAGAGGACATGTCTAGAAGCTTGCCTCCCTCTTGGTCCTTGGATGGCAGAACCTGCTACGTGTTCCACCGACATCACCTGGGAACCCAGGCCACCTCACTGCCAAGATAAAGTACCTGAGGCAGGACAAGAAAAAATGGACTGAAATTCTAGGAGGGGTTGCGGTTGGACATTACCAAGAACTTGGAGGCAAGGAGACAGGGCATATAGACTTGCTTTTCTAGGGGAAAAAAAAAAGGGAGCCACCTTCTGGAGGTAGGGCCCATCTAAGCTCCCCTTCCCCTTTTAAAAGACATTGCCTTCCCTCCCCTCCTCTACCCCGTGGAGTGGGCTCAGTCTGCCTCCACCCCATCCCTATTTCCTGTTTTTCCTTCCTTTGATGAGGACTGACCTCTGCCCTGGGAGGCCCAAGCCTGCCTGCCAGCACCTTGCTGAGAGCACTTTTCAGGACTGGCAAAGGGAAAGTGGGGTGGGGGTGTCGGGGAGGGAGCTTGGCAGTGAGCCCTTATAACTGGCCAGGGAAGAGGGACAGCTTGAGAAGCAGCTGGCCTGGCTGCCCTTCAACCATTCAAGGGAGAGCCATATGCTGGGCAGGAAGTTGTCTCAGCCTCATTAGAAATGGGGCTTAGCAAGGGGCAGGGCCTCAGCTATTTGCTTAAGCAAGGAAGTGATGCAGTCCCAATTCAGTCTGGCTGGGAAGGTGGTTTGGAAAGCCACCGAACGTTAGAGCTGGAACGGCTCCTACCAGAGGAGTGTTAGGGCCAGGGAAGGAAGCAGCTTGCACTGGGGCAGACACACTGCCAGGCCAACACGAGAACCCGGGTTTCTTGACTTAGGCTGGGGACTTTTTAACTTGCTGCACTGAACAGACCTGCTTCATGGGTCCTTCTGACCTCTGGCCGATAAGGGCTTTTCCACTGGCTTCGGAAGGTTTTTGTTTGCATGCATTCACACTATTGTCTCCCTTCTGGCCTGCTCAGGGGAGTCGGCCTTGGCAAACTCCTTTGATCCTGTCAGGAACTAACCAGGTAATAGGGGAAAGCACTTGGCAAACTGAAGGAGCAGTGTCAAGGTTGGCTGTTACGATAAGGTCTTCAAGTCTGAAAGCTAGAAGGGACCTCGCTGGGTACAGTGCCTTTATTTTATAACCAAAGAGAGGAGGAGCTCAGAACTGAAATGCTCCTGGGAAAGACCAAACCTGGAAACATACATATCTATGGGGGAAACGGGACTTCCAGCAACCTTCCCAACACCTTCTGGGAAAAAAAAAAAGACCAGGAAAAACTGGCTAATATGTGTGGCTAACATACGGAATAGGTTATTAAAACTTGCCCAAAGAGGCCAGACCTGGGTCCACCCACTTCTGACACATACCTGACCAAGTCACCTAACTTGTCGGTCCAGACAACTCTTGAGGCTAAACTGAAGAACAGCTGGTGTGCATCAGGAAAAGGAAGTTCCATCCTGTCTGTATCGTAAATGCCTAGCACTTACCTCACCCGTTCTAAGGCTGCAGAGCCCTAATCTGCTTTGCCACCTAGTTGCCCCCAGTTTAACCTGCAGTATTAAATAGGGTCTGACTGGCAGCAAGGAATGGGGGGTGTCACTGGAAGTATCTGAGCAGAGGCTTCACACTGCAGAGATTCCCACTCTCAGTAATAACGAACTCCAGTTTCTTCCAGTCTGGTGTCAAGTCTATTTACTGCTAACTGCTGCCTGATTCTGGAGGAGGGAAGGAGTTAGACAACTGGGTGGTGCCATGGTGGATACAGCGCCAGGCCTGGAGTCAGGAAGACTGCTCCTGAGTTCAAATCCAGCCTCAGACACTTCCTAGCTGTGTGACCCTGGGCAAGTCACGTCACCCTGTTTGCCTTGGTTTCCTCATCTGTAAAATGAGCTGGAGAAGGAAATGGGAAAACCACTCTAGTATCTTTGCCAAGAAAACCCCAAATGGGGTCACAAAGAATCAGACAATTGAAATGACTGAACAAGGACAAAAGTAGTTGAGCTGTTTTCTCCAGGATCTCCTCCACACCCAGGGGCCGTGGACTGTGATAGATAACCCACTCATGATAACACATTAGTTAAAGCCAGAAAAAATGAACCAGAGCTGCCTCTGGCTCTTCTGGTCACATGACTGTCCTGTACAAACTTTGCCACCATACAAAAGGCCTGCACAAAGGCCAGTGGTGCCTCTCCCCTCACCCCCACCCCCACCCCACCTGACTCGAGGAGTAGTTTCTTAGGGCAGGGAAAGGAACAGAAACAAGCTCTCCTGGTCTAGTTCACACTAGGAAAGAGCTTTGTACACTAAGGCGATGGTGTATTTTCAGGGTGTTTTACAAACTGAATCCTGTTATTTCTACAAGGTCAATCAGCTTTGCTCGCTTCTAGCCAGGTTGGGCCTGGGTGTGTTAACCACACATGGCTTTTGTCCTTGTTGGAGGGGATTTTAAAGCCGCTCATTTTCTGAGTACAGCTGACTTTGAAAAACATTTCCTTTACTTAGGAGGACAAACAGATTTGTAAGAAAAGGTTTGGCAATCTTAAGGGATGCTTTCCCAGGAAAGGGACTCCATCAACCTAGATTATCAGTAACAAAAAAACACCCAGCATAATATCATATCATCCATTAGCAGTGTGACCATGGGTATTTCCCTTTCCCATCTGTAAAACTGAGACATCACCTGCTCTACCCATCGACAAAATGATGGGTGTGAAAATACTCTGATGGGGCAGCTAGGTGGTTCAGTAGATAGAGCCCTGGTCCTGGAGTCAGGAGGACCTGAGTTCAAATCTAGTTTTAGATACTTGACACTTATTAGTGGTGTGACCACGGGCATGTCACTTAACCCCGACTGCCTCACGAAAAAGAAAAAAAGAAAACACTCTGTAATAATAGAACATCATACACATATAAAAGGAATTATAGTAAAACGTAGGGTTTGGTGGTTGTCAAGGGAAAGTATGAGAAAAGGCCATTTCCAGAAATATCTATTTAAAAATAAATGGCATCAAAACTTATTTTTAAAAAATAAACAGCAATAATGGAAAGCGTAAGAAAGCAAGGACTAGTTAAAGTGTAGATTTTCCCAGTCTACTATAAGAAGTCACACAATTGAAACTAGAGAAAGTACCTCTCAAGTTCTCACTCATTACACTACACTCTTACTTCACCCTTGGGATGAAGACTTTCTGGCTTTAGACGAGCTCAGTTTCGTTTCCCGTTGGTAAATGGGGACTGTACTACCTGCTGAATCGACTTTAACAAAGGGGCCAGGATCCGATGAGATAGTAAAAGCAGCAAAGGGCAATACAAATGTGGAGTGGTCTTCTTAATTGTGCCCAGAAAGCAGCCTTTTCTGTGCAGGGACAGGCAGCAGGCTGAACACAAGGGAACCTTCAATGAACCCTCACAATGAGTTCACGGCAGCTGGTTGACAAGTGTACGTGGCAGGGGTTTGAGTGCAGCCTTTTCTGAGATGATAGGTCATTAAATGCCCTTCTAGAAATGAGTCTAGCTCCCAGCCAACAAAGCACAAAAGCAACTGACCCATCTGTCCTGACCGTGCATCGGGGGACCCCAAAAGTAAAGCAATATGTCAAGGCCACTCAAGTTCTATTGTTTATTGGAAGCAACCAGAGGTCACGGTATCCATGAAGGTTCCCCTTAGTTACCCGGCTCAGATTAAGCCTGTCGAGCTGCCCCAGGCTGGGGTTTGGGATAGAGGTAGCAGATTTACATAGAAACCTGTATTTTGGCGCTGCTCTCCAGCACCATCTCTGAAAAGCCACCATCAACATTCCTGGGGTAATAAGAGGAAGGGAGGCTGTTGCTGCCTCTTTTCAAAGGCAGTCGGTAGGAAGGGCTTGGTTACTCAAGGGCACTGAGCAGGAGCTAACAACCAAACGTTAGCGGCATCAGGGAAGAGGCGGCGTCCATTCAAAGCTAAGCTGTTTTGATCACCCAGTTTCTTCCAGAACTTTGATCACTGGAATTCTAGACTGGAACATTTTGAAAGTATTCCCCAGGCAAACCAGCGACAAGATAATTATTAATAATCATTTCTTTTATTAAAGTTTCCTACAGACCGACACTCACAGTTCCAAACGGGGCCCCCGGAAGGAGAGGACAAAGCCAGCCTCTTTGTGCCATTTTCACAATCTCAAAAACAAAACACAAAGGTAAATAGTTTGGGCTGCTGACTCGACTGCTGTGGGAGCCAGACTTCCTTGAAGAGAGGAGCACAGCTAAAGAGGTATAACAAAAACAATGGCGTTTCAAGCCATGGAGAATGACTGGCAAGTCCGCTTGACTTACGTGGCACCTAGCATCCTATGACAGTTTATTTTCTTTTAAAATGGTCGACCATACATACAGTGGAGTTCAAGTACAGAATCACAACTGTTTACAGGAATGAATACAAAGGTTGGCACAAGCTGCCAGCAGTCAGACACAGAGGAACCCCATTTCAGCTCTACCTTTCTCCAAGTTCCAAGCACCTCTGGAGCCTCTTTGGAAGTTGACCGTTGACACCCTGGGAGATCCTGACACATGACGCCCAGGGCCCCACCTACTGTTTCAGAGGCCCTTTTGGTAACAGCTGTGCAGTGTCCCTAGCCACAGCCCCAACACTGAAGCTGAACCACATGGTATGATACAGAGTTCACTATCAGAGGGGAAGCATCTGTCCATGTGGCCTCATCTAGCCATCCCTATCATCTGTAGTGCTTCCTGCAAACCAATTTGAAATGTTTTCCATCGTCCCTCCCCCCCCCCCCAAACACCATGTTCCCTGCAGCACCATATTCAGAACCTATCCCCATCTGCACAACACATGGAGTGCAGAGAATAATGCTAAAGACATTTCAGGCTCAACAGGACAGGGTTTTTCTTCTGTTTTTGCAGACAGATGAATATCGGCACCATCATAAGAAAAAGCCTGTCCCTGAAAGGAGAGCCACAGACTCTAGAGGATGCCCCCAAGTCAGACTGGGGCAAAGTCCTCCATAGCAGCCTATTCCCAAGCCCTTGGAGTCAGAAAGGAGGCTGTGGCCATCAGGTGATTGGAAAGGCTACCACGAGTCACAAGTCTAGTCACCAACAGTGATCCTAAGGCACGGCACACACGTGCAACAATGCATTGCTTGCGAGAGGAATTTGCATTTTATCTGCACGATAAGTATTCTATATTTTTGATAGTCTCCCTGAATGGTGCTGTGAGCATTAAACTTTTTTTTTTGTAGAAAACAGAAAAATTTCACAAGTTGTAAAAATATTTTTGGAGGGTTTCTTATTGGAAAATTATTGGGGGTGAGCTCTTTGGGGGCGGGTATGGGAAGGAGAGGGATGAAGAGGAAATATCGGGTACGGAATCTTAACACAAAAACCCAGGTCCCACTTCCCTCTCCAGTTCTCTCCACAGGGCCTGGATTTCTGAGCCTCTGAAGGTACAGACAGCATTTAAGCAAGTGCAAACTTTGCTTTGTGGCTTCTAAGCATCTTAAAAGCAGCAAGGTTTGGGGGTGGGTGGGAGGTGGAGAGTGCTAGTAATGATTTTCCCCCAAAAGTAGATTCCATGTAGAAAGTAAATATACCAAATTTCATACCTGCTGTGCCCATCTGGGATTTTAAAAGCAGCAGAGAACCCCAATGCTGCTTTGCCCCTAAGCAAAGACAGTTACCATCCGATACCGGCCTGATCAGTGTGGAATTGGCTTTTGAAAATCAACCTAGAATGAAACATGCTGAAATGAACTGCAATGGGAAGACAATTCTAGATGTGGCTGGAACAACGGCAGGTAGCTAAGTTTTTCTTCTAACCCAAATTTCTCAGCTATCAGCACTAGAACATTAAGAGATCTCACCAAGAGTTGCAAACAAACCCAGAGCAGTCAGCTTCTTTCTCCCGCCCAGCTTACAGAACCTGCTGGGTTTACACAAATCAAGCGGCATCACACTACCTACCAAAGAAACGATGATTCTAAAAACACCACATGTTCTTGCCCCACAAGAAACGGAGCCCCCAGATGAGCCCGTCTGGCCTTTTTCTCCTCCCGTGTGTGCAGAGCCCAGAAGGGTTCCCCACAGATTGGGGAAGGAGTAATATAAACTCCATGCACTGACTCAGGGATGGAGGTGCAGCCGCAGGCTCACTGAAGGATGAAGCCAGGATGTGGAGGCAGCCTGGGAGGAGGTCTCTGAGGGAGGGCCGGGGGGTACGGTGATGCAAACTGAGCAGGGTATCCTGGCTGGGGGTTGTGACTAAGAGAGGGAAGGCCCACCCTGGGAGGAAGAGGAGGGCACTGCAATCCCGGGTAAGGAAGGGCCTGTCCTGATCCCATGGCCACTGTAAATGGAGTCGCGAACCGTCCAGCAGGGACTGGGGGTGGTGGCGGAGGGATACGCCGCGGCACAACCGAAGGGGGCACACTGACATCTGAAGCTGGGTAGGGCACCATGGGAGCTGGTGTTGAATCTGGCACCCTAGGCTGCAACTGGACTTGGGCCTTTGGAAGTCTCTGGCCCTTGAGCACCATTTCCTGAAGTTTCTCAATTTTTACTCGACGTAAATGAGCGAGTTTCCGCTTATTTTGATATTCGTCAATGAATGAATCTAGTGGGACTTCTCCGTCAAGGAACTTCTCCGCCATGTTCTGAAATGAGGAGCAAACACCGAGTTAGAGGCTGTGGAATCCAAACGGAAGCCACAATTCTGTACCAGAGGCCCTCTGGGGCTCCCTGGCTCCCACATGAACAACCGAGGCGGAAGGAAGGAAACCACTGCCTCCGTGTCAGTCAGTTGGGTCACTCCTGATTTGGACCCCATCTACTTCTGTGACTCTTTCCTGAAAGATGGGCGTAAGGACAGAAATATGTTTATGTCCCTCGGTCCCTAAAAAGACCGTTTAGCAAGGCTCTGCCCACCCAGAGTCACCTGCCAGGCTCTGGCCTCTTCACAAAGCCGAACTTCAGGGCTAACCTAGTGGCACGGGGCGACATTCCTCAGCTCTTACTGAAGCCTGAGCAAACACCACTGCGTCTCACAGTCCAACACATTGTCAGACAGTTCCCTTACAGGCCTCCTCTTGCCTGTTCTCTCACATTTGTTACGGCAGCTGGCTAAAGAAAAGGCCAATCACGTTTAGGAAGCCTGCCAGCTGTGCTCTGCTCTGTGTCACCTGCACCCAGGCCACATTGTGCTCCTGACCATCTGCACACATGCCCCAACCAAGTTTCATCAGCCTCAACATCCCCTGGCACGCCACCTGCTGCAGTCTGCAGCTCTCCAGCATCTCCTGTGTATTTCTTATACAAAGCCCACGTAACAGACAGAATTACAAGTTTATAATTGACTGGCCCTGACTCCACAGGAAGGGTCTTATTTGTTCTACTGTGGAGACCTTTCCCCAGTGCTGTAGCCTAAAGGTAGGAAATACTGGGATGTTCAATTCAACATATATTAAGCACCTACTGTATGCAAGTGTGTAAAGCCCTGTGTTGAGTGATGGGAATACAAAGTCTGAGTCCCTGGCAACATGACAGTTCACCTTACCTCTGTATCTTCTTCAATCTTAGCTCCTTCTGTTTGAAGAAGGGCTAGCAACGTCTCCAGAGAAGCATTGCTGGATTGCTGATCTGTAAAATGCAAGACAAAGGAGAGTGAGGTACCCAGACACTTCTCGGGAGTCCCCCTCCTTCTTGGAAGGTGCACACACCTGGCAAACACACCACCTTTTAAACTGCTCTTCTGAAAGTTGCGACTGAGTTTGTTTTAATTTGGGAAGCCAATAGGAGAGACATTTTCCTGCTGATAACTGGTTATTGTCCTGGGAAACAATGCTTCCCACTGCTCCTGAAGAGAAGCAAGCACTGTACCAGGAAACGCCCCGCCAGGGGCGCTCTGGGGATGGCCCGGAGCCACCCAAGAGCACATGTGCTACTTGTGCCAATATACCATGGCCATAACAAAAGCTCACAGTATTACAGAGTTGAAAAGAAAACTACCACACTCAGTTTCTCTGAGTACTGTTAAAGTACTCAATATTTACACCAAATAATTTCCTGATTTTTTTTCATACATAAAATATGAAATTTAGCATTACAACAAAATGTTCTAAGCAGAGAGGTTTGAGAGAAAGGAAAAGTAAACAGCGATATTAATTATTTTTCCACATTTAATGCAATAGTTACATTTTTTCAATATTATATTGGGGGATTATACTCATTACATGGGAGGAGGAATATGGCAGCAAGCCAATTCTGTTCCTCCAATTCTATTTCCAGAAGACTGCCATGCTCTTCTGTAGTCTAGAGAAGGTTATGGTGTTAGGATAATGAAATAAAATCTGTTTGTAATAGACAGCAAAATTCTAAAACTGAACAACTTCTCACTGCCACTGAATTCTAGCATCTAAACTTTGTCATGGATCACCATCTACCTGAAAAATGTCCTTCCATGCCTTGCATTCTTAAAAACACCACCCCAGGAAAGTTACCTAATTTGGTTTTCTTGATCTGATAGGCTTCAAAGAGAACCTGCAGTTCCTGGTATTTTTGGGTCAAACTGGCTTTCAAAGTGTCCAGTTGCGGTTGGTACAGAAGATTTCCTTCTGCCAGGCTCCGGTTGTTGGCAAGAGTCATCTCTTTGTTAAGCTGAACGTTCTGTGTCTGCACATAGGAGAACCAAAAGCATATTATCACAGTTTATCAGCAAGTCCCAAAAGACCTCTCTCAGAATGCGTCTCTCTCCACATACCCCCACCCATCTGTTTGCAAGCATTTTGACTTTGGCATGGTCTATAAGGGAGGCAGGTTTCAGTTCATACACAGTCCCACTGGTTTATATGCAGTCCTAGGATCAACTGTAATACTACACCCCACCCCCGCCCCCAAATCTTTAAAAGAGAGAGTGACAAGTAGGTTTTTTTACATCTTCTCAGGGTACTGTTTGACCTATTACTCAGTTATGTCTTTAATTTAAACATTTACAGAGAGACTTGAATTCCTGAATACTGCCACCAGTCCTTCCAGAAGATCACAGCTCTATGGGTTTAAGACTAGAATTTTTAAAAAAGAGATTTAAGAACCAGTTCTTTCAGAGGGCTCAGACAGTAATTTGGGATAGAAAGACTGGTACAGTGACAACTCAGCCTTAATAATCAGATTTAGAGATCAAAGGAAAAAATATAAGAGCCTAGGATTTCATTAAGTCTGAAGTGACATTGATTCTTCAGAAAGGGGGGTGAGGTGGGAGTTGATGCTTTCTTCAGACCCAGTTCTTTAAAGCTGCTAAATTGGAAAGGCTCATTATTCTCCTTTGGATTATCAGCTAACACCCTGCTTTCTGTAGTCCCACATTTTTCCTCCCAATAGATGGGAAATTATTCATTAAGACTTTTAAAAACCTGCTTTCTTAACTCTTAATACAGGCACCTAGGAAGAAGGAAAGAAATCAGTCAAAAAATATTTATCAAATGTCTACTATGTGCCTGCCTCTGTGTTAAGAACTAGAAGAAGAAAGAAAAATTCTCCAACCCCCCCAACAAAAGTGTAGCCAAAGTCAAAACTTCCTACCCACTCAAATATTTTGAGGGAAGCAGAAAAGTGAAGATTATCTTAAAAACAACAATAAGCATCTATGTATACTTCGACCTCTCCTTTTCTCTTTCCTAGGATCTCTTTTATATATCACAACCTGCCCAGTGACCTCTTGACCTCTCCCTAGCTTTTGCATTTCATCAGGACAAAATTCCTTACCAGTTATCTGTCAGAGTTCTGGTCCACAGCCTCTTGTCCAACCCAAACTAGTCCTCTACTCCTCTCCTTAACATTTCTCTCCCTCTCCCCTCCCCCATCTATTTTAACGACTATTAGCTTCCTCTGGGATGAATTTAGTGTACATTGCCTGACAGCCTGTTCATATTCATTTATAACCATGCATAATGCAATGTATATTCAAATGAATGTACCCATAAAGGAACAGAGACAAAAGCTTCTCCCAGTTTTCTCCCAGACACACTCAAGACACATAAGATAACCACATTAGGAGCTCAACTTTTCATATACATTAACACTATCATGCAAATTAGCTGAGCCACAGGCAGAGCTACAAAGAAATCAGGCCCAGCATAAAATCAATTCAGTTAAATTAAAAATTAAAAATAAGACTAGTCACCATGGTACTGTCAAAAAGCAGTGAATATTCCAAATTCAGAGCAGCCAGAAGAATCATCTGCCTCCCCTGCTATTTTCAATGATTAACTCAGACCATTCTGTACTCAGGGGGAAGTGAGGCGAAGAAAAACAAGAGGATCAGAGCACTGAAGACTAGTTCTAAAAATAGTGATCTTTAATACACAGCAATTTATGTTCAGGACACCTTACCTCCACAAGTATGACTGAATTCAGAAGAATAAAAGAGGCGTACATACAGGGGGCACAGTCCTTCTGTAAGGAAACACACCTAGCCGAACTTGTTCGCCCCTAAGACCGTCCCCTTTCAAAAGTCGGTTTATGAGGTTTTTTAATTTTCCAAGGAACTGAAACGCCTCCTACCTAAAAGCTGGAGTATTTGCTGGAAATTAGTCAAAGAAGCTCCCTTTGACTGTGCACTACCGGCTCAGAAGTACCTCTTCCCTGAGCGTAGCCCACCAGGCCCAAGAGTAATTTCAATAATTCAGGGTAGGACAAGGCAAACAGTCTAGAATTGACTGTAAAATTCAACAATATCTAAAATCTTGCTCTACCAGAACATTCTAGTACTCAAAATCATTACTTATTTCATTTGGTATCCCAAGATTCCTGGATAAAACTTTCCTAAGCAAGGAGTTTCAGGGAGCAAGGACCTTTTAAATTTGGGGTATCAGAGCTTCTGGTAGAAAAAAGGCCTTTTTAAATAGTTTTGAAGGGTAAACCAGTCAACCTACTTAATTCTCTAACTGGAATGGTTCCCACACCATCCTATTTCCTTTCATCTCTAAGCTTAAAAGTATAAGGGACATACACAAATAATCAAAAACTCACAAGTGGGAAAGCAAACCATCTCCCAAAGAAACCATCCAAAAAATTTCAATCTTCAAACGAGGCAGCATTAAAATGGGACTAAAGGGCAACGGTGAGAAAGCCTAAATGACCAACAGCACACTTCAATAGACTTCCGGCTTTTACATACAGCCTTGGCATACCATAGACTTGTAAAGATAAGGAAACTCATACTCAGAGGAGGCTAAGAACAATCACGAATGCAAGCCCACCAAATGACCAAAAACAAGAAAACAGCCAATAAGATGGGAAAGCTATCCACAATTAGCCCCACCACTTACGCCTTTTTGGATTGACTCGAAATTTAAATGTACACATCTTATCTAGAAGTATACTTGGGAATACTTGTAGAAAGCACACTCCGTTTCAGACATAAAATTCACAAAAGCATCATTACCTCAAGACACCAAGAATAGTTACAAGTAGTCTTTCAAAAAGCAGGTCCTCCATGACCTCAAATCAAATAATGCATATAAAGTGATTTGCAAATTTTAAGGTACTCTATCAATAATAATTATTACTATTAATAATAACACATTGTATATATAGCCTACCAGTCCCTGAGACCTGATTAACAGATGTCCCCAGCAGAGATCTGGCATGTTTTTAATGGTACTTGCAAAAGACATGCATTATCCTGGGAGCACAAAGTAGTAGAGACCAGAAGGAGGCTGCGATAACAAAGTATCTCTTAATTATCAAATGGCAACTATATACAATAACCTTGGGAAGAATGTCTGGAAACAATAATGGTCAGAGTTCTGTCATGATCTATACTCTTGTGGAATGTCTTCCAAACCAGATACATATTACAAGGTGAAATTTGAAGACCCAAACTGTCCCCAGTCTGGCACTTCCATCTACAGTTATAATCTTGCATCTATAAACACTGTGGTAGAAAATCTCATCATTTCCATGCTACTTTTTTCAGAAAAATGCATTCTGAACTACTTACCCAAGCACACAGAGGTCTCTCCCTCTTTATCCAATCATACAAACCTTACTATTCACTTACTACATAGAAAGATCCATTAGTGACAGAAAAAGCACTCCATTCACCCACTCGTCTTACCAGACAGTCATAAGTTGTTGTGGCCAAAAGAATTAATCATACGGTGGCCAGCACTCCAGTGAGGCCCTCCACACTTAACTCCTCAGAAAACAGACCCAGTTTCTAGATCCACACTCCAAACTTTCCTAGCTCTCGTACTCCAATGGCAAAGCCTTATAGAACCCAAGGTCACCCTACCAGAGAAATGACTAGGATTTTTGCAAAGGTAACAAGTGAAATAAATCACCCGATCTCGTGTTAGGAATCTACACAAGAATGGAATAAGGCATGCAGAGCAGGCATCTCATTTGACCCTCACAGCAGCCCTAAAAGATAAGCACTCATCATTCTATTTTGCAGATGAGTCGACTGAGAAGATCAGAGAGGTGAAACGGCCACTCATCTAGTAGGTGTCAGACGTCTCATCTGAACTGAGGCTTTGCCTGAGTACAACCTTCCTTTGCCACATCCTTCCTTTGCACTATACCACACACTGCCTCTAAAAGAAGCAGAATTCTAGTGCCTAAGAGAAACTAACTAGAGCATTCTTCAAAAACTCCAAAGGAAGACAGATGCAATCTGTTCTAAGCGATGAGAGACAGCAGCGGGCGGGGGGGGGGGGGTTAGAGCATGTTGAGTGTGACTCTTGACGCAGGACTAAACTTTAGAAAGCATTAGTCATCAGAACGACGTTTGTATTTAAACAAAGAAACAGCACAACAGTTGCCTCACTTGTTCTGCTCAATTTTAAAGTTACTCATTTTGAGCTGTCTACCTACTAAGAGCAAAGACTGGTGAACAACAAGGCTATACTGGAGTAATCTGACTTTCACTAATGGGTCTCAATTTTCTCATCTGTAAATTAAGGTTTATATGTCACTAGGCAATTGTGAGGCCTTAAAGCTTCACTAAAAATTTGACACACCACGTATTTTTAATGACAATAAAGTATTTTTAAATCATAATATCGAGGTTAAGCAAATAATGCTTATCTATCTAGCCTCTATACGAGGGAAAGGTAAGAGACCAGCTCTTTTCTAAACTGTTATCTCCCCCAGCACTGAGTACAATAAGTACTACTTATATGTTTGCTCAATGATTATTAAATAATATCCTACATTAATGGTTACTATTAATAAAAATAGCCATGATGTCTAATGAGAAACTATTTTGCACTCCCATAATGACAGCATAGCCTTTGCTTTGAAGTGGAGGAAGAACAAAAAGTAATTTTGATTATGATTATAATTGCAGCTGATTCTAAACAAAACTACTCAGCAGCATTATTGCAGAGTACCACTGAACTGCACTGGCCTTCCAAATGAAAGGTGCAGTCCTTTAGCCAAAAAAAAAAAATTCTCAGATGTAATTTCAAAGATTTGTCAAGATAAGCTAATAAATGATCTGAAGACATGACTCATGCATGTCCTTATCTTTTTTTTTTAATAATATGCAGGAAAACGACTACAATTGTATTACACTCCATTAGTGTACTTTCTTCAAGCACAAGCTTTGAATTATGCCAATCATTAACTAAAGCTTGTCTTGTTGACAACTAAAATTAAGTCAACAGTTATTTTGAGCATGTATGTGAACAAAAACTTGAATACTGAAACAATTTCTGTATCAGAAAAGCTGAAGTCAGTAAGCTATGAACATAACAGGTCTGAAGGACTAGGCTATAAAGACCAAATGCATCCAGGAAAGTTAACCTTCCGACTGTGACAAAGGCAATACAGTCTAGGCTAATAATCACTAAAGGAATGGGCTGCCTCAGGGCTAGTGGGTTCCCCTTCACTAGAGGTTTTGGAAGCAAAAGCTGGATGACCACATGTCAGATATAATGGGGGATTTCTTATCTAGTCTATCTGGGTTGGATTAAATGGCCTGTGAGATCCTTTCCAACTGAGATTCTGTAAGCACTGAGCCAACAAAGGCTCCAATTACTTCAATTCCAAGTCCTACACAAATCTTACTGGAAAAAAAAAATAACAGCGATTTTTGGCTGGATTGTTTGATATGTTTAGATCAATAACAGTATTTAAAACCCTGCCTTGTGAAAATGTCCCAAAATGCAGCAAATCTGTGGGCTGTGTGAAACCATCTCCAAGGATACAGCCTGCTTGTAAAAGGAAATTTACCAGCTGCTTACCAAGAGTTCAAGTAGGACAACCTCCTCCACCAACCAATAAATAGATTAACAAGAGCTACAATCTGATGCATTTGGTTCTCTTTGCTGAGATTAAACCTGAGAAAAATTAACAAACAGTGGTGGGATTTAAGCTAACAAATCTTTTCCATGTGCAACTGATTTGTACATGAAGAATCAGTATGCCATTAACATCACAAAAGTTATGCCTGAAAAACAAATGACCTAGTCTTCAACGTGGAGAATGAAATGGAACAAGAAATGGAACCACTACAATGAACTTGATGGTTCCCAGTGTGATGTGATAGTAATCATTCTCATTTTTATTAGAGGAGCATTAAAAACCATATCTCTTTGGTAAATATTTGGTCAAAGTAAATACTAACAACGGCCTGTTCCATCCTCTCCCTACTGAACCACTTCTAGGTGGGGGACCCCCAAACTGGTCACAATTAGTTTTTATACTTTGGGGGTTTTAATTTTATTCTTATTTAATTTAATTTTTATTAATTACTTAATTCTATTCTTATTCTGAACTTTTCAAACACAGAGAATGAACATTTCCAAAAACAAAGAACACAAAGATTACATGTAAAACCACTAATGTCTACTACACATGGCTTGCTTTTTTAAAGAGTACATCATTTTTAAAAGTGTCATAGTGTATTATTAAACATATTACTTTCAAAACTGTCCTGCTTCTCTGTTTCCTTCTGAATTTGCTTTTAAAACTTTTTTTAATGCATCAATGGTCATCTTTTTTTTTTTCCTTTTCTTTTGGCAACTCTATCAACTGCCTTTCCTCTCCTTCCAAAACTGCCCCGCCCCAAAACACAGTCTTTGTCATAAATAAGCAGTCAAGAAAAACAAATCCATAAATCTACCCCGTCCAAAAATGTATGTCTTGCTCTGCACCTTGATTTTATCAAGGCCTGTGTAAGAAAGAGAGCAGCATGCTTCCTTCCTCATCAGCCCTCTGGAGTTGGGGCTGGTCATGGCACTAACCAAAGTTCATAAAGGTTTGGTGTAGAAATTAAAATCAACAGGGAATGAGGAACTGTGGGAAGGAAGGTAGGAATTAAGGAGACATCAGTCATAAACTATTACAATTAATTCGATGTTATTTGTCACTGAAGAGAAAAGAGATGATATCCAATCTCTACTTCTCACTACTTGGGTGACCTAGGGCAAGGCACATCTCCTTTTGGGAGGTCTGTTTCCTCATCTATAAAATTAGAGGGCTAGACTATTTGATCCCAAGTCTCTTCAAGATCAAAATCTACATCCTAGGATGCCCACTAGACTATAAACTCCTTGAGGCAAGGACCATGTAATTCATCTTTAGAACCCACTCAGCGCTTAACATGAGGAAGCCTTTCCTTGTAATTAAGCACTGAAAGGGTGTCCTCCCTAGCCCTCACACATACATACACAGCAGACGGAAGGTAGCATTAGAAAGGCCCTAGTTGCTGGAATGACCAAGGCCGGCCTCCTGCAGAAGGTGGCACGTGGAGCTTGTGTGGAGTCCTGAAGGAAGCTGGAAGCAGAAGAGACCAGGGAGAACATTCCAGACACGGATGCCAGTAGTAAGGCACTGAGACAAGAAATGGATTGTCCAATGCGTGAGAAGTAGCAAGCTGGCACCCACGGCTGGACTACAGATTACAAAGAAAGGATTAGGATATGAGGAGACTGAAAAGACAGGAAGAAGTCAGGCTGTGAAGAGCTTTAAATGCCAAACAGAACAATCTATACCTGATCCCAGAACTAGTCACAGTGAACCACAGGAGTTTACCTGTGCTTTAGGAAAATCTTGTTGGCAGCAATGCAGAAGATAAATTAGAATGGGGAGAGGTTTGAGAATAGGTAGTCCAAATAGAAGGCTACCACTATAGCCCAGACAAAAGATGAAGAAAGTCTGAACCAAGGTGATGGCTATACAAGTGGAGAGGACATGTTTAAGAGATATTACGGAGAAATAAAAAGACTTATCAATAACTGGGGTGACGGAGAGGGAGAAATCAAGAATTACACTGAGGGGTCAAACCCAGATGATTAGAAGGATGAGGGTACCCTCGACAGCAACAAGAAAATTCAGAAGGGAGGGTTTGGGGGAAAAGAATGACTTCCATTTTGGACTTGAGTTAAGAGATGCCTACAGAACATCCAGTTCAAAATGCCCAATAGGCAGTTGATGTGGGACTGGAACTCAGGAGAGACACTAGGGTCAGATACATATTGGACCTCCAGAAATCATCTTGACAGAAGCTGATGAGTTCCACATCAAGACGACGTAAAACAGAGCTTTTGAGGACACACAGTGGGCATAACATCAATGAAGAGCCAGCAAATGAGACTGAGAAGGAATGATTAGACAGCTGGGAGAACAGAGAGAACAGAGTGAGGAAAACCTAGAAAGGCCAGGTCAATAGGGTCAACTTTCGCAGAAAAGTCAAGAAGGATGAGGAATGGGAAAAAGGTCACCAGACTTAGCAATCAAGAGATCCTTGGTAACTTTGGTGAGAGAAGTTTCAGCTGAATGATGAGGTCGGAAGCCAGACCTCAAAGAAGAAAGGAAGTGGAGGTACCTGAGTGCAGATGGATATTTCAAGGCATTCTGCTGAAGAAGGAAGGAGAGATAGAGAATGAGAACTGACATGGGAGGATCTAGTAAGTATTTTTAAGGATGGTGGAGCCGGACATATTTGTAAGCAGCAAGGAAGGATCCAGTAAAGATGGAGGGACTGAAGATTAAAAAGAGAGTGAGGCCATATACAAAGATAAGGTCAAAATTGGGACACGATTTAGACATAAAATGTAATGCCATAAGCAAATTAGGGAAGCATGGAATAGTTTACCTGTCAGATTTATGTATGTGGGAAGAATTTATAACCAAACATGAGACAGAGGCCATCACAAGATATAAAATGGATAATTCTGATTACATTAAAAAGGTTTTGCACAAACAAAACCAATGCAGTCAAGATTAGAAAGAAAGCAGAAAACTGTGGCGGAAGTTTTTATAGGTTCCTCTGATAAAGGCCCCATTTCTCAAATATATGGAGAACTAAGTCAAATTAATAAGAATAGGAGTCATTCCCCAACTGATAAATGGTCAAAGGATATCAACAGGCAGTTTTCAGATGAAATCAAAGCTATCTATAGTCATGTGAAAAAAACGCTCAAAATCACTACTGATTAGAGAAACGTAAACTTAAACAAGTCTGAGGTACCATCTCATACCTAACAGATTAGCTAAGACGTGGTTATTGTTTGTCCTTCATTTGCAAAGGGGACCATGACATCAGGAAAATGATGCCATGACTTGCAAGTGAATTGGATTTAAGTGACAGGAGGGCTGTGCAAGGTCACCAGCTTCACTTCCTCCTCTGAAGCCATTTGGGTCCAGTGGCAGGATATAGATCAGGATGACTAGAGATGGCCTCTGGCTACAGTGACAGAAAAGGAAAATGACCAATGTTGGAGATGCATGAAAATTGGGACACTAATACACTGTTAGTGAAGTTGTGAACTGATCCAACCATTCTGGAGAGCAACTTGGACCCAACAATACCACTATCAGGTCTGTATGTATCCCAAAGAGATTTAAAAAAAAAAAAAGGCAAAGGACCTATATGTACAAAAATATTTAGAGCAGCTCTTTTCGTGGTGGCAAAGAATTGAAAATTGAGGGGATGCTCATCAACTGAAGAATGTCTGAACAAGTTGTGGTATGATTATGATGAAATACTATTAGTGATGAGATAATAAGATAAAAAATGGTAAGCAGGATGCTTTCAGAAAAACCTGGACTTGCATGAACTGATGCAAAGTGAAGTGAGCAGAACCAGAACAGTGTATACAGTAACAGCAATGCTGTATGATGATCAACTGTGAATGACTTAGCTATTCTCAGCAACACAAAGATCCAAACCATTTCAAAAGACTTATGATGAAAAATGCTCCCCACCTCCAGAGAAAGAACTGATGGAGCCTGAATGCAGACCAAAGCATACTATTTTTTACTTTATTTTTTGTGGCAGTTTTTTTTTAATCTGTTTTCATTCACAACATGACTAATGTGGAAAGATGTTTTGCATGACTCTACATTTAACAACCTATTTCAAACTGCTTGCCTTCTCAACGAAGGGGAAGAAGAAGGAGAAAACGTGGAACTCAAGAGATGGGATTAAAATGGCTCATACATGTAGAGGCACTGGCTTTGTCAAGGTGGAACACCTTTTTATCATAGTCAGAAGTTAAACAGGAAATAGTCGATGATGTCAAAAGGGTTCTGAGATGAGAAAAGAGGGCACTCTCAAGCCAATGGCCTCAGTTTTTTCAAATAAAATGAACTTAACCTGGCATTAAAGACATTCACAATGTTTCTCCAACCTTATTTCAGTCTACTTTCTTCAACGTATTTTATATTCTGACAAGGACTTTGCCCTCTCCTACTGCTTTGCATTTTAAGCAGGCTAGGAATGCACTTTCTTCACCAAATGCCACATTGAGAGCTTTCTCTCTTCCTTCAATGAGCAATTCAGGTGCTAATTTCTGCATGAAGACTTCCATCCCCCTCCCTGAAAGGGATCTATCTCTTCCTCCTCAAATGTCTTAGAATTTTTGTTCAAAGGAGCAGTCTAGGCAGTTCAGGGGTGAGGAACCTTCAGCCTCGCCACATGTGGCCTTCTAGGTCCTTGGGTGCAGGCTTTTGAATCCAAGTTTTACAGAACAAATCCTTTTATTAAGAGGATTTGTTCTGTGAAGTTTGGATTCAGTCAAAGGGCTTCCACTGAGGACCTAAAGGGCCACATGTGGCCTCAAGGCTACAAGTTTCCCACCCCTGAGGTAGTTTATCTCATACAAAACTCGATTTGCATGCACTTCTTAACCTCACCCCACCCCCACCCCACCAAGTTAGATGGCAAGCTCATTGTGAGCAAGAACTGTGTTCAACAAAAAACCCTTTTCAACACTGACTAAGCACCGAGTTTAAGGCAAAGGGGACAAAAAGCTGGATTTTTCCCCATTCTTATGCAGCTTTGGGGGCAGGTAGGTGGCACAGTAGACAGTGTTAGGCCTGAAGTCAGAAAGATTCATCTTCCAGAGTTCAAATCAGGCTTCAGACACTCACTAGCTGTGTGACCCTGGACAAGTCACTTCACCCTGTTTTGCCTCAGTTTCCTTATCTGCCAAAGGAGCTGGAGAAGGAAATAGCAAACCCCTCCAGTATCTTTGCCAAGAAAATCCCAAATGGGGTCATGGAGAGTTGGACATGACTAAAACAAGTGAACAATAATAATGCAGCTTTTTACAATAGTTCTGTTTCTGTAAAGTGCCTTGGACACAGCAGATGTTTAAAAATGTTTACTGAATTGAAGACTGCCCAAATAAATGATCTCTGGTTAAGTGATCAATTATTTTAAGAAATTATAGTTTAAAATAAAATCTATTTGAATTTGATCAAGTTTTGGATTTTTTTTTAACCTTGCTATCTAAAGAAACTGGTCAGCCAAGATACAAACATACCTTATTCTTCTCCAAGAAAATGTCGCTAAACCCTTTCTTAGACCACACACTATAAAGCAACCTACTAAGTGCTTGATAAATGCTGGCTGATTAACAAGAGCTTATTGTATAAACATTAAAAACTACCTGTACTCTAAATATATCATGGACAAGATGATACCAACAACAAACAAAAAAAACCACCAGCAACTATTAAACCCAAGAAAATTAACTACAAAAAGCTTCTAAGAATATAGTATTTTAAATTTTACCCATGCATGACAGTGATTAGGTTAAGTGACCACTAAAATTACACATGGATAATTAAAGGTATTCCTGCAAAATGAGTGCTATGCACAGTATACGAATCCCAAAACAAGGTTCTGCTGTATACAAAGACCATAACAAAATTACACTGCTATAAAATAAGTTGAAACTAGACTCCATCAATTGGACAGGGACATAATTACTGTAGATACACTTTAGTAGCCAACAAGGTTAGCCACAGTTCTATCTGAAGTATTCTCCTGAATTTGTATACAGTTAAGAAGCGCTAAAAGAACAGTATTAAAGGATGTTAACTTGTCTGTAAAATAAGGTCTTCTTTTGGGGGGCCAGCCGGGATAAAAAGCCAATTTTGTGTTTTGTTGGAAGTGATGTAGTGTAGAAGACATCAAGCTTACATGTATGGCTGGACAAAGGAGAAGGCCAGTGACATATCAGATGGCCAGGCCAGCCCAGAGTGCTGGCTCCCACAGAACACTCAAAGCCCTTGGAATGTGTTCCTAAGTGCCTCAGATACAGTCAGAAGGTTTATGGAAAGTCACAAACAAACATTGCGCAGAAAGAAAATGCAGGGATGACTTCTGATGTAGCATCAGTGGAAGAATGGGATGGAAAAAAAATTATTATAGTAGAATTGTAAAAAAACATAGGGGCAGCTAGCTGGCAAAGTGGATAGAGCACCGGCTCAAATTCAGCCTCAGACACATAACCCTCACTAGCTGTGTGACTCTGGGCAAGTCACTTAACCCCAATTGTCCCCCCCAAAAAAATATATATGTAAAATTAAGCTCATAATTTTCTTACATTCCCGAGACATCTACACACCACCCAGGCTATACTCTAGCATCATCCATCTCAAAGCCCATGTCCCACCCAATCCCATGGGTACAATTTTTGGTTGACTTCACCCCTAGGACCTGGGCTATTGCTTTATCGTGTCTATCTCCAAACCATTTCTGGGCTTTTCCACACCATATCTCCACTCTCCCACCCCCATCTTTTCCAGCTCCCCTTTTTGTGTTATCCTTCCCCAATAGAAAGTAAGCTGCCAGAGGCCTGGGACTGTCATTCCTCCATCTATTTGTCTTACCAGGACTAACACAATACCAGCATATAGTAAGTACTTAATAAATGCTTTTCCTATCTACTATAATGGTGTCCCAAAGATCTTGGTGCAAGTTTAAGCTATTTAAAACTGCACCAAGACCTCTGGGACATACTATATAAGCCTATTCAATTTTAAAATTCTTTTAATAAGATCAAAAACATAAAAGAAACTGAATTTCAAAATGTTCTCTGGGATTTTAAATATGAAACCTTAGGATTTAAACACAAAGGACTACAGATTCTTAACTATTCAAATAGTTAAGTTATACAAGGTAGAAGCAATGATTCCATTAATGCCACTTCTACATTCCAATCAAGACTAAAGTCTGCATTCAAGCTAAATCTTACTTAGAAAAACCAAGCCATTTCAATAAGCATTTGTATTTCAGTCCCAGGGATTTAAATTAAGGTACTGTCCTTTCAGTGAGGCATTATGATTCATGCGGCAGCTCTCCACCACTACTCACACACAAATCACTCCAGAACATGCCTCCAGGAAATAGACCCCACAAGAGGGTGGAGCTTTTCTCATTTTCCACAAAGCCACTGAGTCTTCTAAACCCTCAACATGTTTCAGAGTGCATTTTCAACATGGACTTCCCCTAGCAATAAGAAGAAAGATTAAGGATTGAATCCATAGTGAAATCATTAGTAACTTTTAGTATCACCTATTAGCAACAATTATATCAATCAATGTTACCTCAAAATTTAAATCCTTTTACTTAAGTGTCCCAAGAGGCCAAATTTAGCTAAAGCAATCCCCTTTGTAAGACTGCTCCTTTTAAGGGAGTACAGTGCAAGTCCAAGGGGTTAAGGCAACCAGATAGAGAAACACATTCCTCTTCAATGTAAAAATAACCTTAAATAAAAATAAGTATTTTACATATGAGCCATCAAGTTAGTTAATCCCTAATCATAAGACCCATTTGAGGATGTCACATGCCAGAATAAAGGGAGAGGTGAGAGGACTTAGTGCCAGAGGAAATAATGATCTACATGGCAATTAAGACACTTTTAAATGGTCTGTGCTCTATTACAACTCATTCACCATAATAAAAAACATGTTACTAAAGCATAATACCTAGTTGTCTTTAAACCCAATAAGGAATGCCTTCAAAACCTAGCCACATTTTCCATACACCACAAAATACCCCCTCAGGCTGGAAGATCCTTACTCTACAATTTAAAACACTTTTCTCTGCCAATTAGAAAGGGAAGCTTTTGGTTCCAGTTTAGAGGTTCTCTCCTCGGTCCTTTACTGTCTCTTATCCTCTCAACTACAGAGCTCCAGAATCAACTTTAACTTAGCCCTACTTTGGGCTCAGGAACATAAAATAGGCATCCCTTGAGCTCAAGAATGTTTCTAAAACTGCCCATGTATTTCATGTAAAGGAATCCTTTTGTCTTGCCATGCTGCACTCTTTCATTAACCGGAACATTAATTATCCCAGAAGACTAAGACAGCAACAGATTTCATGAAAACACACATCCAACACTGACATGAGCAAAACTATCACGGTTAAAAATTCCGTTTCACCCAATTGTTCAGAAACATGACACACAGGACTTGGGAAGAAACACGAACCGTATGATAGACCCCGTACTACACCAGAATTAGGCTGAGTTGACTAAAGTATTCTGGAATCAACCTAAAGTTTCCTTGTTTTGGAAGCGCTACACCCTAAAAAGTAAACCATCACTGAGTAATTTAACAAGAACTCTGTGGCCTAACCAATTGCAATAAAGTGTAAAGGAATCCTTGTCTGAAGGTCAACTTAAGTCAAAAAAGTAATAATACTATTGAGTTAATTAAGTTAAAACTGACTCTGCCTTCCCCTCTAAACAATCATTTCTCCCTTCCTGCTCCATGGTTCTAGGCTACACGTTATTTTTAAGAGCCTCATAGAGTCAGTCAGAAGAATTGGACCTTTTTATGGTCTTTCTTCCCCAACGGAAAAGCTATTTTTGTTGCCATTCCATGGACATAGTTACCCTGGTTCTCACTGAAACAGAATGATTACATACAGCAAATTGATTTGTAGGTACGTATTACAACCCAGAAATAATAACTATGATTTTATTATTAAACTTGAAAAGGCACCCAGCTGACAACCAACGATAGCTTTCACAACAAGTGGAGGGAACAAAAAGGAACCAAATCTTTTCTTCCTCTGTAGAGATAAAACTCACGTTCGGGTGAGCAAAGGAACTGGCGGATTTATTATTATTTTTCAAAATGTAAAGTGCCACAGAGAGACCACAAACGGGGTAAATTTCATCTCCAAGCAGCCTCATTACGTGCCAAGTTCGGAAGCCCTTGAATACAAGGAGTGTATTAATGGAAGGGTTGATACCATCGCACTACAGTGGCCTCTCTGTAGTTCAGGACAATGATCTGTTGAGGGTTTTCAGTGTTTCTGAATGTCTAACCTAGACACACAAGCCCCTTTTGAAGGAGACTGGCTCGGAGCTGTATGATTGCTCCGATAGAAAGTCTACATGGGCTTCTGGGTGAGAGGTGTTGTGGTACAGTACAGGCATGGGAAGGCTTAGACTTCAGAGACAAAGGACGGGTGGTGGATGAGTCTGGGAGGGCTGGCTTTAAGCCGGAGTCCACCTGTCCAAAGCGGGTCTGGAGGAAGGAAAGAGGACTGCCCATGACCAATCTCCAGAGCCCAACTGGCTAACAGTAAACCACATCACAAGATATTGAGCAAGACAAGGGCAGATGGGCTTCTGCTGGCCTCCTGAGGCTGGGCACTAAGTGAGAGGAGAGGGGATGAACCCCTCATCTTTCCCCTATTGCCCCTTTATCTCTGCTACCGTGTTATTTGCCTACCCTGAAAGAAAAAAGGAAACTACCTTGGGCGCCTGGGCCAGCTGCGGAAGGCACTGCTTCCTCCACCTATGCCCCTCCAAATGGGCACCCGAGGTTGCTATGCAACCTCTGGCGCCCCCCCCAACATTTCGGCCCCCTCGGGTTTCTTTTTTGCCTCCTCTGCATTTCGCCCTTCTCTCCCTTTCAGAAAAGCTCCACAGCCGGACTCCTTCCGTCTCACACCCCGTCCTGGGCTCCTGATCTCGGCCTCCCTCAGTTTCCCTCAACTTACAAACCTCCCACTTCGGAGCCTTTTTCCCGGCACAATCCACTAACCGAAACTTGCCCCTGGGCGTCCCTCGGCGCCCCCCGCCCACGCCTCTTCCTCCAGCCCCCCGGAGGGTCCCCTCAAAGCCTCCGCCGGGCCTCCTAAACCCCAATGCTCCGGCTCCCCCAAACCTCCCCCTCTGGTGGCCCCCTCGGCGCCCACCCTCCTCCCTCAAGCCCCGCCCTTAGGTTCCCCCCAGATCCTCTCCCACCGCCCTCAGGCCCTTCCCCCGGCCCGCGAAGCCCCCGAGGCGCCCCCCAGGCCCGGCCCCGGCCCCGCTCTCGGCTCTCACCTCCTCCATCTCCTGCACCATGCTCGTCAGCTGCTCCTCGTCCTCCAGCAGCTCGTTCAGCTGCACCAGCGACAGCCCCGCGAAGCGGCCCGCGACCCCCGCCGCCCCCGGCCCGGGCCCCGCCGCCGCCATCGCCGCCATGCCGGCCCCGGCCCCGGCCCCAACCCGGGCCCCGCCGCCGCCGCCGCCGCCGCTCCGAACCGCCGCCTCACGACGACGCCGCCGCCGCCGCCGCTCCCGCCGCCGTCCTCCTCTCTCGCCCCCTCTGCCCGCCCAGGCCGAGGCGCGCGCCCGCCCCCTCCAGGAGCCCCGCCCACCCGCGTCGTGGCACCGCCTCCCGGTGACGTCACCGCGTCGGGCCTGGGGGAGGGGCTCCTCCCCGCTCCCACCAGGAGCTCTGTGGGCCACCGGGACGGCTGAAGTGACGTCAGGCAGTGAGAGAGAGAGCGGGATTCCCACCCACGGGGTCATCGGAATGGGAGCCCCACGGTCTGTAGTGACGTCAGAGGGAGAGCAGGATTCCCCATCCGCCTCCTCCCCCAAACTGGAAGCATTGGACTGGGAGCCCAGGGTCACCGCCGTCACCGTCCTAGAGACCTTGGGCCGTGGTGACGTCAGAGGGAGAGTCAGATTCATGGGCTCACAGGTTTAGAGCTGGAGTCATGGAGGTCTGCGTCCTCCTTTTAACCTATAACGGAGAGTGAGTGATTTGCCCAAGGTCTCACAGCTATTAAATGTCCTGAGACAGGATTTGAAACCAGGTCCAATGCTCTGTCTCCTGTGCCATGGAGATATATGCAATATATATGGAGAGATATATGTATACATATATGTGTGTGTATGTGTATACATATATATGTGTATATGTGTATATGTATGTATATATGGAGATATATGTGCATATATATGATATAAGACATCTAGGGATATTGAAATTGGCACCAGTGGACTATAGTGATGATAATGGGGAGTGTCGTCTAGCCTGGTCCCAAGGCATGGGGACAGGAGAGTGGTCTATATAGTAACATCAGAGGAAAAACTGGATTTCCTCCCACTAGGCACGTTAGAATAAGGACCGATGGATTCTGAGAAAGAGAGAGGGAGAAACAGATTTCTGCCATCCTCTCCAACACCCCATCCAAAAAAAAGGTCTGTAGTGACATCAGGCGAACAGAGGTGAGGAGAATTCATAGACTAACCTGGGGTCCTGGAACTGGAAGGGGCCCTAGAGGTCACGTGGTCCCATTTTAGAGAAGTGCAGGTCAGTGACTTTCCCAAGGTCACAGAGTAAGTGAGCAAAGCTGGATTTGAGCTCAGATCCCCGACTCTAAATCCAGCTCTCTTTCTGTACTGCACTGACTCCCTTCTCCCTTTCTGGTGGCCCAGAGAGAAGAGGTGCTTAGATTGTGAGCTCCTTGAGGGCAGGGACTGTCTTTTGCCTTTCTTTCCCAGCTCTTTGTATCCTGAGCCCTAGACTGGCCGGTTCCTGGAACATAATAGATGCTTCATAAATGTTTATTGATGGAAGTAGGGGACACTAATGTAAGCTCTTTGAGGGTAGGGACCTTCATTTTTGTCTGTTTAACCCAACAGCACAGTGATTTGAACTGAATTGGATAGGATCGGATCAAATCAAATTGGATTGCATTGTTGTGCCACAGGGGAGAAAAGCAGAATTTTCTAGGAAAGCTGTCTCGTTTGGTATTTCCAACACCAGGGGCCATTTTGTTCCCCAAGGTTGCCATGTCGATAAGAACTTTTTGGATGGTCTCCTCGGCAGGCCAAGAAGGGTTCCTGCCCATCAAGAGAAGAAAAGATTATTGATTTAAGGCTAGGAAGGATGTCACACACCCAGCTAATCCAGCCCCCTTCTTTCACAGGTTAGAAAGCTAAAACCCAGAGGCAAAAGTGACAAGCAGAAGCTGAAACCTCAAGCCCTGGGTTTTCAGTGGAAATTCTAGACAGGACCAGTTGGATTTTAAATGGTAGGCACTGAGAAATCCCAGTTTATTCTGCCAATATCTTGTTGGTGCCTAGATTTTTGTAAGTCTCCTCCTTTAGACTGTGAGCTCCTGAAGGGAAAGGCACAATTTTTGCTTTTCTTTGTATTAAGGCAGACTTTAGGGATGCATTTGTAAAAAACAAGCAGTACCTGCCCCTCAGGGAGCTTACATTCTAATAGGGGAGGACACCCCAAATAGGGAAGTGGCCTCTAGGGAGGGGATCTTTGGTCGGAGGGGTCCCAGAGATAGTAAATACATTGGCAGGCTCTTTCCAGAAGCCTGTGGTTTGGTGACTGTGCCCAGAGCAAGATGGCACCACCCTACTCCAGGAAGCCTTCCAGAATCCTCTCCCATTCCTTGATAGGGTTCTTACTCACCTCAAATATTCCCAGAGCCCTTTGCTAGAATGCCTTTCCTTTGTTCCCATCACACCCAACCTTGTGCAACGTATATCTCTCTGGTGGAATGAGACCTAGGACCCTTTCTTTGCCTTTTCTTTTGGATTCCCATGGTAGATGCTTAGTAAGTATTTGTTGAATGAATGAACACCCAGGGCTTTTTGAGACAGTGGGAGGCCCAGGGGCTGGGGCAAAAAGCCTTCTTGGCATCAGGGGAAATCTGGGTTTGAATCCCAGATCTAACAATTAGTTCTGTGAGTAGGGGGCAAATCATTAACTTCTCTGAACCTCAGTTTCTTCATCTGTAAAATGGTTGCAGTACTACCTCGTAAAGAAAGTACTTTGTAAATCTCAGGGGGCTTCAGATATCTGAGTTGTTATCAAGATTCAGTGAAAAGTTGAAATAGGAAGAGCTCACCACTAGCTGAGGGCAGAGGGGAGATGTTATGGGAGAACTATCTCCTCGGCTTTCATCTGGTAAGTTCCTGCTGCCAGAAAAAAAAAAATCTGCTACAATGCAGAAATTATAGAGGGAAAGACCTAGGGTTTTTTGTGCTTATAAGCATAGATTCAGCCTTCATAAAAACCCAGATTGGAGTTTCTGACACTCTTTTATGGAGAAAATTAAGTCAGAGAAATCAGTTCTTTTACCAGTTGCAATCTCATACATTCTTTTTGGCTAAAAATATTAAAAAAGACAGATTCATGCTCTCATGCTTCCTTCAGTGTCACAAAAGTTGAACAGTTAAACAGAATCATGATCAAATACATCCCTCAAGGAAACAAACCTAATGAAACAAACTATATAGGTAAGCTAAGTCAGGTTATAGATTAACTACATTTAGATGGGTCACAATGGGCTGATTGAGAGGGGAGATTTACATGCCTACAGAGTCAGCATAACCAGATCACCTTGGGAAGCTCAAACTCTCCTTCAGCTTCTTGAGTGAGGAATGTTAAAAAATCTGCCTTTAATTCTAAAATTCCATAAGTCAGGTTTTAGCCAAGAGAGGTTAATATTACCAGGAAACAGTCAGCTAAATATCTGTGAGAAATACTGTAATGAAATGTAATAAAAGGAAAACGAAAGATTTACATCACAGATGATAGATTCGATTCTAGAGAGTGGAGGGGGTAGGGTCCCTAATTCTAACCCAGTCCTCCCATTGCACTGAGGAAATACCAGAGGCCCAGGGATTGTGATTGTCCAAGGTTGCCAGGGTAAGGAAAGGGGATAGAGCCACTGAGGAGACCACCAGACACTTGGGCCTTGAAAGAAGGGGAAGACTTTAACAAATGGAGAAGGGGAGAGTCTGCTATAGTCACCAACAAGGTTTTTACCTTTCATTTTTTTTTTTTAGGCAATCGGGAATAAGTGACTTACCCAGGGTCACACAGCTAGTAAGTGTCTGAGGCTAGCTTTGTGTTCCTGATTTCAAGGCCCGTATTTCTATCCACTGTGCCATCTATCTGCTCCATTCTTTCATTCTTATCTAATTATTCCCCAGCTAGATTGTAAATTCCTGGAGGTGAGGGTCCAGAAGCATCAGGGCCCAGTACGTCCTAGGTACTCAATTAAAAACATGTGTTGATTGATGGGTCCCATGTAGAGATGCTTCCTCGCATACACCATCAGAGGGAGGGTAGTGTAATGGATAGAGCATTAGATTTGGGAAGTATGGGTTCAAATCCTAGCTCAGATACTTTATTGGGCTGCATGACCTTTCTCTAACCCTTAGTTTCCTCATGTGTAAAATGGAGGATAACAATAGCACCTACTTTTCAGGATTGTTATGAGGATCAGATATATGTAAAGAATTATATAAATGTAAGCTATTTAGTATTAGAACGTGGAGTTTGGCTTTCTTCTCCACTAGTAGGAATGGAGTGGGCTAAGTCACATTTTTGCTTTTCACCAACAGTACACTTTTGTCTTAGAGCAGCAACCATGGTCCCACCTGTGCCTCCAAACCTGTGGTTTGCGTGTCATATGAACTGACAGTGTTTTTTCTTTTTTTTTTTTAATTATTATTAATTTTTATTCTGAACCTAACAAACATGAATTAGAATGGACATTTGCTTAAGCATAACAGGACCGGAAAAGAAGATTGTACAAGCAACAACAGATCCTTTTTCTGTACGTTTCTTTTGTTGTGAAATCGATAAGTTCAAATGTCGCTTTCAAAGCTGTCCAGTTTGTGCCTCTTTCTGGGAATTCCTGTTCTTTTTGCTCCATTAACAAAAAGGACCTTCTTCTCTTTTCACTTCCTTATTCCTATTTCCCACTTTCCCTCCCAACCTGTCCCCCAAAGGAAAAAAAAAGGCAGAAAGAAAAACAAAGGCCTTCTAATGAATATATGTAGTTAAGGAAAACAAATTGCCACTTTGGCCAAGACCCATGTGTATTCCAAGCTCTAAGTAGGCTTGGACTTTTCCCTGGTAAGTTAGATGCCTGGGGTTAAAGGAGGAATGGAAGGGACTATGGGTAAATGAAGGAGGTGATTCCAGAACCTTAGAGGATGCCGAGTCTGACTAAAACCTAAACAAGAGTCACCCCTCAGGGTAGCCCTCTCCTCCACCCCTGATGCAATGTGCCAGATGAGTGACTTCCCCTCACTTGGTTAGGAGTTTCGCCCAGTGTCTACCCTAAATCTGCCATTCCACTATTCCCACCCATAGCTCTCAATCCTCATCTCTGGAGCCAAGAAAAAAAAAAACCAACAAAAAATGATTCTTTGTGGAGTCTGAATGCATATCGAAGCACACTTTTTTAAACTCTATTTTTCTTGGGTTGATTTTTTTTTTTTTGGTCTGTGTTTTCTTTTGCAACCTGGCAAATATGGAAATATGTTTTGCGTGACTGTACATGTATAATCTACGTTAAATTGCTTGCTTTCTCAAGGTTGGGGAGGGGAGGAAGAGAGAGAATTTGGAGCTCAAAATTAAAAAAAAAGAAAAAGAATGTTAAAGATTGCCATTACATGTAATTGGGGAAAAAAATTACAATTTTCGCTTAAAACCCTCCCAACAGTTCTGAGTCTAATCCCTCTTTTACATGAGGAGCCTTCAAATACCTAAAGAGAATCATCATGTCCCTCTGTAGTCCTCTTCTGCGGGTTAAATATACCCAATTCTTTTAACCAATTCTTGATTATTGGATAATTGTGAGACTCCTTATTGTAAGCTGCCCCGTGCCTGTTCTCCTCTGGGTATTTCCCACCTTATCAGTGTTCTTCCTAAAATGGGACACCCAGAACTGAATTCAACACTCCAAATACAAAGTGACCAATAGAGAACACACACAGTAAGGCTTTTATTTCTCTAGCTTTAGATACTATCAATCCCTCAGTTACAATATCATCCTGTTGCCTTGCAGCCACTGAAACTAGATCTTTTTAGGAATGCCTAACAACACCTCCCTCATCTTGTACTTGTGAAGTTGATTTTTTTTTATAACCTCAAGTATTAGAACAGTATTGGTACCAAGTAAGTGCTTAATACATGCATTATCTATTCATTCAAGTTCATCTACTTGAATGAAACCCTATGAGCTAACCTGTCCAGCCAGATGTCCTTGAGTTCTGACTCTTTCATCCAGCATATGGATGACCATGGTTAACCTATCCACTTTCTTCCAGCCTTCTCTCCTAGTTTTGTGTCATTGGTAAATTTGGTTAGCATTCTGTGAATTCCTTTATGCCAGTCATTGGTTGATCAGCACTGGAATAGGCATGGATGCCTGGGGCGTTCCATTGAGGGGCCTCCTTTCAAATTGACATTAGATGACAAATGACTATTCTTTGTGTCTAACCATTCAGCCAGTTCCAAATCCATCCAACTGTACTGTTGTCTTGCCCACATTTCTCTCTCTTGCTTATAAGTAAAACAAGGAGAGATTTGGCCAAATGCTTTGCTAAAGTCTAAGTAAATTATAATCATAGCATGTCCTCATGTTTTGTTAACACTGTTAACTCTATCAGTAAAGGAACTGAGGTTAGTCTGGCATGACTTTCTTGATGACGCCATCCTGTCTCTTTCTGGTCACTGCTTCCTTTTCTAGATGTCCACTAGATGTCTTGTAACCAAGCTTTCCAACCAAGCCTGGGGCATTTGACTTGCAGCTAGGTGTATGGAAAGGGACATGACTCCAGACTGGCAGTAGAATGTGAGCAAGATATTGCATGCCTGCTTAAAGGACCAGAGGAACAGGGCTTGTGGAAGAGAAACATGTGTGGTCCCAGAGACTCTTGAGCAGAGACATGTGTAGAAAGAGAAGCTACAGACATGTAGGGGAAGCTGTCTTCTCGACATGTCCTTGACTTTCAGTATGCCTCCCTGCTAGCATGGACCACCTTTAGTGAGATCAGATCCTCTCTCCTTTGAGTCACGTGAAATCCAAAACTAATTCTATTTTGTTTGGTTCTTTCAATTTTGTGAGCTAGGGCCTGCTTTGTTGTAAATTATATGATTGTGGGGAAAATGAGATGTTAGTATGATTCTGAGAAACTGGGGAGTGGGTACTCAGCACAAAATGTTCTGTACATCTTGTGGTCAGTTCTTTAATGACCACAGAAAATACCAGGATATTCTTTTTTAAAAAAATATTTTTCCCAATTATATGTAAAAACATTTTTTAACATTCATTTTTTAAAATTTTGTTCCAAATTTTCTCTCTCCCTCTTTTCCCTCCCCCCTCATTGAGACGGCAAGCAATTTGATATAGGTTATGCATGTGGAGTCATGCAGAACATATTTTCATATTAGTCATGTTGTGGAAGAAAACAGAGACCAAAAAAAAACAACCAAAAAACAACCCGAGAGAAATAAAGTAAAACAAACTTTGCTTTGATCTGCATTCAGACTCCATCAGTTCTTTCTCTGGAGGTGGGTAGCATTTTTCATCGTAAGTCTTTTGGAATTGTCCTGGATCTTTGTGTTGCTGAGAATAGCTAAGTCATTCACAGCTGATCATCTTACAATATTGCTGTTACTGTGTACACTCTTCTGGTTCTGCTCACTTCACTTTGCATCTGTCCATGAAAGTCTTTCCATGTTTTTCTGAAAGCATCTTGCTCATCATTTCTTATAGCACAATAGTATTCCATTGCAGTTATATGCAACATCTTGTTCCATGATTCCCCAGTTGATGGATATACTCTCAATTCCCAATTCTTTGCCACCTCAAAAAGAAGCTGATATTCTTTTAATAAACACAGAATGTGCCAGGATATTCTTGTAATACCCACAAGGTTTGTAAAACTCTGAGAGAGCACCCATATTACTCAAGATTGTGTAACTTGATTATTTCTTCATCATTGACTATTAGAAGCTTTGTTAACTGCCAAATGACATCCTTGTACCTACTGAGAAGGTCTTGGACCCAAGTGGCAATTGCTGACCTTACTAATAAATCATCAGTATGCTCTGATTTAATTGCCTCAGTCTCCATATCAGTTTCACTCTTGAGAGTTGGCAAGCCAACCAGGATGTCAAGAGAGGGACCCTGGCCCCTGAGAAGAACTCTATAGGAAGCACTGAAGGACTTCTCCACAAAGGACTGCCTCAGATATCAGACTCCCCTTCAACCCTGATCTCAAATTTTCCTGAATCAAGGTAAGCCTCCATATTAGTGTCCCTTAAGGGAATAAAGACAAGGGAAGGCACTTAAGATAGTAATGGGATCTGATAGATCTTAAATTGTATTATAAAGCAGCAATCATCAAAACTGCTTGGTACTGGCTAAGAAATAGGGAGGTTAAATATGCAAGACACAGTAGTCAATGACTATAGTAATCTATTATTTGATAAACCCAAAGACCCCAGCTTCTGGGATAAGAACCCACTCTTTGAAAAAAACTGCTGGGAAAACTGGAAAAGAGTATGGCAGAAACTAGGCACAGACCCAAATCTCATACCATATACCAAAATAAAGTCAAAATGGGTTCATGACTTAGATATAAAGGCTGATACCATAAGTAAACTGGGAGAACAAGGAATACTTTACCTATCAGATCTATGGAGAACAGAAGAATTCATGACCAAACAGGAGATAGAGAACATTATAAAAAGCAAAATGGATGATTTTGATTACATTAAATTGAAAAGCTTTTGCACAAACAAAGCCAATGCAACTAAGATTAGAAGGAAGGTAGAAAATTGGGAAAGAATTTTTACAACCAGTCTCTCTGATAAAGGCTTCATTTCTAAAATATATAGTGAATTAAGACAAATTTATAAGAACACAAGCCATTCCCCAATTGATAAATGGTCAAAGGATATGAACAGATAGTTCTCAGTTGAAGTAATTAAAGCCATCTATAGTCATATGAAAGAATGCTCTAAATCGTTACTGATTAGAGAAATGCAAATCAAAACAACTCTGAGGTACCACATCACACCTATCAGATTGGCCAACATGACAAAACAGGAAAAGGATAAATGTTGGAGAAGATGTGGGAAAATTGGAACACTAATGCATTGTTGGTGGAGTTGTGAAATGATCCAGCCATTTTGGAGAACAATTTGGAACTATGCCCAAAGGGCTACAAAAATGTGCATACCCTTTGATCCAGCAATAGCACTTATAGGGCTATATCCCAAAGAGATCAAACAAATGGGAAAAGGACCCACATGTACAAAAATATTCATAGCAGCTCTTTTTGTGGTGGCAAAGAATTGGAAATTGAGAGGATGCCCATCAATTGGGGAATGGCTGAGCAGGTTGTGGTATATGAATGTAATGGAATACTATTGTGCTATAAGAAATGATGAACAGGCTGACTTCAGAAAAACCTGGAAAGACTTATATGGTCTGATGATGAGTGAAGGGAGCAGAACCAAGAGGACTTTGTACAGAATAACAGCCACATTACGCAGTGACTAAGATTGTTAAACTGAACCCTTCTCAGCATTGTGAGGATCTAAGACATCTCCAGAGGCCTCGGGATAGAAAATGCTGTCCACATCCAAAGAAAGAACTATGGAAGTCGAATCACTCTCACTTATTTTTACCTTCTGTTGAGTTTTGTTTCATCTTTCTGATGGTTCCTCCTATTGGTTTTAATTTTCACTTACAACTTCACTAATGTGAAAATATGTTTAATGGGTATGTAAATGTAAAGCCTATATCAGATTGTGCGCAGTCTTGGGGAGGGTGGAGAGGAGGAAAGGGGAGAAAAATTTTCAACTCGAAAGCATATGGAAGTGATTGTTGATAAATCAAAATAAATTAATAAAAAATTTTTTAAAAAGTAATGGGATCTGATAGTAGTACGCTAGAGGGAATCCACTTGGAGAAATTTCTCATGTCATGGAATCAGAGAAAGCTCCCAGTTCAACTGAAATGACCAAAAAAAATGCATGCTATTAAATTCTGTGAAATTTGGTCTAAAACTGCAAGAGATTCAGCTGATAAATTATACTGGCCTAAATTCACCAGTTTTAATTATTGTATATTAAAGAAATTGAGATTGGCTATTGAACAACCTCACCCCTACAAATAAAATATTGGTTTTGCTGGAATGTCCTGTCTAAAGTATCATGACCTCCACTTCTTAAAGGATCCACTTCTATTTATCAGTGGTTTTGAGATTGCTTTTAGAAAATTGTGGGTGGTTCAGTGGATAGAAAACCACCCCTGGATTCAGGAGGACCTGAGTTCAAGTGTGGCCTCAGACACATAACACTTACTAGCTATGTGACCCTAGGCAAGTCACTTAACCCCATTGCCTAACCAAATTAAAAAAAAGAAAGAAAGAAAATTGTGTGCACTGACATTTGATTAAATTTTCAATGAGAGGTGGAAAAAAAAAACTTTGCCAGCAAGTACACCTATGTGTCTTTCTTATCATTTTTGTCTGTGTTTTGAGTCTTTGTAAATGCTGCTAACTTCTTCTTGTGGCCTGATTAGCCAAAGGGAAAAAGGGTATATTTTTCTGAGGAACTTTCAAAGCCTTCAAAAAGAAAGTCTCTCTCTCTCTCTCTGCCTGTCTAACTCTGGCCAAGCTAGAAGGGCAGACAAGATACTCAGATAAGAAGAAAGGAAATCTTTGTTCCCAATCTATAGAAATTTGTATCATTATGAACTAGAGATTAAAATTTGTGACTGAACTGTAGTATTTTACTGTAAATTTCCAAATTGTGGCTTGAGTGTTTTTGTAAGTACTGAAATGTCTTAGGGAGTTAAGACTGTGAAAGTTACATAGAAACAGACCAAGAAAAGAGAGAAGTTTTTAATCAGGGAGCAACTTAAAAGTAAGTAAAATCTAATTTAGAAGAATGTTCTGGTTTTCTTCTGTGAGTGATATAACAGAACTTAATTGTTTGGGCGAACTAGAAGCATTGAAAACCTCGTGCTAAATTGTAAATGGAAAATTTCAGTGGAGTGAAGATTAATTCTACAGATAGTGTAGGGTATGATTGGGAAATAAAGACTAGAAGAATTAAGCAAGCAGAAGAAAGTAAGAGAAGCATTGGATTAGAATATGAAAAAAATAAGACAGGTGAAGTTAAAGAAGTTGTAGTCTGTTTGGGGCAGCAGGGTTGCTCAGTAGTTAGAGCAGGGTCTAGAGTCAGGAAGACTCGTCTTCCTGAGTTCAGATGTGGCCTCAAGTCACTTCTCCCTGTTTGCCTTAGTTTCCTCATCTATAAAAGGAGCTGGAGAAGGAGATGGCAGACCATCCCAGTATCTTTGCCAGGAAATCCTAAATGGTGCCGCAAAGAGTTGGACAGGATTGAAAAGTGACTGAACAACAGCAAAGATTAAGAAAAAAAGGAAATTGTTTGGTTCACTGGGTGATTTTAAGCTAACTGGAAAAAAAAATGGGCCCTGAAATTTGAAATGTTAACAGCAAATAGCCCTTGGGGAAATTGAGGTTCTAAATATTACCATTTGAGATTGTAAACCCAAACCTGATTGATTGAAATTTTGTCCTGAAACTAAATTATGTGGTTTCATAATTGTAAAGTGCTTAACTTTAGTGCCTGGCTTGTGCAAAAGGTAATTTTCTGCCACTTAAAGATGCTTTTCTAAATTGTCACCGACTCCATTCCTCATAAAGGGAAAAACTTTAGCTTACTGCTTGTGACTGCCCTGTGAAGATTGTGGTGTCTGTGAGAAAAGTAACTTCTCTTTTAATCTAACACTAGTTCTCTTTTAATCCTGATGCATTAGATTACAAATTTAGCTGTTAAAAGAATACAGTCAAAATGTTCAAAAACTGTTTAATGGAACGTACAGACCTCGAGGATGTTTTGGTAACAAGTTCTCAAAATTGAGTTTTACATATAAAATTGCATTAATACTGTTGGTGGAGTTGTGACCCAATCTAACCATTCTGGAGAGCAATTTGGAACTATGTCCAAAGGGCTATAAAGCTATGCATAACCTTTGACCCAGCAGTACCACTACTAGATCTGTATCCCAAAAAGATCTTAAAAAAAAAAAAAGGAAAAGGACCTATTGTACAAAAATATTTATAGCAGTTCTTTTTGTGGTGGCAAAGAATTGGAAGTTGGGGGAGGGGAGGGTGCCTGTCTATTGGGAATGGCTGAACAAGTTGTGGTATATGATTACAATGGAAAACTATTATGTTATAAAAAATGATGAACAAGATGGTTTCAGAAAAACTTGGAAAGACTTATATGGACTGATGCAAAGTGAAGTGAGCAGAACCAAGAGAAAAGTGTACATGTATATTGTACACCAATATTGTAAGATATTCAACTGTAAGATGGCTTGGCTGTTCTCAACAATACAAAGATCCAGGACAATTCCAAAAGACTCATGACGAATAATGCTGTCCACCTCCAGAGAGAGAACTGATGGAGTCTGAACGTAGATCAAGGCATAATATTTTTCACTTTATTTTTTCATGTTTTTTTTTACCTAATTTTTTCTCTTTTACAACACAACTTTACTCTCTTTCCTTTTTAAAAACATTTCTAACCTGTGGCACCTCTCCCATCCTCCACAATCTTTCAGAGATCCCTGATAGGGAGGGATTCAATAGTCATATCTGTCAGTTCTTTCAGTACCTTAGGATGGAATTTGTCTGAGTTCACTGACTTGAATCTATCGAGGGAAAAGGACTAGGTAGGTGTTCTTTTACTATCTCTCTACTCAAATCAGGTATAAATCCCCAGTTTTAGCTAGTTTTGTTCTGTCCTTTCTAGTCCAAAGATCATTCTCCTTGACAAAGGAAATGGAAAGAATGTAAGAGTTGAGCAGCACTCCCTTCTCTCCATGTTTAGTTATCATCATTCCATCCATCCTGACCAGTGATCCAGCCTGATCTTTGATCCTCTTCTTTTTCCCTAGGTAACAAAAAAATCCTGTTCATTTTCCTTAACTTTCCTTACCCGCTTCAGCTCGTTGTGAGCTTCTCTTACAGACATATTGCATGCTTCTGTTTCTTCCCCTTGCTTTTCTACCTGTTACTGGGTTGCTGTTGTTTTTTAAATTGGTTGACGAATTCTTTGTTCATCCACATCAGTTTCTTTAAAAAAACTTGAGTTTATTCCTAAACTGAAACATTCGCCATATCGGTTAACTAAAGGTTATGCCAAGAAGACAATTCAATTATTTTCTCCCTTTGAATTCATACGGGGCAGGTACTAGACCTCTGGTTTCATTGGTGCAAGGCACTCCCATAGGAGAAAACTCTTCCTTCCGATGCCAGAAGGCACCTTCTTTGTGACTTGCCATCTTAGAGAATTGTATGGAGCACTGAGAAATTACGTGACTTAGCAGACAAGATTTGAACCCAAGTCTTCCTGATTCTGAGGCTAGCTGTCTATCCACTCTGCCCCACTGCCTCTCTCAGAAGTCATAAAAATCTCAATTAAGATGGGTTTGGTGGGAAGCAGGGGTAGTTATGGATGAAAAGGGTATGATCAGGCCAGGATCCTGAGTGGTTTCACATTCTAGTTGCCTCCAGGATCTCAGAAAGAAACAGGCCACCAAATAAGTAGTTAATAGTTTTGAAAAACTTGCCCTGGCAAAGTTACAATCAACTCCCATCAGAGTTGTGAAAACTCTCACTTTTCACAGAGAAAGTGTGACATAGAAGGGTGAAGAAATCTTCAAAAGCTGTGGGCTCTGGCTGCTAACCTGCTAGGCCCAGAGGAGGGTAGGGGTTTCAGTTTTGATCTGGCTGTTCCCTAAACCTGTTTCCCCTGTCAACTTGTGTGCTGCACACCACTTCCTTTTTCATATCGACCAAGCCACAGAAATATCTTGTTTTCGGCTCCCCTGAAGACTGTCATCAGTTCTCTGGCCTTGAGAATTGTTGTGGGGAAGGAGGAGGAATTGATGGGTGGTAGGCTTGAGGGTTGGGTAGACTTATCAGAGTAATCATCTTTGTCTTTTTTTCCCCCCCTTTAGGTGAGTCTGTCGGGTTTTCCCCTGTTCTTCCCTCAATCTGTAATATTTGTGGTTTAACTAAGATTAGACTCTGCCAAGCTCAGAGCAAAGTGTGGGCCAGCCTTTCCCTTCAAAGAAAGCATTGTCTTAGCATGCCTAATAAGTTTCTAGTTCAACAATGTTGGGCATTATTTGGAAAGATCTAATTTTTATTTTTATTTAAGGCCCTCAAAGGGTTAAATCTCAGAAGGCATTTTGGAATGGAATAGCTGATTTCTAAGAAAAAAAATGTGTAGGAAGCTGTCAGTATTTTCACCTGCTCTTCATTCCAGACAAATTAGCTTATTAGCTAATAATAAGCCCCATATGGAGCATCCCCTCTCCCATCTCTACTTTCGTGGGCCGTTTTTGTTGTTATTGTTGGGTCATTCCAGTCCCATCCAATTCTTTGTGACCCTGTTTGGGGTTTTCTTGGCAAAGATACTGGAGTGGTTTGCCATTTCCTTCTCCAGCTCATTTTACAGAGGAGGAAACTTAGGCAGAGTTAAGTGGCTTCTCTGTCCACTGTGCCTAGCTACCCCGAATGGGCTGCCCCTCATGCCTAGAACATAAGTATGTTCTAGGATCCAGGATTCATAGTATATGCTTGAACCTTCTTTAACCCCAGTGAGGCATGGAGCTTTAGATTTGGGAGTCAGGAAGGCCTGGGTTTGACTCTGGCTACTTCAAATACTTACTGGCTAAATGACGCTAAGCAAGATGCTTATCTGTGCCTCAGTCGCCTCATCTGTACAATGAGGGGCTGATTGGCCTCTAAAATCCCTTCTAGATCTAATCTATGATCAAGTAAAGGATTCCTAGCTTCCCCCAAAGTATGGTTCAGGTGTCACCTCTCACACAAGGCTATTTCTGGTACTCCTAGCCATTAACGCTTTCTACTGCTTTAAATTACATTGTATTATTTCATATACATTGTGAATTTACAAAAAGAAATGTAACACTGACTATCCTGGCTCCCCTTGCCTGAAGGCCAACTGTTATATTTCATCCCACATCTAGGGTTCTTTAGCAGCCTTAAGGGGGTTTGGGTTGTCTAGGCAACCAAATGGCTGCAAATGGCTCCAGTCTGCACCGAAGGAGTTCCCAGGTGTAGGAGTGGGGGTCCCCAACACTCCAGTTCCGCTTAGTCACTGATAGTTGTATTAGGTTTTACAAAGATACATTTATTTCAGAAGGTGAAATCACAAGTGCACACACTTATCCCCTCAACATGTGAGGGACCTAATCCTCTCTCCCTGTGCACGCTGAGTCTGCGGCGCGGATGAAGGGGATTAGCTTCGTAGCTTAGCTGCGTTCTCATAGAGCACAGTCGCCTTTCCAAGTCTTTCCACACCCCCCTTCGGCTCAAGTCCCAGGCACCCTGGCTTTTCAGGATATCCATGCCGGGCGGGCTGGGTGTACCGCTCCACCTGCAAGCCTGTCTCCGAGGTCACCACGGCTTGATTTCCAGGTCCCATAGGGATCACCTCTGGCAGCTGAAACTGAGGACAAACAACGCAGAACAGAAGCAAACATCCCCTGGTCACTTCTCAGAATTTGTGTAAAAAAAGACGAGGAGGGGAAGGACTTCTTCCTCTCTCGCTGGTTCAGCTCATGGCGTCCATGATGTGGGAGAACCGGGATCATCACCCTCTAGATGTAGCAGATAAAAGCAGCCCAAAAGGGGTGATGAAAAAAAAAAGAGATCGAGGGGCTCGGTCCCAATGTTTTAAAGAGGAAGGCAGCCAGCCAACCAAAGGAGATTACCACCATCCACGTGAGACGTGCTCCAAAGGCCCCCGGAGGGTACCTCTATGTTAGGAGGACTGGGCGTGCCCATGCTAGCCCTAGATACAGAAGGGGGACGTGAGAGCTGACCCCTGACCCAGGAAGATCCAGGAAGACTCTGGCACATACTAGCTATGTGACCCTAGGCAAGTACCTTAACTTCTCATGGCTCCAGGCAACTTGGTCGAAGAAAAGGTGCCAGCCTGCAACGGTGGAGTGGGTTTTTATCACTCGTCCCATCTTTCTCCCTATACTTTGTATTTTCTTATCTGTGTTCAGTAGAATGTAAGCTCCTTGAGGGCAGGGAATTTCACCCCCTTTTTTGTATCCAAAGTGCCCAGCATAGTGCCCAACGCTTTTTTCCCAACCTCCAACCCATGATTTCACTGGTCTAAGGAACTGTCATTAAGGAAACTCCCTTATCTGACAGAATTTCTGCAAGTTATGATATTAGAGAGTTTCCTAGGGCACTGAGAACTGGCATGAGATGGCCAGTCATACCCTTCCACTGCCCCCCCCACTTTGATTATCTCTTATTTATATCATTTGTACATAGCTGCTTTTATGTTCCCATGACCTTTGATTATCTCCCATCCGTATTTTATTTCTACATAGTTACTTGCGTGTTATCTCCCACATTCCACTGAGCTCCTTGAGAGCAGTGTCTTTGTATCTCCAGTGCTTAGCACAGTCCTTGACACATAGTAGGTGCTTCATAAATGCTTGTTGACTGACCCGTCAGAGGGCAGGATTTGTCCCCAGGTCTGCCTGACTCTGAAGCCTACCTTTCTACCTTACACATAGTAGGTGCTTCATAAATGTTTTGAGACAATGAATTGAACCAAGTTGAGTAGATTGAAATTAATTTCCCTAGGAGTATAAGTCTGAGGAGTGAAGGGAAATGTTCTACTTGTTAGAGCATCCTCATAGCCCTGAGCCATTGTGAGTACCACAGGGATTCATCCCACAAGGTTTCATTTAGGTCAATCAGTCAACAAACATTTCTGAAACTCCCTACCGTATATCAGGCTCTATACTAGGTCATACATCTGTATCTTATCCAGGGGCTACAGTCTGATTTAAGTATTCCTCATAGTCATTTACCATGTTCCGATTTCCCTAAATATTCTGGGAATTCATTACTCACCCAAAAGGAATATTAATTTAAAAAGCAAATGAGCCAGTCTCTGCCTTTGGGAAAGAGACAAGATAGACAAACATTGAGTGCTCTTTTTAGAGCACTGAAGGTTGACTTCGTTTCAGTGTATTTGTCAAAGATGAGAAGGAGGTTGGGTGAAGAGACAAGTGGACCATTTGGATGTTTGCTTCCTTTTTTAAAGCTGGTTTTCTCTGTTGGTCATTTAGGAGCTAAAGGGGGCACAGGTGAATTGGCCATTAAGCTTGAGGAGAGCGGCCTCCCAACCTACGGAATTAGGCAAGTCATGTACTTTCTCAGTCAACAAATACCAATCAATCAGTCTGTCAACAACTGACCTACTGTATTAAGCACCTACTGTATGTGCCCCTGGGTGGGGGAGAAACCTTGTGGTTGGCTGGCTCCTCCCAGACCTTCCATTTTGGGATGCCTAGGCCAACCGTGTTGTTGTGTCCCACTGGGGGACAAGCCATAAAATACAGTAATAAGTGCAAAGCCATAAAGACTTAAACTCTGGAAGGTAGAAGCCCGAACATGGTGACCTGTTTATAATCATCACTTAGATACAAAATCATAACTTAGACACTGACTCATAACCTAAAATACCTACAAAAGCCGAAACAAGAATATTGTGACCTATATGTGCCCAGGGCATGATCAATACACAACCTTATGTTTGGGCATAATATTGGTTTCACTCCCAAGTTCATTACTACGCAGAAAATATCCACCAATCAGTAGTGAGGCATTTTCTAGTTCCTCCGGCCTTTGTCTATTTTCTATAATTACCATGGTGATTATCAGGGATCCACGAAACTATCTGGCCACCACCCCAGACCAAAGATTGACCCTATTTGTAAGTATTCATAATGATTAATTAAACTACTACCTATAATCAGTCTAGAGTTCCGTGGCCTCTTCCCTTGGTATCAAAAGAACACCCCATGGTTATGGGGGGGAGACAGGGTTCCCCAGACAGGGGAATTCCCGACCTTACCCATGTCTTCACTCCTCTCTAGGTTACACTCCCGGCTCTCCCAAACTTTCTCATGAGTCACCTCCATTTCTCCCCCTTCCTTTTCTGTGTTGTCTTCTCTTATTAGAATGGAAGCTTCTTGAGGGCAGGAACTGTCTTTCTGCTTGCATTTGCATTCCTAGCTCCAGTGGTGCTTGGTACATTGTAAGTACTTAATAAATATTTGTTGACTTGTCGTTGAGAAGTGAGTGAAAGCCATAGTGGCAGATTTAGGTTTGATGTCTCCAGAAATTTCCTAACAATGAAGAGCCATGTCAGTTTGGAATAGGCTTCTCCAGAAAGTAGGTTTCCTCTCACTGGAGGTCTTTCACCAAAAACTATGTTTGGAGAATGTTGAAAGGGTGATTCTTTGGGGAGGGGGTCTTGGCAACGTTGGATTTGATGGCTTCTGAGGTCCCTCACAACTCTGAAGTTCTGGGATTCTTTGAAAAATACTCTAGCCCTACTCTGCAGAGCTTAGATGGTGGGGGTGGGGTGGGAGTGGGTGGTGGTAATGGGGAGTGGTGTTTATTATTAATCCCAGATGCTTTGAGTGAGAAGAGACCCCAGAAGGCCATTTAATGCAGTTTCTACCTGAATAGGAATCTCCTTTGAAGCACATCTAAACTATGCTTAAAAGCCTATGAAGCTGTGCACACCCTTTGATCCAGCAATAGCACTACTAGGTCTGTATCCCAAAGAGATCATAAAAAAGGGGAAAGGACCCACATGTGCAAAATATTTATAGCAGCAAAAAAATTCGAAATTGAGGGGATGCCCATCTCAATTGAGGAATGACTGAACAAGTTACAGTATATGATTATAATGGAATGTTATTGTGTTATAAGAAATGATAAGCAGGATGATTTCAGAAAAACCTGGAAAGACATACATAAACTGATACAAAATGAAGTGAGCAGAACCAGGAGAACATTGTACACAGTAACAGCAATATTATGTGGTGTCCAACTATGCTTGACTTAGCTCTTCTCAACAATACAATGATCCAGGACAATTCCAAAGACTTGTGATGGAAAGTGCTATCCACATCCAGAGAAGAGTCTCGGTGAGGAGCAAAGCATATTATTTTCACTTTTTTTGTTGTTTTTTTGTTTTGTTTTTTTCTTTCTCATGGCTTTTCCCTTTTGTTCTGATTCTTCTTTCACAATGTGACTAATGTGGAAATATGTTTAACATGATTGTACATGTATAACCTATATCAGATTGCTTGCTGTCTTGTGAGGGGGGAGGGAAAGGAGGGAGGGAGAAAAATTCAGAATTCAACATTTTACGAAAATGAATGTAATTGGAAAAAAAATACTATTAAGAAAAAAACAAGAAGCGTGCAAGTAGTCATCCAACCTTTGCTTAACGTCTCACATGAAGAGGACCCCTTTCACATTCCTTCTTTGTCACTTTCTCCCAGTGTGATCTTGAAGAAGTCCCTCAGCTTCTCAGGGCTTCCAGTTCATCACCTGAAAAACAAGGGGGTTGGGCCTCCAAGGCCCCTCCCAGCTCAAGATTTGATCCCACACCACCTTCCTTCCATCTCTGGATAGCTCCTGCCATTGTCATAAGTTGTTCCTTGCATGGTTCCTAAGTGTGTCTCTTTGCCTCCATGATATCCCTACTCTAACACCTCATTGTGGCATAAAGGAGACCCTGGGGTCTCAAAGGCTATGGCAGTGGAGTGTAAGCTCTGGCAGGTTCTACCAACTTAGAAAATCTTTTGAGCATAGTTTCAGGGATGGACTACATACCTTTTATTTGAGGACCAGCCTGGTTAAATTCAGAGATTCTTCAGTTGATCAATCAATCAACCAGTGTTTAAGGGCCATGGTATTGGGAATACAAAGAAAAATAAAACCATTCCTGGCCTCAAGCAACTTACATTCCATTGAGGGAAGCAACACATACACGCATAAGGTATTTAACCTACCTCAGCCTCAGTTTCCTCATCTGTAAAATGGTGATGTGAGGATCAAATGAGGTAATATTTGTGAAGCATTTACACTGTGGGTACTGAATACATGCTTGTTTTCTTTCTCCCTTGTTTGCTGTCTTTCTCGTTAGACTATGAGCTCCTTGAGGGTAGGGATTGTGTTCTTGGTTTTCCTTTTTTCACTTTTTGGTGAAGCAATAGGGGTTAAGTGACTTGCCCAGGGTCACACAGATAGTAAGTGTGAAGTGTCAGGTCAAATTCGAACTCAGGTCCTCCTGACTCCAAGGCCAAAGATCTATCCACTGTGCTACCTAGCTGCCCCTCATGTTTTTCTTATTACCCACTACTCTTAGCCCATTGCCTGGCACATAGTAAACACTGAGCAAAGGCTTGTTGACCGGTAGTGCCGAGGTGCCAAGCGCCTGAAGAAATCTCAGTCGGTGAAAATGTTAATTAATTGTAATCAGAGAGGAGCTGCAGCCTGGGGTAGAGTAACAGAGAGCCTAGAAGTCGAGGATGAATGATTGAAAAGCAGTTGTGATTACTCCAACTGGCTCCCTTCTCTGCCTTGAAAAGCTTAGCATAACCATAATAATCACAAGCGAAATGATCCCAAGACAGAAAACAACGAAGGAAGGGGATACAAAGGGAAAGAATTAAAGGAATGGCTTTGAGAGTTGGGATTGGTTTTTGCCCCCACCCCCCAGTTTTATTTCTGTCTTTTGTGTTCTGTACCATAGTTATTTCCCCTTAATCCTCTCTTGTAACAAAGAAAACTGGTTACTGCAGAGGCATCGAAGGCAGCCACCTCCTGAAGGCGTGTGCAACATTCTGTGTGGGATCTGTTCTCCAGACCTACCATTAGTCATTATTTAATCAAATGAGATCCTATAGGTAAAGAGCCTGCCACATAGTAGGCTCTTAATAAAGGCACCTTCCCTTCCCCTCCTTAATCTGAGATCCACCATCTTTTAGTGTTTTCACTTATATCGTTATTGCTTATGTCATTCTCCTGATTCTGCTTTCTTCTTCTACATCAGTTCATTGAAAATCTCCCTATTTTTTCTGAGTTTCTTATAGTCATTTCTTAATGTGCAAAATTATTTCATTATATTTACAAATACCCCAATCCATTCAGCCAGTCCCCAGATGACAGACACTCACTTTGTTTTTGCTACCACAATCAAATAATAATAGATAGCATTTATAGAGAACTTTAAGGTTTTCAAAACGATTTACATGTATTGTCTCATTGATGCTTGCAACAATCCCGGGAGGAAGGTACTATTATTATCCATATTGGATTTCTGTGGAAACTAAATCTGAGGGAGGTTAAATGACTTGCACGGGGTCACACAGCTAGTAAGTGTCTGAAGAAAGATTCACACTCAGGTCTTCCTGACTCTCAAATCCATCACTGTCTACATCACCTGCCACCAAATAAATAAATAAATAAATGCAGTTGTGAATGTTTTGGTATAAATGGTTCTTTTGTTTCTCTCTTTGCTGTCTTTAGGGTATGTATGGGGGGGGAGCATTGGCTAGGAACATTTTAGTGACTTTCCTCACATCGTAATTCCTTTTAAAATTTTTTCTTTATTATTATGAACTGAATCACCAATAAACATAAGTCTTTGCAAACTTTAAGATGCTACATAAATGTCAGTTTCTATTATCAGCCATATTTACTATATTTTACCTACTTGGCTTGCTTCTAACTGCACTAATTTTGTTTGCATAAAAGCTTTTTAATTTTATAGGATCAAAATTGTTTTGCTTTTGTGTTGAGAGAGGGGAGGGGAGGAGAGAGAATGGGAAGGGGAGGAAGGAGAAGGGAGAAAGAGAGAAAGAGAGAGAGAGGAGTAGGAGGAAGAGGAGAGGAGAGCAGAGAAGGAGAGACAGAGACAGAGGGAGGAAGAAACATACACAGATGCAATTGGCCTCATGAGAGGGACTTTCCCAACTTTTGTTTATTGTATCAGTTTCAGAGGAAGGAAAATCTGCAGGCTTACTCATACCCCACATCCGACAGCCTCCACTAGCTACAGCTAGGGAGGATGATTACTGTTCCCAGATCCAGGATCAGTATTTTTCTGGACCAAGATGACTTTTTGTTTGTTTTGGGGGGGTTTTTTTTGTTGTTGTTGTTTTGCTAGGCAGTGGGATTAAGTGACTTGCCTAGGATCACACAGCTAGTAAGTGGTATGTGTCTGAACCCAGGTCCTCTTGACTCCAGGGCCGGTGCTCTATCCACTGCGCCACCTGGCTGCCCCCCAAGATGACTTTTTAAACCAGCAGCCAATGACTGTAGTTTCTTCCTGAGAGTTCCTTTTCTTTGGGCCACAGGGTAGTACAATGCCTAACCATCCAGGTGGGAACAGAGAGGCCCTGAGCGGTCTACTCCCTCTGTGCGCATTTTAACAGCTTCGAGGACTTTGTCAAGAACTCCCAGCCCCTGGCTCAAAACTGAGCTTCAGCCTTACAATCCTTCAGTCTTTGCAGCTCTCTGACACCTGGCAAGCTTCCGGGGAGACTATTTTCAGCCAATTTGCATGACAGTAAAGCTCCAACCACATGACTTTCAGGTTTGTTAGCTTTCTAGGTAGAAAATTAAACCTTTCTTCCTGTTTCAAAACTGTGTTTTTCCCCATGCAACATATGTTTGCTTTGGAAGGTGGGTCCCCAGGGTGTGACTACTACTTTTGCCCCTCAGAGTTATAGGAACAGACTTCAATGGTTAGAATTTTGAGTACTCATCTGTGAGCTCCAACCAGAGTGCTCACCATGGATTATCAGATAGACTTCATTCCCTTTTCAAAAGGGTATTTATGGGGCAGCTAGGTGTAGAAGTGGGCACAGCATGGGCCCTGGAGTCAGGAGAACCTGAGTTTAAATGTGACCTCAGACACATATTATTCACTAACTGTGTGACTCTGGGCCCCAACTGCCTCACCTAAAAAAGAAAGAAAGGGTATTTGACAATGTTCATTACTCTCTCCTCTTGGATATTTTCTCCTATCTGTGTGTGTGTGTGTGTGTGTGTGTGTGTGTGTGTGTGTGTGTGTGTGTGATACTACTCTCTGCTGTTTCACCTCCTACCTGTCTGGCCACTTTTTCTCAGTTGCCTTTGCTGGCTTGTCATCCATATCGTGTTCAGCAAAGTGGTGCAGCAGATAGAGCACTAGACCTGGAATGAGGAAGACCTGAGTTCACATCTGGGCTCAGACATTTGCTGGCTGTGTGACTCTGGCCAAGTCATTCAACCTCTCTTAGTCTTGATTTCCTCAGCTGTGAAGTGGGGATAATAATAGAGCCTCTCTTCCAGTTATCGTGAGGATCAGAGGAGATCTTTGTAAAGAACGTGGCACAGGGCCTGGAACATAGTAGGCTCTGTAAATGAATTCCTCTTTCCTCCTTCCCCCTTCTCAAGGTTCTGTCCTATACCCCCTCCTTCTATACTTATCTTTATACAGATAACTCACAGATATGGTCAAGTTCTGAAATCTACCAACCTGTCCTGACCTCTCTGGTGACCTCCAATCTCATGTCCACACTTCTCCAGCTGCCTTTCAGACTTCTCAAAATGAATGTCTAGTAGGCATTTTAAACTAAACATGTCCAAAATGGAACTCATCATCTTTACCCCTAAACCCTCTACTTTCCCCCATCCTCCTTCCCCCAGGCTCAGAATGAGGGTGTCATCTTGCACCCTCACTCCCTCATCCCTCATATCCAATCTGTTGCTAGGGCCTGCTGATTTTACTTTTGTAACATCTCTCAAATATGTCCCCTTCGCTCTTCTGATTCTGCCACCACTCTGGTGCAGGCCCTCATCACCTTGTGCCTGGATTGTCACTGTAGCCTGTGGGTGGGTCTGCCTACCTCAAGTCTCTCTCCATTCCAGTTCATCTTCCTTCAACCACCAAAGTGATTTTCCTACATTGTAGGCCCAATAATGTACCCCTACTTCCCCACCCTCCACCCCCTACTCAGTAAACTCCATTGGTTTCCTGTCACCTCCAGGATCAAATACAAAATATTCTGTTTGGCATTCAAAGCCCCTCATGACCTAGCCCCTCCTACCTTTCTGGTCTACTTATGTCTTACTCCTCAACACCTACTCTTCCATCCAGTGGCATTGGCCTCCTGGCTATTCCATGTACAAGGCACTCATCTCTGGGCATTTTCCTTTACTGTCCCCCATGACTGGAACACTTCCCCTCCTCATCTCTATTTACTTATTTCCCTGACTTCCTTCAAGCCCCAACTAAACTTCCATCTTCTACAGTAAGCTTTTCCCAACCCGTCTTGATTCTAACGTCTTCTTTTTGTTAATTATTTTCTCTTTATCCCATATATAGCCTGTTTGTACATATTTATTTATTTGTTGTTTCCTATATTAGATTGTGAGCTCCTTGAAGCCAGGCTCTGTCTTTTGCCTCTTTTTGTATCTTCACAGCTTAGCACAGTGCCTGATATATAGCTAGTGCTTCATAAATGCTTACTGACTGACTGAGAAATATATAGTTTAGTTATAAGTGTACATATAAATATATATATAGATAGGTAATCATGTGTATATGTACTCAGCTTCAGCCCCTCCCCTGAACTTCAGTCCCACATCACCATTGCCTGTTGAACATTGTAAACCTGATGTCCAGTGGTATCTTACATTCAGTGTGTCCAAAACTAAATTCATCATCTCTCCCCTCTTCCAAACTTGACATTATCTATCTAAGGCACCACCATCCTTCCAGCCTTCTTGGTTCATAACTTCAGCATCATCTTCCACTTCTTTCTCTCCCTCACCCCACACATCCAATCTGTTGCCAAATCTTGCTGTTTCTACCTCTACAACAGTCCTGTCGTCTGATCACTTCCCTCATTCACAAAGCTCCCCACTCAGTTCAGAACTTATTAGTTCTTGTCTCTCCCTACTCTAGTCCATCCTATAGGCAGCTACCAAAGGAATTTTCCTTAAGCATGGATTTAACCTTTTGACTCCAATTCAATAAACGTCAGAGGCTTCCTTTGCCTCTGGGGTAAAATATAAACTCTTCTGTTTAGCTTTTAAAACCCCAGCCTCTTTCCAGCTTCTTACCCTGTAATCCAGCCAAACTGGTTTTTTCTCTTTTCTTCACATCTTTGTACCTTTCCAGGCCATCCCCCATACCTGGAATACACTCCTTCCTCCTTCCTGTCTTATATAGTCCTTCTCTTCCTTCAATATGTAGCTTAAGTATCTACATGAAGCCTTTCCTGATTCCTCCCCCCACCCCACCACCACCACTAGTACCTTCCCTCATAAACCACTATTTAACTATTTTGTATTTGTTTTTCTTATATTGATTCTATATAGCCATATGAATATATTTACACACACATACATACATACACATACACTTAATCAATGTTTATCGATTGGTGATTGATGACTCACTGGATGAAAGCAGATGATGTCACACAGGAAATAGTTCATGATGGTTGAAGACTAATCCCTGGAGGACTTTGTAGAACACTGAAAGCCAGTTTGGAAGGTTACAGTCCGGCATCAAAGTCGCTTTGGGAGCCTCCAGTCTCTGAATTGTCTTGAGAAGTTCGCTCCTGTGCCCATACCAAGGGAGAGAGAGGGAGTGAGTCCAGAGGGAGTGATGCACTCCTCCCACCACTGGCCATGTCACTAGAGAGACTGGACCAGTAAGAGACAATGCATCATCAACTGAGAGCTGAGAGACACACCAGGGCCAAGCAGCTTCAGGACTTCACCAGGGACCACCATTGTACTCCAAGTTTGAGCTCACTCTTCCCAGGAACTTGTGTGTACCTGTGGGAGAGTGTGCCCCAGACTTTTGGGCAATCAACTGCTCTTACCATAGCACATTAGTAAATACTCTTTCTAAAAGCTACTTATGTATGGCTGATAATCAGTGGAAAGCACATTGATGAGGGCTCATTACCAACAGTAATAGGAACCTCCTAACCCTACTAGATTCTTGAATGAGATTGTAGCCACCCTCTGGGGATCCAATCCACCAGTGCTAATGATCTCAGTGCTAGGAACTCAGGGCTGATTTTTAAAATGCACATTATAGATTTAAAGCTGAAAGGAGGCTTTTTTAGTCCAATGCCCTCATTTTACATATGACGAAACTGAGATCCAAGGAGATGAAGAGACTTGCACAAGGTCACACAGACAGAAGAGGTAAGATTTGAACCTAGGTCCTAACTCTAAATTCTTTGCACTTTCCACTATTAACTTGCTTTCCTTGCTTTCCTTCCTTCCTTCCATCCTCCTTCCTTCCTTCCTTCCTTCCTTCCTTCCTTCCTTCCTTCCTTCCCTCCTTCTTCCCTTCCTCCTTCCCTCCCTCCCTCCATCCCTCCCTTCCTTCCTTCCTTCTCATTTCTTTCTTTCCTTTTTCTTTACTGAAGATCTAGCTCAGGCGGAGGTGCTAAATGTGTTGTGAAACTGAGAGGCTACATTTAGAACATTCTCATTACCATATCATTTTGCATAACCATTCTCCAGAAAGAAAAAAAAAATCTGTGAAAACACATTTATTCTTAACCAAAATTTTGTCCCACTTCTGTCCCTAAGCTGTTCTCTCAGCTCTTTCTTCTGCTTCCATATTGTTGTTCTTCACCTGTTTAAAACCCTAATGAAAGAAAGCCCAAAGCCAGGCTGTCCACCTGCCTCCATCCCAAGGAGGTCTGACCCACCCAGTGGTGACTTTCTTCAAATACCATTTCCACTCATTCTTTTAGTCTAGATAATACTCATTAGGGCTCTTTGATGTTCAACAGACATCTATGAAGTACCTACTGTGTGGTGTGTGGTTTGTCCTTCCTTCTCAAAGAGGCCATGACATCAAGGAGATGATGACATGACTTGCAATTGACTTTGATTTAAGTGAGGGAGGGCTGTGCAAAGTCACCAGCCTCACTTTCTCCTCCAGAACCGTCTGAGTCCGGTAGCAAGATATCAATCAGGGTGACTGGAGCTGGCCCAGGATGCAGTGGGAGACCTTGGATCTTTTAAGCTAAGGTCTTTCTAGGTTCTCCCTTTGAGTGAGGCAACCAGTTATCCCCTAAGGTGGGAATGTACTCCTTCCTTACCTCTTATTCTTAGGATCCCTAGCTTACTCCAAAGCTCAGCTCTGGTACCAGTTCTAATACGAAGCTTCTCGTTTTGAACCCAGTTAAAGTCTCTCCTTCCTCAAATTACCTTTAAATTTAACTGTGCAAATGTTGTATCCAGGCCTACACCCAAGTCCGCCATGGTAAGAAATGATTTGCTGTTGGTGTTTGCACCTTAAATAGTGCCTTGGGGACTTAATAAATGTCTGTTCAGTTGAACTGCCTTACTTTTCAGTATAAGCATACAGAATTAAGGAACAAAAAAAGGTACCCAAATAAAGAACTCTGAAAGAGTAAATATAATGAGGACTGGGTTGTGAAGGATACAAAACTGACTAACACATAATTCCCGTTCTGAGGTCGTGAAGGATTTTACAGTTTAGAGCAATGGGATATAATCACTTTGGAGAGGCAAATTTTTAAAAGGTGTAACTTTTATGTAAACAAATAAATTTGGTATATCTTACGTAATGAAGTAACATTACAGACATTAGCACAACAGAAAAGCATATTTTACCTCTTTGTCAGGTTAACTTCTAAAGCACAATGTTAAGTAATAATGTCCACTACATTACCAAAAGTTATTTCTTATTTTTTATAATTGCAAATTAAACATCTGACTTAAAAACAAATACCTAAAAAAACCCAAATAGCAGATTGACACAGTCAGATCACAAATAGACCTTTTTTTTACAACATACATCATCATACATTTATGAAACTCATATGGCAGTTGTCATAAATCATTAAAATGTATTATATGCCAACCTTAACAAAGTATATTCTATGATGTTATATTTTTGAAGGCTCTGGGCCAGGTGCTTACGAAGATTAAACAGTCCTTGCCCTCAAGCTCTCCATCTCCAGAGAGAGAATTGATGAACTCTGGGTGCAAGCTGAAGTATAATTTTTTTCACTTTCTTTATTTTTCATGCTTTTTTTTCCTTTACAACATGCCTAATATAGAAATATGTTTTGCATGATTTCACACGTATAATTGATATCATATTGCTTGCCTTCTCAGTGAGTGGGGGAGGAAATTTAGAACTCAGAATGTATAAAGAAAAGAACGTTAAAAATAAATAAATAATGATTTTTTTAAGAAGAAAAAATAAGTTGCAAGCTTTTTGTAAGGGTGAAATAGGTATAAGAAAAAGTGAAGTATGATGACTACTAGCCTTCCGATTGGTCCCCCTACCTCCAGTATCTCTCTGGCCTTTCCAATCTGTCTTCCACTGAGCTACAAAATCAGCTTTCTTAAAGCACGAGGCCCTCAAGAATTTTCAGTGGCTCCCTTTTGCATCTTGGCAGCTTGGCCTTTAAAGTCCTTCCTAATCTGGCTCCAAGCTGCCTTCCCAGATTGATTTCACATGATTCCCCTTCTGGCATCCACATTTCAGCCAAACTGGCTGAGTTATTTCTAGAACTCAGTATTCCACCTCCCATCTCTGTTCTCTTTGTGCCCGGTTGTCCCCAGGCCTGGGAGAGACACTGCCTCTTAGAATCCCTGGGCATCTCAAGGCTCTGCTTGGAGGAGAAGTCTTTCCTGAGCCCTGTCCTGGGAGGGTTTCCTCCCTCCTCCCTCCTTTACTTATCAGTGGACAAATGGGTGCTAGCTCCCAAAGAGCTGGGGCTTTTTTGGTCTCATTTTTGCCTCCCTAGACAGAGCACAGAATTCAGCACAGAGGTGGTGCTTAATAAATGCTCAGCAGAGAGGACTGGTTGAGTTTGACCAGATGCTTTAGTAAGCTCCTGGAGGGAAAGGAAAAAAGCTCCCCCCGGCTTAGCCCTGTGCCTGGCACAGAGTGAGATCAAGGAATCCTGGTCGGAAGTGACCTTGGCGACTCTCTAGTCCAGCTCATCTCCCAGAGGAATCCCCGCCGTCATATATCCAACAAAACTGGTGATCTAGACCAGGGGTAGGGAGCCTGTGACCTCGAGGCCACACATGGCCCTCCAGGTCCTCAAGTGTGGCCCTTTGATGCAATCCAAACTGCGCAGAACAAATCTCTTTAATAAAAGGATTTGTTCTGTAAAACTTGGGCTCAGTCATACTTGAGAACCAAGAAGGCCACGTGCGGCCTCGAGGCCACAAATTCCCCACCCCTGTTCTAGATTGTCAAGATCTTTCTCTGTTACCGACTTGGTTATCCCCAGTGTGAGCTACTCTTCCCAGCGTTGCATATAGCTAGGTGGCACTGGGCTGGGAATCAGGCAGATTCTTCTTCCCGAGTTCAAATCTGGCTTCAGACATTTACTAGCTGTGTGACCCTGGGTAAGTCACTTCACCCTGTTTGCCTCAGTTTCCTCATCTATAAAATGAGCTGAAGAAAGAAATGCCCTACCACTGCAGTATCTCTGCTGAGAAAACCCCAAATAGGCTCATGGAGAGTCAGAAACAAACAGTCAGCCAACTTGGTGTGTGATACATGTTTGTTGAATTGAATTCAGGTGTGTCTCATTCTGGATTAACACATCGGTTCCTGAAGGGACAGATCTGGTTTCCTCGTATGCTGGAGATGGAGTCCCCCATCCTGCCTCTTACCCTTTTAAATGGGTGAGTCCTTGAGCCCTTTGTCCAGGATGAAAAGATGTTGCCTTAATGTAGAGAGAGAGTGGTATTACATAGTCTTCTCCCCTATGGGAAAGTTTTAGTTTATTTCTCTGGGCCTCATCTAAACGTGGCCTATCAGTGGGACAGCAACATTCCTCCAAGGAGACATTAACCACAGATAAGGAGGAGGGTGAGGGAAGAGAAAACAAAGCTGAAGTAGAAATAGGAAAGGTTGTTATTTGTCAGACAGGTACGTGGTTCAGTAGATAGAGCACCAGAAATGGAGTCAGGAAGACCCGAGTTCAAATGCAGCCTCAGACACTTACTATCTGTGTGACCCTAGGCAAGTCACTTAACCTAGTTTGCCTCAGTTTCCTCATCTGTAAAATGATCTGGAGGAGGAAATGGCAAAATGCTATGGAGAAAGAAGAGATGAAGAGGGGGAAGGGGGAGAGGAGAGAGAGAGAGAGAGAGAGAGACAATAGAGAGATAAGAGGTAGACGATATAGATGAGACAGGAATAGATAGCTAGAAATAGTGAGTAGGAAAGAATAAATAGAGGTTGTTACCTAGCAGCTGCTTTAGGCTCTTTGAAAAGGCAGACTCCTTTACGCTGTACCAAAGGGCATTCTGTATAGATTTTTCATCTGTATCTAGTGCGTAGGTCACTAGAAAGTATGCTAAATTTGGAGGCAAATGACCAGGATTCGAATCCTGATTCTGCCACTTACTCCCTGTGTGACCTTGGGAAAGTCACTTAACCTCTGAGAGGGGCTGGACTAGATACCCTTTGAGGCCCCTTCTACTTCTAAAATATATGATCTTCTCACTCAATTAAACAACATTCATTAAATACATATCATTTGCCAAGCACTGGGGAGTCAAAGATAAAAATGAAGCCATTCCTGCCCTCAGGGATCTTATATTCTACTGGGAGCCCAGATACAACTTGTGTATAGGTAAGTGTAATACAAGGCAGATTGAGGAGGAGGAGGAGAGCTCTGATGATGACGTTGACACCAGGCAGCATGGTACGAGATCAGGAAGAACTTAATGGAAGAGGCAGCACTGAGTAGAGGATGGAGAAAGATATGGACTCTGAGAGGCAGACCCTCTCTGTCTGGCCTTCCTTCACCCATAGATGTTCTGAGATGAGAACATGCAACAGGTCATACAACAATCACTTCTGGGCTCCCAGCACATTCTGTCCCAGGGCCAAGAGCTGATGTGATGTCATTCTAGCATCTGGCCAAATCCTAGCTCCAAAGGTCTCTCTCCCTCTCTCTCCCTCTCTCTCTCTCTCTCTCTCTCTCTCTTTTTCCCTCCCTCCTCTCTCTGTCTCTCTGTCTGTCTCTGTCTCTCTTTCTCCTCACACTATTCTCCCCTTCTTTCCTCTCTTCTGTTCTCTCTGTCTCGCTCTATCTCTGCCTCCTATTCTCCCCTTCTTTCTTCTTTTCTCTCTTTCTCCTATTCTCCCCTTCTTTCTTCTCTTCTCTATCTCTTCTCTTCTCTTCCTTTATCTCTGTCTCTCTCTGTCTCTGCGTCCCTCTCCCTCTCCACACCCTCTCTGTGATTTGCCAGGACGGGGTTGCTGACCAGCTAGCTAAATCAGGTCAAGGCCTGGCATCTGGCAGTTCCTTGAGCCTTATCAGCCAGGAGCAGTGCACGAGCAGCTTATGAAACATCCATGAGTCATGGAAGGATAGAATCTCTAGCCAGAAGGAAGGCCAAAGGCCATCTGGTCCAATCCAAACTCAAGAAAGGATCCCCACGACAGCATAGTCTAAAAACTGGGATTACCAGCATCATGTACATAGTGCAGCAAGGGACCTCAGAGGCCATCTTGTTCAATCATTCCATTTTACAGGTGAAAAAACAGAAGCCCACTGAGGTAGAATAATTTACCCCATGTTATTCATGGATAAATGGCAGACCTGAACTGAGATTTGAACCTAAATCCAAATGTAAGCATCTTTCCACTGTAAAATGCTGCCTCAGGGAAACTTGCTGTCTTCTGAGGCCACCAGTTCTATTTTTGGGGTGGCTATGTTTGTTAGGAATTTTCTCCTTCTCTCAAGCCTAAAACTGCCTTTCTCTAACTTGGAGGATCTTATAATTTAGAGCTGGAAGGGATCTAAGAGGCCATTAACAGATGAGGAAACTCAGACAAAGTTAAGTGACTTGCCCAGGGTCACACAGCTAGTAAGTATTTGAACCCAGGTGTTCCTGAGTCCAAGTCTAGTGCCCTATCATCTATGCCTATGATTCATCTATTGCTCCCAGTTGTTCCTGCTGGGGCCAGATCAAAAGCATCTAATCCCTCTTCCAGGTGAGAGTTCCTGATAGAGTTAGAGGCAACTGTCCAGTCCCTGCTAAATCTTCTCTTCCCAAGGCTAATGATTCCCAGCTCCTTCAAACAGTCCTCACATAGCATGAACTCAAGGCCTTTCATCATACTGGTTGCCTTCTTCTGGACACTATCTACCTTATGGAAAGAAAAATGAAAAGAAATGAGCATTTAATTCTTACCCTTTAATGTTTTATCTATTTTTAACATTCATTTAAAAAAATTTGAGTTCCATATTCTTTCTGCCCCTCCCCCACCCTTTGAGAAGGCAAGCAATATGATAATATCAATTATGCACATGAAGTCATGCAAAACATTTTCATATTAGCTGTTTTGCAAGAAAGAAAGGAAGGAAGGAAAGAAAGAAAGAAAAGAAAAGAAAAATTATGCTTCAGTCTGCACTCGAAGTTTTCTGAAGGTAGATAGCATGTCTCGTACGGGTTATTTGGAACTGTCTTGGATCATTGTCTTGATCGGGGTAGACAAGTCTTTTATATTTGGTCCTTGTTGCAATATCACTGTTACTGTGCATAATGTTCTCTGGTTCTGCTCCCTTCACTTTGCATAAGTTCATATAAATCTTCTCAGGTTTTTCTGAAACCATCTTGTTTGTCATTCCTCATAGCACAACAGTATTCCATTACAACCACAGATTGCAACTTGTTCAGACATTCCTCAATTAATGGGCATCCCCTCAGTTTCCAATTCCACCAACAGTGCATCAGTGTCCCTATTTTTCCGCATCCCCTCCAGCATTTGTCTTTTTCCTTTTCTGTCACATTAGCCAATTTGGTGGGTAGGAGATGGCACCTCAGAGTGAAACAAGCATTTATTAAGCACTTTCTACATGCTGGATACTGTGCTAAGCCTTTTACTATCTCATTTGATAAACCAGAGAGGTTGCTATTATTATCCCCATTTTACAATTAAGGAAACTGAGGCAAACAGGAGAGAAGTGGCTTGCCCAGGGTCACACCACCAGTAAGTGTCTGAGTCCATATTTGAACAAAGGTCTTCTTGACCTAAATACAATATTCTAGATGTGATCTGTCAAGGGCAGTAGACAGTTTCATTTATTCAGGGCCACATGCACTATAAATCATTTCCATATCCCTTTAATGTTGATTTTTTTTTTTGGCAGGGGAAGGACCATTATGTAATAGCCGTTTTAAAGTAATACTACTTTCACAGGGTCTTTCAAATGTGTTTTCCTTTACATTGTTGTGGTCATCACATAAACTGATCTGTCAGACAAGTCTTGTCAAGGATCTCCAAATTCTTCATATTTGTCATTTTCAGCACCTGGGGCATCCATTCATTCATAAAGTAATTTTTGTCTGTAAATAGAAGGCAGGTAGGTGGCCCAGGGGATAGAGTGCTGGGCCAGGAATAAGGAAGCTCTGAATTCAAAGCCAGTTCAGACACTAGCTATGAGACGTTGGGGGGGGGAAACGGGACATTTATTCTAGGTCTGTCTCTCTTTCCCCATCTGTAAAATGGGGATAGAATAATGCCTAACTCACAGGGTTGCAGCGAGGACCAAATGAAATCAAATATTTTTAAAGCACTTCGTAAACCTTGAGGTGCTATTTAATAATAGCTATTATTATATTAATATCAATAACTATAGATATTATTAATTCCTGCCTACAAATATCTTTCCTAAGAATCACCATCATCATTCTAGGAGCGGAGACCTAGAACCAGAAGAGACCTCAGAGGACAGCTAGTACAACCCCCATTTTACATAGAGGGAAACTGAGACCCCTGAAGGTGAAGTCAGTTACCATAGAATCACATGTGTTGCACTAGAAGAGACTTCAGACTTCCACTCTTTTATTTTGCAGATAAGGAAACTGAGGTAATGAAGTCAGAAGTCAGAACCCAGGTCCGATGTCTCCAGAGTCAGGGCTCTTTCTACTGGACCATGACTCCTGATATCCTCCTCATGATGAGACCTGGTCAGAATCCCACATCTCCTACTTACTTGGGCAAATCATTTAACTTATTTGTGCCTCAATTTCCTTATCTGCAAAATGAGGGGGCTGGGCTGATGAGATGGTCTCTGAGGTTCTTTCCAGCTCAACTTGTATGCTCTTTAGATGCCTTGAGTACTTTTATAGTTTACAAAACACTTTCACCTCCATCCTTCAGTTCATTTGATGTTTCCAATGTCCCTGGGAGTAAGGGAGGGAGGGCAGGGATAATCACCCCATTTTATAGATGAAAGAGCTGAAATCGTTGGCCTGGTTTGTGTACCTTAGGCAATTTAATGGATTAGAGAGGGGAGGGGCTGGATGTATGCAGACTAAGTCACATCTTCTAGGAGCCTATTTCCTCATCTGGAAAATGTGAATAACGATTCCTGCCTAAAACACCGGGTTATAATGAGGGTTCAGTGAGAGGAGGATGGATAGGAGAGATATTGAGGAGATGAAATTCATCAAACTTGTATACAGGGAAGCCTGTGGTGAGGGAAGGTGATAATTCAAAGAGAAAATGGACAGAACACGTTTTGTAAATGGGAAAGCCCCTAGGAACAAAGGGATTATTACTCACATATCAGCCCCACGCAGCGCTGTCCCTGGTCATGGTGATTCAGAACTCAGTAAATTTCACTGACAACCTTTTCAGCGGTGGGTAAAGTGAAAAATTCACCAAAACAAAGACGGAACTGCCTTGTTCTCTCCATTCTCCTTCAGTTTCTTACTTTCCCCCACTCTCCGCCCACCCCTCACATTCAAGTTTTAGCTCCTCAGTATCTCTTCCATCCACCCCCTTTCTCAATATTCAGAAAACCAGCACCCTAGTGAGGGTGCTCATCACCCCCAAAGACTACAATAGTCTCCTAATTGGTCACCCTGCTGCCATGCACTGCCTTCTTTAGTGTATCTTTCACACAGCTGCCCAGATAATCTGGTGCTGGGGTCAGGAAGACCTAAGTTCCAATCCAGCCTGAGACACTCCCTAGCTCTATGGCCCTGGACAAGTCACTTAACCCCTCTCTGCTTCAGTTTCCTCAACTGTAAAATGGGGATAATAATACAGTCTGCCTCCCAGGGCTGCTGTGAGGATAAAATGAGGTAATATAGTTGGTAATAGAATTATAATATGATGTAATTATATTATTGTGCTATAATTATATTATTATAATATAATATGCTACCATAATAAAATGAGATAATATAATTGTTGTGAACCTTAGTAGTTATTATAAAAGCCCAGGTATGACCAGTGGTACTCGGGAATCTTTCACAACTCTCTATTGCATCCAGGATGAAACAGAAATTCTTCAGCTTGGGATTTAAAGCACTTGGCTCCAACCTTCTTTTCCAGACTGCTTTCCCTTCACACCCTCGGTATTCCCACCACGCTGACCTTCTCATAGTTCCCTGAACTCAGCATTTCCCCTCTGGACACTGTGATTTGCACAACATGTCCTAAAGTGCTCTTCCTTTTATCACGAGTCCTTCTTAGAATCCTTTTCTTCTGTTGAGATCACCCTGCCTGGAGTCAGGAAGATCTGAGTTCAAATGTGACCTCAGAAACTTACTAGCTGTGGGACCTTGGGCAAGTCATTAACCCTGTTTGCCTCAGTTTCTTCATATGTAAAATGACCTGGAGAAGGAAATGGCAAACCATTCCAGTGTCTTTGCCAAGAAGACCCCAAATGGGGTCACAAAGAGTTGGAACAACTTAACAACTTCCATGAAGTCTTTCCTATCTGTGTCCCCTCCCCACCTCCCACCTCCAGCTTTTGGAGCTGTCTTTTCTCAGATGATCTCATGTTTAGGCGACTGGGTGGTGCAGTGGACAGAACACTGGGGGAAGGAAGTTTGTTTTGGACCTCAGACTTGACTGTCCAACCCAGATTTCCCAAGTTAGACCTCTATTGTCTATTTCATGATGCCCTTCTAATTTTATCATTATGGTGATTTTTTTTCAATCACAATCTCCCTCAGGAATCCATTTGGGGGCCAGAAACTATTTCATGTGCTTGGAGAGAAGCACTGTGTACAATGTCAACAGTAGTAAACGAGAGTCAGGGGGCCTGGGTTTGAATCTAAATTTAGGTATTTCCATTGTCATTGGATCAGAAGTAAAGGACTTGATCTCTCTGGGCCTTGGTTTTCTCATTAGTCAAGCAGAGGATAAAAACTCAGCCTACCTTGGGGTGGGAGGTGCGGGATTTTGAAGGAAACACTTTGTAAACAGCTCTAAAATGGAACTTGTTATTATTTAAGAGTTCATTGGTACTTTCTTTGATTTCCTCCCGGGCTTGAAAGAGACCTCTCTGGGACCTCAGGGTTCCCTCCCCCACTTTCCTTCCTCACTTTGAGAACTGATGTTCCTGGCAAACTGGGGTGGGTGACTGACTGGATATTCTGGAATCCTAAACTAACTTCAGCTAAAGTGGGGAGGGAGTCCTGGGAAGGGCAGGGCAGCTACTCAGGGTGGCTCTAGACTGGATCAGCCTACATGCCTGTGGAGCTCTTAGCAGGTTTCACTTTCCAATAAACAGAAGTCAAATAAGCTGGGGCCCCCACCCCTTACTGACCTCTGGTAACATTTAATAGCCTGTGAACTGATTCAAGGAGAATGAAACAGAATCAGGAAAGCAACAGGTGAAATGACTACAATAATGTCACCCCAAAAGACCATTAAGATGAAACTTAACACTGTAATTTTCACAACTAGTCTTGGCCCTAGAGTAGGTAGAAGGAAATACACCTCCCTCCTTTCACTGGAGAGGTAGGAGGCCTATGGGTGTGGAGTCCTCACTGTCAGAAGAGATCTCAAGTTGATTTTGCCTGTTTTCTTTGTTTCAATGAAATGCTTCTTGAGGGAGATTGGGTGGGAAGAGGAATATCTAGACGAGACAGCACTTAAAGCCCTCTTAATGCTCCCGCTTTCACCTCCATTGTTGGGGTGTAGGGTGTGTGCAGGGAGGACTAGAGCCTCTGGTGTGCGGGGGCGGGCGGAGCCCTTTTCAGGTCTGCTCATCCACCTTTGGGGTCCACCTTTACCCAACTCTCACTTGGGACTCCAAGAAGCTGAAGCACGCCCAGCAGCCACAGCCCGGTAAACAGCCCCGGCAGATGGGCTAGACCAGGGTAAGGCTGACAGGCCTCAGACCTGTTGGTGAGTTACAGGGGTGTCTACCCAAGCAGGTGAAGACTTCCCCTGGTAGAATGGGAACAGTTTGTTCCGGTGGCCACGAAGGTGGCTGGAAAACAGGTGCTATGGAGCTTAGTCAGACATTGAAGATGCCTAGGTCATCCATCCATTGCACTGCCAGCCATCGCCAGTCATCTTGACTTTTGTCCTGCTACTGGATTTCAGTGACTCAGGAAGAGACAGCGAGGCTGAGGACTTTGTACAACTCTGTTTCACTTAAATTCAATTCACTTACTAGTTAAGATAACGCCTTGTGAGACGATTGGTCCTCTTTGAAAGCAAAAGACAAGTGACAACAATCTCCATTGAATCCTATATATCTTGGTTATACATGGCTGCTTGCATGTTGTCTCCCACATTAGACTCTGAGCTCCCTGAGGGCAAGAACTATTTCTTGCCCCCCCCTTTTTTTTGTTATATCCCCAGAGCTCAGTTTAGTGCCTGGCACACAGTAGGTGCTTAAATACCTACTAACTGACTTAAATGCTTGTTTGACTGACTTTTCAATGAAGCAAAAGGCATAATAATGCTTTAAAAATGAAATTAAAAGACATCATTAAAATAAAAATTGTAACAATCTAGCATGTTTTGTTGCTGTTTAGTGGTTTCAATTGTGTCCGACTCTTCATGACCCCTTTTGGGGTCTACTTGGCAAAGATACTGGAGTGGTTTGCCATTTTCTTCTCTAGGTCATTTTACAGATAAGAAAACTGAGGCAAATGGGGTTAAGTGGCTTGCCCAGGATCACCCAGCCAGATTTGAAATTGGGAAGATGCATTTTCCTGACTCCAGGCCTGGCACTCTATCCACTGTGACATCTGGCTGCAGGAATCAGGAAGACCTGAGTTCAAATCCAGCCTCAGACACTTATTAGCTAGTTGACCCTGGGCAAGTCACTTAACCTTCTTTCCTCAGTTCCCTCATCTGTAAAATGGCAAACCACTCTGGTATCTTTGCCAAGAAATCCCCAAAAGGGGTCATGAAGATTCAGAAACAACTGAACAACAGTTTGTTTTTTCAAACTTTCTGAGTCCAGGCCCAGTGCTCCTAGGCATGTAGTTATTAGCAAGCATTTTAAAAATGCCTGCCATGTGCCATTAATAGATCCTTTCATTCATTCATTCAAAAAATTTATTAAGTGCCTCCTATGTGCCAAGCACTGTGCTAAGCAATGGAGATACACAAAGAGGCAAAAGACAGTCCCTGCCCTCAAGGAGCTTACAATCTAATGAGAGAAACAACATGCAAACAGATACATACACAGTGAGCTAAATGCAGGATAAATAGGAAAAAATTAGGCAAGGGAAGGCAGTGGGATTAAGAGCAGTTAGGGAAGACCTCCTGTAGAAGGTGGGATCTTAGTTGGAACTTAAAGGAAGACAGGGAGATCAGCCCCCGCCATCTGGGAGCTGATCATTTGCTATCTAGTCTTGGGCTGTTCTCTGTACTTTTTCTTGCATGCTTTTCAAACTTCTTGAGGTCAAGAACTGACTTTTTCTTTGGTGACCCCAGCAGGATTATAAGTGTAGAGCTGGAAGACTGTTAAATCCAACCCCCTTATGTTAACTGGCAGGAAACTTGGGGTCCAGAGAGATGTCCCCCAGGCTGCGTAAATAGTCCTGTCCTGCCTGACTCTATCCCTTCTCCAGCTGGGTAGAGGTTAATAGCCCATGAACTATTCAGGGAGAATTAAACAGAATCAGGAAAGCAGCATATGAGAGGAGCACCCTGCTCTCTGGTCACAGTTTGGTCATTCAGTGACACTGGACAAGCCACTTCTTCTAATTATCATCATAGCTAGCATTTCTATGGAGCTTTCAAAGATGATCTAATTTGACCCTCACAGCAACTCTGGGTGTGTGTGTGTGTGTGTGTGTGTGTGTGTGTGTGTGTGTGTGAGAGAGAGAGAGAGAGAGAGAGAGAGAGAGAGAGAGAGAGAGTGAGAGAGAAAGAGAGAGATTATTATCCCCATTTTACAGATGAGGAAACTGAGGCTGAGAGAAGGTAAGTGACTTGCCTATTCCACAGGTAGTAAGGGTCTGAAGCTAAATTTGAACTCAAGGCTTTGTTCCAGAACCAGAGCTCGGTCTACTGAGCCACGTCCCACCCTGATGCCTTTTTAGGGTCCAGGGTCCTCCTTTATTGCTGCTGTTTGTGCCTTGTTCTCCACAAGGACCGTGACATCAGGGAGGTGATGCCGTGACTTGCAAGTGAATTGGATTTAAGTGAGGCAGGGCTGTGCAAAGGGACCAGCCTCACTTTCTCCTCTAGAGCCATCTGGGTCCAGTGGTAGCATGTAGACTAGGATGACCAGAGATGCCCCCTCCTCCTTTGTAAAATAAGGGGAGGCAGCAGATCAGACTACATCTAAGGGCCCTGCTGTGACATTTTTTGACTCTAAGAAATGCTCATTGAATTGATTTGAAAAGATACTGGGGTGGGGCAGGGGTGGGGTGGGGGGATCAGGTAGGCACTCCTGTGCCTGGGGGGCATAGTCCGTGTTAGTTTTCATTTATACAAGCATGTTAAGGTTTACCAAGCACTTTACTAGCATTATCTCATAGTAGTGTCATGGCAGTCCTGTGAGGTATGTGCCATTATTATCCCCACTTTACAGAGGAGAAAAGTGAGGCTCACCGACGTGGCTGATTCATCTAGGTTCACGCCTGAGGTGGAATTTGAGTCCAGCTATGTCTGACGCCAACTCCAACTGTCTATTCCCCATGAAGGCAGGTCTACCCTTATTGCATGAACATGCTCCAGTCCCTTCACTAAGTCAGTCAACAAGCATTTATTAAGGGCTTTCTAAGTGCCAGGCACTGTGCTCAATGCTGAGGCTACAAAAGACAAAGGTGAGACAATCCCTGCCCTCAAGGGGCTCACATTCTAATGGGGGAGAAAAGTCGCCAGTGACTGATGAGCAAACGAGATATAGATGGGGTAAATGGGGAGTTATCTCAGAGGGAAGGCTAGACTGGCCTTAGAGGAGACTGAGACAGACTTCCTGCAGAAGGTGGGATTTGAGCTGCTTTGGAGGAAGTGGGGAAGGCTAGGAGGCAGAGCTGTGGAGGAAGAGCGTTCTAGGCTTGGGGGATGGCTGATGCAGGGGCACGGAGTGTCATGAGGAACAGCAGACTGAACAATGTTGTAGGGTAAGAGAGGGCATGGAGGTCATTAAGCTGGGACCCAGTACACTGACCATCCACGAAGACGCTTGGGAGGCTTAGCAGATACAGAGACTAGAGGTGGCAGGAAACACCACAGGAGCCCTGATTGGTCACCCTCTGAGCTGGCTCCTGAGGCATTTGGTTTTGGGGACTCCTCGGTACCACAAGGGTAGAAGGATAGGTTGAGGCTGGAACTTAGCCAGACAACAGGCATGTTCTCATTGAATGTTCTAATACGATGTATTTGAGGTGGAGTGGACAGTGAGCCAGGCCTGGAATCAGGAAGACCTGAGTTCAAATGCAGCCTTAGACACTTACTAGCTGTGTGATCCCGTGCAAGTCACTTAACCCTGCTTGCCTCAGTTTCCTCATCTGTAAAATGAGCTGGAGAAGGAAATGAAAAACCACTCTAATATTTCTGCCAAGAAAACCCCAAATGGGGTCACAAAGTGTCAGACATGACTGAAATATGACTGAAACACAGAAACTAACTCACCAATTCCCAACCATTCAGAGAAAGATCGAGGAAGATTCCTCTATCTCTGATGGAAGATCTCAGAAGCCACGTAGAAGAACTGCTAGGGCTTAGATTCTTAGAATCTAGCCAATACCTCACAGACTCTCAGATTCTTCAAGTCTGGCTAATATGGTGGATCTTTAATAAACCTTGTCTTTGGCTGGGAAAAAAAAAAAGAAATACTAGTAAATGGCATCATCACTGAATCTAACAGCACTTATGCATCACCCGTAGTGGAAGGGTGAGCAGCCCTAAGAAAAATGGAACAATATGGGTGTGTGTAGATCACTAGACTTGGAACAAAGGACTCAACCAGACCAGGGCACTGTGTGACCAGTGCAAGATGCCTTGGATTGTCTGCTGGGCAGCCAGGGGTCTTCAGTCTTGGGCTGGCGTAGTGGATACTACCAGAGTTCTATGTCTGAGGAAGACAAGGAAAAGACGGCTTTCATCTGTCCTGCCAGATCCGACCAGTTTGAATGAATATCCTCAGGGATTTCAGGGCCACCAGCCACTTTCCAAAGGCTAGGGAGAAAGTCTTTAGTGTTAGTGTGAGTGTCCCTGGATGATGGGAGAAGCGAACATCTCTCTCTTATAGTTAATAACTAATTATTGTATTAGGACCAAGGTTTTTCCCCTTTTCTACTTCCTCATCCAGAAACCAACAAGTGTGGGAAATCTGTCTTAGAGATTTACCCAGGCCAAGATCTAAACACACAGACAGTAAACAAAATTCTAAGTTTGGACTCATGGGTATATTCCTGCTCACTGTACTTCCTCACACAGGTCTGGGAAAATGTTGATTCTCTCTATTATCAAGGCAGGTGATATGGAAATTGATGTCTCTTTGACCAAGATTTGAGTGACCTAAGTCACAGCACCCCAAGATAGCCCACCTCCCATTGTGTTAATCAATCAGAGTTGATTAGGCATCCCCTCAGGAACACCTACTCTTCAAAGAGCATATAAACTGTGAGCCCACCACCATGAAGGGTCTTTTGTCTAAGAGAGATGGCCAAATGACCATCTTTTTATTAATAACATGCTGTCCTTATTAATAAAATTATTAAATTACACAGAAGCTATGTCTCTTGTGAACCCCGAATCCCATGAACTCCACAAACCCCAATTTGAAACAGTCTGTTCTAAGAAAAAGACAAACAAAATTGGGGTACACAGTACGTGGTGTCCGTGGTTTAATTTCTTAAAGTGGCTTGACATGCATTGCAGGGGAGCTCAGTCCAAAACTGGGCCCCCCTAAGGGGAGCCAATTCACAACTGGCTCAGTTTGGGATTTTGGGGTGCAGCTTTATATGCCCTTCAAAGAGTGGGTGTTTCCAAGGGGAGACAATCAACCGTGATTGGTCGACATACTAGGAGGTAGGTGGGTTCCTTAGATCACTCAGTTCACAGGGGCCATATATGGCTCACCATCAAAGGAAATACCACCCCCATTCTTGGAAGTCTGTGTCCACCTAAACCTGAGTAGGATAAAATCAATTCTGGCCTGGGTTCGAGTTTGACCAAAATAAGAAGATTCAATGCAATCTCATTGTCAGAGATGTCCTTCTGAACTTTGGTCAGAAGGCTGACAGGGGAAGCTCTGAGTCCCCAGTACACAGATTATCAAGAGAAATCTCGAACCTTTTTAACAATCACAATGCCTTCATTGCCTCTGGTAAGACACTGAGGAAACATGATGGAGGTGTGACTCCTCCACCTGTTGGCTTTTTCCAATCTTTCTCTCCCTTCATCAAACTCTCACTGAAGACACTCTTCCAGGGGCCAGAAGACCAGGATCTCTCCTCTCTCTTCCGGGCTCTTCCCAATAATGCCTCTCACCAGATTAAGTAATCAATCTCCACCAATGAGGAAAGAATTATACAAATGACCTTTGAGCCTCAGATTTTATTCATTTGATTCTGCAGGGAATAGGGAGCTGTGGGATTTTGTGGAGTAGGGGATGACACGGTGACCCGAGCTTTAGGAAAATCCCTTTAGCAGCTTCACCTCAGACTCAGTTTCCTACCCTGCCAAATGGGGACAGATCATGAGGTTCCTACCTCACAAGGCTATTGTGACAGGCCAAAGGAGAGCATGCCAGCTCAGCCATTGACTCCCTGTGTGACCCAGGCAAAGATACTGAAACTGGGCCTTAACCCTGGGCCTCATCGGCAAAAGGATAGGGTGGTATTAGATGACCTCTCACTTCACTTCCAGCTCGAAAACGATGCTGATTCTGCATATCAAACTTCAAAACAGTCAGTTAGGGAGGGGCAGGTAAGTGATGCAGTGGATAGAGTAGCAGCCTGGGAGTCAGGGGGACCTGAGTTCAAATCTGGCCTCAGACACATAACACTTACTAGCTGTGTGACCCTGGGCAAGTCACTTAACCCCAACTGCCTCACTTAAAAAAAAAAAGAACCAGTTAAATATCAGCTGTGATTATTATTGCTTCTAGGGTGAAGCATTAGGCTGTTAGGATGGGGGTGGGGGAGGGGGGCCTGGTTACATAGCCTAAACCAGAATTTCTTAACCTGGGGTTTGTGAAATTGGAAAAAAATAATTATATCTTTCTTTTCGCTATAATGGGTTTACTATATTTTTATTTTATGTATCTTAAAAACATGATCCTGAGAAGGAATGGCCCGACGGATCCAGGACATAGAAAAGGTGAAGAAATCTTGGCTTAAGAGGACCCCAGGACAGGACTCCTGGGGCCAAGAGAGGAAGGGTGGGTTGGGCTTTATTTGCCAAGGCTCTTCTATGAAAATGGGCCTATTTTTAAACCTGTACCTGGGGCCTCATGGGGAGTTACCTTTGCCTCTTAGCCTGATGTGAATCCAAGGTCCACACGGGGTGGGGGAGGAAGAAGGCAGACAGCGGCTCCTGCTGAGTGAGTCACCTTAGAAACCTCTCCTGGGTGGTCAGACCAGTTGGTCTGTTGAGCTGTTGCTTCCCTCTTTGACCCTGCAGAGTCTGACAGTGCTAGAACTGCCTGGGCACCGGGCCTGGCAGTCTGGAGAAGCCCGGAGGTAGGCCTGGCTCTGCCTTCACTCACTGCGTGATCTTGGGCAGGGTACTGGCCACTTCCCTTTTTGTGGGCCTCCTTTAGAGCTGTAACTGGAAGGATTCTGCTTTTGGTGGTTTTTTCGGTCCCATCTTGTGATTTTATTTTTTAAGGGAACTTCCTCTGACAAGAAAGTCCTAATGCCAGTACATGGCAACTTGTAGTCTTGGAGGGGTGGGAACCCTGTGGCATTGAGGCCACATGTGGCCCTCGAGGTCCTAGATTCAATCAAAGGGCCGAACCAGAGCTCTAAGGGGAACTTAAGAGACCCTTGAGTTCAATTAGTTTATTTTATAGAAGGGGGTAGAGGCAGCTAGGTGGCTCAGTGGATAGAGTACTGGTCCTAGAGTCAGGAGGACCTGAGTTCAAATCTGGCCTCAGACACATAACACATACTAGCTGTGTGACCCTGGGCAAGTCATTTAACCCTACTGCCTAGCCAAAAAAAAAAGTCAAATATTTTATAGAAGTGGGTTTATTGTTGAGTGGTTACAGTTGTGTCCAACTCTCTGTGATCCCATTTTTGGGGTTTTCTTGGCAGAGATAGAGTGGTTTGCTGTTTCCTTCTCCAGCTTATTTTACAGATGTAGAAACTGAGGCAGAGTTAAGTGACTTGCTCAGGGTCACCCAGCTAGGAAGCGTCTGAAGCTGGATTTGAGCTAAGATCCTCCTGATTCCAGGTCTGGCACTCTGTCCACTGCCCTATAGATATAGGACTGAGGCCTAGAAAAGTGAGATAATTTGCCTGAGGTGGAAGAGGCAGGAAGTGGAATTCAAACCCAGGTCTTCTGTTCCCAAATCTCTAGCTCTCTATCCCCATGTGACACTGAACTTGGAGCCAAAACAATTGGGCTGTTTGGGGGAGGGGCTTGTGACTGGGCTCTCTGCCCCTCTCTTGGGGCCCATCTTCCCCTTTCAAACATCCACTGAGGCAGAGCCCGAAGGAGAATTCCAGGGCAAGGGGACTGTGGTTTCTAGAACCGTCATAGAGAGAAAGCATGCCCCCTGCATGTTAGCACTTGGGCAAAGCCCAGACTGTCCCACCCTTGTTGCAGTCTGTATGAAGAACGTTTAGCTGAGTCTCCAAGTTCCTTCTGGCTCTAATTTTCTATTGTTTTAAGAGCACTGTCCTTTCTCCCTTCTGGGAAGAACAGATCTTATCAATAAATATAGACTTCTGTAGCTGGTGGCTATAGCCTAGCCCTCTCTTTCAAGTCCTCTGCTACTGGTAGGAGTAGAAACCTCAGTCCCTGCCCTTAGCCAATTGACAAGCATTTATTAAGTGTCTACTGTGTACCAGATAGTGTGCAGATACAGCTGGGGATGCATAGAAAAAGCAAAAACAGTTCCTGCCCCCAAGGAGCTTACGCTGCAGAGGAGACAACATCTATATGTCAGGATAGACCAGCTAAAAGCAAAGCCACTAGGAGGTGACCTTAGAAGCAGATAGCATCTGCAGCTGGGGAGACCAGGAGAGGCCTCTGGAGAACACCTTACTTAAGCTGAATCTTAAGGGAGAAGGATTTGCCTTATAGCCCTTGAACAAAATAACAAACATAGGCAGAAAATAATGACATGTGAAACTGTGAGTGGTATAGACTCTAAACCTCTAAAGAGGAAGACATGGATGAGGATTCTTACAATGCCTTGTTGAGTGGTTACAGTTGTGTCCAAGCACCCCCTTCCCGTTCCCCCAGCTGCTATTGCCTAATCAATTAATACATTTGAATAAAGATTAATGCTAATCTCTCCCAAAACAACTCTGAATTTATTTTGTACCTGCTTATATGGGTGTATGTTACCTCCCCAGATAGAATGTAAGTTCCTTCTGAGTAGGGATTACAATTCCATTTGTTTTGTTTTGGTTTTGTATCCCCAGCACCTCCCTTAGCGCCTGTCAGTCATAGGCATTTAAAATGCTTGTTGATTAACTAGAGTGGTTAGGAAAGGCATTGTGGCGACAGAGACTTATGCTGAGCAGAAGAAGAATATGGATGTAAGCTCAGCAGGGCAAGAGAAAAAGGAATACTGATTTCTGAGTTGCTTTAATCAACACTGGGCAATATATTTCTGGAAGCACATGAAACAACCACTTCCATTCTTGGGGAAGACACTGACATGGCTCGATTCTGTGAAAGATGAAAACTGAGGAATCAAGGGGACCAAAACAAGAAAGAATGGTAACATCCTGGGCAGCAGAAACCACCTGCATGTCTGTCCAAGGTAGGACGCTGAGCTTCCCGAGGCCACAGCTGGCTTTGCTATTGTTTGGCGTATGATGAATACCTCAGGGCTCTGGTTATCCTTGGAAGCAACCACTGTAACTCTTGGCTTCTAATCAGATCAGCTGCCTGGCCCTAGCCAGCATCTCTCTAGGGCATCTGGGGCAAGAGGTTTGGAAAAACACATCAAAACACATCTGCCATCCTGGCAAATCACTATTTAATGCACCAATCAAGCTCCCAGGGCTGCCCCAGGAGAGGGAAGGGGTGAAGAAAGCAGTGAAAGCAACTGGAAGCAGACTCTAAGAGAGGAGATGTGTCTTTGGAGAAAGCTTGGGGGATTCAGCTACAAAAAGGCAATTTAGCAAAGAGAACGAAAGATGGGACTAGTCAATGCTGGAGGGGCTGAAGGAAGAGGGGCACACCGATACGCTGTTGCTGGAGCTGCCAATTGGTCCGATCATTTTGGAAAACAACGAAAACAATTTGGAATTATGCTTAGAAAATAACTAAAATGTTCCAGACTCCACAGCATGGCATCATGGACAGAATGCTGGCTCTTGGAATCAGGAAGTCCTGGACTTTCTCAGATACTTGCTAGCTTAGTCAAGTCATTGTGATTCTCTGGGTGTCAGTTACTCATATGTAAAATGAGAGGATTGTACTAGAAGTCCTTTAGGGTCTCTTCCAGCTCAAAATCTATTATCTATGAATGAATAAGTGAATTTTAAAAGCATTTATTAAGCATTTACTCTATATTAAGCACCATAAATGCAAATAGAAAAATCAAAGACTTTGTTCTCAGGAAGCTCACATTCTAATTGGGGGAGACCTCTGCAGGGCAGATGGCAAAACCCAGAAGTCTTAAATGTGCATTTGTGGGTCATGTGGCAAGGCCGGAAGGTCTTTAGTTTATGTAAGTATATCAATAAGTACTTCTGTGACCCTCTGATCTATTGATCCCGTTGGTAGGCATGTACCTGAAAAAGATGGAAGACGGAAAGAAAGGCTCCATCTATACCAAAATAATCACCTAGTACTTTTTGCAAAGAACAGCAAATGAAACAGATGTACGTTGATTGTGGAACGGCTAAACAAATAGAAGTACATGAATGAAGTGGAAGATCGATGTGCCTTTAAGAATTGATGAATGTGAGGAATTTGTAGAAGCATGGGAAGACTAATACGAATTGACGTAAAGTGAAGGCAAAGTAAATAGAAAGAGCAATAAAATGAAAATGAGCACCATGAAATTACGAGCATGGCCCCAGAGAAGTTGGGAAAATGCAGCCCCCTCCCTTCTTTGTAGAGGTGAGTGGCTATAGGTGTGGAGTATTGTGTCTATAGTTCTTGTGTTGTTTGACTTTGCTGTACCCCCTCATTTTATTCTTTTTTGTTCTTTGCTACAAGGGATAGTTTATTGGAAGGGGAGGCAGGAGACATCCTCAAAAATAAATATGATATAACAAAAATGGCATTAATAAAAGTAAAATTTTAAAAAATGATCAGTCAATTTATTGGCCTCTGGGTGGTTTAGTAGATAGAATACAGGGCCTGGAGTCAAGAAGATTCGAATCCAGCCTTACATACTCACTAACTGTGTGTCCCTGGGTAAGTCACTTAACTTCTGTTTACCTTAATCTACCAGAGAAGGAAATGGCAAGCCACTCCAGTATCCTTGCCAAGAAAACCTCATGGACAGTATTGGTGCGCCATGGTCCACAAAGAGTCAGACATGACTAGATAACTGAACAACAACAACGAAGCATTTATTAAGCACCTACTGTGTGCCAGGTACTCTCATAAGGAGCCACTGAATTGTACGAGAGTAGAACCAAGGAAGGGTGTGTGTGTGTGTGTGTGTGTGTGTGTGTGTGTGGCGAGGGGAGTGTTCCACTACAACCAGACTGAGAACTCCTTAAGGACAGGCATCATGCCATACTTCTGTATAGTGGATACAATATCTGATTTTAATCAGGAAGACCTGAGTTCAAGAATTCTCCAGAGGAAGTGCATATTTTATGGAGAGACAGACAGTACAGTACAGTGGTAAGTGAATCAGATTTGGGGTCAGTGAACCCGAGTTTGAATCCCGGCTCTGCCCTGTGTGACCTTGGCAAACCCCTCAACTTCTCTGAATCCAAGATCCCTCCTCTGCAAAATAGGGTTGATACTAGCACATACCCCAAGGCTGTTGTGAGGTTCAAATGAAATAAGATAAATAGGGAGGTTTGAAAAAAACCTGAAAATGCCATAAAAACGTTCTTTGTTTTCGGTCTGGACCTGTGATTTTTATCACAGGGAAATTACAGGGAGGGAAATTCCAAGATGGAAACTTTCTCCCTAGATTCCAACCTCAAATTCTCTGTAATTTATAGTCTGAGAAAAATGGCTTCAGACCACAAGTGACTAGCCCCACAGCCATTCTGTGCCAGAGATAGAGACCTGAACCCAGATTATGGAAATACCAAGGCTGTCCCTTCACCCACCGAGAAGCCACCGTGCCACTCATATAAATGTCAGGCCCTACTCTATCCCTCCGTGGCACTGGGGATGGGCCTGGGAAAGGCAGTCTGGACTGAGACAAAAGACTTGGGTCTGAATCCGGACTCCACTGCATTGCTTGTTACCCTCCTGGAGCCCTAGTTTCCTCAGCTCTGAAACAGGGATGATGTAAAGGAAGCTGGATGTGATTCGAACCCCTCTCCTGGCTCAGTGCATACAGCCATAGCCACAGAATGTAGTCACAGGGGATGAGGTTTTTTTTTGTTGTTGTTATTTTGTTTGTTTTGGAGGTGGGGATGAAGTTTTGATGTGTTAGCAAGATGTAACTTGCTACGAAAAGTGTATGAACACCATTCTGGCTGAGGCGTCTCAACCCTGGACTATAGCCACAGCTTTCTGATTTTCTCCCCGCCTAATCCACTGTAATCAGTCCTCCACTCAGCTGTCAAGCTGATCTTCAAGTGCTGGTCTGACCACGTCACCCACTGCTCAGTAAACTCCAGTGGGTCCTCCGGAATCAAACATACAATTCCCTGTCTGGTGTTCGAAGCCCTTCAGAACCTGGACCCTTTTTGGATTAGATGGCTGGGCACAGAGTTAGGAAGACTTGAGTTAAAACTTGGCCCCAGATACTTGCTAGCTGTGTGGCCCTGGGCAAGTCACTTAACTTCTGCTTGCCTCAGTTTCCTCAGCTGTAAAATGGGGGGTAATAAGAGCACCTATCACCCAAGGTTGTTGTGAGGAACAAAGTGCCTGGCATGGTGCCTGGCACACAGCAGGTGCAGAGACTCTCCCTTTCTCTTCTTACCCTTCCAGTCTTCTTATACCTTCCTCCGTCAGCCAGGCACTACCTCACTGCCCTCGTGATTTGGTGATACAACATGCACAGCTGTACCATCTCCCAACCCGGGCACTTTCACTGACTGTCCTCCATGCCATGGAATGCTCTCCTTTCCCTCATCTCCTCTCGTTGGCTTCCTTCAGGACTCCGCTCCCATCTTATCAGAAGTCTTTCCTGACCCTTCCCCACTCCTTGGAGCTAATGTCTTCTGGTTTGTTCATACTTACCTGGATGTGGTCTTCCCCATTAGACCATAAGCTCCAGGTCCAGTCTTTCGCCTTTCCTTTTTGTATCTCCACGGTTTGGTACAGTACCTGCCACGTAGTAGGTGTTTTAATAATGAACATGCTTCTTGACTCGATAAGGGGATCGACTTAATCGGCTGAGCAAACCTTAGCAATACCACTGGAGGCTTTAAATAGCTAAGCCCAGGGTGAATTTCAGTAGGCGCACTTGCAAGCCAGAACCCGTCCCGGAAGGATCATAAGATCATAAATTCAGACCTGGCCTTAGGAGACAGATCCCTGCAGGGGGAAGGAATGAATTTCTTTCTTCTTCCCATCCCCCACTCCCTCCATTGGTCATATAACTTTGAAGGGGAGCTAATAGATCAATAAAAGACAATGTATCCAGTGAGGAGGCAGACACAGATACAGAGTGGCAAGGGAGGCAGCTGCTTCAAGGAGCATGATCCCTGGCAGCCTAAGAAAAGAGCCAGCTATGGAAACAACTAGTCTCTGGGAACCCAGATGAGCAACCAGCCCAGCAGAGGCACTGTACCCAAGAGGAAGTGCATGAGGACTCTGTGAAGAGAGAAAAGCCTTCCAGGCCTTGGTGTACCAGGAGTTGAATTTCCTTTGCCATGCACATAAACTATGTCTGTGATCCACTACTGTTATATTCTGTTTGCTATCACCCTTCCTATGGGGGAGTGTGCCCAGATTTATGGTGGTTAGGGATATTGGGAGGCAGCACGGGCCAGGCAAGTCAAACCACCATCACCACCTTGGTCACCGTCTCCCCTCAGAACCTGATGGGGACTGCCCAGGACCCTGAACCTAAGAGCCTTGAGAATGGCAATGCTTCCTGCCCAGTACCCTCAGCCATCATCCTGGGAAACAACTCTGGCAGAGACACAGCCTGGTGATTGCTCCTGCAGGTGCTACAGTCCCAGCTACTTTCAGCTGCTCAATCAGTAAACATTTATTAAGCACCTACTGGGTGCCAACCACTGTGCTAAGTGCTGGGGATACAAAGAGAGGCAAAAGATCTCTGCCCTCGAGGAGCTCCCAGTGGCGAAAGATCACACAGAAACAGACAGAAAAGGAACTCTTTGCCCCCAAAGTCCTTGATACTGTGAGACGGTTCTACATCAAAAACTAACACACTTTCATCAGTGGAAATGACAGAGATATTGACATCTACATCTTAAAGACTGTGGAACCTTTCCATCAGACTTGCTGCAGAAACCTTCCTTAAGTGCGGTCTTCTTCGCTATTAGAATGGGAGCTCTTTCGGGACTTTTCTATTCCTGGTGCTTTACACTTAATAAGTGCTTAGTAAATGCTTCATTCATGCATATATCATCTTAGTAAATGCCTTTGCTAAGAGTTGAGTTTACGGAACATTGTTAATGGGAAGCACACCGGTGGGGACCCCTCAGCTATAATGTTAGAAATAGCCATGTACAGGGTACCCTAGTATTCAAATCTGGCCTCAGACGCTGGACACTTACTAGCTGTGTGACCCTGGGCAAGTCACTTAACCCTGATTGCCTCACCAAAAAAAAAAAGAAAAAAGAGTTAGTACAATTGCCCTAATTGTTGCTGGAGGCTGGTCGGAAATGAGCTCACATTAAAGGGATCCCTTTGTAAATTGTAAAGAGCAATAGATTTGTCAACTGGCATTTTTACTATTGCTTCCTCATTAATGTAACTTGCATGGAAAACTCATTTGCAGAGGAGAATGTGGGAGAATTTATTGTGGAAGGGAAAACACTCAAATATAAATAGCCTCAGGTCTGTTAAAAGGAAACTGGCCCAATCCTATTTCTGTGACTTTGGGTGATTGCTTAATCTCCCATGGGGGCCACAGTTCAGCCTCGGTGATCACCAGTCATCTCTCCATTCCACTTTGGGGAAGCACTCCCTCCTTGGGCCTCAGTTTCCCCAAATGTAAAATCAGGAGGCTGCTCTATTAGGCTTCCGCCAGCTCTAGAATTCTGACAGTTGGCATGGCCGGGGGTGGGGGGCAGTGAAGGATGACGTCAGATTCCTGTTACCGAGCAGGAAACTCTCCTGCCCTCCCTTCCTTGGCTTGAACAGCACAAAGCACACAGTTGTCTGGCACAGGCACCAGCACACACACAGAGGGCCTCTCTCTTCCCTCCAAGCTAGTATCTAATTCCCTTTTGACTAGTCTGGAGCACCGGGGCTCAGCATAACCCACCCATGTTTGCTAAGGGAAGGTCTATTCCACTGGCCTTGGTCCCACCTTCCCTCCAGGGAAGAGTGAGTCCCTGTAGGTGAGGACACAGCTCAGCTCAGCCCTGGTACTTCTCAGGAGGAAGGCCTGCTGATTGCATGGATCACAAACCCACATCCTGCCCAGCTCAGCAGCCTCTGCCCAGAGACATCAAGGCAACAGAAGGAAATTAAAAGGGGATTGGGGGGTGAGGGAGCGGTCAGTGCTTCTAGCTCAGGGAAGCTAGAGGAGAGAATGTCTGGCCAAATTCCAGAAAAAGGTGAAAAGGGTGGTGGGGGTGAGGAGGAATCTCATTATGTGGTAAGACAGAGATGTTTGGATAGCCAAGCCAGAGTCCCTAAGTCACGGGTTATGGCAGCTAAGTGGTACAACAGGAATCAGAAAGACCTGGATTCAAATCCTGCCTTGGACACTTCCTTAGCTGTGTGATCCTGGGTAAGTCACTTCCCCCCTCAGACCCAGGTCACTCATCTGTAAAATGGGGACAAGAGCACCTAATTCACAAGGTCCTTGTGAGGAAAGCACTAGGTAAATGTTCGCTCCAGGTACCAGCTCTGGGATATAGGGAGAGCCAGAGGGACCGGGGATCCAGCCTCTGCTACATAGAAAAGCAGTGTGTGACCTGGAGTAGGTTACTTCCGCTCTGCAGGCTTGTTTCCTTGTGTATAAAACGAAGGGCCGTGGATGGACTTTACGGTCCCTTTCAAACAGCTGGTGTTGCCTTTGGCCTCTGTTTACTTATCTGGAAAACAGAGAGGATGAGAGCACCCACAGGAAGGGAAAGGGCAGGGAAAATAAGCATTTATGTGTGCCAAGCTTGTGCTAAGTGCTTCACAAACATTATCTTATTGGACCCTCACAACATTGCCGTGTTATTATCCCATTTTACAGCTGAGGAAACTGAGGCAAACAGGGTGTAAGCTCAGGATCACGTGGCTAGTTAGTGTCTGAAGCTGGATTTGAACTCAGGTCTTCCTGACTCCAGGTCCAGGGCTCTAACCATAGCACCACCTGACTTAGCATATGGTCCCTTGGGAGCCTGCCAGGCTGAGTGTGGCTGCCAGGAGAAAGGCCCGGGCACAGGAGAGGGCAAGGCTGATGTGAAGGTCGGAGAAGTCTTAGGAATCCAAGGGCGTTCCAGGAACACCAAAGGGAAGGGGGCGGGGAAAGCTCCATGAAAGTTCCCTGTTTTATTAACAAACCCGAGTCTCATAGAGGCAGGCAGACCCACACCATCACATACACAACTGGAGCTAAAATGATGGGGAAGCCGCCAGCTGGCAGGGCCCTACCCAGGAAAGGCAGGCCTGGCACAGGATGCAGAGCCGAGGGTCCAGGGCCCTGTTCTCCTCAGCTTCTGAAGCCTTTGGGGATGGAAATGCTGTGGAGAGAAGGGGCCGGGGCGCTTCATAATCTCGCTCACAATGGGAAGAAGAATATCCCACTATGGCTCAGATGCCCTTGAGCTCCCCAGCAGAGAGTGCCCAGGCGTGACTGCCTTAATTCCAGGGAAACACACGAGGCCAGGGCCCAGGAGGCACCTGTGGAGCCCAGGGGAGGGCTGCTGGCCCCATCAGCCACCCCTCCAATCAGGAACCTACAGGGTGGAGCCGAGGCAGACGCAGAAGGCAGCTGGTGGCTAGAGGAACAGAGGTGTACTTTATTGAGAGGAGGGCTCCTCCAAGGGTTTGGAAAAAGCCCGGAACCAGGCCCAGCCTCCCCTGACCCTCCCAGCAACCCGACAAACAGAGAACAGAACATCACCACCAAAAGACCAGCAAACAGAGGAGAGCGAAGGAGGAGGGGAGGCTGCCAGCTGGCAGGGACAGGGAGCCTGAAGTGCTGGAGATGGGTGCCAGCCATCAAGGCAGTGCCATGGCCTGCCGTCTGGCCCCTCACTCCCCAGGATTAAGGTTCATTGTGGTTCACAGTGAGACTGGCTTGGCTTCAGCGGCACGGAAGGGAGGAAGACACTAAGGATTTCCCCCTTACTCCAGCCTGGCCCGACCCTGTGGCCCACCTCCTCTGACCCTCCTCTCCTTCACTCAACAGGCAGGGGGTAAGGGCATAAAGGGAGTAGAGCTGGCCCTCCGACCCTGAGGCGCCTGGGAGGGATTCAGCTAGCTGGGCCTCCTCTGCCATTTGAGGGCGGGGGTGGGCAGGTGGCAGACGCTAACTCTCCACAGCTACCACCGGCCTGTTTCCCAGCGGGGAGGATGAGTCACTCTCAGCTCCCAGGGGGAATGGAGGTTTGGGGAATTTCTCATAGGACTGCCCCGAGTCTTTCCTAGCTATTCGATGGAGAAATGATTTTTTTTTTTGAAGAACAATCAGAAGCTGCATGGGGCTACACTCGGCTGGACCCAAGGATTGAACCCCGGGGACAGCTCTGCTTCAGAATGGGTCTCTGACTCCCCAGGAAGCGCCTGCGCAGAGGGACCCGCCAGTGCAGCACTAGGTGGGCCGCCAGGGCGGAACTACACGGACCTGCCTCCTCCCCCAGTGACCCTAGGACTCAGGCAGGGATGCGGGCCGGGCCAGAGAGAAGAGGGGGGTGGCACTGCCTGGTAAGGGAGGGAGCACACCTCCGGCTTTCTGCTAGGAGCCCAGCCTCGAGGAGCCAGGAGGAGGAGGGGGCCTGTCTTCTGTAGAGGTGGGGAGGGGAGCATGAAGCGGTAATGTGCTCAACTAGTAAACAGGCTTTGCCCTCCAGGGCATGGTCTTGAGCCTCTGTCTTCAAGTGAGACGCGCCCCAGGTCCCAGCAGGCTCTGGGCTGGGCTGCCCGGGGCCTCCCTCCGGGGCTTCTGCCAGCTCAGGCATTGCAGCCCCGTTCCCAGCCTAGGCTGGGGATGGGGGGAAGAAGGAAGAGGGCTTCACGCCTTGTGCACCTCGTCGTGCCCGTCCGGGGGCTCCTTGCGGCTGGAGGGGAAGGGTTTCATCTCCTGTTGGCTGCCCCCACCCCCTCCACTGTCATCCTCTGTGTCCATTTCCAGTCCGAGGATCTGCCGCTGAACCAGCTTGGCGTAGAGACCGCCCTGGGTCAGCAGCTGCTTGTGGGTCCCCTGTTGCACCACACGCCCCTTGTCCAACACAATGATGCTGTGCGCCTTCTCCACGGTGCTCAGGCGGTGGGCAATGATCAGGACTGTGTGCTTCTGAAGGTTGCCGTGGATTGCCTGCTGGATCTGCAGGACAGAGAAGGGGATGGCGGGATGGGGCAGGATGGTGGGCACAGTGGGCACAGAGCTGCGATCCTGGCCCCGAGTTCACAAGCCACAAGATTGGGTTCCCTTCCCTGGACCTCACATCCATCACCTCTTCTCCTGGACCCCAGAATCCCAGAATCTGAGAATGGGAAAGAATCTCGGTGGCCCATGAACCCAACCCATGTCCAAAGGGCTCCCCTCGCTGGGATGTCCCCAGGAGATTCTCGCCAGCCTCTGTCCGAAGGCTTCCCGGCAGGAGGAGCCCCCCCCCCCCGCCCCGGAGGCAGGTCAGATCACTCCTGGACGGCTCTGACCTCTAGGAAGTTCTTCCTGCCTCAGTCTGACTCTGCAACCTTCCAGCACTGGGCTGGTTGTGTCCCTTAGGGCCGAGCAGCACAAGGTGCCTCCCTGCTCATGACGGCCTTTCAGATGTGTCCCTCCCCAGCGTCCCTAATCACGCCCAGATCCTTTAACCAATCCTCTCAGGCCACGCACCCAAGGTGCCACCCTGCTGGCCGTCCTCCTCTGGATGCTCTCCATCTTAGCAATCTCTTTATTAAGCAGTGGGGCCCAGAACAGAACACTCCAGCTGAGGTCTGGCAAGGGCAGAGGACAGTCGGACTAACCCCCTGCCTATTCCTAAAAGCTGTGCTACTCCTAATGCAACCCAAGAATAGACTTGCTTTTGGCCAATACCACTGGTTCATCTTGAGCCTGTGGTCCACTTAGACCCCAAGATCTTCAGAACTCTGGCACATCATTTCTCCCTTGTCCTATGCTTATGAAGCTGATTTTTTTTGGACCCAAGTACAAGACTTTACATTTATCGTTACTGAATTTCGTCTTCTTATATTCGGTCCAATCATCTAGCCTGTCGGTATCTTTTTGGATTTTAACTATCATCTACCGTATTAGCTATCCTCCAGGCCATTAAATGCCCTGTATTTAGAGCTGGAAGGGACTTTAGAGATCTGGTCCAACCCCTTCATTGTACAGAAGGGGAAACTGAGTTTAAGGGAAGCTGGGTAACTTAGGAGCACGGATCATGGATCTAACACTGGAATAACCCTCAGAACCATTTAATCCCATCATTTAACTCCTGAGGAAAGTGAGGCTCTAAGAGGTGAATGATTTGCTGAAGATCACAGAGCCAGCTGCATGTCAGAGGCGGGACCTGTCACGGTGTCTTCCAGATGCCAAGTTCAGCATCTATCTAGCACACCGTGCTGCCTCTCTTAGTCCCAACCCCCCCCCATGCCAAGCTCAGCACCTATCTAGCACACCATGCCGCCTCTCTTAATCCCTACCCCCCCATTTCACAGTTTGGGGAAACTGAGGCTCAGAGAGGTGAGGGACTTGTTCAGAGTCTCAGAGCAAGTCAAGGACCATCTTCTTCCAGCCCATCTAATTGCTAAGTGTCCCCAGGCAGGAGGGCCCGCCCCAGAGCAGCCTTCCTCCTGCTGACCTCCCAGCCCCACCCCCTGCTCCCACCTACCAGGTATTCGCTTTCTGCATCCAGGGCACTGGTGGCTTCATCCAGGATGAGGACAGGCGGGTTCCGGACCAGGGCTCTGGCCATGGCGACTCGCTGCTTTTGACCGCCGGACAGCTGGGCTCCCTTTTCTCCAGTCTCTGTGGCAGGCAATAAAGTTGGCTCAAGATGCAGGGAACAGATCAGGGCTTTCCCCACGGGGCTGGAGCAAACAGTGAAATCCTGACAGTGGCTGAGGGGTGGCCCCCGCTGTCTCTGTGACTCTCCCCGCCCACCACCACAGGCAGCAGCCTCCAGGAGTCCCTTCCAGAGAAGAAAGTGGCAAGTTAAAGCACCTTGATGGTCCCCCCCACCCCCTGCTCCCCCTCCTCTTGGGTGTTCACAAGAGGTCTGTGATCCACCTGACTGGGGAAGGGCTGAGTACATATGGTCCATCACTATGTTACTGCTGTACATGAGGAATTCAGAGAAGCATGGGAAGACTTAGATGAACGGATGCAGAGTGAAGAGAGTAGAGCCAGGAGCAACGCAATGACTAAAAAACGTACATGGAAAGGGCAGCATAAAACAGAATTCTGCCTAATTATGATGACCCAGCTTGGCCCCAGTGAAGAAGTGAGAAGATTCACCTCCAAACTGGAAAGACTTCTATGAACAGATACAGAGTGAAGCGAGCAGAACCAAGAGGACAATGTATACTCTGAAAGACTGAAGGACTCTGATCAGTGCAGTGACTAGCCATGATTAAAAAGATGGAGGATGAAGCAGAGAAGTGATGGACGCAGGCTGGAGAATGAAACAAATCTGGGGATGTGTCCAATATGCGAATTTGTTTTACTTGACTATGAACGTTTGTCATGAGGGCTTTTGAAGAGGGTTAGGGAGAGGAGAGAAGGAAGGAGAGGCGGAGGAGGAGGAGGAGAAGGAGAAGGAGGAGAAGGGAGGAAAGAAGAGGAGAGGAAGGAAAAAAGAAAAGAAAGCGGAAGAGAGAAAATATATACTCACTAACTGCAAAAAATTATAAAATTTAAATTTAAAAAATGAACATAAAAGACCAACATAAACAGCCCCAAATAAAAAACTTCAGCCGCACCCCTTTGCAGCAGTGGGGGGAGTAGGGGGAGAGGTGGAGAACACGACATACACTGTCAGATTCAGCTGATGGGTGGGGTAATTTTGCAGAACTGTTTTCCCCTCCTTTCTTAATTTTTGTTACAAGTGATGACCAGCTGGGTAAGGGAAAGGGAAGGCTATGTTCAGAAATGGAGATAGCATGAAAAAAGCCATAAATAGAAAAGCCAAGAAAAGAATTTGGCAAGAATAAGCCCAGCTGACATCTCTATGCTGCTTCTGGACATTATTTTGTTGGGTCTTTGTGACAATCCTATGAGGCAAGTGCTACAGGGTTATCCCGATTCACTGACCAAGAAACTAAGGCTCCAAAAAGTCAATTCAATGCAATAAACACCTAGTAAGTGTCCAGTGTGTGCCAGAGCCTGCGCCATGTGCTGAAGAGACACAAAGAGGCCAAAGACCATCCCTGCCCGCAGGGAGCTCACAGTTTGATGGATTGAGTCAAAAGACTTGCTCCTAGTCACACAGCTGGTGAGTGTCCAGGGCAGGATGTGAATGCAGCCCATACTCAGAGAAGTTCTACTGGGGAATCTCCAGTGTCAGGAGGGAAAATATTCTTTAGGCATGAAGGCGTTCTCGGCATGCTTTGTGTATGTGCGTGCGTGTGTGTGTGTGGCCTTGCCACCCCTCACGGACCATACCTGTGCCATAGCCATCCTGCAGCTCCATAATGAAATCATGAGCATTGGCCTTCTGGGCGGCCTCTACCACCAGCTCGAAGGGTACCGAGGGCAGCCCGTAGGAGATGTTGTCCGTGATGGAGCGAGCAAACAGAACGGGCTCCTGACTCACCAGGGAGATCTGCATGGGGGGGCAAGGGGGCAGCAGAGGAAGAAGAGATGAGGATGACAGACAGCTGAGTTGGAATCCCTCCATCCTATTCCATCCGACCAAAAACCGACTCCGGGGAGCTTGGAAAGCTTATAAACTGTAAGTCAACTCAAGCTGTCCCTAGTCTAACGGTTACGCCAATACATTAATTAATCAATAAGCATGTATTAGGCACCTACGATGTACCAGCAGCCAGACATACAGCTCACTCAGCAATTTAAGCCCTGCTCTGCGTTAGGCACTACACTACGTACTGAGGCTGCAGCGCCATAAACAAATCGGTCCTTGCCATCAAGAAGCTTGCTTTCCATCGAGCATCGCAAGGCCAAGGTCCTAGCAGCCCCGTTGGCCACTGCCCAGAGGACCCCAGCCTACCTACCACTCTGTGCAGGTACTTGTGTTCGTAGGAGCTGATGGGCTGCCCGTCCAGCAGCACCCGACCCTCATCCACAGGGTAAAAGTTCTCCAGAATATTGACACAGGAGCTCTTCCCACTCCCTGAGGGCCCCACGAGGGCAGTCACCTTCCCCGGGGAGAGGGTGAAGGAAACATTCTGTAGGAGACAGAGACACAGTGCTCAGGCTCTCCCCCTGCCCACTCTGACAAGCGGTCTTCCTGAGACTTCCAGGGATGAGCCTTTCCCAACCCTGAGGCATCCTGAGGCACTTCGGGGCGGCTCCCACTGTGCTTCCTGGCACCCAGCCTGAACTGGACGCTTCCCAGGCCCCACCAGTTGCTCCTGGTTCAGCCCTCTGGGGCCAAGCAGAACACCATTAACCTCTCCAATGCTTGAAGACGACTCTTGTGCCCCGCCCCTCCCACACCTATGTAGCCCCTTCTCTACGCTCAATGTCCCAGTTCTTTCAACGGTTTCTCACGTGGCAGATGTGAGACCCTTCTCCATCTGACCGTCCCCTGAATATTCTCCAGCTCGCTGCCCTTCTTAAACCGTGATGGCCAGAACTGAACATGACTCTAGATCTGGTCTGACCAGAGCAGAGAACAGTAAAATCACTGCCTTCTTGGGCCTCTTCACCACGACCCTCTCAATGCAGCCTGACTACCATAGCACACAACTAACTGAAACTGAGTGTGCGGGCCACTAAAACCCTGGGATCTTTTTCAGACAAACTGCTACCTAACCATGCCTCCCCATCTTGAACTTCTGACATTGGTTTTTTAAATCCAAGCTGAAGACTTGACCTTGATACTTGGTGAATTTGATTCCACTGGTTTAAGCCCAACGGTATAGCCTGGCATCCAGGGATAGCTCTTCCCTCCCAGTGCTGGGTCACTTTTAGGACCCTCAGTGCTTAGGAAATCTGGGAGCCTCTCTCCCTACTTCCCAACATCCCCCTCTCCCCAGGCCAATGTTTCTGAGCCCCCAGGCTCTCTAAGGTCTTGAAGGCCCAGGCCTCTTCATCATCAGCCAGAGGGCCCTGCTTCTGCCTGGGCGACACTGCTCTCTTCTGACTCTGCCCATCTCCTTCCTAGACAGGGGTGGCCAAACCGTGCAAAGTGCCGGGGCTGGAAGAGACCTCAGAGATTGTCTGGGCCATCCCTGTCATTTTCTGGAGGAGGAAAAGACCATCCAAACCAAGAAGCGTGCATTAAACACCGACTGTGTGTAAGGTGCTGAACTAGCTGCTAGGGATACAAAGATAGAGGGACAGATGGTCTTGTCCTGCTGGGGAGGGAAAGGTTACAACACAAAACAGACGTGCGGGAGAATTTGAGGTTGTCTAGGAGGGAAAAGGAACGGAGGCCACTGAAGCCCCCAACTTTCTGGGCACCTGCGATTCAGCCTCTCTCCCCACCCACCAGAAGGCCTGCCTGCCACGGTTGGCCTCCAGCCGGAACATTGCTGCCCTGAGGTCTCCCGCTCACCTGCAGGACTTGGGTGTGAGGACGGGTGTGGTAGGTAAAGGTGACATTCTCAAAGTCCACTCGACCCTCCAGGTGATCAGGGGCCAGGGTCCCATCATACACCATGGTTGGCTGCCGGTCAATGAACTCAAACACCTTCTCGGCTGCTCCTACCCCCTGCATCAAGCCACTGTAGACAGAGCCGACTGACTGCAGAGACACAAAGCATCCCCACCATTCCCTCCAAATTACTACCTAGTAACTTGTGGGAATCTCCTCCCCATGGGCCAAGAGAATACAGAGGCTGAGCACAGAGGATGAGAAGGGAAGGTCTGCCTCCCATCCCCGACCCCCACCCTGCAGAGAGATGGCATAGAGGCAAGGACCTTCCCAAAGAGCCTGGGGCGATCTGCTTCCCAGCAAGAGACTGTGCCCCATCAGCGTCCCCACCGGCTCCATCCCCCTTTCCTCAGGCACATTCTGGCTTTTTTTTAGCCTTGGAGAGCTGGGAGGGTCCTCAGCAGCCATTTCCTTTAGCTGCTCCCTGAATGAGAACCCTCACTACCATCTCTCTGACAAGTGGTGCTGAGGCCCTGCGTAAAGGCCTCCAGGGAGGAAGGCCGGCCCACCCCACAGTGGGACAGCTGTCATTGCTAGGAAGCACTTCTTGACACCGAGCCTCCGTCTCCTCTGGGAGCCCAGTGGAATGAGGCTGGTGCCTCCTCCCCGTGACCGGCCTTCAAACTCTGGAACGTGGCTCTTGCGTCCCTCTCACCGCTCCCCAAGGCTTCTCTTCTTCGCACCGAACATGCCCAGTCTCTGCAGCCCCCTCCCCATCCTTGGGTCATTCTGCTGCTCCACCCTGCCCATGGTTGTGCCGCAGCCCACTCTCCTCACCCCATGCTCACCTCCATACAGTCTCCCAGAACAAACTCATAGATGATAAAAGAGATGAGGTTCCCGCTGGTCATCTGGCCTGAAATGACGAGGTGGCCCCCGTAGTAGAGGATGCTGACCTGCACCACCAGCAGGGTGAGCTAGAGGCCCAGGGGACAAAGGGAAGTGGGATTTGGGTCAAAAGGTCCTGATTCAGGCTGTGCCCCACTAGCCTGACAGGGGACAGAGATGGGGGAGGGGGTATGTCAAGGGAGTCAGCGGAGAAAAACTCAGATTTGGGCAGGAATCCGCCTCCTGCACTCCCACTGGATCCTGGGACCACCCTCCCCAACTCCTCAGAGGCCATCTGGTCCGGCTGCAGGCCCCTCATTTTACAAATGAGGAAAGTGGGCCCCAGAGAGTCCTAGATGTAGAGGCCATTGGCCCGGGGAGTTCAAGGGAGTTTGCTCAGGGACCCACAGACAGAGAGCCAAAGGGGTCCTCTGACTACAGCCAGTGCATTTTCTCCTGTACGACACTGTACCGGCTCTCTGGTGAGGCACCAATATTAAAGGAGATTGCCTTCCTGCGCTCTGGAGAAAGGGAAAGGAGGAGGGCAAGAAGCTAAGACTTCCCGTTGGGGAGAATGCCCCTTCCACAAACAAACACACCATCTGTGACACAGGGGAGGAATCTACCCCCGTTACACAGACAAGGAAAACTGAGGCCAGAAAACTACTGCATAGCCACACCTCTCCCATATTGTCCTTGGGAGGCTGATTCTTTGAACCCGAGCAAAAGACTTCCCATGTTCTCGTTTCCTATCATTTCTTACCCACAGCTTGCGGCTATTTTCATTTTTCAGCACATGAGGGACGCAGCAGAGACTCACATCCAACCTCTGACCCACACAACCTACGTGACCCTGGGTAAGTCTCTGAATGTGTCCCAGAAAACCCTCTAGGTGTTTTTGTTCTTCTGCTTCAAACAGGAATCTAGGGTGGGGCCTTGTCTCACCTGACCAGCAGTGCCCAAGTGGCCTTCTCTTAATAAACACACATAAACCTTTCCCAATCTTTCCCTCCATCTTCTGGATCACCGCCTTGTCATGGTGGAGGGGCTTGCATAGCTCAATGAAACTCTGAGCTATGCCATGCAGAATTACTCAAGATGGATGGGTCATAGCAGAGAGCTCTGACAAAAAAAGGCAATCCACTGGAGAAGGGAATGGCAAACCATTCCAGTATCTTTGTCAAGAAAACCCCACAGACAGTACTAAAATGATGAAAAATATGACACCAGAAGACGAGCCCCTCAGGTCAGAAGGTCTCCAATACACTACTGGGGAAGAGTGGAGGACAACTCCAAGGAGCTCCAGAAAGATGTGGTCAAACAGGAGATGGAAAGATAAATATCGACACCTTGGGTGTCAGTGAACTGAAATGGATGGGAATGGGTGAATTTAATTCAGGGGATCACTATATCACGTATACTACTGTGGGCAAGAATCCCTTAGAAGAAATGGAGTAGCTTTCATAGGCAACAAAAGAGTGAGAAAAGCAGTACTAGAGTAGAATCTCAAAAATGACCAAATAATATCTGTTCCAATCCAAGGCAAATCATTCAGCATCACGGCAATACAAATCTATGCTCCAGCCACAGATGCCAAAGAGGCCAAAGCTGAGCAGTTCTACGAAAACCTACAATATCTTCTAGGAAGAATACTCCAAAAAGATGTCACATTCATCACAGGGGATTGGAATGCTAACGTAGGAAATTAAAGACAATTGGACCAACATGCAAGTTTGGCCTTGCAGCACAGAATGAAGCAGGGCATAGACACTCCTAGAGTTTGTCAAAGTAACTCGCTGGTCACAGCAAGCACTCTTTTCAACAACCCAAAAGGTGATCCTATACGTGGACATCACCACATGGTCAAAATCACAATCAGACTGATTCTATACTTTGCTGCCAAAGAGGGAGAAGCTCTATAGAGTCAATTAAAACAACACCTGAGCTGACTGTGGCTCAGATCATGAGCTGCTTATTGCAAAATTCAGGCAAACTGAAGACAGTAGGGAAAACCATAAGACAATGTTGGTATGACCTATGACTACGAAGTGGAGGTGATGAGTAGATTTAAGATGAATAGCTTAACATAAAAAAACCCCAACAACTAAGATCTTGGCAACTGGTCCCATCACTTCCTGGCAAATAGAGGCAGAGGAAATGAAAGCAGTGTGGGATTTAATATTCTTGGGCTCAAAGATCTCTGTAGATGGTGAATGAAACCATGAAATTAAAAGATTCTTGCTCTTTGGAAGGAAAACTGCAGCAGATCTGGACAGCACACTAAAAAGCAGACACGCCACCTTGCTGACAAATACCTAGTCAGAGCTACGGTCTGTCCAGCAGCAATATAAGGCTGTGAGGGTAGGACTATGAGGAAAGCTGAGCACCACAGAATCAATGACTTCAAGTTGTGGTGCTGGAGAAGACTTTGGAGAGTCCCTTGTTCAGCAGGGAGATCAAATCAGTCAATACTGAAATTAATTCAGATTAATCCAGATTCACTGGAAGGGTAAATACTAAAGCTGAAGCTTAAATAAGGCAGTTAGGTGGTGCAAGGATAGAGCGTGAGGCCTGGAGTCCAGAGGACTTGAGTTCCGATCTGGCCGCAGACACTGACTAGCTGGTGACGCTGGTCGAGTCACTTAACCTTGTTTGTCTCAGTTTCCTCATTTGTGAAATGAGCTGGAGAAGGAAATAGCAAACCGCTCCAGCATCTTTGCCAAGAAAACCCCATCTGGTGTCATGAAGTCATACACGGCTGAAACAAATGAACAACACCAACAAAGCTTAGATACTTTGGCCACACAATGAGAAGATGGGACTCATTGGGAAAGACCCTCGTGTTGGGAAAGATTAAAGGCAAAGGGAGAAGGGAATGGCAAAGGAGGAGACTGACAAACAGTGTCATGGAAGCAACAAACATGAGCTTGGACAGACTTTGGGAGATAGAGTAGGATAGAAGGGCTTGTGGCGCCACGGTTCCTGGGGTCAGAGAGACATGACTCAACGACAGATCTTTCCTCTAGTCCCTTCCCCTTTCCTGACCCCAACTGATCCTCCCTCTCTTGGGCCGAGCTTTGGCAGCAACTTGAATGACTTCATGAGGCTTTCTCATTCCTGGGGAAGAAGCTGGCCCAGCTCACAGCACAGGGTCAGGTGGTTCTCGTCCAGATCACAGTGCCCTGGGAGCAAGCTTTCAGGAGCTAGGTCATGTGGGTATGTGGAGTAGCTCTCTGGAGTTTGCCAGGCTGGCCCCAGGGATCCTGCATGACCACTGCAGAAGATGCCCTTGGGCTCCTAGCTCTTTGAAGGAAGCTCGAGTTCAAAGAAAGAGAACTTCAGCCCCCACTCCATGGCTTGAGAGAGAAGGACAAGGAGAACAAAGTGAGCACGCCAGGAGAGCCAGGTGTTATCAGCTTATTGTCATCTTAGAGGCAATGTGATGCAGGGAAATGGCACTGGATTTAGCATCAGAGGATCTGGGTTGAAATCCTGGCTGATGGGGCTGGACTAGATGGCCTTTAGAATGCAGTCTATGATTTCATGATCCTATTGCAAGGTACACTGCTCCTTTAAGACTGTTTCACCTGGAGCAGCTGACTGCTGAACGCCTTCAAACTGGATGTGGACAGACATTACTCTGCCCCTTTCTAACACTGAACTCTCCTACACACGTGCAAGTGAGGCACCATTCCACATCATTCACAAAGGGATTTATGTCTGCATTTTACACCACAGACCTTTTTTTCCTGTCCGAAACTGTCCAAATCCTGTCTGAAAGCCGCGTTTCTTTATGCAAACCTAACAGCAGTTTTTATTAAAACAACGTTCTCTTTCTAATCCAGTAAGGTACCAAAATGTCCATCTATAATAGCAGCAATATCTTGCATTGTTGCACAGTTGATACAGACCTTTCCCTTCACACCCTCCTTATCAAACGGGCCTTAAAGGACTGGTGCCCTCACCACTACCGTGAATACAAGGTGTTCTCAGTCTCTCCTGACACTGAGAATGCACTGATAGGGCCTGTCTCTAGGTCTTTCCCGTAAAGAACTAGCAATTCAGTTTCCTGGAACCCTATGAACTGTGGCTTATTTGTCAGCCTCTTGTTGAATCGGGCCCCTCTAGTCAGTACCTTCCCACCATGGATCCTTCCCTTCCTCTTCCTGGGATCTCTGGTCCATACAGGAAACAGAGACTAGAAGAGGACAGGGCTAGGGAGGAAGGGAAAAGAGGAAGCGCTGGTTCCCCAGGATCTCTGGCACATACGGGAAACAGGACAGAAATTGGTGGGGACGGATGGGAGAGGGGAAGTTCTACTTTCCAGGGACCCAACCAGCACAGATGTCTCTGCTGGGCCCTGGAGCTCGAGAAGCTAAGGGTTAGATGGGGGTAGGAGTGTGGGTGACACCTACCCCATTGCCCCACACGTAGTACGTATAGGCCATGGATGCCTTCCTGTTCAGCTTGTACACCTGCTGTAACTTCCGATAATACACCTCGGCCTCCTCGTCCTCATTGGCAAAGCTCCTGACCGTCTTCATAGCACTGATGGTCTCCTCGGCTGTATTGCTAGCCCTGGCCAGGGCATTCTGGACCTCTTTGGAAAGCCGCTACATCCAGGCCAACCCAAGAAGGAAAAGAAGAAGAAATGGCAAATTAGCATCATTTCAGAGCTTGTGTCCCCTATGTCCATTGTGCTTCCATGTCAGGTCTGAAGATTCCTCTACAGAGACCATAGAGAGCCTTTGGGGTTCTCTCCCTCTGTGGATGATACAAGCCAGATGATTTCACTGGTACTGGGAATTCCTATCTGTCAACACAGATGAACTCCTGCTCTGCGGTGTATAATCTTAGAGAGTTTTCTAGGTTAAGTGACTTGCCTACGGTCATACAGATAGTATGGGTCAGAGGTAGGGTTTGGGGGTGGCCTGGGTTTTCCTGACACCAAGACCAGCCAGTTCTCTATCCGCTATGTCCCTCATACCAAACATATTCAAGGGGCAGCAAGGTGGCACAGTGGATAGAGCACTGGCTCTGAAGTCAGGAGGACCTGAGTTCAAATCTGGCCTCAGACCAAACACTTGACACTTACTAGCTGTATGACCCTGGGCAAGTCAATTGCCTTAAAAAACAAAAAAATAAAGCAAAACAAAACAAAAAGCCCAACACATGAAAAACATAAATAGCTGCACGCCATGGATAAGAAACTATGGTAAATGGAGGACACATAAAATCTTCCACTTGGGTTCAAAGACCCAACATCCCAAGGACAAGACGGGAGAGATGTGGTTAGACAACAGACTGGGGAGTTTTGGTGGATTTCAAGCTCAATGTGAGTAAATGAATGAATATGTCAGCCAAGAATGCAATCTTAGGTCAAATTATAAAAGGCACCATGTTCAATTATAAGGAAGTGATCATTCCATCATACTCTGAACTGGTCAGACCACACCAGGAGCATCATGTTCAGTTCAGCCTAACCATCCACACAGGAAAAATCAACTGGATGAAAAAAATGCTTGTCATCTAGACAGCACTGCACCACGGGGTGGACAACCCATAAAGCTGCTCCATTAGCATATAAGTGTTGAGCAGATGTTACAGTTGGACTATAATGTGCGCCCAGAAATGGAACAGAGGGAAAAGCACAGGTTGGATCGCATTTGAGGAATTGTGCTACACCTTTTAACAACCCTAGGCTTCTCCCTGAAACTAAATCCTATCTTTTTCCCACTTCTATTCTTTCAGGGCTGCTATCTGTATGTGAATCATGGATTATCACAATCTCTGGGCAATCAAAATTGCAGATTTTCATGGGATCCTACTCCTAGAGCTGGGAAGGACCTCTGAGGCCAACTGGTCCCCCACCCACCCCCACATTGATCCAGGGAGGTCAAGTGACTTGCTCAAGGACACACTGACAGTGTAGATGAGGAAACTGAGGCACAGAGAAGTGAATTTAGTATTAAAAATATTTTATAAATTTGTATCAATACAATTGCATTCTTTTGTAATTCTATGCATTTAAAAGCCTTATTCTGCGGAGGGATCATAGGCTTCATCAGCATGCCTAAGGGAGTCTGGGACACAATTAAGATTAAGAAAGCCTCCTCTTGTGCAACTCCCTCATTTTCCAGATGAGGAAACAGGTTAAGACCTCACCTGAAGGGCAGTGAAGAGATGACGGATGGGCCAATTACCATAGCTGAACTGTGTGCGCAAAGCAACATAAAAGATATTATCAGAGAGACAGGAAAAGGAGGTGGGTCAGTCATGCAGTGAAAGCAAGAGATGGCAGATGGATGGCCTTTGAGATGTGCTGGGACCCACTTAATGTCAAGAAGCCTAGAGGAAGCCCTCCTGTCTGCCAACATGTCCATCCCAAAAGAAGGTTTAATAGAGGCCACGGACAAGAGTCACACAAGAGGAGAAGCAGTGGACAGGTTACTACCTGCAAGGCTAGAGGGAGGGGATGCCTCTATCCTGGAGATGACTGATACATTCAGTTCAACAAATGATATGAAGGCCTTAATAAGGAGAGGCCTTTCTGAACTACCCAAGGCCCTGATCAGTCAGCTAGAAATGCTCTGGCCCTGGCAGACAGGAGACTTGGGAACCTGCTAAGGCAGGCCCCCAGTGGCGGGCAGCCGCCAGGGGAGCCAAAGTGGATCCATGCAGAAGCAGAGATGCCCCATATCTGACACCAGAGTAGCCTTTCCATTGCCTGAGCTGTTTTGTGCCAGGTGTGACCTTGGGCAGATGCCATGACCCCTCTGCGCTTCAGTTTCCTCATCTGAGAAAGAACAAAGGTGCTGCTCTAGGCAAAGGGTTTGTGTGTGTGATTTCAAAATATTTTGGTAATAGTATTTCAATATAACTTGTAACCTTGTGTGTTTTATTTTATGCATTTAATAAATAATACTAATAGCTAGTATTTATATAGGGCTTTAAGGCTGAGGAATTGCTCTACAAATATTATCTCACAACAACCCCAGAGGTAAGTGCTATTCTTATCTCCATGTTACAGATGAGGAAACTGAGGCAGACAGAGGTAAAGTGACTTGCCCAGGGTCACACAGCTAATAAATGTCTGAAGCAGGGTTCGAACTCTAAGGCTAGTACACTGCACCTAGCGGCCAAACCAAATACACGATTCTAAGAAGGGGCCCACAGGTTTCACTAGTCTCTCATTCAGGTCCATCTCACACACACACACATTGTTAAGAACCCCTGGAATAAGGGACCTCCAAGCTCTTTAAAGACAGGGAATGATGCCTTTCGGTCCCCAGTGCCAAACCCGGGAACAAGGGAGGAATGGATTTATGATTTCACTGTTTTAGTCAGTTCCCAATATGGAGATGTCATCTACCAGGGCAGAGAGCATGGGGTTACCAAGAAGTGAACTGACTCGTTCAGGAGAAGGGAGCCAATACATGTCCAAGGCAGCACTTGAACCCAGGTCTTCCTGAGTCCCGAGCTGACACACTGAACACTATACCTGGCACACAGCAGGCAGCTAACTGTCGACTGACTGCTTGATCCTAAGACCCTCCTCCTGGGAGCCACCAAACCCCCGCGTCAATGCCGGCTCATGGGGATAAATGGAGTTGGGGGAAGAGGGGAAGGGAGGAGAGCACGAGGCGCTCAAACGCCTTCCTCTAAGTCCTCTGTTGTAGCGACATGGCACACCGGCGTCCTGGGAAGCTTTAGAGATGGTGGCTTGTGACAAGACCTGATGAGATGAGCGGGGTGCTCATCCTCGCAGCAACCCTGGGAGGGAGCTGCTAGGGCTAGCCCCATTTTTCACAGGAGGAAACAGAGGCTGAGAAAAGCTAAAGGTTTTGCCCAACGTCACCCAGCTAATAAATGTCTAAGGCAGGATTCAAACCCAGGTCTTCCTGACCCCAAGTCCAATTCTATCCTCTATGCCACTTTGTGGTAGTGTTCAATCGTTTTTCAGTCGTGTCCGACTCTTCATGACCCCACTCGGGTTTTCTTGGCAATGATACTGGAGTGGTTTACCACTTCCTTCTCTAGCTCATTTTACAGATGAGGAAACTGAGGCACACAAAGTAAAGTCCCTCTCCTGCTCAAGCACCTCACCTCTCTCTGGCTCTCCAGTGCCTCTAGGATCAGATTCACACTCCTCCTCTCTTTTGCCTAGAGCCCTTCACAGTCTGGTTCCAGGCTCCCCTTCCAGCCTTATGGCCTCCTTTACCTCCCAGGCCTCCTGACTTCCCAGCTGCTCATCTCCTGCATCTCTGCCCTAGTTATCCCCAGGCCTTGCCATTCAGCCTCAGCCGCAGGGTGTCCCCTAGGGGAGGCCTTTGCCGACCACCCCTTCCTCCACCCAACCCAGCACAGTATATGTACTTTATAAATATTCTATACTCACACTGTGAGCACACTGTGCTGTTACAATTGGTAGATTGTTAGCACCTCGAAGAGCTTAGCACAGTGCCTGGCACTTAGTAGGTGTTCAATAAATGCTTTGGATGGGCCTAGGGAAATGCAAAATGTGATTTGGCGCAAAGAGTGTTGATTTGAAGTCTGAGGACCTGGGTCCTGCTAGTTACTCGGTGTGTGTGTGTGTGTGTGTGTGTGTGTGTGTGTGTGTGTGTGAGAGAGAGAGAGAGAGAGAGAGAGACAGACAGACAGACAGACAGACAGAGACAGAGAGACAGAGACAGAGACAGAGATACCTTGGGCAAGTCACTTCCCTTCGTGTGACCTTGGTTTCTTCATCTGTAAAATAAGGGAGTTGGGCAGACCTCTGAGGTCCCTCCCAGCTCTAGAGCTATGACCCTAAAAGCTGTTCTGGGATCTGCTGAGTTTGGCTATTAAGGGGATGGGGGAACCAGAGAGGTGGGGGGTAGAGAGGCCCCAGGGGCTGCCAGGTGAGCCCCACCCATAGGCTCAGCCCACCACATTCAGTGTTTCCATTTGGCCAGGAAAAAGGATCCATGTGACCCAGGGGCTGGGCAGGGACCTCTAGGGTGGGACTGAGGAAACACATCAGGATCTGTTTTTAGGGGACTGATTCATTTCAGGAAAAGGGGGTGGGGAGGAATGGGAGGGAGGCCACGGCTGACCAGCCTGACACACAACCACGGCGCTCTCTTCTCTGTCCTGGCTTCTGCAAGAGGCAGTGGCTGGGGAGGGACGGGGAAGAGAAGCCCCAGGCTCACCTTGAGGCACAGGCCAGGGAGCTCCAAGTGGGCTGCCCAGCCATCGCTAAGGCCCCCCCTTAGTCTCCAATCCAATCAATCAATCAACAAGCATTGTTTGAATGCCACTAATGACACAGAGACAAAGAAGTAAGTGATCCCTAACTGGCACAGAGCTCACATTCTAATGGGAATTTCCATGGACCTCTCCAAGCAGATCTTGTATGCAAGGAGGCCTGGGCTGAAGTCTTGCCAAAGGCCCATGCTGCTGTATGCAGACGAAGTCACAGGCTTGAACCACACACCCCGAAATCCCAAACAGAAATATGGACAGATAGAGAGATGGGAGCAGGTCTAGGTGACAGCGAGACACAAACCTAGGCCAACGGGGGCACCTCCAGCCCGTGACCCTCTCACTGCCCCGCCCAGACACCCTGGAAGAGGAGCAGGAGTAACTGTAACCACCCGGACCTGGGCCTCATGTTCTCTGTTGTTGTTGTTATTGTTGCTGTTTTTTAAGACAATTGGGGTTAAGTGACTTGCCCAGGGTCACACAGCTAGCGAGTGTCAAGTGTTTGGTCTGAGGCAGGATTTGAACACAGGTCCTCCTGACTTCAGGGCCACCTAGCTGCCCCAGCCTCATGTTCTCTGCAACAAGCTTCTGGGAGGCTGAGGCCTCTCCCCTCTGCCCCACTGCTCTTCCCGAATCTCTCTCTGATGGGGTGCTCCGGCGCTTGTACTTGTGCCCCAATTTCTCCACTATCCAGGACAGTTTCTCCCCAGCCCGAGGACCCTGTGCCTGGCAGTTATTCATGCATGGGCCTCAGCACCACCCTCATCTCTGTCCCTGGTACAGCTACGCAGAGCTGGGCTGCTCAGGCCCCAGCCCTCCGATCAGGTCTCTGGAAGCCTCCCAATTCCTTAGTAGTTCCTGTCTTGTAAGAAAGCTTTCCTTTGTTGCAGAGCATTCATCAAGACAGAGGGAGAGGGGTGCCTCACCCAGCCCAAGGACTCTTCCTCCTGCCAGACTCCAAAGATCCATCCCCCTCCCTGTCCCGTATACTCCCTGTACTTTCCCATCCATAGCTCCTAAAGACACCTGCACCTTTGGATGACCTCATCAGTGTTCCTGGCATTTCTTGCCCATGCTCTTTTCCATATAAACCCTAGCGGCATTCTCAGTCTCTTGCAGGAATCCTTAAGAATCCTTGCCCGCTGAAAAGCGCAACAACAAATCTTTGCCACCTTGAATTAAAGAATGCTTGAGTCTGTGAATTTATTCCAGACGACGGTCTTTGAGGGGTCACAACCTCTCAACCTCTCACACCGCAACATCTCCTCCCCTGTGGTAACAGATGACTGGCCCAATAGATACAAACCATTGCTAACTCCCACCTCCTACTCTTTCATTCCCATCCTCCACAAACCGGCCCACTTCAGTGTGCCTCTGCAATTGCTGTTCCATAGTGAACAAACACCTCTCCATCTTTCCCTTTACTGGCCAGGGCTGGCAGGGAGAGTCTACACCCTGCTTCCCACGGCCACTGCCAGACTTTCCTTCCCCTCAATCCTCGGCAGCCTTTCCTCATCTGAAGGCCCTTCAGCCACACTATCGCATGCAGTCCCATCTGTGGCTCCCCAGCCCCTTTGTTCTTCTTTCCCAAGGAGCTCAGCCCCTGGCTCACCAGCTCCCCACCTGCCACCCTTACACCAGGGGGCTTCAACATTCGTGTCGGCACTCCCTCACCTTCTATGTCTTCAGCCTCCTTCAGTCTCAGGATCTTCATACAGGGGCGGTCACATGCACGCACACATCTCACCGCTACCCACACACATGTTCCACTTCTCCCGAGGCCTCCCCCTCCTACACCTGTCCCTAGCGCTGGCCCCACTCACTACTTCCTCAGGCTCCTCCCCAGCTCCTCCCGTCCCACATCATTCTGGCACTGACCCTGCTCACAGATCCTTCACTGGCCCCTGGCTGCTGCGCAGCCCTCGACAAACCTCAGCCTCACTTGTTTCCACCCTCCTCCTCCTCCTCTCTTCTCACTCACGGACACCCGCTGACGGCACAGGAGAAATTCTTACAACTGGGCCCCCCTTGCTGCAGATCCCTCCTTTTATTCCTCCTGGATTGATTCCTCATCTCACCCCCCAGCCCCAGGAGCAATTCCAAACCTTCTCTGCCTTCCTCAAGTGCCCTTGCTCCCCCCTCCCTCCCACACTCTCTCTCTGTCTCTTTTCTCTCTCTCTGTCTCTCCCTCCCTCTTCTCTCTCGCTCTCCCTCCCTCCTCCCTCTCTCTCTCCCCTGCCCCCTCATTCTCTCTCTCTCTCTCTCTCTCTCTCTCTCTCTCTCTCTCTCTCTCTCTCTCTCTCTCTCTCTCTCTCTCTCTCAGCGGAGGACCCTGCTTTACTTTCGCCAAGAAAATTGAGGCCATTCTATGTGAGCTCCCTGCTCTCCCACTCTCTTCCTGATCCTTCTCAGCGCCTCAAGTCTCTCCCCCTGCCAGGCTAGCTACATACCCAGCTGTCAGAGTGATTTTCCTTCACCACAGATGTGACTGTGTGATTCTCCTACTCAGTCAATGCCAGTGGTTCTTGTATAAGATAGAAGCTTGTCTGGTTAGCTCTGCAAAGCCCTGACACTGGCCCCCATCTATCTTTGCAGCCTCATTGTCCATTCCTCCTTGTCCCATACTCTGTGATCCCGCCAAACTGACCTCTTCCTGCTCCTCCCACATGACATGTCTTCTCCCATCTCCAAGCCTTTGCACTGGCCATGCCGCATGCTTAAAGTGCACTCCCTCCTTACTGATGCTTCATACAATCCCTGACTCTTGGACCATCTTCTATACTCAGTTTTCCTGATACCCACCAGCCGCTCTGTGTTGAACTACTTTGTACGTATTCACTTATACATATTCATACAGAACATATGTCCTGGTTGTCTCCCCCAGCGCAGTGTAAGTACCTGGAGAGCAGGGGATGTTTCAGTTATCCCCGGGCCTAGCACAAAGTAGGCCCTTAATAGATACACACACATGCTGGTTCCCCCCACCCATATACATGTGCCACACAGTTCCTGTCCCTAAGGGATATGTTCTGTTGGGAGGACAACCCAGCCAGAAGATGCCACACAGACACCAGACTGGACTTCCAACTTTTTGGAGGACCCAGGTTCCAGCAGGCCTGCAGCTAGCTCCCCTAGGGACCCAAGAAGCATGGGAGGATCTCAGCATCTGGGGCCCCCAGCACAGCCCCAGGTCTGGGGTGGAACTCTGGGAGAGTGGGTCAGGGCCAGATCTTGTAGGACTCGGGAAGAGCAGGGCAGGGGTCCAGCACCTGGAGGGAGCAAGGCCAGGGCCAGGGTCTGGTTCTAGGGAAGGGCAGGGCAGGGGCCCAACACCTGGAGGGAGCAAGGCCAGGGCCAGGGTCTGGTTCTAGGGAAGGGCAGGGCAGGGGCCCAGCACCTGGAGGGAGCAAGGCCAAGGCCAGGGTCTGGTTCTAGGGAAGGGCAGGGCAGGGGCCCAGCACCTGGAGGGAGCAAGGCCAGGGCCAGGGTCTGGTTCTAGGGAAGGGCAGGGCAGGGGCCTACCTTGTAGTACTTGCCGTAGATATCTGACACCATCATGATGATGGGGAAGCCCATGAAGGTAACCAGGGAGAGCTGCCAAGAGAGGCTGAACATGAAGACAACGACGCCGGTGACCTTGACTATATTTCGGAGAAAGATGTTGATGTTCTGGGAGACGAGATCACTGACCATGGTGGTGTCCGAGGTTAGGCGGGAGATGAGGTCCCCTGGAACACAGGCAGCTCAGCTCTGCACGGTGGCCAAGTGAGAGGGACAGTGGGAAAGGGAGGGGAGGGGACACTAAGGGGCTTCCTCAGCCAGACTGTCTCACCCACCCACAATCTTCACGGTCCAGGAGGCCTTGGGTGGTGACGCCCCACCCCATGCCACAGCAGGCTTCCCCACAGCCTTAGGAGACAAGAAAAGCATTTGCTAAGTGCCTACTATGTGCCAGGTGCCGTGATGGCTGCTGGAGATGCCAGGACAAGAATAAAATCATCCCTGCCCTCAAGGGGCTTCCAGCCTACTGGGAGAAACTGATCTTTCTGAGCTGGAGCACCCAACGTGCCCAGGGGGCCAAAGGGAGACAACAGGCGGCTCTACAGACAGAGGCTCTACACCCTCAAATGCTGCCTCCATCCTTCTTGTCTCCCTTGCCTTTCTCCAGAGGAGATGAGAACATCTGCTAAGCATTCCTACCTTCTCTCCTCTCCCACGCCCCTCCAAGGAGCTGACCACTGCCACTGAGATGCAGATGCCTCCCCCAGAGACAGTCAGATATGGTGGAGGGAGGTGGCGAAGGGCCCCGCCTTGGGAAATGCTCCACTGTCCACTATGGCAGGGATTCTTAACCTTCTTTGTGCCCTGGACACTTTGGGAAGTCTGGGAAAGCTCATGGACTCAGAATCAGGTTTTTTAACGCATAAAATAAAATGCACAGGATTACAAAGGAAAGCAATTATATTGAAATTCAGTTCATCAAAACATTGTTAAAAACAAGTTCCTGAGCCCCAGGTTAAGAACTCCTAATCAGGGGGACCCCTTGGCTAAGCCCTTGCACCTGACCCACCAGGCACTGTTTCTGACACTGCAAATGCTTCCTGTCCAAGGCTTGGAAGAGAGGGCAGACGCTGTACTAGCCATCCCTCTCCCAGGGGAAGGAAGAAATACGGCAATGTCCTTTCCTGCCCATTCCTTTTGCCTGCACTGCCGCCCTCTCAAGCCAAGCGGAGATGCCTGGGGCTTGGGGTTCTCGAGGACAAAGCCTGTTTTACTGGGAGTGGCCCTCTGCTACTCGCCCGCAAAGACACATCCTACCCAATGTGGTCTCCACACACTCCTTGGACAGTATAGGGAGGAGCCCAACATCCTGGCCTGGCCCTGGTCCCCAAGAATGACCACACAGAGGCATGGCCAGAAGCCCAAAGTTACCCTAACTTAGGCCTAAGGTTGTGACCAAAAACCTCAGCACGCAGGCCAGACCTCTAAGGACAGACAGTGGCCAGGACAGAACAGACCCGCTGGCTTCGTTTGCTTTCATACATCCCTCATCCCGGGGAACCAAGAAGATAAGACTGGGTATAGCCAAGGAAAGGGCCTAGAGACCCGGGGGGAGGGTCCTTTCTTCATCCACTCATCCATCTTCACTCATTCATTTATTCATTCATTCCTGGTCATTCATTCATTCCCTCAGTCCTCCTCATTCATTCCTTCAGTCCTCAGTCTTTCATTCCTCAGTCTTCCTCATTCCTTCATTCCCTCAGTCCTCCTCATTCATTCCTTCAGTCCTCAGTCTTTCATTCCTCAGTCTTCCTCATTCCTTCATTTTCTCAGTCCTCCTCATTCATTCCCTCAGTCCTCCTCATTCATTCCTTCAGTCCTCCTCATTCATTCCTTCAGTCCTCATTCCCTCAGTCTTCCTCATTCCTTCATTCCCTCAGTCCTCATTCATTCATTCCTTCACACCCCTCCCCCTCCCCATTCATTCATTACATAAATATTGTTTGTGTGACTAGCATATGGCACTCCCGACAGGCTCCAGGCCCAAAAAAGGAGTCAAGGGCCCTGGGGGCACCAACCTGTCCGGTTCTCGTCAAAGAAGCTCGTCTCCTGTAACACCAGGGAGCGGAAGAGGCAGTTACGGAGGCGGATGTTGAGTCTGGCAAAGATGAGTGAAAAAATGCCGCCCCGAATACCTGCGGCAAATGAGCTAATTGCAGATGAGAGATGTTAAAGGAAAAATGTCCATCCAGCACCGAGTTTCAGCAAACCCCGATGACACAGGGGAGTGGGGCCAGGCTAGTGCTCCCCCACCCCACTCCCCACAGGCAGGGTTGGGAGACCTCCTCGGGCTAAGGAGGCCTGGGCACTGTCCTCCCCAAACTTGGCACTCCCTCCAACCTTCTTGACTCTCTTGGGTTGCCCACCTCCCCTAAGAAACTCTCCGACTGAGTTTTCTAGTCTGTCCACCCAAATCACAGATGCAGAAGGATCTTGGAGAACCCTAGTCCAAACTGCTCATATTATAGATGAGAGGGGAATGATCTGCCCCAGATCATGCAGGCAATGAGTGGCTGGGCTGGGGCTGGAACCTGAGTCCTCTGACTTGAAGTCCAGGATTCCATAGTTTTGGAAGAACCTACGGGAAGCTGGAGGGATCACGAGATCATAGTCTGAAAGGACCTCAGACAGAGACCATTTGGTCTAATGTACTCATGTTTACAAATAAGAAAACTGAGGCTCAGAGAGAAGGGACCTGCCCAAAGTCACACACCTGTGGGAAGGAGCAGAGATAGACGTTGAACCTGGGGCCTCTGGCTCCAAAGCCAGGACTCTTTCCACAACCTCAGGACCGCAAGACTATTATCCCATAGGAAATTTTCTATGAAAACGGGCCTAGTCTGGGGAGCCAGTCCAGACTTGCTCTGATGCCAGCACCAAAGGCAGACACAGGTCATGCCCCATCCTTCCTTCAATCCCTTAGAACAAGACACATTGGCTACTTCCAGCAGGGGACAGGAAAGAGTATGGCCTAGACCTTGTGGGCTGGGTCCAGCCTCATGCTAGACCATTAATTCTGGACACAAGTATTTTGAGTTGGGAATAGTTTCTGCCTAGCCCATTTAATAAGCCATTTCTAAAGACTTCACTAAGGCTAACCAGAAAGTTAGCCTTTTTTTAGAAACGAGTCTAAGTCAGAGATTCTTAACCTTTTTGGAGTCCTGGACCTCTCTGCCAGTCTGGGGAAGTCTATGGGCCCCTTCTCAGAATAAGATTTTTAAATATATAGGGTTAAAAAAAGAAAGCCCTTAAATTGAAATACAGTTATCAAAATATTTTTTAAAAACAAGCTCATGAAAGCTAGGTTCAGAAACCCCGGTCTGAGCCTCGAGCTGTGGTGGATTTAATCCAATCCAATGGAAATCTCATTCACTGATTCTGTTCCTCCCCTCTCTCTCCCTCATCCAGGAGGGACCCACTTTAAAGTCACAGGTTAGATCTTTAAGCAGGTTCTCTCCATCTGACCCCACGTTTGGGCAATAGAGAACCCATCAAAGGGTTTCCTGGTCAAGGAGGTCCTACTCTTTCCATCCTAAAAACGAGAAGACCACAGGCTCTGGGGAGTGGGGTGGGGTGGGAGGGGGAGCCAGCTACCTGCCAAGAGCGAGGATGCACAGGATGACCACGGCCTTGGAGAACTGGTCCATGCTCTTCTGGATGACAATGCCATCGATGGCCCGGCCAGTGTAGTAGGGAAGGAATGTTTCTCCTGCCAGGAAAGGGGGATGGTCAGACAGGCCCAGCCTCCCCATGGTGAACAGGGTAGAAGGGCATTCGAACCAGCCAACAAGTGGCCTCTGTCATGCTTGTTCTCCCAGGACAGAGGATGCTTATTTTTTTTCCTATCATCTAGACCTTCAATTTCATTAGTATAAGATAGGATACAACTTAATGTAGCAGACAGGGCCCTGGACTTGGGACTAGGAAGATCTGGGTTCAAATCCCACCTCAGACTCTGTGAAAGTCACTTGACCTGTGTCTGCCTCAGTTTCCTAATCTGTAAAATGAAGGAGTTGGACTCAATGACTTCTATGTCCTCTCAGATCCTGGGAACTCCCAGTGAGGAAGTTCCCTCTACCAAAATAGGTTAGCATCTGTTCTGGGGAAGGGAAGGGAATAAGAATGAATTAAGTGCCCACTATGAGCTGGGCACTGTGCTAAGTGCTTCATAGACAGTACATCAAATTCCACAACTTTGACAGGGGAGCCCTGAGAGGCTCACACAGCCAGTCCTGACTCTGGCACTGGCTCTCTGCCTATTGCAGAGTCCTCTAGTGGGGGCCAAGGTCCTGAAGGCTGAAGCCAGGGAGCACTGTGGCTAAGGTTCCACACAGCTCCATCCTGGCCCTTCTTCCAGCACCCAAGCGCTCAGTCTGCATGGCATTAATTGTTCCTGGTATATCCAGCAAACTCATGTTTACCTCATAGGCAAGAATCAGGTATTCAGAAGACTCGACTTTCCCTGAGAGGAGGGGATGGCCCTCTTACTCCCACCAGCTAGGGATTACCAGCTATTTCCTGAACTCAACACCTCCAAGCATTTGCAGATGCCATCCACCACGCCTGGAATAAACTCTTCACTCTACCACTCAGAAGCCTTTAAGGCCCAGCTCAAGTGCCCTCTCCCCTGGTAAGCCTTCCCTGACTGTTAATGTTGTTAATGTTTCTTCTCTGTTTACAATGTAGTATACATAAGTATAAAGGAAGATCTTGAGGACAGAGCTTAGGTTCTACTTATGGGTCTGTGTCTCTGGTGCTTAGCTGACTACATGGCTTACAGTAGACATTTGATAACATTTTGGTGAACTGAGTCACATTCAACTGAGAATTATTAACAACCTGAATTTCCGGACTGTTGAATGACTGCAAAGCAACTTTTCTCCCCACATGATCTTGTGTTTCAGGTAGTAAGAAGAATATTATCCACACTTTACAGATGAGGCAATGCAGGGCTCAGAAGCAAATCCAAACAGCTGGTAAGTGGCAGGAGCCAGGACTTGAATCTGGTGCATTTACTTTAAAAGGATCGACAGCACACAGTGAAACACACTGAATGCTAAATGTCATACTGACTAGGGCCCAGTTTGTCCTTGCTACTGAGGATTCCCTACTGGTCCAGGACGGGAGTATCTTAGGCAGGCAAGGATGCTGGCCTCATCTTATGTGAGCCTCAGTCGTCACCACAGGAGTCTGGGCTGCACCTATCCTGATTCCACACCAATCGATCCACGTAGATTTGTTCTGTAAAATTTGGATCCAGTCAAAAGGCCACCCTTAAGAATCTAGAAGGCCACAGGTTCCCCACTCCTGTCTGGCACATAGTAATTAATAAATGCTTAGTGGTCAACTGACATGTCCTGGAAGCTGCTCTCTTGAGTTGTATCAAAGAGATAACGGATATATAAAGTACTGTATAAAGCTTAAAATATATCATAAATGTTAGCTATTATTATTATTGCCAAATATCATAGGAAAAAAGATACGTAGTTAGAAGAGACCTTATAAGGCATTTAGTCTATCCATTTGACAGATGAGGAAACTGAGGCCCATTGGGTTAAATGACTTTCCCAAGACAGGATTTGAGCCCAGGTCCTCTGACTCTGAGCCAATATTCTTTCTACTATGCCATGCTGTCGCCCCATCAACTTGTTTCCTCAGGGGGGTTTTCATTTCCTCTCTGGGTCTCAGTTTCCCCATCTATAAAATAAGTGGCTCCATTACATAGCCTCTGAGGTCCCTTCCTGTTCTGCATTCATGATCCTACATTTGATTTCAATGGGCAGGGAACTTCTAGGTATGGAAACCCCCTGCACACATGCAGGTTGGCAACCCATCTGCAATTCGAGTCCTAGAGAATTGTCTGGAAGTCCTGAGCACTGAAGTGTCTTTCCCAGGGAGATATGGCCAATATTAAGTCTGAGGTAGGATTTGAACCCAGGTCTTCCAGACTCCAAGCCTGATGCTCCAACCAGTCCACCACACATGAATGGGTTTACTTCTTTAACTGGAGATCAGAACATTGGAATTCTGGATAAATGAGGCTTTCTTTTACAGCCAGATCCAAAGCCATCCTCCTGAGTACTTTCTCTGTTGGCGTGAAAGCTCCTCACAGGCAGGCTGTGGGAAAAAAGGCCTGGGGCTGAATCAGCAAGAACTGGTTTCAGACTCCACCTTGGACATTTTTATCAACATGGCAGGTCACTTGACCCCTCATCTGTAAAATGGTTATAATAATACTTGCCTTGCTTACCTCACCAAGTTAGGTTGAAAGTTCTAGCTTTGGGAGGAATGTTGTAGTTAGACTGGAGGTATTTAATGCCAGGCTCACAGTGGGGAGCTGATTATGGGCTCTGAGCAGAGAGGGTGATATGGTCACACAGCAAGGGGTATGTATGAAATCAATCAACAGGACTAAATTAAGCACCTGCTATGAATCAATTAGAATGTATATTCCCTAAGGGCAGGAACTATGCTTTTCTTTTATCCCCAGAGCTTAACACAGTGCCTGGCACATAAGTACTTAGTAAATGCTTGGATCTAAAGACAAAATAAGAAAAAGTCTCTGTCCTCAGAGAACCTGGGTTTGAATCCAGTATGTCAGCACTTATTAGCTGTGTGACCATGGGAAAGACATTGGAACAAAAGCTCAGTTTCTTCATTAGAGGGCAGTTGTGAGAAGCTCAGATAACATGTAAAAGTACTTTGCAAATCTTAAAGACTATAGAAATGTCAGCTACTATTTATTCTTTCCTTTGTCTTGTGCCCCTTCTCCTTCCTCCCCCCACAGTGCCTAGGACAGGGCTCTGTCCTCAGAGGGGTGCTGGCTGGCTGGATGTCTTGTATTCTCCATGAGAGGTTCTAGCTGGGGAGGGGGCACTGGCAGCAAAGACATCACAACCAAGGCACCTCTCCGGGGTGACATTTCCCCCAGGGGCCCTCAACTCGAAGGGTCTGCTTCCTTGGGCTGGCATCATGCCTACCCAGGCCAAGCACCTCAAGGTGGCCAGGCCAGCTCCCAGCTTCAGGGCTTGGAGGCTTTCTCCTGGTCACTGCTGCCCTCTGCTGGTACTCTGGCCAGGCAATCACCAGCCTCCTCACAAAGGGAAAGTGACTTAGAATCATGGGGTCATAGATTGCAGCTGAGAGTACACTTAGAGAAGAAAACTGAGTCCCAGAGAGTTCAGTAACTTGCCTAAAGTCACACCTCCCTCATAAATGGCCATAACAAAATCCTGTGCTGAAAGCCCCGGCTTCCTGCATGGACCTGTGTGTCTCCCGCCTGGTCTGTGATGGAGGCTGGAAATGGGCAGACAGTGAACCTCCTTCAAATGAGTGGGCACATGCTGAGGGACGGACAGAGGTAAGCTTTTGTCATCAGCAGACCTACCCTCTAATTACGCTTTCTTTAGACTTTAAAAAAAAAAAAGGAAAAAAAAAGAAAGCTACCAGACGGCCAGCAAGGTGGAGATGGTTCCTTCTGGCTAGCTTTTTGTTTTTGGCCCAGACCTCCGAGTTCATCAATGGGACTGCTGGTGTGGAAACGCCATCCACCCATGTAAACAGACAAGTGCTCTATAATTTAGTCTGAGGAATTAGTTGCTTGGGGGCACGAAGAGGCCAAATGACTTGTTCATGAATGAAATAAATGAAAAAAAAAGTATTAAGCACTTACTGAATGCCAGGCACTGCACTAGGTCCAGAATCACCCAGCTAGTATAGATTAAGGGCAGGACTTTGAATCCAGCTCTTACTGTCTGGGTGTCCCCTTGGGCAAGTCACTTAGTCTCTCTGAACCTCAGTTTACTCATCTATAAAATAAGGGGGTTGGGCTCAATGGTCTCTAAGGTGCTTTGGCACTCTACACCTATGATCGCGATATGACATGAAGCCCGGACTTCTGTCTACTGTGCCACGTTGTCTGAATAAGAATATGAATAAGGGCGAGCTGTCAACAAGAATGGGAATTCCTTCTTTCATATGACGCTTCAGAAGGCACCTTAGAGCCCTGCAGGTCTGCCATTAAAAATATTAAAAATGGTGACCTGTGAGGACATAAGAAAGTCAGGTTACCAGAGCAGTCTGATTGACAGGCCCCCGGATAAATCAGTAAAGGTGGCTGGATTGGGAAGCCGAGGTCCTGGGTTCAAATCCCGACTCTGCTCCTTCCTCCCTATGTGACCTTAGACAAGTCTCTTAAGTTCTCTGGGCCTCAGTGACCTTACCTGCCAAGTGAGAAGGCTTGTTCTGATGGCCCCCGAGGAGCCTTGCAGCTTGGAATCTAAGACCCCAGCAATGCCTGCTACATTAGAGCATTCTCTAGAGCGCAGCAGAGTCTAGTTTAGGGAATCCTGTGTTACGGTCACCTTGGGAGACCTGGTGGACGCTTCTCAGGATCGTACTTTTGAATGCATAAAATAAATGCGCAAGATGACAAAGGAAGCCAATTATACTGAAATACAGTTATCAGAATACCTACAAAAAACCCAACTAATTTTTCTGTTGTTATTTGTTCAGTCATATCCGACTCTTGGTTACCCCATTTGCAGTTTGCTTGGCAAAGACACTGGAGTGGTTTGCCATTTCCTTCTCCAGCTCATTTTTACAGATGAGGAAACTGAGGCAAACAGGGTGAAGTGACCTGCCCAGGGTCACACAGCTAGTAAATGTCTGAGGCTGGATTTGAACTCAAGTCTTCCTGACTCCACTCATGGTGCTCTGTGACACCAGCTGCCCTTTTCACTGGTGGAAATCTTCATTGGTAGAAAGAATTCTCACCCTGGAAGTACCCCACATTGCTGAAATCCCAGCTCTTTTGTGTATTCATTCACACATAAGAAAGCTACATTCCCTTCATTCATATCAGGTGCTGGCTGGGCCAGAAGAATGTAGTCCAGCTTTATACACCTGTCTGCTCAGGGAGGAGGTGACAGCAGCTCTATCTCACCTCCCCCCACAAGAGTCACATGAAGAGTCAACCCAAAGTGTTACAGATTTGGGTGGAAGGATACGTGGGAGTGGGGGTCCCAGGTTCTACCACAGGCTGAAGAACACCCAAATCTGTTCCTGAAATACCTGCCTTCTTAGGGCCCCTCTGCACCTCAGCTTCCTCATCTGTAAAATGGGGATAACACCTACTTCACAGGCTATTGTGAGACTCAGAGGAGATCACATCTTCAGGTCACTTCTCTGCACTATGGAAGTATCAGCTATTATCTATTCTCCTTCCTCCCCCTACAGTGCCTAAGACAGGGCTCTGTCCTCAGAGGTGTTCTGGCTGGCTGGATGTCGTGTATTCTCCATGAGAGGTTCTAGCTGGGGAGGGGGCACTGGCAGCAAAGACATCACAACCAAGGTACCTCTAAGGGGTGACATTTCCCCCAGGGGCCCTCAACTCAAAGGGTCTGCTTCCTTGGGCTGGCATCATGCCTACCCAGGCCAAGCACCTCAAGGTGGCCAGACCAGCTCCCAGCTTCAGGGCTTGGAGGCTTTCCCCTGGTCACTGCTGCCCTCTGCTGGTACTCTGGTCTCCTGGCACTGGCCCCAGCCCATGCTGGGCACAGGGGTCTCCATCTGCCTTTGCTCAGATCCAAGGCCTTGCAAACCCCTTCCCCAAGGGCAGTAGAGTTCCAGCTCTGCCCCAGAATGGCCGTAGGAGACAGGAGCGCGCAGAGGCTTTGAGGAGCACAGAGCCAGCTACAGCTCAGGGCCCAAGAGGGTCACTCAAGGAGGGATTTGAGGGAGGGAGGTGGTGGGCATTGGCTGAAACTGCAGCCAACTTATGGGCTCGGGTAAGAGCATGGAGGTGGAGCTAATCAGATCAGGGGACCTGGACTTGGAAGGAGCTTTAGAGAGAGACAGGTTGGTGCAGGCTTAGGAGGGGCCGTGGTAAAGTGACTTAACCTCCTGGGGCCTCAGTCTCCTTATCTCTAAAAGGAGGTCCCTTCCAGCTCTAACTCCAAGGCCAGCCTCGTGCCCGCTCTGCCAGGCTGTCTCTCCAGTGCGTTTGCTAGTTGGGATGTGCTAACACACCTCACAGATAGAGGACCAACTTTCAAAGGATCGGCTATCGTTTAGACGATGATTCAGAGGGCACTTCGGGGCTCTTCAGTCACCATCAGGAGCATTACAAACAGTGCCCTGCAGAGGGCAGGAAACACTGGCCACTGGATCATTGTGGCTAGGGGTACACTGGCCTTCTCGGTGCCCCAGCAGCTCCCTGAGAGTAGAAACTAAATGGGAGGTGGGATCTGCGTCAGCAGAGGGAGCCAGGCTGTCCCTGTGCCTCCAAAGGGAGAGGTCTAGTAAAAGAGGGACAGACAGAGATAGACAGAGATGCAGAGAGACAGACAGGAAGACAGAGACACACAGACAGAGACACAGACAGACAGACAGAGAGTCAGAAACAAAGAGAAGCTTGCTCAGGGGCAGCATAGTAGAGCGGGATAGAGGATAAGCAGCCCCCTCATTATCCAGATAGGGAAACTGAGGCAGACCACAGCCTTGCTCAAGGTCACAGAGATAGTAAGGGCAGAGCTAGAATTTGTACTAGGGTCCACTGACCAGGGAGTAGAAGAGGAAGAGGGTATCTGGTTAAGATGGTGATGAGAAAGGCTGTCACAGAGCCGAGCTCACTGCATAAACCCCAACAACATCTGGGGGGGGGGAGGTGTACACATAGAGAGCTTTGATTTAAAAAAAGAGAAAGAGAGAAGCTAGAGAACAAAGAGAACTCACTTGGAGTCAGGAAGATCTGGGTTCAAATCCTACCTCCAACACTTAAATTTACACAGTGTAAATATGGCTATAAGACTTTAGGCTGCTTCCAAGAACTGCAGGTAGCACAGTGCCTGGAACACAGAAGGTGCTTAATAAATACTGGTCAGTTTGGTTGTCTTCTAAGTCATCAACAAGCATTTATGAAGCACCTACTGTGCTCCAGGCACTGTGCTAAGTGATAGGGATACAAAGAAAGGCAAAAGACAGTCCTTGCCCTCAAGGAGCTCTTAGTCTAATGGGAGAGAGAACATGAAAAACAACTATGGACAAACAAGATTTATAGGGATAAATTGGAAATAAAGAACAGAGGGAAGGTCCTTGACTGGAAAGGCTTCTGGCAGAAGTGGGAACTTTGGCTGGGGCTTGAAGGAGGCCACGGACGGCAGAAGGTGGAGCAGAGGAGAGAGCGCCTTCCCAGCGCGGAGTGCAGCCAGAGAGAACGCTCAGAATCTGGAGACGGAAGGTCCTGTGTGACGGACAGCCAGGAGGCCGCTGCTGTCGGACCCTGGAGCCTGCAGAGAGGAGGGGAAGGTGGGAGAAGTCTGGAAAGGCAGCAAGGGGCCAGGTCAGGGAGGGCGTTTTACACTTGGTCCTGGAGGCCAAGGGAGCCACTGGAATTGAATAAATGGAGGGTCGGGCTTTAGGAAGCTCAATTTGACAGATGAGTGGAATCAATATATTACTAATCTGTTCCCGTTGTACTCATCCTAAGGGCAGACACAGCTCTTCCTTTCCATCTCTGACCTCCCAGCGCCCAGCACTTAACCCAGCACGTGGTAAGGACCCAGTAAACGATGGTTGGATTAAACCATGTACTTCCTTAGCTTCTTTTGAAGCAGCTCGGGCCAGTGGGAAGAGTACAGGATATGAAGTCTGAGGAGATGGGGTGCAAATTTGCCTGTCATTTACCACCTGCAACACCCTGGAGAAGTCACTTGCCTTTCTGGGACTCATCTATAAAAGGATGGGGTTAGAAAAGAAGGCCTTTCAGGACTAGATCTGTAACCCTGTGGTCCTTCCAGCCTCAGCTTGGATGACACCTCCTCTGAGAAGTCTTCCCAAATTTCTCTCTCATCCTCAATTTTACCTTGTATTTCATTATCTGTACACAAATGGTATCCCCCAGTAGAATATAAGCTCCTTGAGAGCAGGCAGGGGCTGTTTTGTTTTTCTCTGTGTCCCCAAAACCTAGTGTAATTCCTAGCACACAGTAGGTAATTAACAAACATTTACTGAATATCTGAATCTGATATTTATTGACGGTGGCCCAACCCTTCATAAATGCCTCCTGAAAAGCCAAGGCCTTTGCTGGGCCCAACCTTTGTTCACTCCAATAGGACTCTGTGGGCCTTAATCTCATCAGAATTGGCTCAAAGAGGGAATAACATACACACTCAGTTGGGTATAGACATCTATCTTACCCTAGAAAAGTAAGAGGGAAAAGGGATAAGAGATGGGGGCAGGGTGATAGAAGGGAGGGCAGATTGGGGGAGGGAATAGTCAGAAGCAAAACACTTTTGAGGTGGGACAGAGTGTAAGGAGAGAGAAAATAGAACAAATGGGAGGGAACAAGACGGAGGGTAATACAATAGTATTTGTATTTGTACAATACGCACAATACGATAGTACAAAAGCAATAGTAACTGAAAAATTTTGAAGTCAGTTTCTCTGATAAAGGCCTCATTTCTCAAACATATAAAGAACTGAGTCAAATGTATAAAGATAAGAGCCATTCCCCAATTGATAAGTGATCAAAGGACATGAATGGTTTTCAGATGAAGCTATCTATAGCCATAAGAAAAAGTGCTCCAACTCACTATTGACTGGAGAAATGCAAATTAAAACAATTCTGAGGTACTACCTCATACCCATCAGATTGGCTAACAGGACAGAAAAGGAAAATGACAAATTGTTGGAGGGGATATGGGAAAAATGAGACATTAATGCACTGTTGGTGGAGCTGTGAACCAATTTAACCACTCTGTAGAGCAATTTGGAATTGCCCAAAGGGCTATAAAATCATGCATATCTAGCAATACCACTACTTGGTCTGTATCCCAAAAGAGATAAAAAACAAAAAGGAAAAGGACCTATATGTACAAAAATATTTATAGCAGCCCTTTTCTGGTGGCAAAGGAATTGGAAATTGAAGGGATGCCCATCAGTTGGGGAATGGCTGAACAAAAAGATTATGATGGAATTCTATTGTGTTATAAGAAATGATGAGCAGGATGCTCTCAGAAACAGACGTACATGAGCTGATGCAAAGTGAAATGTCCTGTGTCCAAAGTAACAGCAATATTGTAAGATGCTCAGCTACGAATGATTTAGCTCTTCTCAGCAATGCAATGATCCAAGACAATTCTAAAGGACTTACGATAAAAAAAAAAATGCTCTCCATCCCCAGAGAAAGAACTGATGGTATCTGAATACAGACTGAAGCATGGTTTTTTTTTTGGGGGGGGTGTCTATGTTTTCTTTCACAGCATGACTAATATGGAAGTGTTTTGCATGACTACACATGTATAACCTATATCAAATTGCTTGCTTTCTCAATGGGGTGAGGTGGGGAAAGAGGAAAGGAGATAATTTGGAATTCAAAGTTTTTATTTTTATTTTATTTATTTATTTATTTATTTTTGCAATTTCATTGACTGTAAGCCAATCCATTTAAACAATTTATTACCTTTAAAAAAGTAGAAGTTGGTAAGTACAGAGACATTGTTTCCATGATTTCTTAGGAAATTTTAAGTAATGAAGAGGCCCAAAGAGCACAGAAATATCCTGGGTCAAGAACATTTCAGATTTCATTATGAGACAGAACAATATGCCAGCCGAGTGCAACACTTGTTTAGAACATAAATTAATTTTTGAACCATTATTGAGAAGATGAAACAAATACCATCACCTCACAAAATAAATGAAAACTGATGAGGATTAAAGAGTCTTTTAAGGATCTTAGCTTGATATTCAATTAAATTTAAAAATTCCATTAGCATTTGTGGTGAAATCAGGAGGGCAACAAACAGATGTGAAATAGAATAGATCCGCCAATATTTTTAAAATAGCAGACTATTCTTATCAAGCACAACCAAATTTGGATTCTACCACATCAGTGTCCAAGAGTCACTGTCACTTAAAAAGATGAAACCAAGAAGAGAACTTAAAACTGGCTAGATACATACAAGATAAATTTGTATTGTATTGGGAATTCAAAGTTTTTAAAATGAATGTTAAAAACTGTTTTTAGATGTAACTGGGGAAAAATAAAATACTAAATGAATATTGGAAGGGACCAAATAAAAGCCAATGACTCCATAAGACAATAAGACATATTAAAACAAAATCAAAAGGATGAAAAAATAAAAGAAAATATAAGGTATCTCACAGCAAAGACAACTGACTTAGAAAACAGATCAAGGCGGGAAGCTCTGGCCTTGGAGTCAGGAGGACCTGAATTCAAATACAACCTTTGATACTTACTAGCTGTGTGACCCTGGGCAAGTTACTTAACCCTGATTGCATCACCAAAAAAAAAAAAAGATAACAGATCAAGGAAAGGAAAAATTTAAGAACCATTGGGCTTTCTGAATGTCATAAACAAACAAACAAACAAAAGAGCCTGGACATGATATTTCAAGAAATCTTAAAATAAAACTGTGTAGACTTCTTAAAACCAGGGGGCAAAGTGGAAATAGAATCTACCAGTCCCCTCCTGAATGAAGTCCCCAAATGAAAACTATCAGGAACATCATAGCTCAAACCCAGAATACCTAGGTCAAAGAAAAAATACTGCAAGCAGCCAGAAAGAAAGAATTCATGTACTGTGGATAACACAAGTCATAGTCAGGATCACATAGGATTTAGCAGCCACCACTTTTAAGGAACAGTGAGCCTGTAATATGTAATTCCAGAAAGCAAAGGATCTGGGCTTTCAGCCAAGAATAACTTTCCCAGCAAAACTCAGTATAATGCAACAGGAGGAAAAATGATCTTTAATGAATTAGAGGACTTCTAAGCATTCCTGATGACCAGAGCTGCAGAGAAACTTTGAAATTCAAACACAAGAGTTAAGAGAAGCATAAAAAGATAAATATGAGTGAGCATTCATAACAGACTAAACAACGATAAACTGTTTACATTCAAATATCACATGTGTCCCTTCTGATTCTTATTATCATCAGGGATCACTTCTCCTCTGGGAGTAGTTATGTCTTGGTGACCTTAAAACAAGAATGCAAAGAGAGAGGAAGAAGACACTGGGGGATAGGGGAACAGAAAGGAAGGCTAGGGAAATTTATCCTACAATATTATGGTTTGAAAGTAGACATCTATACAAACAAGAAGGAGGGTTGGGTGGGGAGTGGCTGACACTGGAACCTCACTCTCATCTGAAATGGTCAAAGGAGGGAAGAATACATATACGCACACAGAAAGGGTAGGGTAGAGAAAGCCATTTCACTCAACAAGGAAACTGGAGGGAAAGGGGAGAGGGTAAAAGGGGAAATTGGAAGAAGAGGTATATCAAGGGAGAGATTAATTCTAAGCAAAACAAACTCTAACTAGGGATATACAAAAATATTTATAGCAGCTCTTTTTTGTAGTGGCAAGGAATTGGAAACTGAAAAGATGCCTATCAATTGGGGAATGGCCAAACAAGTTATGGTAAACGAATGTGATGAAACACTATTGTGCTATAAAAAATGATGAAGAGGATGGTTTCAGAAAAACCTGGGGAGACTTATGCTAATTGATACAAACTGAAGTGAGCAGAACCAGAAGTTTATACAATATGCGATGACAATAATATGGTTATGATACAACTTTGAAAGAATTAGGCATTCTGATCAACACGATGACCAACCAGGATTCCAGAGGACTAATGATGAAGCCTGCTCCTCACCTCCTGATAGAGAGGTGAAGGACTCAGAGGGCACAATGAGCCAAGCTTTTTGGGACATGGCCAATTTGTTTTGCTTGATAATACATGTTGGTAACAGGTATTTTGTTTTTCATTCTCATTTGGAGAGGAACGGAGAGAAGGTAGATTTTGTTGATTAAAAAAATAAAAATAGAATTTTTTAAAAAAAGATACCATAAAGATGAAAATTTTGAAAGATTGAAGAACACTGATCAACACAATGACCAACCAACACAGGACTGCAAAGGACTCATGGTGAAGTGTGCTACCCCACTCCTGGCAGAATGGGGATGGACTCCGGGTACAGAACAGCATATCTGGATGTGGCCAATGAGCGAATGGTGCAGCTCGACTGTACATTTTATTAGAAGGATCTTATTCTCTCTCTCTCCAACGAGGAGGACTACCCAGTTGGACTCCTGCTATTGGCTGCACCCCATCCCTTGCACCCCAGCATGCCCCCATCCTCTCTTACTCACCAAGAGCTGCCACCACCAAGAAAAAGGAGGCAGCTACCAGGAAGGCCAGGTCAGGCTTAGTGTAGGAGAGCAGTTTCTGCAGCGTAGCCCCCGATGTCTCCTCCTGCTTTGGCTGCTCCTCTGTGGGGTAGCCCTCGCCCTCGCCTGGTGCCCCTGGTTCCAGTACCGTGTGGCCCGGACGCACAGTGGACAGCAGCCAGCAGAGAAAGAACGTGGCCCCGATGGAGGTATAGGTCCAGACAAAGAGGCCCCAGAACCAGGGGTCCCGGATGGGCTTGCGTACCTCAGAGAAGAGGAGCATCTTCACCATGGTGTAAATGCCCACAAAGAGGCACACCAGGATGATGAAGGACCAGGAGGCCCTAAGCCGCCGGGGGCCCAGGGCACTGTTCTTGGCCACGCCGATGGTGGCCCCCAGAAGCAGGCAGCTCCGGTACAGGCAGGCGGCCCAGAGGTCCAGCACCGAGTCGAAGATGTTGAAGTCTTTCAGGTCCTGCAGCACGCCCCGGTCCCGATGACTGAAGGCATAGAGCACCGTAGTGATGCCCACGTCCACACTCATGAAGACCCCCGTGACGGCCACAGCCTTCCAGACCCTCATCCTGGCGAACAGTGGGGGCGGTGAAGGGGCCTAGCAAGGGACCAGATCTTTAGCTCAGAGCAGAAGGGTTCATCGCTTCTAGGTGGACACTGGGTACCTGGAAGCCAAGAGGATGATGTCAGAAGATGGAGAGAAGATGATGTGGGGGAAGGGGACTGAAGTTTCCCACGTAAATCCCTGGGTCAGCCCTCGTCTGGCTCAGATATTAAGCTCTCAATCTGGAGTCGGAGGATCATAAAACTTAGAGGTGGAAGGGATCTCTGAGGTCATCTGGTCCAACCCCTTCATTGTACAGAGGAAGAAACTGAGGCCCCCAGAGGTTACAGGATCATAGCTGCAGGAGGGACCTCAGAGACAATGGAGCGCCACCCTCTCATTTTAGAGTCAATCAGACAGTCAATGAACACTCATTAGCACTTCCTGTGCCAGGCACCCCTGCTAAGAGCTAGGGACATACACAAACCCCCCCCCCAAAACCAAAAACTGACCTCAAGGAGCTCACGCTCTAATGAGAGAGACAACATCCAAACAATTGTATATCCTAGATCTATACTGATGGGGAAACTGAGGCCCAGAGAGCTATGGAATCATAGCGCCGAGACTGCATGAGACCTTAGAAAAAAAATCCAATCCCCCTTATTTTATAGATGAGGAAACTGAGGCCCAGAGAGGGGTCATGAAGGTAGGAAGCATCAGAGCTGGACTTGGAACCCAGGTCCTCTCAGAGTCCGGAGGTGCTTCCTCCCCCTTTCTAAGCCTCAGTTTCCTCATCTGTGCGTTGCTGGGTTTGGCCCGCCTTGGTCTCTGAAGTGCCTACTAGCTCTCCACTCCCTCTCCCCATCCTGGAGGCTGCTCAGGTTGGTCAGGGTCAGAGCCAGGATTCAAACCTAGGTCCCTGGGTCTGAAGGTCATGTTCCTTTCTCTGCAGTGCTCCCTGAACCATACTGGGGAATTGGGCGAGGGAGGTTGCAACCAATGACAGGATACACCAGAGTCAACGGCCACCCTCCCCCTTCCAACTCTCCCAGGGAGAGAAAGGAACCCCAAGCATTTACCCTCCCCCCAGAAGCGTCCAGAAACTCCACTTACCGTCCACGTGACTCTTTTGGGCCTCAGTTTCCTCCCCTGTAAAAGAAGGGAGTTGGACTACGACCCTATGACCTCCTCCTCCTCCATCCCCACCCTCTAAGTCACCTGGAGCCGATGTCTTCTCCCATTTCACCCTATGGACAGCTGGCTTCAGGGTGGGGGGAAGGGACCCTGTTGAGCCGTGTGGTTCAGAACACGCCCTGCAGGAAGAAGAAGGGGGAGGGATCCTCTGGCAGGGGGAAGCTCTAAGGGCGACCCAGGAAGTGGTCCTGACTGACCAGGGCTTGGCACCAGGCTGGCATTGGAGGGCTCTGCCACTGAGTTCTTGTTTAAAAAGGAGGAGTTGAGCCTCCAGCAGCCTGGGAACCAGTCAATCAGTATGCATTGATTAAGCACCCATGCATGCAATGAGAACTGGTTCTGTCACCAGCTCACTAATGGGTGAAAATCTGGCCACATCCCTTCTCTCATTTTGGTCTCAGTTCCCCTCACCTGAAAAATGAAGGAGAAAAGCCTGAAGCCTCTGCCTGGGCGGACTATTCATTCTAGAATCAGGTGCGTGGTGCAACGTGTAGAGTCAGGAAGACCTGAGCTCAAATCCAGCCTCAGCTACTTAATGGCTGTGTGAACCTGGGCAAGTCACTTAACCTCAATTTGCCCCAGTTTCCTCCTCTGTGAAATGGGGACAATAACAGTAACCACTTCCCAAGGCTGTTGTGTGGATCAAATGAGATGATGTTTGTACAGCACTTTGCACACCCCAAAGCACTCTATAAATGCACTGGAAGGAATCTTGGAGGCCACCGAGCCCCACCCAGACCCAGTCCTCTCTTGAACCCCCACCACTGTCTCGCTTTACTGTTTGCAGCACAGGGTTCAGCGCCCAGCATTTGGTAAATGCTTTTTTCATTTGCTTTTACAAATAAGTGAAATCCAATTCAATTCAACAAGTCTATTTCTTGACGGGGGACTGGGGAGAACAGGCATGCAGCAAGAAGGGCTCTGAGGAGCCATCCCATCTAACCGCCCCCGGCCCCTTCCCAGAGGAGGGAACTGAAGCTGAGCCATTGGAAAATGACCTCAGGACTGGCGAGCCCACGTTCAGCCCTTCAAGGTCAGTGATGTGATTTGAACCTGGCTCTGGCTCCCCAACCTTCCTTCTGAGCCCTCCTGTCACCAAGAACTCTTTCCAGCCCTCCGGATGTCCCAAGAGGTGACATTCTGCCCCCTCGCCAAAGCTGCTGCTGTCCTAATTCTTGGCACTCTGCTTCAGGCACTGCCCTTTCTGCCTGCCCCCCCGCTCCACGATAACCCAGCTGCATCTTGACCCCTCTAACCAGGATACTGTAATGACACTCCCGCCCCCAAACCTTTGCAAACCCAGAGCCAGGACACGACGTGACAATCTCCCCACCCCCGATGCCCAGAATAAGCCCAGCAACACAGAAGTCAGTACCAAGTCCTTTCTCCCTGCTCTGAAGGAGCCATAAGATTCATGCTGAAAAGCACTCCCCCCCTCCACGTTCAGTTCTCCAGTACTGAGGCTAAAACTAAGTCCTTAGGAGAGCAAGCAAGGCAGGGCCAAGAAGGTGAGATCTCAAAGCAACTTCCCCAGGGCTGTACATGGCAGCTCTCTCCTCCTTTGAACATCCCTGTTTGGAAACTGAACACAAATAGGAGCAAGGAGGCAGGAGAAGATGGGTACCCTGGCCAGGACGCCAGGGAAGGGATAGAGAGGTGGGGGGGGAGGATGGAAGGATGGGAGCAAGGCCCACTTGCCTGGGCAAGCCTGCACTGCTTGAACCCTGCCTTCCTGGGACCAGGCATCTGAAACGGGAGGGCGGCCATGAGCAGGATGGGCCCCTGCAGCACATACTTGAGTCAGCGTCTCTATCTATCTTCAGGGCCTTCCCAGAAGGCCAGGGAGGTGCAAGGGTGGCGACTGCATGTTGGGCCCTGGACCAGGAAGAGAAGAGGACGGAAGGCAGAAGGTGGGGAAAGGACTCCACCCCCACCTGCTCCTCTGGCCCCAGACCGAGCAGGCTCAGCCTTCCCGCTCTGCCTGCTGCAATGCAGAGCCCATGGTGAATGTGAGCGAGTGCCTGCCTGGGGCCCAGAGGAGAAGGAGGGCAGGCAAAGGCCCACCCCACCCCCTCCAAGCCTCCTGGGCTATATCCAGGGATCACAGGACCATCTCCCTGTGGCCAATATGAGGAGGGCCTTCTCTTGCCCTCTTAGGCTGCAATCATTCTTTGGAACGAGAATGAAGACCCGACCTTTCCTCTTTCCCTCAGGGCAAGGGGATGCTTCTGAGCCACAGGAAGGAGGCAGAAAGGGTATGTAAGGAGGCCATTCTGGCCAAAGTCCTGGAACTTGGACCACCTGGGGGCTGGCCTGGCTTTCAGGTTCTAAAGATCCTTAACCTTTATTTGTGTCCTGGACCTTTGGGGAGTCAGTCTGGTGAAGCCCAGGAACTCCTCAGAATGTTTTTAAATGCACAAAATAAAATACACAAGATTACAAAGCAAATTGATTATATGGAAATAGAAATCAAAACCCACGCTAAGAATTCTTGTCCAGGAGCCAAGAGGGTCTGTCTCATTTGAGATAACACTGGAAGGGCCTCAGAGAGTCTACCTCTCTCGTTTTATAGGTGAGTAAACTGAGGTACAAAGAGTTTGTGCCTTGCCTGGGCTCACACAACTAGAGTCTAAGGCAGGATTTGAAAGCAGATCTTACTGACTCTAAGGCCCAGAGTACTATTCACATCTGCCTTTTTGAGTTTAAATTCCTCATTTTACAGAGGAGGAAACTGAGGCCCCCAGAAGGCTTCAGGTTACTTGGTTAAGGCCAAGGAACCCAGGTCTCATTCCTAGCCAATACTCTTTTTTTTTTTCTTTTACACTATTCAGTCCTACTAGGATCACCTCCAAGTTTGAAGCTGAGTCTGCCCGACAGAGGTCAGGTTACGTACAGCTCCCAGGAGAGCAGAGACGCAGTTAAAAAAAAAAAAAGAGCATAGAAGTCTGGTGGTGACTGGCTGGCCCCAAAAGGCTGTATTTAGACTAAGTGATGTTCTTTGCAGATCCATGCCCCGATCCTGGGGACCCCCTACACACACCCACCCACAGCCCTGCCTCCTCTCCCCTGCTCTGCCAGCACACTCCCAATGACAGCCTGGAGTCGTGGCCAGGATGAAAGCACTCTTTGCAGACCTGGGCAGTTACAGGGTGAAGGGCATGCCAGGGTGGAGAAGAGGACTGCAGCACCTGGCCAAGGCACATCCTCTAAAGGGTGAGCCCAGAAGCCAGGATGCAAGCACAGGCCTGCACTCCAGGGTAGAGGTGAGAGCTGGCCCCACTCCACTCCCTTGGCCAGCCCTAAGGTGCTACCCATCTTTGCCTCACTCTTGGTTAAGGGGGAGGAGGAGAGGAAAATGAGAGATGATGACAATAACAACAATAAAATAAGAAACTGGAGTTTACTTAGCACCAGATTGATAACACTAGAGAAGAGATACCTCAATTTCTGTGGAATACCCCTAGATCTTGAGGGGGAGATGAAGCAACCTGACTCCTGGAACGTGAGCTGAGAGCACACGTAGCACACATGTATTGGCTCATTTGATCCTCACAATAGCCCTGTGAGGTAGGGACCATAATATCACATGGCTAGTAAGCAGGGGAGGATTTGAACTCAGTTCTTGCTGGCTCCAAGGTGAGCACTCTCCACCACACTGTGTGACCTTGGGACAGTTGTTAGCTTTCTGTAGACCTCATCTTCCTTATATGTTACAGGATGGGGGTGGGCCTAGATGGTCTCTGAGACCAAACAGGGAGAGCTGGGCGAAGGTCCTTTTGCTAGGGGCCTTCTGGGATCAGACTTGCTCTTCTGGGCTCTGGAGGGCATGGCCAGCATCAATGGATAGACGTGGTTAAGAGGCCCATGGAGCTTTATATCTGGAAGAACTTTGTCATAATTAGAGTAGCCCCAAGCTGGAAGAGGCCACTTCAGGAGGCGGTGGGGTTCCCCTCTTTGGATGTCTCCTGGGAGAGTCTGGGTGACCCCTGTCTAATAGGGAGTGGGGGTTCTCTTCTCATAGGAGCTGGACTGAACAGCCACCGAGTCTCTTCCAGCTCTCACATTCCAGGCTTCTGTTTGCTGATTTCCAAACTCACTTCCCATTTCGAGTCTAGAATGCTTGGCTCTAGAATGCAGTAACTCAGAACCTTTCCTCTTCCTTTGGATGAGTGCTGACTGACTGACTCAGCCTTGCCTCAGATACTTCTTAGATGTATAACCCTGACCAAATTCCTTAACCTCTTTCAGCCTCAGTTCATAAAATGGAGGGAAAACAATTGCACCTACTTCACAGGGTTCTTATGAGGACCCGGTAAGGTTGTTTATGTGAAACCCTTTGCAAACCTCCAGGTGCTATAGAAGTGTTAGCTATAATTACTGATGATTAAGTCAAGCCCCAGCTCAGCTGCTGCTTCTTCTGTTAAGTTTTCCCTGATCTAAGCACTAGACTTGGAGTCAGGAAGACCTGGGTTCAAATCTTACCTTGGACACTTACTAGCTGTGTGACCCTGAGCACATCACTTAATCTGCTCCCCTATAAAATGAAGGGGCTGGATTCAATGACCTCTATGGTTTTTCCTTGCTCTACATTTATGATTCTTTGATCTCAATTTTTTTCCCCCCAAGAGCACCTTGGCTACCCCTTTCCCCCATCACACCCTATCTTCTAATATATTTATATGGGTATATTTTCAATCTCCCCACCTCTCTTCCTCTATCAATAGAAGGTAAGCTCCCTAAGGACAGGGATTGTTCTGTTTTTGTTTTTTAATTAATTCCCCATTGCCTGCCTGGCACACAGTAAGCACTCTATAAATGTTAGCTAGTGTTGTTATTCCTTAAAAGGATCAGAAAGAAGGCTGAGATATTCTGAACAACCTGACTAAATATCCCAGGTTGCCCCTCTGTGCCTCAGTTTGGTATTTTTCATTTAAATTAATCCCAACATGAATCTATTAAGCACTTCCTATGTGCCAGGTACTGTGTAAGGCCCCAAAATACAAAGACAAAAAGGAATCGGGGGGCAGCTACGTGGCGCAGTAGATAGAGCACCAGCCCTGGATTCAGGAGGACCTGAGTTCAAATCTGACCTCAGACACATAAGAATTACTAGCTGTGTGACCCTGAGCAAGTCACTTAACCCCAATTGCCTCACCAAAAAGCAAAAAACTAAAAGGAATCGGTTTCTGTCCTCCAGTAGTTTATATTCCACTGGGAGGAGGAGAGAGGGAATGCCATCACTTCCACAAGCCTCTTTCCCTTTGGGTCTATAAGGTCATTTGGCCTGGCTTCTCTCCTTCACTTCTGGTCCCTGGCCCTGGTGCCTTCCATATCTCTCTCGTGTCAGCCATACCTGGGGGGGGGCAGGAGGAGAGGCAGGAAAATTAGCAAAGCTGGCACAGATAAGGAACGCCTCACATGTACTAAGCTTCTTGGAAAAATTAAACAGCATGACAAGGCGAGCCAGATAAGAGTCGCTGGGGAGGCCGTCTGCCAGCTGAGGTAGAGCTAGGACAGAAGAAGCATGGGGCACGTTCTGTGTGATCTGAAAAGAAACTCCCAGCTTCACTCCTCTCCCTTCCTTTGATCAGGTACAACCTGGAAAGAAGGGTACCTTGTCATCTGTTGGGATATGTCCCACTAGCCTGACATAGATGAGATGCCCTATGTCCAGGAAGCAGGGCCATAAGGAGAGATCCATTTGGGTCAGAGCATCCTGAAGTCATTCACCACCCCCATCCCAGAGGCATCTGAGAGACACTGACTTCCACATCACCAGCCCTGCCCAGGAAAACTGTTTAATCTCCCTTACATTTGAGATTGAGACTAGGCCAGTTGTCACTGTCCCCAGATGACATCCAGAGGGTAGAAAGCCAATCTAGGTCAGTGTGTGGGCCTGCCAGAACCTAATCTATTGCCAAGACCTCTGGGGTCTCTTCCCCTCAAGACCCAGGGAAGCAGCATGTCCCAAGAGAGAGGTACTAGGAGAAAGCTTTAGGATTATGGTAAAGTGAAACATAGCTCCTGCATTAGTGAGGCATTTTCACGTTCATTATCTCATTTGAACTGCCTAATATTCCAGGAGTTATGCAAGGCAAAATACTTCTCCCCTTTTGACAGACAGGGAAACTGAGGCCTAGAGGGGAAATTTGAGGCTTCAATTAAGTGATCTGTCAAAGGTGAAAAATAGAGTTACTGACAGATCTGGAACCAGAACTTGGGTCTCTTGACCCTAACCTCCATTCACTACTCTACAGTGCCACGAGAGGGATGGGTAGAACCCAGACACAGAACCTGAGCTGTGGTTTGGGGCTGGAGTAGGAAGGATTAGGAGCTCCAGATAAGTGGACCAGTAAAGTGCTCAGAAGAATTCTGAACAGACCCAGCTGTGATGGAAAGAATGGCTTTTCCTCTTTCCCCCTTTCCTTGAGGTCTTAACAGGGCTCTTGGCCTCCCTATTCTTCCCTCACCTGGGACTGTGGAGCCTCAAGAGTTAAAAATAATTGCAACATTAAACCGCAAGCTCAGCCCTCCTAGACCTGCAAGGGATGCTGCAGAGGGAGGGAGAGAAAGAGAAGGAGAGGGAGGGAGAGAAGGAGAAGGAGAGAGAGGGACCGAACAGTATCCTCTCCTCTCCTCTCCCTCCTGGCTAGGAAGGGAAGGCATGAGGACCGAGGGATGCAGGACCACAAATGATGGACCGGTGAGGGGAGACAGCAGACCCCTCTGCCTGGCCCACCTGGAGCTGTTTGCTTTGGCGGTTATCGGAGAGGGGGGTTGCCAGTGCCTGAGGACAGGTGCTGGAGGGAGACCCCAGCCTCTCCCTCCCCTGCCAAGGTGGAAGCTCACCCAGAGGGCCCCTCGCAGCTCCCCACGGGGCGGGGGGAGGGTTATTGCCTTGGCGGTAAACAAAGTTCCAGAGGCCAGCCCGCCCCCTCCACCCTCGCCGACGGTTTGGGGCTGCCAGCAAACGATGTCCCTAGCAGACCGAGGGGGCAGCCAGAAGGCACAAGTGTCGGGAGTCGGGGGTCTCCCCGGCGCTCACATTGACCTCATTTTTCCCTAGATATACCCTGTGGGGGAAGTCCAGCCCCGCAAGGCCAGTCGGTGCCGGAGGAGAGAGGCCCCGCCAGGCAGCAGCAGCAGCTGCCGAGGGCACCGGGGGTGGGCCAGCTCCCCACCAGCCTCCGCGCCTCCATCCTCCAAGGCTCCCGGCGCCCCATGGAGAAGGAGGGTCCCGGGACCCTGCCAGCGCTAGGCCCACCTTACCTGTTACCTGGCGCCAGGTGGGCCGGGGCTGGTCTGGGCTGCGCTGCACTCCGCTCGGCGCGGCTCATGGGCACCGACTGCCTACCACCCAGCCGCTGGGGCGCCGCCGCCGCAGCCGCTGCAAGGTCGCACTGAGGGAGGCGGGGCCTCCCCGGCTGACGTGAAGCCGCCCCTACCCTGGGCCCCGCCCTCTCCCCATAGCCCGGCCCATCCAGAGGCCCCACCCAAAGATAGGCCCCGCCCCAGATGGCTTCTGCCCCTCCGTTCCGCCCCCAAAGACCGCCCCATACTGAGGCTCCGCCCATAAGCGAGGCTCCGCCCCAGTCACATCTGCGGCTCCGCCCCGACCCCACAGCACGTCCCTTCCAGAGGCCCCTCCTACCCAGTGACTTGCTCTGCCCGAGGGCCACCCCGTCCTGAGTGTCCCGTCTCCTTCCTACCCACACCGACCTCCCCCACCTCCGCTAGGGGCGAGGCTCCGCCTCCCTCCGCCCCCCCCACCGTCACCTAGGCATCACCCCTAGCGGCCTCGTCTGGGACACGCCCCTACACCGGCCATCGTTCCCGCCCCAGGGCACGCCCCTCGATTTTACGCCGGGCCACTGTCCCCCCCATTCTCCCTTCTACTCGGCCTCCTCCCCTCCACCCCTCCACCTGCCCCCGCCTATGACCTGCCCCATCACTTGGCCCATCCTACCCCCAGCCGCTCGACCCGTCCTGAGGCCCCGCCTCTAAAGGATAGACTCTGCCCCCACGACCTCTGTGGCTCCTCCCCTCGCCCTTATTTGGGAGGGGGAGCCTGAGTCCCCGCTCCAGAGCCTATCCAGTCCCTCGACCCCACTCAGAGGTTGACCCTGCCCCTGGACACGCCCCCAGTCAGCCTGCCCCGCCCCCGCTCCAGGATATTCCTCCAATCCCCGTTCTGCGCTCCCCACGCCCTTCTCTGCTCGGCCTCCCCTCGGCCGCAGCTCCACCTCTCCCCATTGGCCCCGCCCCCACGGCGGGCTCGCGGTGCTCTGACACGCCCACAAGCCGGCCTTTACGGTTCCTTCCGGCCAGGCCCCGCCCCACCCCCTCCCAAAGCCTCACCCCGCCCCGCCCCCCCCGCTGGGGGGATTCTCTCCTGCACCCTGGCCCACCCCCCCTTCCTCCCCAGGAGATGGCGGGGTCCCACCTTGGGAGGATTCTAGGATGCTTCATGTGCTGGCTGTGGACTTCCCCCTCCCTCCCCACCCCCAGAATGGAAGCTCCTTGAGGGCAGGGACTGTTTCATCTTCATCTTGGTACACCCGGTGCAGGCCCCCGTGGGCTTGATAAATTCTTGTTGCTCGCTTGCTTGCACGTTGGCAGGCAGGAAGGAAACGAGCATTTATTAAGGACTTACATGGTCCAAGCACGTGCTAAGGATGCAGTCTTAGGAGCACAAATTCAGAGCTGGAAGGAGCCTTAGGTCATTTTAAAGGGGACAGGACTGAGGCCCAGAGGGTAAAAGGATCCTAGGACTCAGATATGGAAAGGACTTCATGAAACTGGGACCCCCAGAGGGATCGCAAGGTTTAGAGCTGCACGCCACCTTTGAGGTCTTCTCATCTAACCCTTTTATTTTACAGATCAGAAAACTGAGGCCCAGAGAGAAGTGACTCATACGATTCTTCAGCCTGTCATCTTCATAACAGCTTTTGAATATGCCCTCTCCCGTTGCCAGCATCCTGGTAGCATCTCTCATCACTGAGCACTGGCTGAGTTGGCCTCCTGGCTCTCCCCACTGCAGCCCATCCTCCACTCAGCTCTCCAAGCAATCTTCCTTTGTGATCACTATGGCTTCTATCACCTATAGGATTCAATACAAAATCCTCTGGTTTTCAAAGCCCTTTATAACCCAACAATCCCCCAACTACTCCCCCCACCCCTTTCCAGTCTTTTTACACTTTACACTCTTGTCTTGTACTCTTCTGTCCACTGACCCGGATGTTTTTGGAACAAGACACTTCACCTCTGGACTCATAAGTGTTTTCGTTGGCTGTCCTCTCATACCTGGAATTTTATTCCTCCTCATCTGTGCCTCCTGGCTTCCCTCAAATCCTAGCTAAAACCCCACTTTTTACCGGAAGCCTTTCCTAATCCCTCTTAATTCTAGTGCTTTTCCTCTGCTGATTATGTCAGATTTATCTTGTGTACATAACTTGTTGGTAACACAGTTACCTACATGTTGTCTCTCTTATTAAGACTATGGAGCATCATCTTTTACCTTTCGTTGTCCCTGACGAGTGGTCCTTGCAGCCTCTTCCTGATGCCTACAATGAGTGGTGTGGAAGCTGGTATCTCCCAAGGCAGCCCCTCACACTTGGGGGCAGATCTTATTCATTTGTCAGGTAGTTCGTTCTCATCTGGAGCCTAAATCTGCCTCTGCAATTTAAGCTTAGCATCTCATCCCTCTTTTACATTGTTGTTTAGTCGTGACCCCATTTGGGGTTTTCTTGGCAGAGATGCTGGAGTGGCTTGCCGTTTCCTTCTCCAGTTCATTTTACAGATGAGGAAACTGAGGCAAACAAGGTGAAGTGACTCAGCCAGGGTCACACAGCTAGTAAGTGGATTTGAACTCAAGGATGAGTCTTCCTCACTCGGGGCCTGGTGCTGTGTAGGTGTTCCAGTAATGATACCTAGTATTTATATAGCACCTACGATGTGGCTGGTGCTGTGCTAGGAACTTTACAAATATTATCTCACTTGACACGAACAACAACCGTGGGAGGTTTGTTGTCATTAGCCTCATCTTACAGTTGAGGAAACTAAAGCAACCAGAGGCTGACTTGTCCAGGGTCACATAGCAAGTGTCTGAGGCTTTATCTGAACCCAGGTCTTCCTGACTCCAGGTCTGGTGCTCTAACCACTGTACTACCTTGATGTCTTGCTTTACCACTTACCTATACAATCTTAGGCAACTCACTGAACATGTGTAGACCTACTTCCTACTTTCTAAAAATGAGGGGGTTGCAGTAGATGGCTTCTAAGGTTCCTCCAGCTCTAAAACTAGGTTCCTGTGAATAAGCTGAGTGCAAATTTGGACATCTGAGCCAGCTCCCTGTTTGCGCCTGTCAACACATGCTCTAAAAAAAATTCGCTCATTCTAAGATAAGCCAAAAATTAAGGAGGCAGATGTGATACAAGAAGACTGTGCTGCATTTTGTAACTGCAAAGAACTGGAAACTAAGGGGATGCCCATCAACTGGGGGACGGTGGAACACCTGGTGGTACGTGAAGATAATGGAATGATTCTGCTGCACTCTGAGAAGTGATAAAGGGGTTGATTTCAAAGAAACTTCAGAAGACCTATACAAACTGATGCAGAGGGAAGTGAGTAGAACCAGAACTATTTCTACAATAACCACCTTGTAAAGACAAACACGTCTGAAAGACTTAAGAGCTATGCTCAACGCAATAATCAATTGTGATTCCAGAGAACCAGTGATGAAGAGTGCTGACAGAGAGGTGGCAGAACTGGGGTGCAGAATGAGCCACGTTCTTTGACATGACCAATATGGGGATTTGTTTTGCTTGACTCTGCATATTTGTTCCAAGGTTTTCTTTTGTTTTCTTTGGGGAGTGGGGGGTGGGGGTGGGAAGGGCAGTGTGTAGATGGGAGAGAAAATAAATACTAACTGAAAACTGTGCCCCCCTCCCCTTTTATGCCAAATTATCCGTGTCTCTGCATACTGTTCCATGAGTGTGAATATAGCTGAGTTAACTGTACTTGCCTAGCCTGAAGGCTGGGCCTAGCCATGGACAATGCTAATTAATACCCAGACTGATCAAGAATGTTTTCATCTTTCTGAAAAGCTGAAAGGGGGATGAGGGGCAAACCAGCTGCTTCTGAGACAGGGAGCAAATTCAAAGCTGAAGGATGTTAGAATGGGGAAGCTGTCCTCCTTCAGAGAGCTAGGCCCAGCTTATCATTTTGACAGAGATGATGACTAGGCCCAGAAAAGGGAAATGGTTTGTTCAAGGTCACTAGAGCTAGTTTGTGGAAAAGGTGGGGTTAGAGCCTTGGGCACCAGAGTCCTGGTTCAAATTCAAAGCTCGCTGTCTCTGTGCCAGCTAGCTGCCCTGTCCCACACATAGTAGGTGCTTAACAAATGCCGGGTGACTTGATGACTTACAGGTCTGACCTGCTTGCTACAGGGAGTTCTGTTCTCAGGAGCAGCCTCCCCTTTGAGGCCTGGCTAGAAAGATCAGTAAATTCTAAGAGGGCAGCAAGGAGATCCCTCCCAGGGAAATGCCATCCTTCTTCATTCAACACCTGTAATGGAGATGCTGTTTAAACTTTAAATGACTTCTCATCCAGGGGAGCTCTGGCATGTACCTATATTGAAGCCAGCTGAGTTTTCAGCTCCCTGGGAATGAGTGAGGGCTTTGGGAGGAGCTCAATCACTGTCTGGCTGGTGAAAGCAAGATGTCATGGACATGGAAAGTCAAGTCCATCCTCTTGGATGGCTGGAGACTTGGTGGACCCTGCTGCTGTATGAGCACTGACACAGCCAGGCATCCCCTAGGGCAGGACTCCAGTGACCCAGTGAGGCTGTTATTGGGCTCAGATGCTTATCTGACCTTTCTGAGTGCCAAAGAAGAACAGAATCCCTAGGGGATTTTCTGCTCCTGGGAAAACTAGAGTTTATTTCTGGATGGAGGGTTCGGCCCAGGCTTTAAAGTCTCACTCCACACTTTAGCCTGCCTGTAACTACCTCCCTTCCAAGTAAATCAAGGAAGGGCCTTGTTGCAGTCTATGACTGGGGACAAACCACAGAGCTCTGGGGAATCTCAACCCGGTGTTGAGCATATCCGAAGTATGTAAGTGTTGTTTCAGTGCAGATCTTCAGCCTGGGAATCTGGCTGGGGATCACAGTTGGTAGGGCATTTGGGGCCAAGCCCAGAAAGGAACTCTCTCCTTTGGTCAGCTAAATCTGGGCTCTGCTGACACATGCTGTGGGCAAGAGAGTGGGAACAGAGACAGAGGGAACAGAGTATCAGCCAGATCCAAAGTCCTCTCTACTCTCCCCCACCACACACACAAAAACCCAAACCCAACAACTTCTGGTAATGATCCTATACGTTGATTTCTGCAACCCAAAGAGCATTTTTTGTAAGACCATTTATTTACAAAGGAGTTTCAAAACATTTCATCCTTTGCAGCTATGATCTAGCCTGTGGCAAAAGGGAAAGATGGCCTGGGCAATGACTGAAAATGCAAAAAACCAGAACTCAACCTGATTTCTACATATGGGAGGATTTTAACACAAGGGGATACCAGGGAAGCAATGGTCACACATCCAGAAGACGCACAGGCTCAGCCTTCATCTCCGGGTTGTGAGGGCTGCCCTCGGCTCCAGAGCTCCAGAAAGCCACAGCAACCCAACTGGCCCATGGGATGATCCAGGCTCAGAGGTCTGGGATTTGAACCCCAAATCTGCCACCCGGGTGATCTTGGGCAAAGCCGCTTCCCGCTGTGAACTTCAGTGACCCCCATGCCTGGAATGCTCTCTCCCTTCATCTTTGCCTCCTGGCTTCCCTTCAAGGCAAGGCCAGAGGCCTCGTGGACCCCCTGAATGCTGGTGGCCCCCCTCTGCTGTCTGTATCTTGGAGGGGCAGTTGTTTGCATGGTATCTCCTCCATTATACTGCGAGCTCCCGGAGGGCAGGGCTGTTTTGGCCTCTCTGTCCCCCAGCCCTCAGCCCAGTGCCCAGCATTAACACATGCTTGTTGACTTGGAAGATGGCACCAGATAACCTCCAAGGTCTTTCCTACCTCTAAATTCCATGGTCCCATCCCTGTTTTATGGCTATTCAACCATTCCATTTATTTCAGACCCCACCCCTGCAACTTGCTTCCTGTGACCTTAGGAAAATCACTTGATCTTCTGGGGCCTCTGTTTCCTCATCCTGAGAAAATGAGGGGGTTGGGCTGGGTGACCTCAGAGGTCCCTTCCAGCTTGAAACATACCATCCTGTGGTTTTAGAATCATCCGTGGCAATTCTTCAATCAGACGCCTGAGCCCAGGCTCCCCTCCCTGTCCCTCAGCGACTGAACTATTACCAAAAGCAAACTCATTTTAATATGAACCAGAGCCAGATCTCATTCTGAGCCCACAGGCTCTCATGACCAAAGGTCATCAACAAACATGTCTCGAGGGTGAAAAAAAAGGGAAGACAGCACGTGACCCAGGAGCATCATGCCTCCTCACCATGAGCAAAGATGACAGACAAGAAGGACGTGCTCATTCAATCCTCGTAAGACCAGGTGAGATGAGGTTTGTCCAGAAGGGTCCCTGAGTTTTAAGAGCAGATCTTAAAGAAATATCAGTGGATTCTGAGAGGGCAGCAAGGAGATCCCTCCCAGGGAAATACCCTCCTTCCTTACTCAACACCTGTAATGGAGATGCTGTTTAAACTTTAAACAACGTGTCACCCCAAGGGAGCTCTGGCATGTACCTATATTGGAGCCAGCTGAGTTTTCAGCTCCCTCGGAGGGAGGGAGGGCTTTGCAGGGAGCTAAGTCTGGCTGGTGAAAGCCAAGGTCCTTCCAGGCATCCCCTCTTGTATGGCTGGAGACTTGGTGGACTCTGCTGCTGCATGAACACTCACCCATATGAGCGTCCCTCAAGGCAGGACTCCAGGGACCCAGTGAGGCTCTGTTGGCCTGCCAGAGAAGTCAAGGCCAAGCTGCCTCCCTTGAGTCCCCCGTAGGCCACTGACACCTCTAGCTGGGCCCCTCAGCTGGATCAGCGTCTGAGGTCGGCATCAACGGTCTTCTGGGGTGTGTGGCTGGTACTCAGTAGCATTCCTGGCACGGGACAGAGTACCTGGCTCGGGGAGAGGGTTAGCACTGCCTACCCCAGGAGCCAAACTGATGGGGGACCAAGTTAGTGTGTCAGTGCTCAGCGGGAGGGGACTGCTTTCCCTCGGCTGCCGGCGGCCGCTCTGAAGGCAGGATGGTTTCCAGCTGAAAGGACACAAAGGAGCCCTGCTTGAGCTTTTTTAAGGGGCTGTCTGTGAAGCCTCGGTCCTCCACACTGAAGGCCAGGGCTGGGAGGCACCCGGCTTTCCTCTTCACGCTCCTCCTGTCTCCCCTGCCTGACGCAGCTGCGTTATCAATCACCTGTGAGAGGAGGGAGACTGGCTGAGGAGGGGCATGGAAAGAACAAGGGCTCCCCGCATCAGGAACCCCAGGAAAGGCTGGTCATTCTTCCTAGAGCAACGAGCAAGTGATTAGTGGGGACAAAAGACATCACCAGCTTGTTCCTTAAAGCAGAACGTGCCTGTCTTTCATTCCAAAGATGACCAGGTGGGGAGGTCTAGCAGCGAGCCCCTAGTACCCCAGCTAGCTCTGAGTCCTCAGTAAGAGCTCAGCATGTATGGGGAGAGCCTGCCCTCCTCAGGGAGCTGACGGAGAGATGGAGAAGGACTGGGGGAGGGGGGGGAGGGGAGGGAGGCTGGAAGAGATGGCTCCACACAAAATCGACTGGAGGGGCCGATTTCCCAGAGCGCCAACAGCACTTACGAGCTTCCTCACAGCCCCCTGCCGCTCTTGGACAGCAGCAGTGAAAGGGGGCAGGCCATCGGTTTTCATGGAGCCAGGTCCCTCCTCCTTTGGGTCCTTCCCAGAATCAGCCTGGAAGGCACAAGTCAATCCATCCATCCATCAACAGGCATTTATACGTGTCAGAGCGGGGAGTTCGGGGATGGACACACACACACGCACACGCACACGCACACAGCTCCGGTGAGCCTCCAGGGTCTCAGAGGCAGTGTGGTGCAGTGTGTAGAATGCCTGACTTAGAGTCAGGAATGTCTGGGTACAAGTCCTGTCTCTGACACGTCTAAGCTGTGTGACCCTGGACAAGTCCCTTAACCAACCTGACCGGTTTTCTCATTTGTCATGTGACAGGGTTGGAAGCGATAGAATCTGAGGGAGCTTCCTGCTCTCGATCTACAATCGCCCCAGCCCCTTGGACCCCCATGCTCCGGGAGTCTTCACTTCCTCCTCATATGAGGCAGCCTGTGAAGGGCTTGCAAACCTTAAGGAGGAGAAGACAGTTGTCCCTATTGCTGGGGTTGTTACTCAAGCCCTCGGGTGCTCCAGGGGATGGAGGTATTCCTTCACGCCCGAGGGCTCGAGGTCTGGTACAATGAGATACCCCTCCATGAGAGCCTCCACCTCTGTGCGCCAGGGCTGGCTGGCTCCCCCGTCCAGCCCGCCCTCTCTCAGGTACCTCGGAGGACAAGCAGACGTGGCGGTTAAACATGAGGAAGAACGGTGTGTGTTTGGTGACGGAGCTGATGGTCGTGCGGAAACCGAACACCACGGGGTCCAGATGCTCGTCCCAGTCCGGCTGCTTCTCCTTTACCATGCTCCGGAGGGCGGCCTTCAGCAGCTCGGCGGTCTCCTCGTCCAGCCCCGTGGGATTGGGGGCAGCAGAAGGCGTCAGCGTCTGGGAGATGCTCCAGCGCTCGCCCAGGTGCCGGCTCACCTGTACGGGCCCATGAAAAAGGGGGAGGTTCCCTGGGCCCAGCCACACTCACCAGAGCCTCTCACAGGGATGCAGGTGGCCTCCCTGCCACCCGTAAGGAGAGAGACATGGGGGGTTAACTCTCCACAAGGGCCAAGTCCCCTGGTCCATCCACCAGGCACCACCAGACACCCTCAAACTGGCGAGCCAGCTAGCTAATGGAGTGGGACTGTGAGCCCCAGGCCCTGTGATAAGGAAGGGGCAGCTGTGGTCTAGGGGGAAGGGAGCTGGCCTGAGAGCCAGGAAAATCTGGGTTCAAATCCAACTTCTGACACACAGGGGCTCTGGGACCCTGGACAAATGGCGACTCCTCTCAGCTCTCTAGGCCAACGGTGTTAAACGCCAGTAGAAATGGGAAAAGGCACTGGCTGTGGAGTCAGGAGGACCTGAGTTCAAATCTAGTCTTAGATACTTAGTAGCTATGTGACCCTAGGCAAGTCACTTAACCGTGACTGCCTCCGAAAGAAGAAAAGCAAGTAGAAATGGGGACCACTAAACCCTCCTTAAGGATCTCTGCAGGTCATACACCAACGTGGAAAACCACCTATTAACACTCTTGATGTTTTGTGGTTGGTTTGTTTATTTGTTACACATTTCCCAGTGATATTTTAATCTGGTGGGGAGAGTACTTGGGGGTGCCGTGGGCCTCGTGTGGTCTGCCCGGCAGGCTGTGTGTCTGCCACCCCTACTCTAGGCAACTCTCTGCGCTGCTGAGGTGCTGACCCACACTGATGGAGGGCCTTTCCTCACCTGGGAGTTCTTTAGCCCTTTCCCTGTCCCGAGAAAGTGGTGCCAGGGACAGAAGCGCGGCTCTGACCAGAAGCTTGGGAACCCAGAGCTCCAATATGTTGCTTCTGACAGAGAACCCTGGGGCTGCTGCTTCTGCTGTGGCATCTGACTTAATCCCTGCTACGAGAGTGAGGCCGCCGCAGGCCTGGGGTGTTCTGTGATGCCTACTTCACAGGGAGCAGAGTAGCAGGACCAGGATTCGAAGCCAGATCCTCTAACTTTCCAGTACATCACAGTGGCCTTCTCTGGGGGCCAGGAGCCCTCCTTCTCCTCTTCTTCCACTCATCCGAAGCCTGTGGTCCCCACAGTGCCCCCCATCACCCCTTCCCCTGCCACGTGCCAATTCTGGCCCTTCCCTATGCCTGATGGGGCAGGAGGGGCTGGGGGAGACGGAGGGTACGCCAAGGGAAGTTTGGATCTGCGAAACTGACCCCAGGGAGGCTTTCTACTCTAGCAGCTGACACCCAAGGCCTTCTGATGGACAGACAGCAGAGGCCGGCTAACAGGCAGGGCAGGTGGCCGGACAGAGCAGCCTGCAGGATGGGAAGCGGACTTACCTCCTCACAGAAGGCCCAGCTCTGACTAGAGTAGATATTTTTGGAGGCACCGAATCTGCACGAAGGAAAAGAGAAAAATCCAGTGGGAGGGAGGGAGGCCAAGAGGGGCTTTCTAAAGGCACTCACTCAGGTGCCTATGAAGGAACGGACACACTCCACTTCCCTTCCCCCACCAGAGGTGACCTGCATGAGCCCTTCCTGGCATGGGCTCTTCCTGGTAACAAAAAGGGATGTATCCTGATACCTGTAGAAGAGGCTGGCCAGGGCCTTGGCCACTGAGAGGGCATCCTTCTTCCGCAGTGGGATGGCTTCAATCCACTTGGTGAAGTCATCTGTCACTATCAGGATATGTGTGTTGGCTCGGGCTGTCTCTGGGAATGGTCCTGCAGGGTGAGGTTCAATTCAACAGGCATTTACTAAGTGCCTACGGTATGCCATGTACTGAGCGAGGTCCTGGAGATGCCAAGACAGGCATGAAAATAGGAGAGAGAACTGAGGCTGGGAAAAGGCAGGGGGAGCAGTCTAGGCATGAGGGAGAGGAAACGTTGGTACAAGAGGTATCAAACCTCTGAATGAGGCCGAAACCAGACTGAAATGTAATTGGCAGATGTTTAACAAAATTAATAAAAATATAACATAGAGAATATTAATTTGTGGGGTTTTTTGATATTTTTTCCCAATTATATATAAAAACAATTTTTAACATTCATTTAAAAAAAAATTTAGTTCCAAACTGTCTCCCTCCTTCCCTCCTCTCCCCCTCCCTGAGATAGAAAACAATTCGATACCCATGTGCATCTCTTCATAACAGTCATGTTGTGAGAGAAAACACAGACCAAAAAACCATGAAAAAAACAAAGAAAGTGAAAAAGAGGATGCTTCGAACCGCATTCAGACACCATCAGTTTGTTCTCTTGAGGTGGAGAGCATTTCTCACCACGAGTCTGTTGGAACTGTCTTGGATCGCTGCATTACTGAGAAGAGCTGTGTCACTCATAGCTGGTTATCACACAACATTGCTGTTGCAGTGTACAACGCCCCCCTGCTTCTGCCTCCTCCCTCTGCATCAGTTCACATAAGTCTTCCCAGGTTTTTTCGACATCACCCTGCTTGTCACAATAGTATTCCATCACAATCACATCCCACAACTTGTTCGGCCGTTTCCCAATTGATGGGCATCCCCTCCACTTCCAATTTTTTGCCATAATTTGTTGTTTTCTAAGTCACTATGGGGCCTGCAGAGATCTGTTTCTATTGGAGTTTGGCCCCTGGTGTATCTGGTTGGGGTGGAGAACGTCTGAAGAGCAGTGACGTGAAATGATTCTGGGAAAGTCAGTAGAAGGCAAACTGTGGAGCTCTTCAAATGTCAGGCAGAAGAGTTTGTGTTCTATCCTAAAAGGCGACATGGAGCCATTGAAGACAGTTGGGTTACAGGTGAGGCGGTCAGACGGTGCTTTGGGAATATCAGTTTGGGGGCAGCTAGGTGGCACAGTGGATAGAGCTTCAGCCTTAGAGGCAGGAGTTCAAATCCGGCCTCAGACGCTTGACACTTCCTAGCTGTGTGACCCTGAGCAAGTCACTTAACCCCAACTGCCTCACCAAAAAGAGAGAGAGAGAGAGAGGGAAGGAATATCAGTTTGGCAGCCGTGCGGAGAACGCACTGGAGAGGGGAGACGGGAGTCAGGAGACGCCAGCGAAGAGGACCTGAACTGAGGAGGCGGCTATGGGAGCACAGAGAAGGGGATGGACGTGAAAGATGCAACGAAGAGAAGCAACAGGACTTGGCACCTGGCCACAGAAGGGGGCGAGAGAAAGAAGATAAGGGATAGCTGCCAGGCTGGGAGCCCAGGGCTTCCCCACTGGCTAGACACACAAGCAGCAGGAACACAGCCTGTGTCCAGACCTCAGAATTCAGGGATGAATTTGCGCCGTGGCTGGGCTGCATGGGATGAGGCTCTTCTACGGCCCCTGATCTGAAGATTAGGGTCAGACCTGTCTGGTCTGGAAAGCCGCCCCAAGACCTCCCACTGGCCCTTCAGCAGTCTGGACAAGGCCAGCCCAGAGGCCAGTGTTTCGCCCTGCACTCACCTTGGATCTCCGTGCCGAGGATTTCCCAGGGGGCCTCCGCCTTCACTGGCCTTGCCTTTCTGACCGTGTTCTTGGCATGCTCAGCGTTCTTGCACGTCTGACACATCCTGATCTGAGAAAACAAAGACCCTCATGCGGCATCGCGCCATGTCACATTACTGTGTCCCCAACTAGACTGTAAGCCCCAAGAGGGCGGAACCATGTCTTACCCCCCTCCGCACCTGCTGAAGTGTACAACATAGGGCAGGCACTCAGCAAGCAGGTTCTATGTCTAACGGAACCCTCCGCTGAGATCCCAGCAGGGTCACGGCTGTAGAGCTGGAAGGGACCTAGTCTAATGTCCTCCTGTTACAGAGAAGGAAACTGAGGCCCAGGACTCTGAGGTGAGTGTGGGGGAAGTGGGCCTGATGTTGGGGGGCAGGAAAGGCCTGGCCTCTGATCCTGCTTCTGACACTTACTAGCTGTGTGACCCAGGGTGAAACAATCACCGTCTCTGAGGTTCAGCCTCCTCCCTGTAAAAGGGAGATGGTGAGACAGGCCTCAATAAGTGGTTCTGAGAACAGCTGGGGTGCCGTGTCAAGGCTTGAGAGATGGAAGGGAAGAGTCAGCTGGCAGCCCAAGGTCTCGGGTGCCCCTGGTGTGACCGGCACCTGGCCTGGGGCTGCCTGGGAGCTCTCCACATGCTGGGAGGAGATGCAAGGGCCTGAGACTCTAAGGGAGGGTTTGAGTGCAGGGCTGGGGAGCATGTGTGGGTGCAATGGGAGGGGGAGAGGGGATCTAAGGAGTGACAGGGGGAGGGGGCAGAGGCGGTGTGCAGTCGGCCCAGCTAGACTGGACGTGGGCACGTTCTGGCTGCCCACGGACGCCTGAGCAGAGAAAGACTGTGAGAAGGAGGGAGGCTGGGTCCTAGGCTAGGAGGATCTGGGCATGAAATAATCAATGAAAAACCATTTGTCAAGGGCTCACAGTGAGCCAAACATGGCACTAGATCCCAAAGACAAGAAGGAAACGAACACGCCACAAAGAAGGAAGCTCGCCTAGTCCCTAAGAGTTTGCCTGTGGGGCAGCTAGGTGGCGCAGTGGATAGAGCTCTGGCCTTGGAGTCAGGAGGACATGAATTCAAATCCAGTCTCAGACACATGGCACTTACTAGCTGTGTGACCCTGGGCAAGTCACTTAACCCTGATTGCTTCACCAAAAAAAAAAAAAAAGAGTTTGCCTGTAACTGATGTCACGTAACCTCTGTCAGTGTCTCAGTTTCCCCGCTTGGCCCAGAAGCCTCGGAGGGCCCTCCCAGCTCAAGATCGAGAGCCGCACAGCCTACCCCAAAGCCCGAGACCCACCCCGAAGCACCCCCAAAGAAGGCCGCCTCCTCTCCCCTGTGCTAACAAACCTTCCAGAAATACAGCAAATGATTCACACTGACGGGAGAAAAATGGAGAGAGACAGAGAGAGACACAAAACAGAGACAGATTTCATTCAGGTAACATTCATTAAGCACTAACTAGTATAGCGAATAAAGCCCTGGGCTTGGAGTCAGGAAGACCCGAGTTCAAATCCAGCCCCAGGCACTTACTGTGTGACCCTGTGCAAGTCACTTCACTGCTGGCTGCCTCAGTTTCCTTATCTGTAAAATGGAGATAATAGCAGCACCTACCTCCCAGGACTGTTGCTAGGCTCAAATGAAATAATATTTGTAAACCACTTAGCACAGTACCAGGTACACAGTGGGTACTCAAATGCTTATTCCCTCTCTGGGTCTGGGGGGTGGGGTTCCCTATGAGGTATGGTGCAGGGGATACAAAGATGAACAAGTCTGGTTCAGTGGAAAAATCGTTCTGGGACTGGGAGTCAGAAGGCCTGGACACAACCCTGGCTTTGCCACTTACTAACTGTGTGACCTTATACAAGTCCCTTAACCTCAATGGGCCTTAGTTTCTTTATCAGTAAAATGAGGGGATTGGACCGATCCTCAGGATGAGACCACGACAAAAACCCCAAAGTGGCCCCCACCCCCAAGGAGCAGGTAGAGAGAGAAGAGGACAAAGGAGAAATCAGACCAAACAGGCTGTGGGAAAGCTTGAGGGGGACCTTGAAGAAAGCTGAGGCTTCTGAAAATCGGCAAAGGGAAGGGAGTAGCTTTGGGGGACGGGGGTGAGTCTGTGCAAAAGTCAGGGAGATATGAGACTGAGTGTCTAGTCTTGGGAAGAGCAAACAGACCCATTCAATGGGAACACTGAGTGGGGAAGGGGAATAATCCTGAGTGGGAGCAGGCTTCAGGATGGCTCCTCTGATGGTGCGGAATGGGGAGGGCAGGGAGGGGGTCCAGAGAGACCTGGGAGGAGGTTATCCCAGTCACACCAGGAACTAGCAGCAGAGGTCTGACCCAGAGCGGTGGGCTAAGGCCAGAGAGGCTGTGCAGAAGGAAGGACCTCGTTTGGTAACTGACCGGATGTGGCGAGTGAAGGAAAGGGGCAGGGTCAAGGCTGCCCCCAAGGTTCTGGCTCGAGGTGACCAGGGAAGGGAGAAGGATGACGAGTGGAGATGGAGATCTGTCTCAAGTGAGGTGCTGATGGGATGTCCAGGGAGAGATGTCCAGTACGAATTTGGAGATGGAGGATTACAGCTCAGGAGAGAGAGGGGAGAGGTGTGCGAGCCATTTGGGGGGAGATGATATCTGAATCCAGGACAGCATATGAGACTGCTGAGCTGAGAAAGTGTGGGCTTGCCTGGAGACTTGGGGACACCCCCATTCTGCGGGGGCAGATTCCCATGGCTTGCTAGTGGCCTCCCTCCCAAAATGCCTCACGTTCATTTGCATTTCTTCTCTTTACATGTCTTCTCTACACACTTATATGTGTCCCTGCAGTCTCTCCTATTAGAATGCAAGCTTCCTGTGAAGAGGGATTGTTCCATTCTTTGTCCTGGCACAAGAGCTTGGTACAAAGGATGAATTGATCAACAAGGATTTGGCTGGAACCAAGAGTCTACTACCCTCTCTGAACACAGATCTCTCTCTCTCTCTCTCTCCTGTCTCTTCTCCCCTCTTCTCTCCTTTCTCTCTCTGTATCTCTCTCTGTCTGCCTCTCTCTCTCCCTCCTTTCTCTCTCTCCCCGTCTCTTCTCCCCCTTCTCTCCTTTCTCTCTGTCTGCCTCTCCCCCCTCTCCTCCTCCCTCCTCTCCTCTCTCTTCATGACCCTTCTTTCTCTCTCCTTGCGCCTCCCCACTCCTAAGCCCATCTTGTCCTTCTTATTCCCTCGAGCTGCTCCAGTGCTCCTCTCACCAGTGATGCCTTCCTTCCCCACCCCCCAGCACCTTCCCCTTGGCCCTTACCCAGTCTACCACATCCTTGACGATCCCCAGCCAGTAGTAACGGCTCTGGATCCGATGCACCGTCTTCTTTTGGCCCAGGTGGTGGCCAACCTCTGTGAAGTGGCTTTCTAAGAACACCTGATGCCGTCTCTCAGGATCCACTACCACCTCCCTCTTCTCCTCTTTCTTTGGTCCCACGTAATACAGGCAGCCCCCTTTGGGAAACAGGTTAAAGTAGGCAGGTGGTACCTGACATCCCCATCCTCCCCCAGGCGTGCAGGGGATGAGGCGGGTGGTGGCACCGAGAATGGAGGTAGAGGACAGAGCCGAGGACATAGGTCCCAGAGACAAATCTCTCCAGAGATCATGTCTCCCCTTCTTCTACAAGCTAAACAGCCCCATCTGCACTTGATCTCAAGGACCTACACCATCCTCTGCCCTATTCGGGAGACCTCTGGAAACGGGCACCCAATTCATAGCAGCATCTTTGTGGTAACAAAACACTGGGAACAAAGTGGGCTGGGTAACCGCTGATTGGCCAAAGAAACCAGCATATGAATATAATGGGACCTTGTTTGACTTTGGGAGGTCACAAATACCAAGTCTTGCTGCTGACTCTCTGTGATGGCTGCTTCCTTTTCTGGATATTCATGTACCATCCCTTTAATGCTCTGTTCCAGAATTTTGACCAGAATCAAAGCCAAGCTCACTGGCCTGAAGCCTACATACTCTGTCCTGTCTATTCCTTTATTGGATAATTGAGACATTGGCTCTTCTCTAATTCTAAAGTGGCATTCTTGTTTTCCACCTCATTCAGGTTCAGGTAGCCCATAAATTTATACCGGATCTCTAAGGTTCCTAGAAGTCCTAAATCCTATGACCTAAGGGAGGCCAGTGAATAAGAAGGAAAGGTAACCCTATTTATAAAGGAGGGAAATTGTGGATATACTGCATTAAAGAAGGAGGGGCTTTTTGTGGGGAACTAGCCAAGGTGGGGTGGGGGGAGGGATCCTACAAGGAGGTGGCACTGGTATAGGGGAAGTGAGAGGGCAGTTTCAGGAAAGGGCAGAGTATAAGAGAAGGCCTAGACCACAAGCACAACATAGAGGGGACATAGTATAGGATGGAGAAACCAAGTATGGGGCCAACAGGGAAAAAGCCACAGGGCAAGGCAATGTGCCAGAGAAGGAAGGAGGTAAACATTTATTAAATGCCTACCGGCACTTAATCAGCAAATATCTCATCTGATCTTCACAACGACCCCGGGAGGTAGGTGCTGTTATTATCCACACTTTAAAGGTGGGGAAACTGAGGCCGACAGATGTGAAGTTTCTTGACCAGGGATTAGCCCAGGACCTAGAGACAATCGGAACTGTTCTGATGTCCAGCCTCCGGCATTTACTAGCTGAGGACCCTGGACAAGGCATTTCAGGGCTGCCTGCCTCAGTTTCCCCACCTGTAAAGTGGGGATAACAGCACCCACTTCCTGGGGTTATTGTGAGGAGCGAACTTAAAAGGTTCTATAAACGCTGCTAATATTGCTAGTTAATTGTTATTATTCATGAGAGCTGGCTACGTATGGAGCGGTGCGGAATCTGGAAGGGCGCCTCCTACAGGAAGAGTCAGGAGGGGGAGGGTACACCGGGCACCGCGGGGGGCGAGGCGCAGACCAGGGGGAGGGACCGTGCGGGGGCCGGAAGGGCTGGAGCGCCGAGGAGGGCCCAGCACGTGGAGGGAGGAGCGGCGGCCCACGGCCAGCGCGCGTGCGAGGCGGAGAGCAAGGAGGTTCGGCAGGGGGCGGGGCGGCGGGCGCGGTCACGGGCGGGGGGCGCGCTCACCCTCGAGCACAAACTTCTGTGCGTAGCGCTTGAGGTTCTTGCGCTTGATAGAGCCGAAGGCAGGCGGGAAGGCGCCCTCGGCCAGCAGGCGCCGGATGTCGGCGAACTTGTTCCCGCCGGGGCCCAGGCCGGGCGCAGTGGCCGCCGCCGCCGTTTCCTCCTTCTCGGGCCCCTGTGGCGGCCCCGTGGCTCCGTCCATAGCTGCGGCAGCAGCCGCCGCGGGGGCAGCCCGGACACTATTCCCGGGGACACCCGAGGAGGCGGGGCCGAGGGGAGGGAGGAGGCAGCTGTAAGGGAGCGTCGGCCAAGAGGCGCCCGTAGCCACCTGCGAAGTTCCCAGGCAGGGTTCGTGTGTCAAGAGTGGATCTCGGTGCCGGGCGCACAGACTCTTTTCGGAAGGACGTCTATTTCAGTCCCTTGACCACCTGCCTGCCCCGCTACCCACCAACCCCGGAAAACCCAGGAGAGTGGATGGGGAGCCTCCCGCCACCCCCTCAGAAGCCGGCAGGGGCTTGGGATGAAATGGATTGAGTTTAAGGAATGGGAGTCGGCGCAGGTTAAAAAGGGTGGGGGACATCCTAGGGGAGGGGTCCAGCTGGCAGTTGGAAGAGGGGACCAGAGCACCCGGGAGAGAGAGGTCAGGGCTGGAGCCTTTGCTTGGAGGAGAGGGGAGGAGCTTTTAGACCGAGCTTCTTGAGGGCAGGGACTGTTTTTTGCTTTTCATTGTATCCCTGGGACATAGTAGGCACTTTATAGGTGGCTCAGTGGATGGAGAGCTAGACAACAACAAAGGCGCTTAATAAACGCTGATTGACTGACATACTGACCAAAGAGAAAAGGATCCAGGACAGAAATGCAAGGATCACAGGACTACAGATTCAGGGCTGGAAGAAGCCTCATGGGCTAACCTTCCCCCCCCCCAATTTTGTTGTTGTTCAGTCATATCTGACTCTCCATGACCCCATTTGGGGTTTTCTTGGCAGAGATACTGGAATGGTTTGCCATTTTCTTCTCCAGTTTGTTTTACAGATGAGGAAACTGAGGCAAACAGGATGAAGTGATTTGATCAGGGTCATATAACTAGTAAGTGTGTGAGGTGGGATTTGAACTCAGGAAGATGTCTTCCTGACCCCAGGCCTGTCACTCTATTCACTGCTACACATGCCTGCCCTAACACAGAAAACAGACCTAGGAATGATTCATCCAAGGTCACATAGCTAGTAAGAAGGATGAGGTGATTTAAATTCTGGTATGGAAAGGAATGGTGTGTAGAGGGGCCACATAAAAAGAGCCACAGTAAGTTAATTCCTAATAGACCAGTGTATGGGGTGTTCAGGGAGGACTAACCCCTGTGGTGGGAGGCCAGCCGAGCCCTTTTCAGGACTGCTCATCTACCTTTGGTGTCCACCTTCATCCGAGTCTCACTTGTGACTCCAAGAAGCTGCAGCATGTGCAGTGGCCACACCTCGGTAAACCATCTCGGCAGATGGGCTCAGGCAGATTAAGGGAAATCAACAGATCTCAAAGCCATTGGTGAGTTAGGGGAGTGTCCACCCCAGCATGTGAGGACCTTCCCCAGTGGAACAGGCGGATGAGAACACTTTGTTCCAGTGGCCACAAAGGTGGCTGCAGTGGGTGCTGGTAGAGTTAGAGCTTGTTCAGATATTGAAGACACCAACGTCACCCATTTCGTCCCAGGCCATCCATGATCTGGACTTTAGTGACTGCTGTACTTGGTACAGGTCTGCCTCACTTAAATCCAATTCACTTCATTGGTCTTCTTTGAAAACAAAGTGTGAAAGAATAGCAACTCACCACTGAGTTGCATTACTGTAGAGATCTTCAAATACAGTCTCTTTTTTTACAGATGGGAAAACTGAACCCAGGGCAGTGCTGTAACTAAGGTGGAGGGACTGTGGCTTTGTCTCAGGGTGCTGATACTGGACACTGATACTGAGTCAGCAAGAATAGTTCATTACAAGGATGATGGCTGTACACCCTACTGAACTCATCTCCTTGCCCTTCTGAATTTCCACCCCTGGGGTATCCAGGGGTTTTTGTTTTTTTGTTTTGTCTACTCACACTTCATCTCCTTCATCATCTGAATTTGTCTTTAAATAGTTGACCTGAAAAGTTGTTGGGTGCCCAAATTAGAGAGTGATGTGCCCAAGGTCAAGCAGTCTTCTGCCTAGTCCAGGGCCCTTTTTCCAACTCTGCCAATAAACCCCAAATTGTTCTAATTATTAATCAGTAAGTCTCCAAGTCTATGTTATATGAGGCTTGGATGAAGGAACTAGAGACATTTAGCCCCAAGAAGAAAAGATCTCAGGGTGGGGGGGTGGTTACCTTCAGGTGCTTGAAGGGCTGGGTGAGAGAATACCCTTGCTCTGATTGGCCACAGAGGGGAGGATTGGGGGAAATTAGAGAGGCAGATTTAGGTTTGATGCCAGGGAAAACTGCCTGGCAGTTAAAGGAACCATTGCTTCTGGAGGTAGTGAGTCACCCATCAGTGTGGCACCAAGTAAAGGCGGAAGTCATTTGGTGCCGAGGATGTCAATGACAGGCCTTGTGACCTAGTGAGATTAGGAGCTGTTGTCCTTAGGATAACCTGGGTTCCAGCCCTGCCTCTGACCCATGCTGGCTTCGGTGATCCTGGACATGGCCATCTGCACGTATTTGAACTGGGATGTGTGACCTTCACATGTCGGAGGATTTTTGGCTAGATTTTGTTCCTGGTTTCTTCATCTGTAAGATGAGGGGGTGGGACTAGCTCTCTGCCCTACACTGACTGTCACCAGTGGACCTGTGTTCCAGGCAAATTGCTTCCTTCCTCTGAGCCTCAGTTTTCTCATTTGTGAAATGGGAATAAACATTGTCATCTCTGCTTCTCGGGGTTGTGAGTATCGAATGTGCCTATAAAGCACTTTGTGGACCTTAATCAAATTTCATAAATGAACCTCCCCCTATTCCTTTGTAAGGGGGTGGGTGGCGGGATGTTGACTATGTTGCCAGGTTTTATTCTATGTATCAAACAGTTTTGCTGTTTTTTATCTCTTCCTCCTTTCTTTTTAAAAAATGTTATAAGGGATGACGGATGGGATACAGGGGAAAATTGAGAGGATGTCAAAACAAACGTCAATAAAAACTTATTTGAAAAATAAATGTCTGCTCTTCTCATCCTCTCGCTTCCCTGGGCCTCGGTTTCCTCCTCTGTAAAATGGGCGGTGGGCCTCTTGGGCCTGAGAGTCCCTGCCCTTTGGGCTGGAGTCACAGGACCCCTTCTCCCGTGGCGCTCCGCGCAGCTCCCCGCTGGGTCCTGATCCCTAAGCGCCGGGAGACTCCGCCTTCCCCGGGTCTGGGCATTTGGAGTCACTCCCTGGTTTCCCCGGGGTGGGGGCGGGGCCGAGGGCGGGCCACGTCCCTCGGGACCGAGGCGTTGCTACGGCGGCCGGGCCGGGCCAGCGGGCCGCGCGCCCCCGCGCCGGCGCTCCCGGCCTGCGCTCCCGGCTCGCGCCGCAGCTGCGCCTTGTGCCCGGCGGGGCGCCATGGCGGCAGCCGGGGCTGGGGCCGCGGCGCGGCGCTTCTTCCGCTGTAACTGCTTCTGCTCCGAGAACCTCTTCCTGCCCCGCTACCGGCTGCACGTGCGCTACCTGGAGGAGCAGCAGCTGCGCCGAGACTACGGCCTGGTAGGAGCTCCCCGCGGGGGCACGGGGCCTCGGTCACAGGGGGGAAACTGAGGCACGGAGCGGGGCTGGGCGCGTAAGGACCCGTCGGAGTGGTGGGCGTCGCCGGGATGGCCTCTCGGAGGGCGTCCGGCCCAGCCCGAGGTCCAGAGAGGGTCATTCACGGCCCAGATCGCCCAGCGAGTGCCCGGCCCAGGCTCGAGGCCAGCCGGGGGCCGGAGCGCCCCCCAGACCGGAGTGGACGACAGACAGCTGTTGGGGGGGGGGGTCTCAGGCAGGAAGACCACAATTCCGATTGGGCCTCGGACGCTTCCTCTCTGTAGTCACTTCCCCTTTGCCTCGTGCCCTTCTCTGGACCTCGGTCTCCTTGTCTGTAAGAGGACCTCCACCGCCCTGTCCTGCTCTGAAGCCGGTGCTTTTATATTTGGAGGCGAAGTTCAGAGCCTGTGCAGCCGCGATGGTCAGGTGCTCCCGAGCTGTCCGGTGTGAAAGAATGAAGCAAACATTTATTAAGCACTTACTGTGTGCAAAGCACCAGCACGTGGAAAAGTCAGACAGCCCCAGCTCGCCAGGAGCCGACGTTCTAGTGGGGGGACGACGCGTAGGGAGGTGGCAGTGCAAACCACGTAGAAAAGGCGCCTGGTCCTTGGGGTGCAGGAGCAGAGCAGGTGAGTCAGGAAGACGCCGCCTTAGATCCGGCCTCAGACCCGTACCGGCTGTGTGACCCTGGCGCTAGGGCCGCTTAGCCTTCCTCAGCTGTAAAATGGGGATAATAATCCTTCCGACCTTCCGGAGTGGTTGGGAGAATCCAATGAGGTAATATAGGGGAAGCGCTCGGCAAGCCTCCAGGTGCTGGGTATGGATGAGCCATTATCATTGAAAGGGCACATGCTTCTCAGAGGAGAAGTGTCACAGAAAGAGCACCAGGGTGGGAGTTCGAGAACCAGGGTCCACATTCTGACTGTACTTCATGCCCTCCTGTGACCCGGTGCCTTAGTTTCTTTATTCTGTTTTGGTTTTGTTTTTTATTTTGTTTGTTTTGGGCAGTTGGGGTTAAGTGACTTGCCCAGGGTCACATAGCTGGTGTCAAGTGTCTGGCCTGAGGTCGGATTTGAACTCGGGTCCTCCTGGCTCCAGGGCCAGTGCTCTATCCACTGCGCCCCCTAGCTGTCCCCCTAGTTTCTTCATTCTGATGAAGTGGGGTGGGGGGCGGGGTTAGATTGCTCGATAGGAATTAATGATCCTACAGCCCCAGAGGCCCCCTCTAGCTGATTCCTATGGAAATTCGCTTTTGTCTGATGAAGGCGCCAGACCCTGAAAGACTGAGTCCCATCTCCAGTATTTACTAGCTGTGTGACCATAAGTGAATCACTTAACCATTCTGAGCTCGTGTCCTTAATGGAGGCAATAATAACTCCCCTAGTGTCTCCCTCACGGAGCTGTCGTGAGGATCCTCAAAACGTTCAATAAATGTCTATTTTTGCCACAAGGGATGAGTTGAAGATTGGGTGAGGGAAGGGGAATGGAGGCTATATTTGGAAATAAAAGAGAGACAAAAACAAAGGTATCGATAAAGATCTAAAAAGCACCCCAAACGCCAGCGGTTACTGTTAAGTGTTCCTGTGATTTAGAGCAGGACAAGACTTTAAAACCACCCAGTCCAGCTCCCTCATTAAAAAAAAAAGCCATTGACCTTTTTTGTTCTTATGTCTCCTTCATTTCTAAATATAACCCTCTTCCTTTTCCTCTCCAGAGAGCCAGCCTTTCTAACACAATAAAAGAAAGGGGGGAGAGGGGAAGCAGTTTAACAAACCTAAGCGAACCATTCATCCAATCTGACAGTGTATATAGATAGCACTCTGCACCCAGGGTCTCCCCTTTGTGCAAAGAAGAGAGGGAGGAGCGTTATTTCATCTCTTCTTCAGGACAAGAACGGTCCTTCTAATTACATAGCATTCTGGTTGTTTTTGGGCACCATTTTATCCGTCAGTATTGTCATCATTGTGTGTGTCCTGCCATCTCCCTCATTTCATGAATGAGGAAATGGAGGCAGGAAGGGATTTGCTCAGGGTCACACAGGTAGCGAATGGCAGAGCCGGAATGGAAGCCCGAGGCATACAGACTCCAAGTCTAGCAGTGTGTGCAGTCTCCCCTGCCCCGTGTTTCCCTGCATCTTCCTCCAGGGAGATTCTAAGGAGAGCATTTTGTAAGAAAGTGAAGTGTTTTGTCACGGAGGGGTGCCGTTGTGAATTCCTCCACTCTTCAGAAAGCTCTGTGGTTTCTTCGGTTTGGGCGCTCTTTCCCTCTGTGGGTGAATTACACCCCTTGTGCTTTTGCTGATCATGCTGTTCCATTGTCGGTCCATCCTTCTGTGAGGCTTACATGTTTTACAAAGTGCTTTCCTTGAGGTGGGTGACATTAACTCCATCTCACAGGTGAAAGAATGGGGAGGTGTTATTGCCATATTTTCACAGATGGGGAAACTGAGGCACAGAGGGGTTAAATGATAGACTTGGAGCCTGAGGGGGTCACCGTTTCTGAGGCTGGATTGGAATTCAGGTCTTTCTTACCTCTTTGCTGACCTTCTTGTACTGAGCCTCTCTGAATTTAGTTAGGCTGTTTGTCAGTTTAGAAATGGAAAGGACCTTAGACATTTATGAACTCTGGGCCTGGAGACAAGAAAAGACCACTAGCAGTGTGAGCCTGGACAGGTTACTTCACTTCTGTCTGCCTCAGTTTCCTTATCTGTAAAATGTGGCTAATAGGGGCAGCTAGGTGTTGCAGTGAATAAAGCACCAGCCCTGGATTCAGGAGGACCTGAGTTCAAATCCTGCCTCAAACACATAACACTTACTAGCTGTGTGACCCTGGGCAAGTCACTTAACCCCATTGCCTAGCCGAAAAATAAAATAAAATAAAGTAAAATCAAATAAAATGTGGATAATAAGAGTACCTCCCTCCCAGAATTGTTGTAAGGACCAAATGGGATAATAATTGTAAAGTGCTTAGCACAGTGCCTGGAATATAGTGGGTGATTAATAAATGTTAGCTGTTATTAAATTATGTAGTCATAGCTTCATAGCTGTAGCGCTGAAAAGGGTCTCAGAAGCCGTCTGCTCCAACTCTTTCATTTTATCAGAGGAAACTGAAGCCCAGGGTCACACAGGTCATATCAGAGGTGAGATTTGAACCCAGGCCCTCTGACTTCAAAGACTGTGCTTTTCCATTGTACCATGATCCCATGCAGTAAGGTTGTGTAGTCCAACCCCCTCCTTCCCCATCATAGATTGGGAAACTGAGGCCACGGACTCTTTGAGGCTTGTGCAGTTTGGTAGGACCTGTGGGGTGGGGATGTCACTTGGGCTCCCCTCTGAGCCCTGGGGACCTTAGTTGGGGGGTTAGCCCTGGGGTCATGCTGTCTGTAACTTCGAGCCACCCCTCACTTTGTCTGTTCCAGGTCCTTAAGAGCCGTGGCTGTGTGAGTCCTGAGGACTTTGAGCAGGTGTTGGCTGAGGTAACAACCAAGTCCCATGCCCATGAATTCTTGTGCTCACTCCTCCAGGGAAAATGGAAGTCAGGAAGACTTGGGTTCAAATCTGCAAGTCTACCCCTGATACCCTCTGGCTGTGTTGCTATGGGCAAGTCACTTGACCTCTTACTGCCTCCAAGCAGCTCTCTTAAGACTGTAACATGCAGAGAAGGTGCCAGTCTACACTAGTAGAGGGCATTTCCTTACCCGGGAGCTCCTTATAGCAATGAAATCAGTCCAGTCCCTATGTCCTGTTGTTGTTCTTATTGTTTGTATTATGGTTATCCTCACTCGTAGCTTGAGAAGGAGGTCCAGCGGAGGAAGCAGCTGGTTCAGCAGGCCTCACAGAGGAAAGCCACCATTGCCCAGTGCTACCTCCCAGTCCAGCCCCAGGTGTATGGCTTGCAGGTGCGTCTTGGTGGGCGGGGCCCAGAAAGGGTAGTGGTGGTACTGTAGTAGTAAAGATAGTGGTGGGGTGTGAGCAGCCAGCCCTGGGTGAGGCATGATGGACTCTTAGAGTATCTCTAGCCTCGGCAGCATGGGCCAAATTTATCAGCACAGACAACCTCTCCCTCCTCCTTGAAGTCCAGTGGGGAAGCCAAACAGTTTTTGGGTTGCCCCCACCCTAGCCCCAAGGGGCTATCTCAATAAACTCCGATAACTCCCTGAACTCTTTGATAGGGACATTTCCTCCTGTGACACATATATCTTATCCTTGCCTGCCCTTCCTGTATGACTCTCAAACCTGCCAAGGGCACCCCTCCAATGGGGGCCTCTTTTCTGTTCTTTTAACATTAAGCGGGGATCCCAATAGAGCCACGGTCTTCAAATCAGTTATCTCTTGGTAACTTATCTTTTTTTCCCCTCGATCATATATGTCCCTTGATACTAACCTTTTATTTCCCTTGCGTAATTCATTTTCTGTAATGTGCCTGGACCAGCTCTGCCCATGAGCTTCTTCACTGCTCAGCCTGGCAGCAGCCTATCAGAGGAGCCAGTTGCCTTTCCAAGGGTCTGTGGTGGAGTCATTCACTTTGCGTAGAACATATGGGGTATATGAGTTTTCCCAGCCAATGCAAGCGCACAGGACAATTTTGTTATAACCAGATTATTATTAGTTTAAACATGTTACATGTTAGCTTAAAATATGTTAGTTTATATGTTAGTATATTAGTTTAAATAATGTATTGGTTTAAATATAATGTAATATAAATATATACATAAGACATAATATAAATACATATACATATGTCAACATAATAAACATATTGGCCCCATGAAATTCGTGTAACAGAGTTTCCTGGGTTTGCGTACAGCCCTCTTTTCTTTGCTCTTTGGTGTGCTCACATGTTCCTGTACGTCTCTGATTGTTGAGTTTATCGAGGTGGTGCCATAGTGCGTAGAACATTGGACCTGGAATCAGGAAGACCTGAGTTCAAATCCAGCCCCAGAGACTTGCTAGCTGTGGGGCCCTGGGCAAGCCACTTCACCTCTGTCCACCTCAGTTTCCTTATTTGTAAAATGGGGACAATAACAGCACCAACCTCCCAGGGTTACTTCAAGGCTCAAATGATATTATATTTGTCAAGCACTTTTCAAACCAAAAAGTGGCTCTATAAGTGCCAGCTATTATTATTAATTATCAGAATAAATTAAAACCCCCCAAACCCCATTAATTGGGTGAATTGGTCCCTTTTCGTAGAACTCTCCTGTTGGACTCTCTCCGGGTGTGTGGCTTTCCCAGAGGCTTCACCCAGACCCTGCTCATGAGTCCTGCTGCTTTCACCCACTGTTTGTTCCTGGCTCTGGCCTCCCTTGAGGGCCAGACAGAACAAAGTCTTCTCAGGGCCACCCATCTCTTCAAGAATGTAACCACCTAGCAAATTAATCCCTGGATCAGCATTTGTTAAACACCTACCTCCTCTGGTCCGTGGAGATAGGAATGCAGAACCTGTCCTCAGTGAGCTTCCATTCTATGGGAATGAGACAAATTAGGAGCCCCGTCTTTTTTTATATCCCTAGGGCAATGCCTGGCATACAGTAGGTGCTTAATAAATGTTTGCTGACTTACAGAAAACTCCATTTGTACAGTATACTCTTCTAGGGAGGGTTCCTGGTTCCAGAATGATGTCCAGGGCTTAAGCAGCTTCCAGGCTCAGGACTCTGGGAGGATGTCCTGGGATGATGTTGTTTCTTCCTCCTCTCCTCCCCCCCCCCAGGAGCAGTTTATGGTCTCAGAGTTTCGGTCTGTTGTTCAGTATTGTGAGACCCTGGATGCTAACCTTCCAGGCCTCCTCAAGCGCATCGAGACCTTGTCAGGTAAGGCCCAGGCGGCACAGTCCCCAAAGGACCACCATCCATCCCCAGTGACAGACTGACTGCCATGATAATAATCTCAGTTCACATGTCCATGGTTTTGCCAGTCCCTTCGTTTAGGCCAGTGACCCCATCTTGGCCTGGCCTTCTCCTCCCCTTCTCGCCCTCTGTGTGGAATGGAAGCTCCTGGAAGGCAGTGCTTAGCACAGTGCCTGGGCATGCAGTAAGTGCTTACTAAGTGCTTGTCAACTTGTAGACCAGCCCAGTGAGGTTGGTAGCACAAGGATTGTTGACTCATTTTACAGATGTGGCTCAGAGGGTTGTAGTGATGGGCTCAAGGGCTCCTAGGTTCTTGGGTCTGAGGGCATCCAGTGTTACTCTTCCTTTTTACTGGTCAGGAAACTGCGACCTAAAGGGGGTGAGTGACGGGGTAAGCTTTATATCGGTGTGAGCAAGATGTGCGTTAGGGTTGTAGGATTGAGAGACAGAAGAGAACCTTAGACCTCTTCTGGTCCCAGCTCCTTCTTTCAGCAATGAGAAAGCAGACCCAGGGAGGGGAGGCCACCTGCCTGAGGCTAACAAAGTACCAGTCAGGTGTGGTCATAGCCTGTGTCCTTTCCACTGACCCACGCTCCCTGACTTAAGGGCACAAATGCACTCTGTGTTTGTGTGTGTGTGTGTGTGTGTGTGTGTGTGTGTGTTTAACTGAATGTATCTCTGTGTGTGTATATGTGTTTGTGTCTGACTATATATATCTGTGTCTGTCTGTCTGTGTGTATATGTATCTTTGTGTCTGTGTGGTTGTGTATCTGTCTGTGCATGTCTGTGTCTGTGTCTGTCTGTCTGATTGTGTGTATATATCTGTGTGTCTGCCTGACTGTATGTTTGTGTGTGTCTGATTGTTGTCTTACTCTGTGTGTGTATCTCTGGGTATGTGTGTCTATCTGTATCTGTCTGACTCTGTGTGTGTGTGTGTGTCTAGCTGTGTGATTGTCTGGGTGTGGGTATATGTGTGTCTGGCTGTCTGACTGTGTACCTATGTGATTGTATTTGGCTTGCTGGGAGTCAAGCCTAGCCCAGTACCCATCACAAGCAGGATGCTGGGGACAAACCTTTGAATGTTGGTATGGCTGTCTTTTGCAAACCGCCCGTCCCCTCTGTAGATGAGAAGAGGATTTACCGGCTGCCGGTCTTCACCCTGGATTTCTGCCGGATGCTGCTGAAGGAGCTGGAACACTTTGAGAAGTCGGACATGCCCAAAGGGCGGCCCAACACCATGAATAACCACGGGGTAGGCGCAGCCCCCGGGCTCCCGGGGAATGCAGTGAGGCCCCCCCGCTCTGGCCCCCACTTGAACCAGCAAGGCCTCAGAGGGTGATTTCAGAGAGGTGAGAAAGACTCAGAGATCTAGAACCAGAGGGGACCCCTAAGGCCCCGCTCCCTCCTTTTAGAGAGGAGCAGGGAGTCCACAGGACCACAGAGCCAGAGCTGAAAAGGGACCTTTCTAGAGGAGGGGACTGAGGGGGAATGACTTGTCTAAGGTCACCCAGGGAATAAGTAAGGGAGGTGGCTTTTGAAGCCAAATCCTTGACCCATGGCTGGCTCCTTTCTCTGCCTAGATCCTGTTATACGAGCTGGGTCTGGACGAGCCCTTGGTGACTCCCCTCCGGGAGCAGTACTTACAGCCCCTCACTGCCCTCCTGTACCCTGACTGTGGAGGCGGCCAGCTGGACAGCCACCGCGCCTTTGTGGTGAAGTACACCATGGATGAGGACCGCGACCTCAGCTACCACTATGACAACGCCGAGGTCACCCTCAACATCTCGCTGAACAAGAACTTCTCGGAGGGCAGCCTTTACTTTGGAGACTTTCGTGAGGTACCCACCCCTCCCCCCATCTCCACTACTTGGAGTTTAATCAAGCAGCGAGCATTTATTAAGCACTTACTGTGTGCCAGGCACTTCTAGTCAGGGAGACAATAGAACTTAGAGGTTGTCTCATCCAGCCCCCTTGTTTTATAGACGAAGAAACTGAGGCCCAGTGGGGGGGGGCGGGAGAGAAATGACTTGCATGAAGTCACAGTGCTAGAACCCAGGTCTTCTGACTTTCAAGTAGAGAGGCAGATCAAAGGAGGGAGTGCCTTCAGGTATGGCGGTGGGGTGCAGGCCAGAGTGCCCTGTGTAAGGACCAGCAGGCAGGCCTGGGGGGCTGCACCAGAGCATTGCTCCTGGGGGCTGGGAAATGCAGCCCACCTCACGAGCCCCTCCGCTTTGCAGGTGTCGAGCAGTGAAGTGCAGTACCTGGAGGTGCCACACGTGCTGGGCCGAGGGGTGCTGCATCGGGGCGGGCAGTTGCACGGGGCCCTGTCCTTGGAGTCTGGAGAACGATGGAACCTCATTATCTGGATGAGGGCCTCTTCTGTCCGCAACCAGCTCTGTCCCATGTGTGGGAAGCCGCCTGAGCTGGTGGAGGATGAGGGCTATGGGGATGGCTTCACCCGAGAAGAAGGGGAGCCCAGTACTATGAACATTTGCACCTTGACCTGAGTCCCAGCCTCCTACCCTGTGGCCCACCAGTCTGAAAGCTCTGCCAGGCCCTTCTATGTGTCATTAGCCATGATAGCCCAGTCCCAAGCAGGAGCCCAGACTGGGGGCCCATCACGTAGAAGCGGTCCTTGAGATTCACTGAGGATTGGGAAGGTGCGTGGGAAAAACTGACCTTTCAAAGTGTTCCCCCGAGGGGGCCTGCCAACAGCAAGGTACTGATGGGATCCCAGCTGTGATGGATGGGACAATAAAACGTGACTAGCAGGGCTGCTCGAGGCATCTCAAGAAACCCTGTCTGACCCAAGCTAAGCTGCTGGGGGCCACAGAGTTATTCTGTAGTATAGAGTATGTAGTAAGGAAGCTGTACCATCCCTCTAAGCCACTGGGGGTGGGGGAATAGGTCTGGCAAAGGTCCAGGACCTGCAGGTGCCAGGTGGCCCTTAAGAGCCTTCCTTTGTAGTATCTTGCGTCAATTCACTGCCCCTCGCCTGTTTGTCTGTCTCCAGTTATGGCCCTCACTCTAGGTAGGCAGCTCAGGCAGCTTTCCATTCCACTCCACTTCTTTCCTGGAAGACTCGCACCGTGCTGAGATGTCTTTAGAGTTGCTGTGGGGGCCTCAGGAACTCATCTTGTTTCTCCAGTTCCTCTAACATCCAGTTCATCTTAGTGACTTTTCTGTTCTTTTTCCCCTTCATTTTATTGAGGAAACTAAATGAGGTAGATATTAGTTAACTTGTCCAGGGTCACAGCTGGAATGTGCAAAACTGAGGTCCTGCCAGGCAGTGGCCAAGCCAGAGCACGGGCACCTGCTGCCATACTGACATCCTGGTTAGGTAGCATGTCAGCACCTCCATCCAGGACATTTCAGTCCAATCCAATTCAACATTAATTAAACACCTGTTGTCAAATCACAGCCTAGAAGGCTGGAAAGGTAGGATGGCATCAGGTCTTCGATCCTTGACTGTTCATTGCCTCCCTAGTATATATGCTGAGGCAGAGGGAGATAGAGAAACAAACCAATTCCCTCCATCTTGGGGTTTCAGTTAAACCTAACATAGAATATTATTAAGTATCTGCTGTGTGCAGGGCACTGGGGATACAAAGACAATTGAAAACTCCCTGTTTTCAAGGAGCTTACATTCTGCTGTGGGTGTGATACACAGATGAGTAAATAGTGTGTTCAGGAAATAGTACTAACTGGGGAGCAAAAGCAAAGGCTTTTGTAGGAGAGATGGCTCCTGAGCTGGGTTTTGAAGGAAGCTGGGGATTATATGAGGGATCTCAGCCCAGTAAGAGACTAGAATTATGGTTGTGAGTAACCATAACACAAAACATAATGAGAGCATTGGGAGAGATGTAAGTCAGAAGCTACATAAAGTCCAAAAGGCTGAAGGCAGGCCTTGTAAAATCCTGGGATTTTAGCTAGATATGGACAGGAAGAAATCAGAGAAATGAGGAAGGTATTTGGGTGCAGGGAACTGTATGGACAAGGGCCCAGAGACATGAGATCTGGGGCCATTGAGAAGTACAACAGTTAAGCTAGAGGACGTGAAGAGGATAAGTGACATAAAGAGTGAAGGCCTAGAACCTGGAAAGGTAGGATGATGCTGGATGGTAGAGGTGCTAGACCAAGCCTACTGTTCAGTGCCTCTCTATTGTCCGTGAGGAGATGAGTGAAGGGGACAGAGCTTTGAATGAATGACATTATATTTGCAGGGGTGTGAAGGATGGATTAGAGATGGGAGAGGCAGCTATCAGTGAAGATGATAGGTGATGAGGACCATGAGCAGAGCTCTGGCTGTGGGTGGGAGAGGAAGAAGAAAGAGATGGCTTAGGCTGTAAGGGTGAGGAACCTTGGGCCTCAAGGCCACTTGTGGCCCTCTAGGGCCTCAAGTGTGGTCCTTTGAATCCAAACTTCACTGAACTTTATACCCTTAATAAAAGGACTTGTTCTGTCAAACTTGGACTCAGTCCAAAGGCTGCACCCAAGGACCTAGAAGGCCATGTGGCCTCGAGGCTGCAGGTTCCCCACCCCGGCATAGAGGTTTCAGGCTGCTAGATGTGGGCAGCCCTTCCTGCTTGAACCCCCCAAGACTGGTTCTGGTCTTGCCGGGGGAACGACTGCCTGCCTTGGCACCACGTTGCCGTGGCTAGCCCTGTGTAGGATGGCCAGGCTGGGAGGTTACTCCTCCTCCTCCCCCCCGCCACCCCAGCTCGACCCGGATCCTAAGAGCTTCCTGAGTACTCCCTGAGTAACCTGGACACTCCCCATGGCCAACCAGGTGGCATCCTAGGCGGTGGTGTGCAGAATGGGACACTGAGTCAAAGGGATCCTCTCCTCATAAACTCCTGTGGCTGCCCAGTGATGTTAGGGTCAGGTATCAAAACTGCAGTTTGTCCTTTCTAAAAAATAAGTTTCTATTGATGCCTTTTGTTTTCTACGTCATAATGTCCCCCGGTATCCCTCTCTTCCCCTCCCAGAGAGTAAATAATATTTTTTTAAGACAAAAAAGAGGAAGAGAAATGAGCACCACTGATCAATACATTGAAAAAGTCTAAAAAAAAATACAGTATGCAGTGTGTGTGGGCCTCCATCCTCCTGTGCCTCTTTTTTCTTCTTTCTCTTGAACTACGCTTATTCTTTATCACTTGGTGGGGGGGGTCCTTTCCACTTACATTGTTGTAATCATTGTGTAACAATAGTTTTCTTCACTCTGCATTCATCACATTCATCATTCATTTCATCCTTTTAAAATTTGTTTGTGTTAGGTTTTATGACAGTTATTAGTATGGTAGCAAGCGTATAGAATTTATGAATAAGCACATATGCATATATTGAGGATGAGCTTAAAAGTTTGTTCCTGATAGGGATGAGCCAGGATCAAATAAGTCTGGAGACCATCCGTTGTATTAGTGAGCAATCAGGGCATAGTGGATGGACAGCTGGCCTCAGAGACAACTCTCAACAACTATGGCGGCTGTTCACTGGCCTGCTTCATGCCATCCAGGATCTAGAGCTGGAAGAGGTCTTAGGATGAGACCTAACCAGAGCTGTGATGTCATTTCCAGGGTAGGACATTCCCTCTGCCAAGGCAGATAATCATTTTCTCTGAAATAATCCCAGAGGGCTGCCTGGAGGCAGAGGTAAGATGATTTGTTCAAGGTCACACAGCATGAGTCAGAGATGGGATATGATGAGCTTTCTGACTCCAAGACCAGCTCTTGACCGCCTACTCCCTTCTGTTTCTTAGGGAGATATAAACCAAAGTACTTGCAAAGTCAGAGGATGAAGATGGCTACCCATTCAGGGGAAGGAGGCAGAAGCCCAGGGATGAGGAGCTGTTGGTAGGTGGAAGAGTGTGGACAGAGGCATGATGGGAGGTGGAGTTTTAAGTTTGTCTGGAGCATAGTGTTTGAGGGCAGAGGAGCTAAAACTGGAAGAGTAGAACAGTACCAAACTCAAGGGCGTTGAATGCCGTTAATGCAGAGGTTATTAATCTCTAACGTGCCATGGACCCCTTTAGCCATCTCCTGAAACCTTTTAACTTTTGTTCAGAATCCTGTTAAATGCACAGCATAAAATACAGAGGATTACAAAGGAAGCCAACAAGATTGAAATGAAGATGTGTTCCCCCTGGAAGTGCATAGAACCCCGAAATCCATGAGCCCCTTGGCCGGGGCTGGACCCCGGGTGAAGACTCCCTGCCTCCTCTTCCTTGGTTAAACACCCTGCTCCCCTGTGCACGGCAGACTTGGGAGGGCAGGGACTGCCCTTAACCAGGGCAGGGGCTCTTTCATTCTGGTCCTGGTGTCCCCAGCCCCTTGCACGCAGGTGCTAGGAGCTTAATCCATGTTTGCTGAAGGAGTGAGCCCGGGCGTTCTCACCAGTGCCATTGAACAGAGGAGGAAACTGAGGCTCACGTGCTTAGGGTCACACAGCTTATGTCTGAGCAGGGATTTCTGCCCAGGTTTCTTGAGTCCAGTCCATGAGGGTAAGCATTTATGTGTATTTATAACAGCTGGCTTTCTAAGGTTTGCAAAGCACTTTACACATATTTGTTTGATCCTCCTTTCAGCCCTGGGAGGTCACTGCTATTATCAGCCCCATTTTATAGGTGTGGAAACTGAGGCATGACAAGGTTAAGTAGTTTACTCGGGCTCACACAGCTAGTAAGTGGAGTGGCATTCGAATTCAGGTCTTTTCAATCAGCGCTCTATCCACTGCACCACCTAGCGGCGGAACTCGCGAAGTCAGTTTTCCACCCCAGCTACAAGTCGGGGGTGGAGGGGGAGGGGGAGGGGGGAGGCTGGCCTTCGAGCGCCCCCTCGCGTCCGGGACTCAGCTCGACAGTGGCTCCCTCCCTCCCTCTCAGGAAGTTCTTCGGAGGACCGGAAGTAGGAAAGGGACTCTCCCCGTGGCCGCCCTCGGATCTCGAGCTGGCTCCGCGGGGCCCCCGGCGGCGGTTTTTCCCGATGGGTCGTTAGCAGCGCGGACAGCCGAGCGGAGCAGCCCCGCGGTGTGCCCTCCTCCAAAGGCGGTGAGAACTTCGGGGCGAGAGGGGCGCGGCCTGCCCGAGTAACCCGGGCCTTGCCGCGCCGGGGGAAGGTCTTCCTTGGGACACTGACCCTCCAGGTGCGGGGAGGAGGGAGCTTCCCGGAGTGCGGCCCGTTGCACTTGCGCAGGTTATTGCCCTAGGAGAGCCCTCCCTCTCTTCTGGAAAGGGGCGGAGCTCTTAAAGGAACCGCTACAAGTTTCCGTAATCCTGGTAGAGTCGGGACTGTCCCCTCCTCCCCGAGCCTTCACCGTCGGGAGGGGGCGTGGCCTGTACCACCCCATCTTGGCCTCTTGGTTCTGGGGTTCGAATCCTACCTCTGACACTTTCTGGCTGTGTAACCTGGGGCCAGTCACCTGAGCTGCCTGAGGCTCGATTTCTAAACCTATAAAATGGGGCTAATAGTAAGTACACCTCCTTCCCTGGGCTTCGGTGAGGCTCAGGTGAGAGATAATAAAGGTAAATGAGTAGGAGAGAGTTGATGGGAATTGGGAAAAATTCATTTCAATTCAAGCACTCACTGAACACCTACTGTGTGCCAGGCACTGTGTTTGTCAGTAGAGATGCAACCAATGAGCTTTTTTTTTTTGTGAGGCAGGGTTAAGTGACTTACCCAGGGTCGCACAGCTAGGAAGTGTAAAATGTCTGAGGCCAGATTTGAACTCAGGTCCTCCTGATTGCAGGGCGGGTGCTCTTTCCACTGCACCACCTAGCCAGGAGTGGCTTTTCGCCATGAGCATTTGTTAAGGACCTACTGTATAATAGGCAAGGCTAGGGCAATGGGGATACGAAGACAATCTGTAAGCATTCATTAAGTACCTACTGTATGCCTGGCTCCGTGATAGACAGTGGGGATACAAAGAAAATTTTCAAGTACTAAGCACCTGCTGTTTGCCTGGCTCTCAGATAGTGGGAATACAAAGCAGTCTACAAGTGTTTATTAAGTACCTACTACTGTACCTGGCACTGAGGATACTGACAGCAAAATTAAACTGGCTGCCCTGTGGAGCCAGTGTGATGCTTTTTCTGCCTGGCTTTGTGTCTCCCGTGCTTGGTACTACATCTAACATACAGTAAGCATTTATTGAATACTTGTTGACTGACAGCTGGGGAGAAGGTGAAAACACTATCTAAGTGTGCACAAGTCAGTGCTTCCTCTGCAGCCAGGAGTTGGAGACACTGAGAGCTGAAGTCACTTACCCAGGGTCTCACAGCCAGGCTGCATGCGGGGGTGGGGGGGAGGAGAGGGAGGCAGGGAGGAAAAGGAGGGACAAAGAGGAGAGGGGGAGCAGGGGGGAGGGGAGAAAAGGGGGAGGGAGGGAGGAGAGAGGAGGGGGAGGGGAGAAGGAGAAGAGAGTGGGGGAGGGAGGGGGAAAGAGGGAGAGTAGCAGGAGGGGAGTGGGGGAGGGTAGAAAAGGGGGAGGGAGGGAGGAGAGAGTGGGGGAAGGAGGGGCAAAAAGGATAGAGAGAGAAGAGGGGGAGGAGAGAAAGAAGAGAGGGAGGGAGGGGGAGCAGAGGGGAGGGGAGAAAAGGGGAGGGAGGGAGGAAAAGGAGGGAGAGAGGAGAAGGGAGGGGATGGAGGAGAGAGAGGAAGGGGAGAGGAGAGAGGGGGAGGGGGAAAGAGGAGAGAGAAGGGAAGGAGGGGGGACAGAGGAGAGAGGAGGGGGAGGGGAGAAGGGAGAGAGAGAAGGGGAGAACAGGGGGAGGGGAGAGAGTAGAGGAGGAAGGGGGAAAAAAGGAGGGAGAGAGGGAGGGCAGAGCAACTGAGACAAAAACACTGCTGGGCTCAGACAGGTAGAAGGGAGCAGGAGAGAGCAGTGTCTTGACAGCTGGAGGGGAGACGTTCTCAGATCCTTGGCAGCCGCAGAGAGGTCAGGCTCCATGAGGGATGAGAAGAGGCGGCTGGACTGAGGAGTCATGGGTCACCTGGAGAGACAGACCCCCAGAGTTCAGCACACGTTGAATTTAGCTAGTCCCCTTTAGCAGGGGACCTTAAGCTGGGCTTGGTGAACCTGTTTTTAAACTATTTTGATAGCTATTTTCCAATATAATTGGTTTCCTTTGTAATCCTGTGGATTTCATTTTGTGTGTTTAAAGAACAGCCTCTGAGAAGGGCTCCTGAGGAGTCTAGGGCGTGCCACGGGTTCAGAACCCCGGATCTCCCCAGGGGCTCTGCTGGAGTCCCTTTTCCCCTGCCTTCCTCCCTGTCTGCCTGGAAATATGCTCAGGACTGAAGCAGCCCTCCCCAGACCCTTCTGGCCTGCTTCACCCAACCTCACTCTCCAAGCCAAGGGGACTAATTGCCCCAGCCTCCCTCCCCACTCTCGCCCTCTTGCTTCTGGAAAAGACAGTGGCCATGTTTGGGTCTGTTCACCATCCCCATGACCCTCTCCCCAGGCCCCTGCTTCCATGTGTATGTCATCTGTCCCCATTGGTACTCAGTAGATGCTTAATAAATGCTTTTTATTCTTCCCTGCCACTCATTTCTCTCATCTCCCCTTCGCTGTTAAAATGCATTTGCTGGTTCTCCCGCACTGGGCGGCTGTTCTCAGTTTCCCACCAGCTTTGGAGCCCACTAGCCTCTTCCGAGCTCAGCAGGGCTGGGTCCTGCTGCTGTCTTTCTCAGTCTCCTTTGCGGGGTCTCCATCCAAGCCCTGAGTTCTGACCTGGGGTATCCAGTGAGACAGGAGACCTTCTTGCCCTCCTCTCCTCTCTTCGTCTCTCCCCAGAGGCTCTGGCAGCTGAGCATCCTCAGCCCTCCTCTGGGTCCTGAGCTCTGCCGCTCGTCGCCAGGACACCTGCGGCTTCTTGTTCAGACCCGTCCTTCCTCCATCCCTAAGCTTTCCCCTTCTCCAGACTCACCTCCTTCTCTGGAGCGCACCCCTACCCTCGGGTTCAGCCCCTTAGGCTCATGCTGGAGCCTCTGGCCCCCCAACATCCAATCAGCTGCAAAGGGTTGTGGACTCAGTGTCCTCCTCCGCCCCCCCAGAGTCAGGACCCGGCCGAGGCCGGAAGGGACCCCGGAGGCCACTTTCTCTAGCCCTCTTATTTTATGGAGGAGGAAACTGAAGTCCAGGGTGATGAACCTTCCCCAAGGTCACACAGCACGGCAAATGGCAAGAGGCAGGATTTGAACCTGGCGCCTCCAACTCCAGAACTAGGCCTCTTTCCTCTCCTTTGTAGTGCTGGACTTGTAATCAGGAAGGCTTGGGTTCCTCTTGTGCCCCTGACACTGTTAGTTGTGGGTCTGGGCCTCGGCCTCCTCCTCTGTACGGAGGAGGGATACGCTGTCTGTGCCTCGGGACCTGACGCAGTTCTTTTCTTTCCTAGCCGTAGCAGGCATGGCCCGTGGCCGGTCCCACAGGCACTCCAGGAGCCGCAGCCGCAGCGCCTCCCACGGGCCGCCAGAGCAGGGGGACAGGAGGAGGAGGAGGAGGAGGAGGAAGAGCAGTAAGGACAGGGGAAGGAGCCCCTCTGCCTCAGGCTCTCAGGGCCCAAGGAGCAGCCTGGCCTCCAATGGGGAAGGTGAGGACACAGAAGGACCCAGGCCAGAGCCAAGGTTCTTCTTGGGCTCGCCAGGGGATGCCCTGCCCTCAGGGGCTTACATTCTGCTGGAATTAGTGTAAGGAGAAGCAAGGAGGGGCAGAGCGCTAACCTCTGGAGGGGTGAGGAGCCAGGAAGGCTTCCTGGGGAAGGGGGCACCTGAGCGAGACTTGAAGGGAGCCAAAGATTCAGAGAGACAGGTGCGGGGGGCGGGGGGAGGCTCTGTAGACAGCCTGTGCACAGGCCTGAAGGTGGGAGGTGAAAGGAGTCCTCTTGGGCTGGAACGTAGGGGATCAGAGGGGGGCCTCTTGGCTGGGCTGAGGGCCCATGGGGACGCCCCAGGTCAGCCCGGGTCGGGGGCAGGGCTGGGGCCAGTCTGCAGCTGCTCTCCCTTCTTCTTAGGTGCCCAGCTAAGTGCCGGCTGTGGGCCTGGCCAAGGCAGGCGGCGGCCTTAGGCATGACTTCTTCCTGTCCCCTCCTATTACAGAGGGAGAGCCAAGGTCCAGAGAGGTTGTGGGAATGTAGACTTGGAGCTGGGAGGGCCTTGGGGGCCATTGAGGGCAGCTCCTTACTTTGGTAAGAAACGGAGCCCCAGAAAGGATCACAGGTACTGACTGGCAGAGGGGAGATATGAACTCAGGGCCTCGGACTTGGAATCTAGTAATCCTTCGCCCACGGCAGCCAGTGCCTCCTCTTCACAGCTCAGTGTCAGGAGATCAATCAGAGAAGCAGAATCACCATTCAACATAGAGGCCGTTGAACTGGCCTCTCTAGTGTTCGTGGGACCAAGGGTAACATTTTAACTTGGAAAAACTCCAGGGCGAGAGGGTGTGTTTGGGCAGATTCTGAGGCTCGGCCTGGCTGCCCAGCTCCTGGTTCTCTGTGACGCAGCTTAGCAGCCCGTGGCCCACTCTCCAGTGGTGGAATGAGGCATCCTTTACGCTCCAGAGAGATTTGGGTGGCAGGATGTGGGGGGTAGGGAGAGCTCACCCTGTTTGAGGGAAGGGAGGGAGGAGGAAGGAAGAAGGGGAAAGAGGGAGGGAGGGGAGGAAAGAAGGGAGAGAAAGAAGGAAGGAAAGGCGGGAAGGAAGGGAAGGAGGGGATGAAGAGAAGAAAAAAAGGGGAAAGAGGCAAGAATGGAGGGAGGGAGGGAAAGAAGGAAGAAAGGAGGGAGGGAAGGGTTGGTGGAAGGGAGGGAAGGAAGAGGAAGGAAGAAGGGACAGAAGGGAAGCAGGGAGAAAGACAAGAGGAAGACCTGTCCGCTTGAGAAAGGCTGCTGACTTGTGCTGTCTTCAGGGCACCCAGGCGGGTCTAGCTTCTTCTGCAGGGGAAAGGTGTACCCCACTCAGGCTGGTTCTTCTCAGGCTGGGCCTCCCTGAGGCTCTGAGGAGGCTCCTTCACTGGCCCCTCTCCTCATGTGCAGAGAGAAGCAGGGACAAAGCCCGGAAGAGAAGGCGGCCCAGGTCCTCCTCTTCTTCCTCCTCCACCTCTTCTTCCTCCTCTTCCTCTTCCTCGGGGGCCTCCAGTGGGGGCAGGAAAAAGCGAGGGAAGCGTAAGGACAAGAAGAGCTCAAAGAAGAAGGCAAAGAAGAAGCTGAAGAAGAAGAAGAAGAAGGAAAAGAAGAAGAAGGAGAAGGCGGCCAAGGCCAAGGTGGTAGAGGAGATGCCGGGCCCCTCGCTGGACCAGTGGCGGAAAGAGCCCCTGGTGGAGAGTGGCCCAGGTAAGGGCCAGTGGGGGTGGGCGAGATGTGCCCCCCAGCCCCCTCCCCACCTGTCCAGGCCAGACCAGGGTCTTGGCTTCTCCTGGGGAGCATGGAGGGAGTGCTGGCCGGGCCCCAAGCTTGCACAGGCCACGCCCATCAGGCCCCATAGAGCCAGGAAGAAGAGCAGCCAACATTTAGGTGGCTCTTCTGTGTTTGCAAAGTGCTTTACATGGGTGATCTCATTTGACACTGGATCCAGGAAGCCTCTGCCTCTGATCTGTCCTGGCTCTTACTTGGCCCTGGGCAAGTCACTTAAACCTGTCAGCTAGATAGTGCAGTGGATAGAGCCCCGGCCCTGGATTCAGGAGGACCTGAGTTCAAATCCAGCCTCAGACACATAACACTCACTAGCTGTGTGACCCTGGGCAAGTCACTTAACCCCTCTGCCTAGCCCCTTCCCCCCCAAAAAAAAAAAAACCTCCAGGGACCCAGGCTTGGGGCAGAGAAGGTGACCGCCTACTTTGTTAGAGGGAGTTTCCTTATCTAGGAATACCCCCAGACCATTGACATCACAGGTCCTTATCCCTATCAGCACCATGAACCAAGACAACACAACGCCTGAAACTGATGGTATATGCAGTCTTTCACACCCCTAGCCCCCCACTGCTTTTTTTCTTTTCAAATTTATTATTTATTTTTAACATTAAAAAAAAATTTTTTTGAATTCCAAATTCTCTCCCTCTCTCCAGCCCCTGTCCCACCCAGTGAGAAGACAGGCAATGCGATATCAGTTACACATGTGAAATCATGCAAAACCTATTTCCCTGTTAGCCATGTCGCAAAAGAAAAAAAGAAAGTGAAAACATCCTACTTCAGTCTGCACTAAGAGTTCATCAGTTCTCTGGAGGTTGAGGCGTTTTCATCATAAGTCCGCTGGAATTGTCTTGGATCTCTGGCGGTCAGATTAGCTAAATCTTTCACAGTTGATCCTCGTCACGGTATTGCTGTTACTGTGTATGATGATCTGGTTCTGCACACTTAGGCTTGCATCAGTTCGTACAAGTCTTTCCAGGTTATTCTGAAGTCAGCCCATTCATCATTTCTCACAGCACGATAGCATTCCGTTACTTTGACATACCACAGCTTACTCAGCCATTCCCCAGTCAATGGGCATCCCCTCAATTTCCAGTTCTTGGCCACCACAAAAAGAGCTGCTCGGAATCTTTTTGTACACAGAGGTCCTTTTCCTTTTCCTTTGATCAGTCCCCCACTTCTGCAAAGGCTACATTTTCTCCTGGGTCCACACTTGGTGGTTATGATCACCCCCCATTTCCTTTCTGGCTGATTTTGTATTTTCCACCTCCACTGTTGTTATTGTGGATATTGTTTACTGGGCAAAGGCCTCCTGTAACTTAAAATTTTCAAAATTTTGTTTTTACGTCATCTTCATTTCCATATAAATCCCACCCCCTTCCTGGCACCCGAGTCATCCCCAAGGGACGAAGAAAAGAAAGGGAAAAGTCCTGCCCAGAACCTGAATCTAACAGGACGGTTAATTCTTCTGCACCAAAAGCCCCTTTGCTGTTGACTTTGAAAGATGAGGAACCTCAGGATTTCAGAGTTGGGGTGACCACCCAGAGTCACCAGGCAGTCTCGACTCCTCATTCCCTGATGCCAAACCAGACAGTGTAACCTGGCCTTGGCCTCAGAGTTCGATTCTCCAGGCTCTGAGGTGTGAGATAATGTTTGGAAAACACTTAGCATAGTGTCTGGCCCACAGTCAGTCCTTAATAAATGCGTGTTCCCGTTCCCCTCCCCCTTCCCCTTGGTCCTGTGGGTGACTAGACCTTCCGGGCCAGAGTCACTCACTCCGTCAGGCACATGCCCTCCCTTGCCTCCCAGGTGGGGTCCTCAGGTGTCTGGCCCACTGACTCGTAATCCAGGCCTCTGCCCTCCTTGGGGAGGCCTCACCTGGCTGGCACTGACTCCTGTTCTTTTTGGGGCCTGGGGCATAGTACTGACAGATGAGCAGAAGTCCCGCATCCAGGCCATGAAGCCAATGACCAAAGAGGAGTGGGATGCCCGGCAGAGCGTCATCCGCAAGGTGGTGGACCCTGAGACGGGTCGTACGAGGTAGGAGCATTTCAGGGGCTGGGGAGAAACCCCCAGGAGCTGGGGCTCTGGGCCCAGCTCAAGGGCCATGCTGTGGTGGGAAGGAGGGGAGAGAAAGGAGCTGGGCTTTTCCACCCATTCCCCACCTCTCCTCCAGAATCTAAAAACCCCGGTGAGTCTCTGTGAGTCTCTGTGAGTGAGTCTCGGCTTATTCCGGACAGTAGCAAGGGCAGTAGAGATCTGCTATTGCCGTTGATTCCAGCTCCTACTTGAAATAACCTTTGGCTTGTCCATCCATGCTGTGGCTACAGCTGGGAAGGTAGACAGTGAGGGGGTAGCCCAAGCCCTGCTCTCCTTCTAGCCTCAGATTCCCCAGGCAGGTCCTGGCTTGACGGGAGCCCCTTCCTGGCCTTGGGCAGCTGCTGCCCGAGTCTGTACAAGGGGTGGCCTTGGAAGGCACAGACCGGCGTCCAGACCTGCTTCTGGACTTGGAGGCGGACCGAGGACCTGGGTTCAAGGTCCCTTTGCCTCTGCTGTAAACTCCTAGGGTGGTCTTGGGTGATTCGCCTGACCTCTCAGGTCAGATGATGTGGTCTATTTCCATGTTGGTGAAATAAGGTGTGGTTGGGCCTAGGTGGTCCTGGAAGGTCCCTTTTGGTTCTCATCCCGCTCTTCTCCCCTGCTAGATGTCAGGGTCTGGTCCTGCCTCACTGTATGGATAAGAGGAGCTTGAATACACTACTTGCCCAGGGTCACACGGCTGGTAAATGTGGGTTTGGAACTCAGGACTTCCTTATTCCGAACCTAATGCTCAGTCTGACCATCCCGTGACAACAGGCTCCTTCTCCCAGGGCCTTGTCCTTCTCTTGCCCAGTCCCATGGGAAGATGAGTGCATGCGATGGTGAGGTAGGGGAGGGCGTGGTGGATGGGACAAACCATGGGGGGCCTCCTGACATGAGGCCGGAACAGCTCTGCCCATGAGGTCATGTTCACAGATAACGTCCCACTCCTAGCCTGGCACAGATCCAGGCCTGCTGCCTGCCTTTTCAGCAGGAAAGAAGGAAGGCCACATGTGCCCTGGGAGACTCCTTCCCCACTGCTGTGATGTAGTGGAAAGGTACAAGGAGGCTCCGTGTCAGGAAAACTTTCCTCCCAGTATGGAGTGGGCTGGCCTGGCTGGTGTTCCCTCTCACAGGAGGAGTCTTCATGAAGAAGCTGAACAGCCGCTTGGTGGGGGCGATTCCTTTTGTGCATGATTAGACTAGATGCAGGCTGTGGGCTAGTGATCCTTTCCTGAGGTCCTGGTCCCCCTGGGGGAGAGGCCTCCTGCCTGTCCTTCCATTCTCCCCTGTCCCAAGTGCCCCGAACCCAGGCCCCAGGGTCACCCACCCTCTCGACCTCTTCTTCTGTTCTAGACTCATTAAGGGGGACGGTGAAGTTCTGGAAGAAATTGTCACCAAAGAGAGACACAAGGCGATTAACAAGGTAGTAGCCCCCTCTCCCCCCGCTGGTGCCCGGGGCCCCGCCCCCTGCCCACTTAGAGGCTTCCCTCTCCGACGTGCCTGTCTCTTTCCTGCAGCAAGCCACAAGAGGTGATGGGCTGACCTTCCAGATGCGAGCAGGTCTGTTGCAGTAAGACCCCCAGCCTCCTTCCTTCGACCTCCTGGTCCCCCATGCCTGCCCCCAGACTGCTGTCTCCATGGACTTGGGGGGCTCCCTGGGAGGGTAGCACTGGCTCCAGCTTGAAGATGCCGGGCATTACCACTGTCCTATCCACTGCCTGAGGACAGCTGCCTAGGCCGATGTGAGCAGGGGGTTTATGAGCTCAGGGCCTGGCCCAAGCAAGAAATGCATGTTGATGCCTGCCAAGAGTCCAGGAGAGCTGGACGGTGCCTGCATTTTCACTGTCCTCCCTCCTGTAGGGAGTACCCCGGGGGCGGGGAGCTAGAGTCATCTGAGCAGGCCTGGCTGTACTTGCCCCCAGACTTAGGCCCAGCTAAGAAGCAGCCACCAAGAAAGGCAGTGAGGCCTTGGAGGCTGGACTCCTAGAGTAGCTCATTGGAGCTCTCTCAAAGGGGCGGGGGAAGGGGAGAGGCCCCCCCTTGGCTGCATGAATCCAACTCTGGTCCCTTCTGTTTCCACCTACGGGGTTCTGCTAACAATAAAGCCCAATCCAGCCTCAGGCTTGTGTCTGGTCTCTGCTTGGAGAGTTGGGTATAATTCTAATGCTGAAGATATTTATCACTGGATCCCAGACAGATACAAGATATTTGGGGAAGAGCCCGTTGGGTGAGGGGTCTGTGTATTTGGGCTGCGATGCCGCAGGATTCACAGGCGGAGACGTTGTGGGGCAGAGCCAGTAGTGGTATGAGCACTCAGGTTCTGGGGGTGCCTGTGCTTTTGTTCACCCCCCTTTCCTCTGCCAGCAAGCACCTCCACAGGTCTGTCTACACTTTGTCCTCCTTGCTCAGGAGTGAAGGTTAGCCCAGGAATGAGGGCCGTAGGGAGGGGACAGCCTACTGGCCGACCTCCTGACTCCTGATTCTTGGGTTGCTGTCCAATGTACCAGTAAAGAGACTCACCCACAGGTCTGTCTACACTTTGTCCTCCTTGCTCAGGAGTGAAGGTTAGCCCAGGAATGAGGGCCGTAGGGAGGGGACAGCCTACTGGCCGACCTCCTGACTCCTGATTCTTGGGTTGCTGTCCAATGTACCAGTAAAGAGACTCAGGAAAGAAGCCTTCCCTTTATTCATGTAACATACAGTGATACTGTGTACAGAGTATACACACCCAGGCATCGAACAACACGCTGACAGACAGCAAGGAGAAATAAGTGGATGGTCTCTCACAAACAAGCCAAGAGATGCCGACACACAGACAGAACCGAAGAGATGAAACTAGGACGAAACTAGGACGTGGCAGACCGGCTTCTGAGCCGGGGCGCCCCCAGGGGGGTGGGCCTTTCGGACCAAGCCTGGAAGGAGTTTTCTTTTCTAGCTGCGTCCCTAAGAAACGCTTCTTTATAAATAAAATGGGATGGAGATGATTGGATGTAGAATCGACACTTGGGAATACTAGTAGGTCCTGGGTGAGGTTTCCTCCAAGGAGGAAGAAGAGAAGGGGAGTAAGGCTTCTAGATATAGTTGGGCAGCAGAGATGGAGTCACTTGATGATTGGTGTGGGAAGGGGCTACTTCCCTGCTTGGGGGAGATGCGGTACTTAGTAAAGGTTTTTGGTTATGACGTTGTCTTCTGATGCTGTAAACATTGGTGGGTTTTTTTTGGTATTTAAAAAATAAATGTTTCCAAAAAAAAAAGCTTTATCAACAGCAGATATACCTCATGTGGAAAGGAAGAAAGGGAGGGCTCCCTAATTCTGGTGAGAAAACATTTATAAATGTTTGCTCATCTCTCCTTCCACGGCTGAGGGGCCTGGTTCCAGCCTGTGCGTTCACACTGGACAAACAGGGATTGAGACTGATGAGGCCGGACAGATGGAGGCTAGCGCTATTGCTCTTGTCCTTGGCATAGTCGGGCAGGGGTGGGGGGAGCCTTCAAGGCCGAGTTAGCGGCAGAGCTGACGGCAGAAGGTACAGCCTCGGCAGCAGTGGCTATGGCCGAGTCAGGAGGAGAGGGGCCAGTCGAGGGCTGGCCCGGGCTCATGGCAGTCTCCCCCGGCCACCGTTATTGCAATCAGGGTCTGAGACTCGGCTCAAGAAGGCTTTCTCCCCCACCCCGGGACTATTGAAAATGGTCTGAGGGAGAAGCAGAGCAGGGGACATATGTGTGTGGTCCCCCCCCCCCTTCAAGGCTGTGATTGTCGGGCTGAGCTTATTTTTCCCACTGAAGGGGGGGAGGTGGCGGTGGCAAGGGGGGTGAGTCAGATAGTGCATTCTTCAGAGACAGGTAACATTGGACTTGGTCCATAAAACAATTGCTTTGTACATAATGCCTGAAACAACAAAAGAAAGCTACATCTTAAATATTAATAAGCCCTGAAGGTTCTCTTCCCTCCAGACATTTTCCCTACACAAAATAAATAACTTTCCCTCTGTATATACCCACTTTTCTGAACATTTACAGGATACTTTTTTTTCCTCTTTACAATATCTACACAAGAGATAATGTCAACATCTTTTCATACCCCTCCCACCCCCAAACACAATGTAGAGAACGGCCCAGGCAGCCCCACTCGGTGGCTGGGCACTGGACAAAGGCCACATCCACGCATTCAGTGAATTCTTTCCCAAGAACCCGCTTCTCAGCTCGGTCAGCTCCTCCGGCCAGAGGTGGCCTTCTCTGTCGGCCACTGAAATAAACAGCGAAGTTTGAGAAGAATCCACGTGGGTGCCAGCGGCCTGGTGGAGATGAGATCAAGGCAACACGTCGAGAAAGTTGATTAGTTAGAAAGGGGAAGTCCGATTTCATCAGTAGAAAGTGGCACAGGTACTGCAGGGGTGGTCGGTCATTAGCCGGGGGGGGGAGGGGGGAGATACGAAGGACCTGACAGTCCGAATTTTCACTTCAAAACAGTTTGGATTTTAAAAATCTGTATGTGCCCCTCCCACCTGCCCCTAAAGCCCCATTGAGAGAGTAGAAATTCAGCGAGAGTTTGGAAGTAGGAGTGAGGAAATCCTCTGGAGCGAGGCGCCAATCGCCAGGAGACAGTCGGGGCGTCCCTAGGCCTGGGAGACGGTGGCAGGGCCCAGAGCCCCCAAAGCGGGCTGCTTTCACAGTGCAGGGTTTTCACAAAGCAGAGAGGGCTGCCCTGGGTGTTGAAAGAGTTAAGAAAGCTAAAAGCAGCCAAGTTTTTTTCTTTACAAAAGAAAAAAAGACCAAATAACCCAACCCTTTAAGAAATCAAATCACTGACGTAGAAAGGAATAGAAATATAATGCACTGCAGTGGGCGGCAGCAGCAGCATCAGGAGCAGTGTGGAAACCAGGGGCTTGGCCAATAATCTGGTTTCAGAGAGAGGAAAACCTGTGTCCAGCTGCCCCCTTCCCCCTCCTCCCCCCCTCGCACCCCCATCCCTTAGCTCTCCGCTCTCCAGCCTGGAGGCGGGTGTTGGGGGCCTCAGGTGCCCAGACCCTGGCTTGCTGCTCTGGGCAGGTGCCCAAGCAGGAGATGCCAGGCTCATGGCTGGTCTGGACCCAAGGGGCTCCCCCGCCCTCCTCACTGCTCACCCCCCACTGGTCAGAGAGAGAAATGAGAGATGCAAAGAGCTAGGCAAGACCAGGCGGGCAGAGGAGAGGGCAGGGAGCTGGGGTGGGGATGGCTGCTTGGCTGGCCTGGAGCCTTGGTGATAGGAAGAGCTGCAGAAATAAAGATAGGGCCTTTTCCTTAAGCTTTGTACAACATCCTTGCTATACATTTGGGTCTCCTTACTGTCCAAAAAAGCAAAACAAAACAGAAATCCAAAGGAACAAACCTGCACAGAACTCTATCCTGGATCAGCAAAATATTTAATGGTCATGCACTACCGACGGTGACGTGTGGCCACATGAGATGGTAACAGGTCTCCATCCTAAAGATCATCAGTGCAAAAAACGATGAGGTTTTACAGTTGAGTGAGGAGTTAAAAGAAGCAGGTCAAACTCCCGGGAAGCTGCTACTGTGTCTGGAGAGAACTCGGGGTGAAAGGGGCTGGGGGAAATGGATGCAGGGGTGGGGGAAGGGGAAGGACGGGGGGGGGGGGGGGACGCCTCCAACCCTGTACTTGGATTACAGAGAACGCACATAGCTGGATCATCTCCAGTGCTCGGGGGTGAATGAGCTGCAGGGGTTTTGGTGAGACTATACATGGCGGTGGGGGCGGGGCAGAGAGCAGCAGGTGGGGATGGTCTGTTCTCAGGGGCTGAGATGGGGAGCCCCGTGCGCCCCCAGCAATGGGGGAGTGGGAGGGTGTGATTTCCCTGCATTTGTTGGCAGATGCAGGATGCTGCCAGCTGCTGAGAGAACCGAAGACCCCGAGCTCCAAAATGTCGGGAACAGAGCCCCGCTGAGAAGTCCCTTTGGGGGACGGTGTCCCCGCCTCCTGCCTTGCTCTGCCCCCGCCTTCATGGCAGAGGATTGGGGGATCCCTTCTCCCTGCAGGTCAGGATCGAGCCCTGCTTCCTGGCCAAGGTGTGGTTAGAGGAGGCTGGCCGAGCCTCTCAGTCGGGGGCTGTCAGGAAAGCCCCCGGGTCAGAAGGGGACCAGAGTCACTGCTTGGCGTCTCCCATCCCTGGGAACAGAGACAGGCCATGTCCTGTGCTTGTCTGTGGCAGAAGCAGCAAAATGCCCGAGGCCTGAGCCAAGACTGCCCCCCCCCCCCGGGCCTGGGATGGGGTCCAAGGCCTCCCAGCTTCAGCTCTGGCCTCTCAGTCCACTTGCAGGCTGGCACCCGCCTGCCTGCCCAGGATCTGCAGCCTGCGTGGCTCTGTCCCCCCTTGCCTCCTAGCACCATGGTGACACCTCCCGCTCTGGGGCCGCTCCAGGGCCGGCTCCTGAGGGGGGGGCGCGGGGAGGCGGGCACTTCTACTTGGGCCCTGGGGGGGCCCCCGGCTCTGGCCGGCGGCCCCAGCACCCCGTGGCCACGCTCATGCTCCGCTGACCCCGCTCCCGCTCGCGCTCCCGCTCGCTGTCCGACTGGCTTTGCGTCCGCTCGTGCTTGTGGCTGGGCCCTGCGGGTTGGGAGGAGATGGTGCGCAAGAGGTGGTTCCGTTTGCGCAGGAAGTCACCTTGGCCAGGGAGGCCGAAGCTGCCTTTGCGCAGGGCCATCCTGGTGCTGTTCTTGGCTGGCCTGGCTCGGTGGTTGTATTTGAGCTGAGCGAGGTGGGCGGCATAGCCTTCGGTGATGAACTGGGGTGGGGGAGGGGAACAGAGGACAGGTAAGAGACTCCCACCCTGGCCGGCCTGGCTGGTCACAGTCCGATTCAGAATTGGGACGACCCTGGCAGGCCATCGAGTCTGACCTTCAGTTTGTCTCCCCAAACCCTCCTATTTAATAGAGAAGGAAGCTCAGGCCCAGGAAGGTTGAATGACTTGCCCTACATCACAGGCCGGAGTTGCCAGGACAGGGGTGGGGAACCCGTGGGCCTCAAGGACCCGTGTGGCCCTCTAGGTCCTCAAGTGTGGCCCTTTGGCTTGAATCTAAACTTCACAGAACAAATCCTTGAGGTTCCCTGGTCCAGGTTCATAGATTTGGAGCTCCCTACCGGGAGCCCTCTGAGGGAATGCTGGGTAATTCTGAGCCTGGCCTGAGTACCAAGGGGCTGGCAAAGGGCAGCCTCAGAGTCACGGCTGGCATGGACGGCCATGTTGCCATCTTGACACAGGTGGGAGCCTGGGGACCAGAGTGGATTGGGGGGAGAGGGAGGAGGCCCTCTGGGAGAGTCTGGACCAAGCAGGAGGATGGCTCCCATACCTGGCACTGATGCTGCAGTTTCTTGGTGGGACGGCCAACGATGTAGATCTGCATGGGGGACAGGCTGATGGAGCTGTAGACGGAGATGTCCTTGGTGGAGCCATAGGCAGCATGCACCCGCATATGCAGCTGGAGAGAGAGGGACAGAGCATGCTCAGAGTGGCTGGCCAGATGGAACTCCTGGGCGCTCCCAGAATGCCAGGCAGAGGGGCTCAGGACCCTGTGTCTGAAGAGACCCTAGTGGCCTGGGGCTCAGGAGTAGAGCCTCTTTCTTGTTTGAAATAGGCCAGGAAACCCAGGTAGAGTCATTTCACTTCTCTGGGCCTCAGTTTCCACATCTGTAAAATGGGGGGAGGGGTTGGACTAGCTGGTCCCTGATGTCATTTCCTGATCTGAGTCCATGGTGATGATGACAGTAACAATGATAACAGCACTTACATAGAGCTTACCATGTGCTGAGACACTTGACAAAAACTCATTTGATCCTCACAACTGCCCTAGGATGTAGGTGTTATTATCATTTCCATTTTATACTTGAGGAAACTAAGGCAGATAGAGGTTAAGTGACTTGTCCAAGGTCACAGAGCTAGGAAGTATCTGAGGCTGGATTTGAACTCAGGTCTTCCAGGCTCCAGGCCTAGCGCTCTGTCCACTGTGCCACTTAGCTGCCCAAGGCCATTGCTGGTCCCAAGGCCCCTAGAAAGACTGGCTTGGTTGGGGAAACCCAGACCAGATCAGATTCAAAAGCTGATCATTATTACTCGTGTGACTACGGGCAGTTTCTTCGTCCTCTCATCGATCTCGAGCTCCCTACCAGAGGAAACCTCTGAGGGAACACTGGGTAATTCTGAGCCTGGCCTAAGCACGGAGGAGCTGGCAAAGAGCAGCCTCAGAGTCATGGCTGGCATGGATGGCCATGCTGCCATCTTGATACAGGTGGGAGCCTGGGGCATCTCACACTGGACATGGCTGCGCCTAGGACCAGCATGGATTGGGGGGGAGGGAGGAGGTCCCCTCTGAACCTAGGACCTCCAATTTACCCTCTATAGACCTGCCCAGTTGTCTACATGTCTCCCCCATTAGAATGTGAACTCCCTGAGGGCAGGGAGGGTGGGGTTTTCCTCCCCCTTTCTTTGTATCCCTTAGCACAGTGCCTGGCATACAGCAGGCACTTAATAAATGCTTGTTGACTTACTTATTACTCCAGCTCCAGGGGTGGGAAGAGACAGGGGATAAGGAAAAGAGAAAGTGCCTGATGTCTCCCCGCCTCCCCTGTCCCTAATCCATCCGTGTACGTGTGTGCCCGGGACGTCGAGCTGGAAGGGGCCTCGTGGCTGAGCGGCCGGCCTTTCTGACTGCCTGGATCCGCAGGGAGACTTCCCCAATAGAAGGCCCAAACTTGCCTCTGTACAAGTTCCACTCACAGCTCACGGCTCTGGCCTCAGGAGCCAAACAGAATAAGGGGAATCTGGCATCCACGTGAGGGCTAGAAGGGACCTCGGGGCCCTGAGAGAGGATCCTGCGCTTGCCTGAGTTCTGAGATCTGAGTTCAAATTTAGCCTCAGACTCTCATTGGCTGTGTGGAACCGGGCCAAGTCACCTAACCTCTGCCTAGCTCAGTTTCCTCATCAGCAAAATGGGAATAATGAGCACCTACCTCTCAGGGTTGTGGGAGGATCAGATGAGATAATTGTAAAGTGCCTGGCACACAGCAGGTGCTAAATAAATGCTTATCCTCTTCCCCCCTTCCTTCTATGAATGCTACTTATTATTAGTGCTGTTGTTGCTGCACAGGGCCATACAGGTACTAAGCATCAGAAGCAGGACTTGAATTTGGGGTCTTGGCCCTAAATCCTACACTCTCTCTCCTATGCTGTGCTGCCCCTCCCTCCTTCCCTGTCTTTCCCTTTTTCACTCTCTCTCTCCCTCTCTCTCCTCTTCCTTCTTTCTCTTTCTCTTTCCCTCCCTCTCTGCTCCTCCCTCTTTCCCTCTCTCTCTCCTTCTTTCCTCTCTTCTTCTCTTCCCACCTCTCTCCCTCCACCTTCTCTCTCTCTCTCTCTCTCTCTCTCTCTCCTCTCCCTCTCTGCCCCTCCCTCTCTTTCTCTTTCTCCCCACCTCTCTCTCCCTCCTTCCTCTCTCTCCCCTCCTCCTCCTTCTTTCTCTCTCCCCTCCCCGCCTCCTCTCTCCCTCTTTTTCTGTCTTTCTCCCCATCTCTCTCTCCCCTCCCCCTCCTCTCTCCATCTCCGCTCTCCCTCTCTGCTCCTCCCTCTCTTTCTCCCTTTTTCTGTCTTTCTCCCCACCTCTATCTCTCTCTCCTCCCTCCTCCTCTCTCCTCCATCCCCCCTCCCCTCTTCCTCTGCCTCTCTCTCCTCTCCCTTCTTTGTCTTTCCCTCCCTCTCTGCTCCTCCCTCTTTCCCCCTCTTTCCTTCTTTCCTCTCTTCTTCTCTTCCCACCTCTCTCCTTCCACCTTCTGTCTCACTCTCTCCTCTCCCTCTCTGCCCCTCCCTCTCTTTCTCTTTCTCCCCACCTCTCTCTCTCCTCCTTCCTCTCTTTCCCCTCCTCCTCCTTCTTTCTCTCTCCCCTCCCCCCCCTCTCCCTCTTTTTCTGTCTTTCTCCCCCCCATCTCTCTCCCCTCCCTCCTCCTCTCTCCTCCATCCCCCTTCCCCTCCTCCTCTGCCTCTCTCTCCCCTTCCCCAATTCCCTCTCTTTTCTCTCCATAAGTATGTATGAATGCAGTATTTGGAAACAGTTCTCATTTCCCCCATGAGTCTTCTGTTCTCCAGACTAAACAACCCCAGTGTCTCCAGTGATCCTCATGCCTGAACCCAGGGGTCCTTTGCCGTCCGGGGCGGGGGGGTGGCGTGCCTCTGGACACTTGGCTCACTGCCGCCCTTCCCAAAGGCACAGTGCCGCTGGTCGCTGCTGGGAGCTCTTACCTCAGTGATGAGGAACTTCAGGAAGTTGGCCTTATGCCGCAGAGGGTCGTGTACGAGGCCGTCACAGAAGGAGACGATCCCATGAGGGAAGTTGTGCTGTGCCAGCCAGGCTACTACCCGCTGCTTCTGCATGTCGGGCCTTCCTGTCACGTAGATGATGAGGTAGCCGAGGTCCTGCCAGTGTCTGTGGGTGAGGTGGGAGGAGGAAGCAGAAGAGGCCCAGAGGATTCCACTCCTTGGGGCCACTGGTCACTTCTAGGGGCTCACCTCCCCACACCCTGGAATCACTCCCCATGCGCTCTCCCCATGTTTGGAGAGGTAATGGGGGTGTAGTGCTTGCCTATCAAGTCAAGAAGACCTGGGTTCAAATCCTGTCTCTGCCCTTACTAGTTAGTAGACCCTGGGCAAGTCACTTTGAGCCTTGGTTTCCTCACCTGTAAAACAGGGGATTACAAAACCCTAGAGTGCCTACTTTGTTGGGGTTGTTGGAAGAATCAACCAAGATTATGTAGAGGTCTCTGAAAACATTAAAGTGTTTTACTATAATTAACTTTACCATTCAGCTGGTACTTAAAGTGCTTTATATTGCTATATAAATAATATATAAATAAATTGCTATATAAATGTCAGTTATTATTATTGCCTTGTGACATCTAAATCAGAGTTGTTTGTGCATTGCCTTGGCTATGTGTGTTTCTGATATGTGTGCCTTACCTATCCATTGTGCTTTAAGCAATGAACTTTGTGATAATTCTCCTGAGAAAGAAAAGATGTCAAGACCTTGCTGGTTTAAGGCTTTGAGTTGCTTTAGTTATATGTAATCTCTGCTACTGTGATTCACTCCCGCTGTACTTTAAATTCATGTCCACTCTTCCCTGCCCCATGGGCTCTGGGTACATCTGTAGGACAATGTGCCACAAGTTACTGGATAATGCCATTTGAGTAAATACCTTTTTAAAAAAAACTAATTGAATCTCCTGGCTGATTGTTAAGGAGAAGCACAATGGTGGGGGCTCGTGAGCTCTAGTGTTATGAAAGCCACCCACAGGGTAGCTTTTGTTCCTTTTATTAAATGGATTTGTTCTGAAAACTTGGACTCAGTCAAAAGGCCATACCCAAGGACCTAGAGGGCCAGATGTGGCCTCGAGGCTGCAGGTTCCCCACCTCTGCTAGACCTAGGATTTAAATGGTATAAGGAACTGCAGGGTGAGGAAATTCTCTCCATCCATGTAAGTGGGCAACCTTTGGGTAACCTGTAGTCCTAGAGAGCTGCTTAAAACATTGACAGGTTAAGTGACTTGCCTAGGGTCATACACCCAGCAGAGGTCTTCCTTCTTAGCTCCAAAGCCAATTCCCTCTCCACTCTGGTAGGCTGCCTCTCTAGAACAAGTAACACTCCACCTCATTGGGCACTAGGCCAGGAATGTAGCACTAGGTCTGAGTTCAAGCCCTGTTTCAGCCATTTATTAGCTGTGTAACCCTGGGCAAATCATTTGACCTCTCCTTACCTCAGTTTCCTCACCTGTAAAATGGGGATAATAATAGCACCTAGCTCCCAGGGTTGTTGGGAGGATCAAATGAAATAGTACTTATCAAAGTGCTTTGCAGACTTAAAGCACTACATATTAAGACACTATAATGATTGCCCTTGTTGTATTCATGGGTAGTTTACAAATAACTTTTACTTCATGACAACTCTGTGAGGTAAACAGGTCAGTTATACTTTCCAAATGAAGAAACTGGAGCTCATGGTGATGTAATGCTTTGCCCCAAGGTCACACGAGTAATTGGTAGTGGAGAAAGGACTCAAACGACTGGGGCTCCCAACTCCCATCCAGGTAGTCCTTTTCCGACCTGGTCCTCCTTACTATTCTCAACTTTTTTTTTTTAAGGAAATTAGGGTTAAGTGACTTGCCCAGGGTCACATAGTTAGTAAGTGTCAGGCATCTGAGGCTGGATCTGAACTCAGGTCCTCCTGACTCCAGGGTCAGGGCTCTATTCACTGTGCATCTAGCTGTTCCCATTCTCAACTTTTCTGAAGTATGGGGCACTATGGACTCCTCTTTCTCCTCCTGGATACACTCTGGGCTTCGGTGCCCCACCCACCCATGCCTGCCATCACTTTCCCTCTGTATCTTTCATTTACCCATTTATACATCTTGTAGGTACCTAGTTATTGATTTACATGTTGTCTCCCCCATTAGGAATGTGAGCTACTTGAGGGCACAGACTCTAAGCTTCTGTCTTTCTTTGCATCCTCAGCGCTGGGCACAGTGCCTGGTACATAGCAGGTACTTAATAAATGCTGGTTGACTGAATGACTTTCCTGCTTCTCCTCCTACCTGCCTGGCTGCTCCTTCTCAGTCTCTTTTGCAAGAACATCACCCTTGTCCTACTCTTCTAATTCGGGGCAGGGGGTGTGTTTATTTTATGCCTCTATTCTGGGCTTTCTTCTCTCTCTCCCTCCAAATTCACCCCTTTTCTGAATTCCCCCTATTTCTGTCCAGGGCACCCCCATACACCCAGTCATCCAAGTTCACAATTGCAGATTAGGATTCTTTCTCACTGCTCACGTCCAACCAGTGATGAGCTCTTCTATTTCCACGACACACGGCCACCACCCTAGTTCAGACCCTCATCATCTCTCTCTTGGAATACTGCAATAATTGGTCCCTCCGCCTCCAGTCTTCCCTTACTCCACTCCATTCTCCACTCAGCTGCCAAAGAGATTCTCCCAAAGCTCAGGTCTTCCCCTACTCAATAAACTCCAGTGGCTCCCTATTACCCCAAGGATCAAATAGAAAGACCTGTTTGGCATGCAATGCCCTTCACAATCTGGATCCTGACAATCTTTCTTTCTTTTTTTTTTAATATAAATTTATTTATTTTTAGTTTTCAACATTCACTCCCACAAGTTTTTGAATTCCAAATTTTCACCCCATCTCCCCCTCCCCCCCCCAAAGATGGGATGCATTCTGAATATCCCTTCCTCTAGTCTGTCCTCTCTTCTATCTCTCTCCCCTTCTCTTATCCCCTTCCCCTTCTATTTTCCTGTAGGGCAGGACAGACTTCTGTACCCCATTTCCTGTATTTCTTATTTCCCAGTAGCATGTGAAAACATTTTTTAACATATGTTTTTAAAACTTTAGGTTTCAAATTTTCTCTCTTCCTCCCTCCCACCCACCCTCATTGAAAAGGCAAGCAACTCAATATAGGTTGTATGTGCAGTTATGCAAAACATTCCATAGTAGACATGTTGTGAAAAACTAACTCTATTTCCCTTAATCCTATCCTGCCCTCCCATTTATTCTATTCTTTCTTTTGACCCTGTCCTCCTCAGAAGTATTTACTTCTGATTACCCCTTTCCCAATCTGCCCTCCTCTCTATCATCCCCTGCTCTCTTGTCCCTTCTCCCCCTATTTTCCTGTAGGGTAAGACAGATTTCCATACCCAATTGAATGTGTATGTTATTCTCCTTAAGCCAAATCCTATGAGAATAAGATTCACTCATTCCTCTCACCTTCCCCGTTTCCCCTCCACTGTAAGAGACTTTTCTTTGTTTTTTTTTGTGAGATAATTTACCCCATTCTACCTCTCCCTTTCTTCTCTAGTATATCCTCTCTCATCCCTTAATTTTATTCTCCAGATATGACCCCTTAATCTTCAACTCACCCTGTGCCTCTATCTATCTATCTACATATAATACATATAATTTTTTTCCTCCAACTACCCTAATACTGACAAAGGTCTCATGAGTTATAAATATCATCTTTCCATGCAGGAATGTAAACAGTTCAATCTTAATAAGTCTCTTATGATTTCTCTTTCCTGTTTACCTCTTCATGTTCCACTTGAGTCCTGTATTTGAAAGTCAAATTTTCTATTCAGCTCTGGTCTTTTCATCAGGAATGCTTGAAAGTCCTCTATTTCACTGAATGACCATTTTTTCCCCTGAAGGATTATACTCAGTTTTGCTGGGTAGGTGATTCTTGGTTGTAATCCTATCCTTTGCCCTCCGAATATTATATTCCATGCCCTGTGGTCCTTTAATGTAGAAGCTGCTAAATCTTGTGTTATCCTGATTGTGTTTCCACAGTACTTGAATGTTTCCTTCTGGCAGCTTGTAATATTTTCTCCTTGACCTGGGAACTCTGGAATTTGGCTACAATATTCCTAGGAGTTTTCCTTTGGGGATCTCTTTCAGGAGGAGATCTGTGGATTCTTTCAATTTCTATTTTGCCCTCTGGTTCTAAATATCAGGGCAGTTTTCCTTGATAATTTCTTGAAAGATGATGTCTAGGCTCTTTTTTTGATCATGGCTTTCAGATAGTCCAATAATTTTTAAATTCTCTCTCCTGGATCTATTTTCCAGGTCAGTTGTTTTTCCAATGAGATATTTCACATTGTTTTCTAATTTTTCATTCTTTTGGATTTGTTTACTGTCTTGATTTCTCATAAAGTCACTGTCTTCCAATTGCTCTATTCTAATTTTTAAGGAAGTATTTTCTTCAGTAATCTTTTGGACTTCCTTTTCCATTTGGCCAATTTTGCTTTTTAGGGCATTTTCTCCTCATTGGCTTTTTGGACCTCTTTTGCCATTTGGGTTAGGCTATTTTTTAAGGTGTTATTTTCTTCAGTATTTTTTGGGTCTCCTTTAGCAAGCTGTTGACTTGTTTTTCATGATTTTCTTGCATCACTCTCATTTCTCTTCCCAGTTTTTCCTCTACTTCCCTTACTTGCTTCTCAAAATCCCTTTTGAGCTCTTCCAAGGCCTGGGACTGATTCATATTTTTCTTGGAGGCTTTGGATGTAGGAGCTTTGACTTTGTTGTCTTCTTCTGGTTGTATATTTTGATCTTCTTTTTCACCAAAGTAAGATATATGTCTGACTCTTTTTGCGCTGCTTGCTCATGATCCCAGCCAATTACTTGAGTTTTAAACTCTTTGTTAAGGTAAGAGTCTGCTTCCAATGTGGAGAATGTACTGTCCCAAGCTTCAGGGGTTTGTAGCTGTTTTCAGAGATACTTGTAGGGACCTGTAAATTTTCAGTTCTTCCAAGGTGGTATGATAAGGGGCAGGTGTTTACTCCTTTCCTGGCCTGTGACCACAAGTATTCCTTTCTGTCCTGTAACTGTGAGGAGGGTTCCTCTCCACAGCCACTACAAGCTCCACCAGCCAGCTCCTCCTCACCCCAGCACTGCGCCCAGAACTGTGACCCAGATCCAAACGTGGGCAAAGCAAGAGATTCCTGCCTCTCTGCTCAGCCACTGGATTCTCCCTCAGTCTGTGGGCCGGAAGCTCGGGAAGCAGCTGCCCCGCCCCCCCAGGGCCACTCTTGGGGAATGGAGCAGAAACCCCACCTTCCTGTCTCAGCACTGACAGAAACAGACTTTTCCCACTGACCTTCTAAGTTGTCTTTGGCATTCGTGCATTGAGGAGTCTGGAAACCTCCACAGCTGCCCACGATTCAGTCCTCTGAGGCCTGCTCCAGGTCCCAGCCTGGTGCGATACACCTTTCTGATCAATCATTCAGGTTGTCTTGGGCTGGAAATTTGTTTCACTCTGTCTTTTTGTGGGTTCTGCTGCTTCAGAATTTGTTTAGAGCCATTTTTTATGAGTATTTGGAGGGGTTTGGAGGAGAGCTCAACCAAGTCACTACTTTCACTCTGCCATCTTGGCTCCGCCCCATCCTGACAATCTTTCTAAGATTAGTACAAATCAGAGCCCTCCTTGCACTTAATGCTCCGGGCCAAACTGGCCTTCTCGCCTTTCCTCACCCGGGACATTCAATCTCCCATCCCCACGTCTATAAAGGCACCGGTCATGCCCAAGGCCTGGACTGTTTTTCTTCCTCACTGCCACTTTGTAGAACACTTCACTTTCCTTCAAAGCTCAGGCCAAGTGAGCAGCCCTTGTGTTAGTCGTGTCAGTCATGTCTGACTCTTCATGACCCCGTTTAGGGTTGTCTTGGCAGAGATACTGGAGCGGTTTGCCATTTCCTTCTCCAGCTCATTTTACAAATCAAGAAACTGAGGCCAACAGGGTGAAGTGACTTGTCCAGGGTCACCCAGCTAGGAAGTGTCTAAGGCTACATTTGAACTCAGATCTTCCTGACTTTAGTCCTGACTGCTCTAACCGCAGTGCCATCCAGCTGCCTTAGAACCAGTCCTTACCTCAGGCCTTTCCTGGTTTCCTTACCTCCTCAGGCCACTTTCCCACTCATTTATTTTGTATGCATTTTGAATTTAGAAATAAGTGGCAGCTTTCTCTGTATGTATATTCTGCACAGTGAAGAGGGTATAAAACTGGCCTCAGAGTTATAGAGACCTGGGTTCAATTCTTGCCTTCGAGACATCCTGACTGTATGATCCTGGTCATGTCATTTGACTTCTAAGGGTTCTAGGCAAATCTCCAGGACAATAAGTTGTAGAGGAGGCAGCAACCTGCACTGGAAGAGGGAGTTTCCTTATCTGGGAATTTCCCAAGCCAATGAAATCACAGGTCCAGGCTCTATCCCTATTTACTTATCTATATACATGTTTCTGTCTATAGAATGTAAGCTCTGTGAACAGTAAAGTATTATAACTGTAAGTATTTAAGTTATAAATTCAACAGATCTGTAAATAGTTTGAAGCTCAGACTTTAAGCTTAAATTCACTGTATCTGTAAACATTTCAGCAATTTCTGACTTGGGAGGATCCCTGCCTTCCCTTCTTTGCCCCAGCCGAAGGGCCCTTCCCCAGGGGGTGTGAAAAGTCACTTGAAGAAGGAAGGTGGGTGGAGAGGAAGGAAGAAGAGAGGAGGGGAGGGAAGGACGGCCTGTCCTCTCTCCTTGGCTCACCTTACTACATCCACAGCACCTGCTCGCACCTTGGGGTCACTGCCCATGATGGAGACGCTGGCGGCAAAGGAACCATCAATGCTGAAGACTACAAACTCTGTCCCCTTGGGTAGGACGGTGATGTAGCTGTCTGCGGATGTGTGGTCCCCCCTGTTGGGAAAGAGCCATCAGAGTCCCAGGACTGAGTGTCTCCTCCACCCCACGCCCAGGACTTCCCCTGGTGCCAACATAACGTCTTGCCTAAGGGCTCTTCTGGGGGCCCATTCTCTGATCTCAACACCCTCAAGGATTACCAAGTCCCACCAAAGCTCATGGGGCCAGTTTAGCGCCCCAGTCAGACACTCTTAACAAGCTGCCATCCTCATACTAGAGGGTGGGAAACCCTTTCTTCCTACAGCAGGGGCCTATAGAGAGGTGGATCTCAAGGTCCTGGTTGACCAGGGTTGGAAAGCCCAGGATTGTAGACTTAAGGGCTGTGCAACCCCCTCAGTTTTATAAAGGAGGCCACTTGGACCACAAGCAGGGGTGACTAGCCCAACACCCTACAAATGGGATCACAGATTTAGGGCTGGGGGGCCGCAGGCTTATGTAATCCAACTCCCTCATTTTACACAGGAGGAAACTGAGTTCTAAAGAGGCGTGGTGACCTGCCCAGTGTCACGCAGGAAGAGAAAGCAACCCAGCTGGGATTTGAACTCAGGTCTTTTAATTCCAAATCCAGCACTGGAGGAAGCTTTGCAGATCCCACTTTTGCCCTGGGCCTCCTTTCTGTTACCCTACATGGCAGGTGCTTTTGGTACGAGGTGGTGCGGCACTAACCCTGCCCCCCCCATCCATGGTGGACAGCCCATTCCCCTCCTCCCAACCTGATGCTCTGAGCAGATGCCCATCCCCACCTGACCACCATCTTGATGGGGTAGACACCGACGCCCAGACGCTGCTCCTCAGGGATGGTGTAGGAGATTCGCCCGCTGCTGTTGGTGATGAGCGTGTCAAAATGGACCCACTCCCCGGATGGCGGCTGCGTCATGATGTGAATGTCCACCTGGGAGCAGGAGGGCAGGAGGGGCAGCTGAGAACCATCCTTCGACTTGGCTGGCCCCACAGTCCTGCTGCCTAATCCTGCCATTGGGCCATGGCCCCATCCCCCCTTAGCCTAGCCCTCCCCCCGGGAACACTTACCGTGGGACCTCTAGGAAGTGGAAATGATTCTCACCATACACTATGGGAGTGTCTAGCCAAGGCTGATGCCTCTGCTGGTGATGCTGGTGGCATCCCCGCTCTCTCTTGTTCCCCCAGACCATGATACGTTCCTGACCTGCCCCCCCCTCGTCCCCACACGTTTCATCCTGGATGATGAGAGTTGGGACTATTGTGCTAAGCCCCAGAGGACAAAATGAACTCAGCTCAAATCCCTGTTCTAGGATAGCTTTCCCAGGCTTCCAAGCTGCTGATTCTTTTCCCCTTTGACATTGCCTTCCACCACCTAGGCTGTCTATATCTTGTTTGAACCAATTTATACATTGTTTCTTTCCTTCATTAAAATCTAAGCTCTTTGAGGGCTGAGAAAATCTTTATTGGTTTCTATTTGATCCCCAGTACTCAGTCACAGTGCCTGGTATGTAGAAAGCCCTTAATAAATGTTCTGTCTACCAATCTATCTACCTACCTACCTATCAGTCATTTCTCTCTCTCTCCTTCCCTCCCTCCCTCCCTCCTCTCTGCCTCCCCCCCTTTCCCTCCCTCCCTCTCTTCTCTCTCTTTCCCACTCTCTCTCCCTCTCTTTTCTCTTCCTTCCTCCCTCTCTCTTCCCCACTATTTAGCACAGTGCCTAACACATAGTAAGTAATTAATAAATGTTGGAGGTGTTTTGTTTTTGTTTTTTCCTTTTGCTTGCTTGTTTGAGACCGGATCTCCCTTAGTGTAGCGGCCACCCAGAGGACTGCTAATCTTCAGGAAAGCTCTGAGTGGTTCTATTGCTGACCTGCACTGTGTTCATCCTCCTTGGGCCACTGAGCAGCCCTCTACGCCCGGGGACTCGCTACATTGGTGCTGGGCTTAGCTTGGACACTGGACTGCAGCTCGGAAATCCTGAACTCAAGTGATTGTCACCCCACCCCTATCCCTGAGTCCCCTCAGGAATAAATGCTCGTTGACTTAATAACTAGGGCTAATGGACGTCCTAGGAGCCAGACTTCAGCTCAGTTTGACCAAGAACTCTAATTAGAGACATCCAAAAGCACAATGCGCTGCCTTGGGAGGCTCATGGCTTCGTCTGGTCCAATCCCTTCATTGTGATAGAGGGAAACTGAGGCTTAGAGAGCTAGAAAGGACCTCATCTAGGACAACTTCATCATTTTTACAGCTGGAGAAACTGAGGCCTCTGGAAGTGAAGTGTCCAAGGTCACACCAATATTGGTTGGTGAGCTGGTTTCCCACCCAGACACGCTGATGCCAAATCTGATGATCTCTCCATGGAACAATTCCTGGCCTGGCTGACTATCTGTCAGTGAGGATATCACAGGATGGAGCCCTGAACTGAGGGGCAGGTGAGACTAGAAGCAGTCAGTCAATAAACATTTATTAAGCGCCTACTATGTGGCAGCCACTGGAAGGCTTCTGAGGTTCTTCCAGTTTTATGATTATAATGCCTGCAAGGCCACCCCTTTGCCCCATGACCACACCCTCCCTGCTCCACTCACCTTCTCCCCTGTCAGGGTGACCATGTCTAAGGGCCCATACATGAACCTGCCCGTCAGGGTCTGAGGACCATCCTCGTTGGCTATGGCATCATTGATCCTATGATTAGCAGCGACATTCTGGGGGAGGGAATGGAGGATAGTCAAAGGAGGTCATGGGATGAATACTGGGGCAGAGGTTAGGAAACTGCCCTGGGTGAGCTTGAGCTGGGGAGCTGTAAGATCAGGATTTAGACTTGGAAGGGACCTCGGAAGCCACAGATGAGGAAACGTGTCCAAAGGAGGTAGTGTGCCCAACATTGCAGAGGTAGTAAGTAGCAGAGGCAGGATTTGAATCCAGGTCCTGGGACTCCCACTTTAGTTATCTGTCACCAGCCTCCATCACAATGTCTATAGTTAGTCTGGTCTGGCTTATCCTCTTGTGTGATTGGGAATGCAGCGTTTGTTAATCTGGGGTCCATGGACCCCTAGTTGGGCTTAAGACAGATTTTTTGGGGGGGGGTAGGGAGGTGTTTTGTAAACTTGGATAGGGAAACCTTTGGTTTCCTTTATCCTCCTCTGTACTCTCTTTTGTGCATTTAAGGATATGATTCTGAGAAGGGGCCAGAGGCTCTGCCTCACCGGCCAAGGGGGCCAGCCCTCTGCCAGATGGGTGGTGGCCTTCTCTGGTGAAGGGGCCTCTCATCTCGCCTGTGGCAGCTTACCCGCAGCTTTACGTGGGTTCTTTTCCTCTGCCACTTTTCCCGGGGCTTTGAGGGGGTGAACACAGATACTTCCTTGCCATCCAGCTCCAAGATACTGGCGTTTTCATGCCTCATGACCTGGGGGGTAGATGAAGGAATGAGGAAGAGGGATGGCCTCCAGACCAGTGGACTTCAGCCCTGTCCAACCCGCCTTAGGACCCTCGGGACAGAGGCTGAAGGTGGGGACCTACCTGTCTTAGCAGGAAGGAGACCACATCGGTGGATTCCCAGTAGCTGGCGTGGAAGAGGTGGGGGAGAGCCACGGTGGGGAAAGCAGTGAGGGCATCCGGACAGTATAGGGCATAGTCGATCCGCTTTGTTCCCCACCATTTGGCGGCAACTGGCGGGAGAAAAGGCTTGATGACCGAAACGTGGTGAGACAGAGACAGGGAGAGAGGGGAGAGATGAGAGAAGAGAGAAAAGTGAGAGAGAGGAGAGGTGAGGAGGAGAGACAGAGACCGAGAGAGAAGGGAGAGACAAGAGGAGAGAGAAAAGTGAGAGAGAGGAGAGAGATGAGGAGAGACAGAGACCGAGAGAGAAGGGAGAGACAAGAGGAGAGAGAAAAGTGAGAGAGAGGAGAGAGATGAGGAGGAGAGACAGAGAGAGAGAAGGGAGAGACAAGAGGAGAGAGAAAAGTGAGAGAGAGGAGAGAGATGAGGAGGAGAGACAGAGAGAGAGAAGGGAGAGACGAGAGAAGAGAGAGAAGAGAGATGAGGAGGAGAAAGACAGAGACAGAAAATGAAAGAAATAGAGAAAGAGAAATAAAGAGAGGATGTGTGTGAGAGATAGAGAATGAGAGAGAAATAGAGAATAAGAGGGACAGAGAAGGAAAGAAAAAAATGAGAAAAGGAAAGAGAGAGGATGTGTGTGTATGTGTATGTGAGAGAGACAGAGAGAGACAAAGACAGAGACAGAGATGGAGAGACAGAGACAGAGACAGGCAGAGACAGAGAATGAGAGAAAAACAGAGAAAAGGAATGAGAGAGAAGGAAAGAAAGAATTATGGAAGGAAAAAAGAGGATATGCATGCATGTGAGAAAGGGAAACAGGAAGGGAGAGAGGGAGGGGGAGACAGAGAGAGACAGACACACACACAAGAAGAATAGAGAGGAGAGAGGAGGGGGCTGACCCCTCTCTGCCTAGCTCAGTCCCTAGGTGCCCCAGCTGGGCAGCAGACCCTGCAGTCTGCTGAGCATGATGCTGGATTTCTATGCCTCAAGGGGTGTCCTGAATGGCACTCCAGACCAGTGGAGTCTGATAGAGGAGCAGGCCTGAGTCCATATCATTCAACTTGTCCATCGATGCAAGCAGGCAGGTGCCAGTGAGGCCTCTGGTGGGGCCCAGCCTCATACATAAGGAGGGACCACATGATTCCACTCCACAATGTCTCCATCCTTAGGGATGCTTCTACCTCTGGCTTGGCCTTCCCTAACCCTGGACCCTCTGGGTGTGCTCCATCCCTGGGTGAGGCTTCTAAACTGGATGGACTACTCCAGGGCCAGGCCAGGCCTGGCTGGGGAGGGGAAAGAATGCCTAAAAGTGTTCTCTGAACAGCAAGATAAGACACATTTTGCAGGTGGTTTCAGTCACAACTGAAGGAGCCCCATGCTTAACGTCAGACGACCCAAGTTCAGTGACGGATTCTGCTTCTTAGTAGCTATGTGACACTGGAGGCCAGCATTCTGGGTCTCAGTTTCCTCATCTGTGAAATGAGGATGCCACTCACACCACCCTCCTCAGAAGGTAGTCGTGAGGATGAAATGAGCTAATGTTGACCGAACCCTTTGCAAAAACCTTAAATATTATGTTGATGTTACTGATCCCGGAGATTTCTCAGCATTGAGCATCAGATCCACTGCCTCTATCTGGAAATCAGGGTTCTCTCCCTCCCTGCCTCTCACCCCCCCTACAGCCACATGATAGAGAACCTCTCCCCGCCCCACTCCAGCTTCCCCCCACCTCTCTGCTTAGGACTTAGGAGAGCTGGTGGAAAAGGAGCCTGGCATTGACAGTGAGAAGCAAGCAGAAAGCCTCTGAGATCCGAGTGTGGCAAACAAGCCCAAAGCAGAGGAGACAGAGGTTAGGAGCAGAGCAGCAGGTCAGGGTGGGGGCATCAGGCCAGACCAGCTTCTCTAACGTCTCCTGGCATAAAAGCAAACAAGCAGTCGAGTTCAGGGCCTGGCCAGCCTAGATTGTAGCTGCTGCAGAGGGCTCTGAGGGACAGCCATGGGGAGAGCTCGGCCACCGTCCTGGCATTCACCTCGGAGGTCAGCCCATTCTGTTTGGGATGGCTCTGACCAAGACAAGACTTGTTCCTGACAGTTACCCAGAAACTCTACCTTCTAAGTCCCGTTCAGAGGGCCAAGCAGAACGACCCACATCTTTTTTTCCCTCTGCATGACAGACTGTCAAACACTTGAACATATGTACCGTGTATTCACTCCTCCACCCTCCAGCCTTTTCTCTCCCCTGTCTAAACATTCCAGCTCCGTGTATAACATGGACCCAAGGCTCTCGATTGTCCTGGATGCCTTATTCCGGACACCTTCCTGAAATGTGGTGCCCACAATGGGATATAATCCCCCACACGTGCTCTGACCAAGGCTGAGATCACGTACAGGTAAGTGCACATTTCTACACATGCAAATGTCCACACACACCCAAACACATTGCTCTTGGAGGGCTGACTGTCAGGCCAGTGCCCCTTCCATCCCCTTCCCAAACTGTTTGGACTCCTAAAATCTGCTGCTGGTATGAAGTTGCACCCTCCCCTGACTCCCATGGCCTATCTGCTTAGGGCCGGCCAGCAGATTTCCCTTCCCAGTTCCCTTGGTTTCAGGCAGGCTCTTTGGGCTTTTGTTTTTCTAGGCTATAGAGGTCTTGCCTGTCTGCCTCTGGATGGCTTCTCCAGCCCCAGCTGGTTGACATGTTCCCAGAATAAGCCACCAGGTCTACCCCAGGGAAAGCAGTCTGGGGGTTTGGGGGAGAGAGTATTGGTTATCCCAACTAATTTAAATATCAGCCAGCACCCAGACCCAGATCCTCTGGACTTAACTCAGCTTTCACCACCCTGGCCCCCAGCACAGGCAGAGAAGGGTTAGTCTTTAGGCCCAGCCCAGCAAGGACCCCAGGCAGAGCCCCCCCAGGGCTCTCTGGGAAGTGATGCTCACATTTTTGTGTCTAGATAGGTAGGGGAGGAGTGAAAATGTGCCCAGAAAGAACAGTAGACAGTGTGTCTTGTGGAAGAAAGAAGGCAGAGGGCTGCCTTCCCCACAATACCTTCTCCGATGTCCAGATTGGGGACTCGGTCCAGGCTTGGACTCAGATCCCCCGCCAACCTCTTTCTTACAGGGCTGAGGGGCAGCTCCCTTGGCTGAGGCCTGAGCCTCTGGGACACCGAGGTGGCCGGGGGCTGCTGGGGGAGGGCAAGCAGGGACAGGCGCCTGACACTGGGGGTGTGACTGAGGGCCGATGGGGTCTCTAAGGAACAAAAACAATGATGCTCATTAACACCTGCAAACAGGCTATGGGAGAGACACATGGAGCCTGTGACCCCCTCAGCCCGCCCCCCCCCCCAGCAGAGATCTTAATGGAAAGGCTGGAGCAATAATGACTGATCACCAGTGGCACACACAATCCCAGACAATGGGAAGAAAAAAGCAAGAGATAATGGAAAACACTGGATTAGCCAAGACCAGAGGTTAATCCCAAAGTCATCCAGACCTGAGACCTCACTGTTTGACTCAATGATTTCTTCCCAGCAGATTTCCTTTCCAAATTCTGGGCTCAGGCTGATGGCAAAATTTCTTCCTTCCTTTCTCTTGTTATCTCTCTCTCTCTCTCTCTCTCTCTCTCTCTCTCTCTCTCTCTCTCTCTCTCTCTCTCTCTTTCTCTCTGTCTCTCTCTCTCTCTCTGTCTCTCTCTCTCTCTTCCTCTCTTTCTCCCTCTCTCTCTACCCCCCTTTCTCTCTCTCCCTCTACCTCCCCTTCTCTCTCTCTCTCTCTACCCCCCTTTCTCTCTCTCTCCCCCTCCCCCCTTCCTTCCTCTTGTTTTCTTTCTCTCTTTCTCCCTTTCTCTTCTTTTCTTTCTCTTGCAATCTCTCTTTCCTCCTTCCTCTCTTTTTTCCTTCTTTCTTTCCTGCATGATGTTGGGCAAGTCATTCTGGCTCTCTAGGCCTCAGTTTCCTCATGTATAAAATGAGAGGGTAGATGGGGGTGGGGTGACCTCTAAGTTTCCTTTTCTAGCTCTGTGATCTTCTGATCTGTTGTGACTGAACACACTCAGATAGTCCAAAGCAGTCGGAAGGATTATGCTTGGAACAATCCAAAGTGGGAACTGTCAGGGACTATAGTCACCCAGCAAGGTAGGCATGGAGGAGCAGGAGCAGGGATGCAAATGGCCAGACACTTTCCATCTGGGAGAGGGAATGCCCAGTGGGTCTTCCCCTCAGCCACAAGCTAATACACTGAAAATCAGGCCTAAATGCTGTGGGCAAACCTTAGGGGTTTCTGGTGGCCGTCTGAAGGGTCCAGTGTGTCCTAACACATACTCACACACACTAGTGTATGTCCTGGCTCCCAAGACTGCTGGTGGGATGGAGGTGCGCCCTCCCTCCCAACTCCCCCAGGCTGAGACTCTCTGCCCCTCTCACTCATATCCCAGGGGGTTTCCAAGCTCAGCCAGGATCCTCTAGTCTCTCTGGCCTCTTCCTAGGCACCACGGGCCATGTCCTTTAGCCTAAAGATAAACTCAAGTCTTCCTTAACCCCCAAATACCTTCCCCCCCAGCCACCTCATGCAATCATCTCCTTTCTTTTTCCACTTGCGGCCACACTTGTAAAAAGGATTATCAACATTCACCACCTCTACTTATTCTCTGTCCATTCAACTCCTCAGCCCCTTGTCTCCTCATTCCCAGTGGGGTCTGGTGAAAGAGCTCTCTCCAAGGTCCCTCATGATTCTCTCCTGTCTAAATCCAACAGTCTTTTCTTCAATCTCTCGGAGATTTTTTGACACTGTTGACCATCTTTTCTTTCTCTGGTGCCTAAGATGTTGGACTCTAATGGCTCTCTTCCTAATTCTCTCATCCCTTCTGTTTCCTCTGGGGGCTCTTCTTCCTCCTAAATCTCTTAAGCGCGGGCATCTCCCAAGACCCTGTCCTTTACTGTCTTCTCTTCTTTTCCCACATTCTCTCCCTTGGCAATGTCCACTGCCCTCTCATCAATCAATGGCCCCAACACAGAGGGTTCCCAAATGTTCTTCTCTCCCCAGTCTCTCCCTGGGATTTCCAACTTCAAACTTAACATGTCTAAAATTGAATTAATAAGCTACCCCCCGCCCCCACCCAAATCTGCTTTGCTTTTACTTTCTATTTCTACTAATGCTTCAGTAAACTATAAGCTTCCCAGGGGGGAGGAACTGTTTGTTTTATTTTTACTTTGTATGTGTTTTCTACACACGTAAATGCTTGCTTATTTCCCCTGATAAAAAGTAAGCCTCTTGAGGGGAGGAACTCTTTTTTTGACTTTTGTCTTTGTATTCTCAGCACCTGGCACAGTGCCAGACAGTAGGTCCTTAATAAATCCTCATGGATGGAATGATCGAGATCTCTGGACTCCCAGTGGCTAGCACAGTACCAGGCACATAGGAGGGAGCACTCTCTCTTCCTCCATTTCAGACTGGGCCCAGCTTTCATTTCATCAGATTTTCTGGCTCCCTTCTCTGCCACATGAGGCCATTTCATTACCTGCCTCTATCCACCCCCTCCCCATTCCTTTAGTTTATTCTTCTAGAGACCCAGAGGGCTCAGGCCACATGGGGGCCCAGATTCGAGTTGGGCTTGGCCAAGCCCTGCTGCTCACTGGATACGAGGGTCAGATTGGGGATGAGAGGGTTGATGGGGGCGGGGTGACCTCTAAGTTTCCTTTTCTAGCTCTGTGATCCTCTGATCTGTTGTGACTGAACACACTCAGACAGGCCTAGGAAGAGGCCAGAGAGACTAGAGGATCCTGGCTGAGCTTGGAAACCCCCTGGGATATGAGTGAGAGGGGCAGAGAGTCTCAGCCTGGGGGAGTTGGGAGGGAGGGCACACCTCCATCCCACCATTGCTTTCTCCCCCAATTCAACAGACACGACATTAGACTCTGGGGACACAAAGGCGAAAAAAGAAACAAAACTAGCCCTTCCCTCTAGGAGTTTACATTCTGCTAGGGAGATGTAATTTCCTCTTTAGGAAGTTCAGAAGGACTCTTCTCAGTTGGTGGTATTTCCCATCCCTCAAGTATGGGTCTGAGCTTCCCGCCATGATGCCTCATAACCCCTCACGGAGCTCTCTAGCAAGAGCTGCTATGCTATGACAACAGCCCTTTCTTTGTCCCCTCCCACTGAGAGCTGCCCACCTTGGCTACAGTGGGGCCTATGGCCATCTCCAACCGCTTTGTTCCCAGAGTCCCCTACAAGGAGGTGGGTCCAGGCCAGAGGGAGCCACTGTGAGGGGCGAAGCTTCAAGTCCAACAAAGGCCCTTGGATAAGATGAACTCTGCCTGGCTCCTCGACCCACCCTCCTCCCAAGGAAGAGAAAAGAAGGCGGAGGGACCCCAGGCCCCACTTACTGTTGGCAATATTGGAGGCAGTGTAGCTGTCTGCCATGCCGGACACTTGGCTGGTGATGCTGACCTCACTGGCCCGGCGGAAGGGGGGGGCCGTACCGGGAGAGGAAGGGGACGCGTTCTCCGTGAAGACAGCATTGTTGGACTGGATGATGTCCGCTGCACAGAACAGAGGGATGAGTCGATCGGACTCTCTGGGACTTCTCGGATTCGTCAGCCAGCCAGCCCGCGAGCCCACCCACCCACAAAGAAGTAAGAGCCGGGGCAAGAGGTGAGAGAAGAAAGGTAGGAGAAAACGCCAGCCCCACCACACGAGGCCCCCTCTGCCACTGCCGCCACCACCATCAGAGATTCAAACCAAATGCCACAGGCTAAAGAGAGGAAGCAGGAAAGATTAGAGGGAGCAGCTGGGGCCAGAGCGGTGGGGATCGAGAAGCTTCACCGCAGCGCACAGCTGAAGAGAAGAGAGCGAGAGACCCCAAGGCCAAACGGCTCGGCCTCGGATGGAGCCCCAGAAAGTCTAGAAGCGCAAAAGACGACCAAGCTAGCGGGAGCGGGACAGGCTGGGGGGAGCACGGAAGGCAGCTCCTACACCCCTCAGGGAGGAGATCTGCGTCTGTTCTCCCCGCCTCCCCTGCCCTCCACGTGGCCCCCTCACGTAAGCGGGGACATTAGGCAGCAGCACGCCGGTCCTCTAGCCTCTCCAGCTGCGGCTCGTCATGGCCCGTCCCCCCGGCCCCCGCCCTGAAATCTGCTCTGGTGTTGATGGTCCTTGGCATGTGGTCCCAGGCTCTTATCTCCTTTCTGCCTGCTTGAGGACAGACAACTCACTTAACTGCTGGACACCCCTGGTGACTCACTGGACGGTAAGTTAACAAAGAGCTGCTGATCCATATTGGTGGAGGGAACTTCCATGCTGGCAGTGCCCTCACTGATGCCTTCACAGGGAGGGGGAGGGGGTCCCTAGGTGCTTTGGGTCTGCAGGGAGGAATTAGTTTCAGGGGGGGACTCGATAACTCAGGATGAGAACGGAGAGGGGAGCTCCCCAATTAATCATCCTACCCAGCTTGCCAACTTCCTTGTACTCTGTTCCTCCTAGCACTGACACAGCCTGGTACAACACTCAGAGATGGAAGCTGAAGGAAGTCAGGAAGACTGTGTTCAAATCCTGTCTCTGGCACTTTCCAGCCATGTTACCCCCACAGAGTTGTTTGCTCTTCTTGAACTTGACTGGCCTCTCAGATCACAGCCAGCTCTAAACTTAGGATCCTCTGATTTCTCCCATCCCCATGTTCTAGTTGGAAAGGAGGCCTGAGGGGCTGTCCCAGGCCTGGGAAAGAATAGGTGACATCTGGGTCGCCTGACTCCCCACATTCTATGCCCCCCTGGACCCATTGTGCTAGACAGAAATTCCTTAAAGAAGCACATTTTTCTCTTTCTTTCTTTCTTTTTCTTTCTTTCTTTCTTTCTTTCTTTCTTTCTTTCTTTCTTTCTTTCTTTTTGGCAAGGCAATCAGGGTTAAGTGACTTGCCCTGGGTCACACAGCTAGTAAATGTCAAGTGTCTGAGGCCGGATTTGAACTCAGATCCTCCTGGCTCCAGGCCAGTGCTCTATCCACTGCACCATCTCACTGATCTGTTTTCCTTTTTCTTAATGATTCCTCACTCTGTCTTGCAAAGACACCTCTCTACCTTGTTCCTACTGACTTCTAAAACGAAAATAATCCAGCCATGTGAAGGAGAGGACTGGGGTAGAAGTGCAGAATCTGGGTGACCAGGGGATGATCCCTGCAGAGGTGATCCCAGACCCAGGGCACAGGACTGGGCTGAAGAGACTGACACCCCTTTGCCAGTAATCTGGATGAACCCAGGCAGAGGCTGGGTGGGACACGAATCCCCTCTGAGCTGCCCATTCCCTGCTCTTATGAATATATCCAATTTGGGTGTCTGAGCTCCGGACCCTCTGACCCATGTTCTCAGATGCAGTCAACTGAGATCGACTTCTTGATTCTCAGGATGCAACACAGAAAACCCTGAGCTAAGACAGTCTGGACTGACCTTTGCACTGAAATGATAAAAAAAAGGTCCTGTGGAGAGTGAGGGTGTTTCTAGTTTTCCTGCCCATGTGAACCTCTTGGTCCCTTCTTCCCCTACCTCCTCTCCAGGTTTCCCCCAATCCCATGTCAATGAGGGAGCCTCTGGGGACAAGGCAGGGGAGCTCTTTGTCCCAAGGGTTGGGGGGAGAAGATGCAGGGAGGGTCCAAGCCAGGAGAAGATGCCAAGAAAGGGAAGTGGCTGTCTGCAGCCTCACCAGTCAGAGCCATGCAGCATCCCTGAAAGAGATAGAGACAGAGCAAGAGACAGATGGAGAGACAGAGAGACAGAGACATAGAGACAGAGCCACAGAGAGAGACAGAGACAGAGCCACAGAGACAGAGACACACACACAGAGAGAGAGAGAGAGAGAGAGAGAGAGAGACGAGGATGGGGTGGGGAGGGGCTCTGTCTGAGCTCAAAGCCAAAGCAACCAATGGGGACCCCTGGGGCTTGAAGGCTTCTCCTAGAGGGTCTGGGGGGAGGGCAAGGAAGAAGGGAAGGGAAGAGCTGGCTGCTCAGCAGAAGCTCCTAAGTTCTTACCTGCCCAGATACGGAAGCTGCTGTTCCCCTCCTCCCACAGAACCTGTGAGCACCAGAGCTGTAAGGGACCCAGGAGACAGGGCGGTGCAGTGGAAAAGTATACTGGACCTGGGCATTCTGGAGACCTGGGCCTGAATCCTAGCTCCAACACTTACTAGCTTGACTTTTCAGCTTCTGTCTCCTCATCTGGAAAATGGGGAGATCAAGGAATATGCTACACTACATTGCAGGGCTGTTGTGAGGAAAGAACTTCGAATGGCGATGAGGAGGACAAAGTAAACAAGCGCTTCTTGGAAAGGCTCATCACGAGTGAACCTCAGGGAAGAGGCGGGATGGGAAAATGCTTTGACAGTTTCAAAGTATTCTAGAAAGGAGAATCTATGAATCGAACCCCCTCATCAGATACAAAGGGAAACTGAGTCCCGGAGAGGGGAAGCCAGCTGCCCAAGCACACACAGTGAGTTAGCGGCACCAGGCTAGAATCTGGGCCTTCTGATTCCCAGTCTAGTGTGCTTTCCCCTGCAGCACATGACTGAGCTGCCCTTCAGCGTTTGAGCTGCTATCCTTTGGTCAGTTACATGGAGTGGACAGGGACAAGCTGGAGTGCGCCCCACCCCCTCCAGCTGGCAAGTAAAATAAAAGCAAGCATTGCTATCATGCTTCAAGGTTTGCAAAGCACTTGAGAGACTTTTCTCTCATATGGTCTTCACAACACTTCCAGGTAGGGGCTATTATAATCCCTACTTTCCAGATGAGGAAACTGAGGCTGAGAAAGGTTAAGGGACTTTCCCGGGGTCACACAGCTAGTAAGTATCTGAGTCAGGATTCAAATTCAGTTCTTGACTCCGAGTTCAGAATGCCATCCACTACACCACCTAGCTTCCTCCAAGTGAAAAAGGATGCCTTTGCTTCTCTTGGCTGAGACTGCTCTGAGAGCCTCAGTTTCCCCATCTGTAAGATGAGGGGGTCTGGACCAGATAGCTTCTAAGGTCCCTTCTAGTTATAAATCTGTGACCTTGTGATTATGGAGGAAGGGGGAGCCCCCGGGAAAAGCCTTCAGCCTCATGTGGCCATTGAGGGCCCCCCCACTCCCGCCCTGAGCCAGCACACTCCACAGATGTAGGTGGGTGGAGTGCGGGTGGAGAGAGAGGCGTTACACACACTCAGCACAGCCAGAACTTTTCCTGGACCCATCTTGGCAGCTCAGCACAGGAACGGGGATACTGGTTTCCATGAAGCTGTCCTGGTGCTGGAGGGTGGCCAGGGTGCCGCCCTCCAGGAGGAGCACAGGGTTGTTCTGTACTGTCTCGACTAGAAGCAGATGGGGAAGAGAACAGAGAGGACAACAACACACAGGCATGTGACCACAATCCTAAGCAGGCGGCTCCCCAGGGATGCCCTGGGCTTCACCCACCGGCCAGCCGCCCCCGGCACTGGAACAACACAGCACAAGAACCTGACAGTGCCCAGAGGCGGACGAGGGAGTCTTTTCACAAACGACCCAGGTCAACACTGGCTATGGACACAGAATGAATACACATAGAGCTCTAGAATGTAGGAACCGTGGGCATTAGATGGTGGGGGGTGGGTCAAGCTTGGCCTGCTCCCAGAAACCCTAGCTATGGGGTATTTAGAGCATACGCAGGGACGACAGGGTCATGGGCTTGTCACTGGCCACATGAGCTTTCCCTGGGGGGCCCCTTCTATCCCCTAGGTCCATGGGAACGCACTCAGAGGGGCTGAAACAATCTAACAGTAATCACCCCCTTCCCCGAGAAAGGAGCATAAGCAGCGTCCAGAGGGTGGAGAGACTGTCAGATAAGTAAGGGACTCCTGCCTGTCCTGTGACAAGGATTCATCCTTGCTCTCTGCACTGGAGGCCGCTGGTCAGTGGCTCAGCTGGAAGGTTTAAAGGTTTTCCCTGAGAGTGCTCAGTGGTAAATTCAAAAGAGGGATGCACCTTCTATCACTTCTGGGTCTTCCCCTGTGGGAGTCTCAGACAGTGGCACTGACCAGAGTAAGGAAAGGATTTCCCTGGATTTCCTGGGATTCCCAAGGATCCAGGCTGGTTATTTATTAAGGATACACTCCCTCCTCCTCCTCCTCCTCCTTCTCCTGGCCCAGGCTACTCCATCCTTCTTCCTGCCATGATGTTTAGAGCTGGGAGATGAATGATAAGCAGACGGTGGGTACAACCCCGGCCCCATGTGGGCCAGAAGAGGGAAAATCATCATGTTCTGAGAAGGGACAAAGACTGGGAAATCTGAAGCCTGGGTACGTAGATAGTCTCCAGAGGACAGAGCAGTGCTAAGTGGTCTAAATAAGCTGAGCTGTCTCAGGGAAGCTTGGCCTGGAAGAAGTAACCAACAGGTCCAGTAGTGTGAGCTAGATGGCCCTGGGTGGAAGAGGGGGGAACCAGGGCAGAAGAAGTCCAGACCCACCAAACAGAGGGGACCTGGAACGGCGCCTCTGTGTACCTGGGAGGAGCCAGCCCTATCTAGGACAGAGAAAGGGTCCCCTCACCCAGTAAGGTCGAGCAGCCATCGCCCAGGGGGAAGCGCTGGTAGCGGGGGATGTTGAAAGGGGGCAGGGCATGGAACCTCTTCTCCAAGAGAGGTTCAAGACGGGAGGCCGAGGGGTCCGCAGGATGGAAGAGGTTATAGACTTGCTGGCAGGCGGGCCGAAGCTGAAAGACTGCAGAGGAAAAAAAAGAGAGGCTAAGTGGGCTGGGGCAGAGCTCTCAGGGTCAAGGGACCAAAGGAGTGCAGAGATTTAGAGAATCCCAAGGGACCTCATGGGGCATTCATTGAAAGGCATTTAACTACATTTACCTTCCCAAGTCCATTACTTTGGACCTAACAGTATAGTTAAACTCCCTCATTAGACTGTAAGCTCTGGGAGGACAGCCACGTGTGGGAACTGAGCCAAGTCTGGGTCGGAGCCCTGCTCGGCCACTTCCAATACGGGTAACTCACTTTAACATTTACGGGCTGGTTGCCTCATCTGCAAAATGAAGAGACTGGATGAAATGACCTCTTGGGCCACCTTCCAGCCCTAACTCAAATGAAATAACACCTATAAAGTGTTTTGCAAACCTTAAAGCAGTGTGTCAGTGCTAGTGCTGATTAAAAATATTAGTAATAGTGATAATGATGCTTCTAAGCCTGAAAATGGGGGGAGGGGCTTGACTCTATGTGTCTTCTCTCAATTTAATAACCTACTAAATGCCCTGTTTTTTTACTTGGAGAATGGGGGAGTAATACCCACCCTGCAGGTCTGCTCCAACACGACAGAGATGTCATTGGTGAATGACAGAATTATAATTACTTAGCTACAGGGAAATCTGGATCAGGAATAAAGGAGGATGGGGTCGGGGAGCAAACAGAAAAGAGAGACTGGAGGGCAGGCTAGTTCTCATGGAGCAAGAAGACCATTCACTCTGCAGCCCAAGCAGCAGAGGGGTCTAGGCATCCCCTGGTGGGGTTCTGCCCTTGGCTTTGGTACTGGGGAGAAGTCTGGAGAAGCACTCCTGGCCAGCTCCCCTGTTCAGGTCCGGGGACTCACCATCCAGGGCGGGGATGACCGTCTTCCTTAGGGCCAGGACCAGCCCCAAGGGGGAGCCAAAGAGGAAGAAGTCTGAGATCTCAAATTCAAACTTCCCAAGGCTTCCAGTTCCATCCAGCATGGTGGAGCTACTTGAGCGACGGGAGCTGGGGTCGTTCCGCAACACACTGGAGTGTAGACTGCAGAGGAGAGGGCAGGCCCCCGTGAGATGGGCCGTGTCCTGGGGCTCTTACCCACCAGGGCTCGCCAACACCACCCAACCTGGAGGTCAGCGAGGAACGACACCCACCGGGCTGCCCAGCCCCTGGCCAATCTCTGGCCAGTGCTGGCTCAAGAGGAAGCCAGGCTCACCCCAGAAGAGGTCCCCAAAGGAGATCCTGGCTTCAACCAAGCACGGTCCTATTCACCCAGGTGAATGGAAAACCGTCTGCTCTAGGGAAAGGTTCAGTTGGGGGGGCGGACTGATCAATCAATCAATCAATAATTGGAATTCATTAAGTGTATACCATATGCTGGGCATTGGGGGAGCCCTCAAGAAGCTCACATTCTATAGGTCAACATCTTTTGCCTAGAGTAGGATGCACAAGTGGGTAGCACCTGGGCACTTCCACCTTGATCCTCAACATCCTTTGGGCTGACGAAACCCAACTCAGCATTACGAAGGAGGCTTGGGAGGGGAGGATTGGCAGTAGCGAAAGTGAGGAAAGTTTGGGGGTTTTTTTGGGTGTAGTGGAAAGACCATTAGGTTCCAAGTTAAAAGACCTGGGTTCAAATCCTAACTCTGCCATTAAGATAGCTGTGTGACCATGGGCAAATCACTTAACATCTCTCAGACCTCAGTATCCTCATCTATCAAATGGGCCACCTGAACTAGGGCATGGCGCTGCTGTGAAGAAAGCACTTTGTCAACCTTAACTTGCTCAAGAAAGGTGAGCCGTCCTATTAATTTTGTTGGAGAAGACAGCATGGTGCAGTAGTGAGGGCACTTGGCTTGGAGTCAGGAGGATCTAAGTTCAAATTCTGACTTGTGAAGAAGTCACTCTACCTCTCAGTGCCTCAGTTTCCTCATTTGTAAAATGGGGAGGTTGGACTTTAAAATCCCTCCTGGTTCTTTCAGTCTGTAACAGGACAGACCTCAGATTAACATAATCACCCCCATATAGATCAACTAGAAAGGGGAACAGTGAGCCTCTGAGCTTGGCCAGCTATTCCAACTTTCAACCTCAGAAAGTCCTCCCAGCCCCCTGCCCCCATTACCTGGAGAGAAAGGCCTGATGCTGTTTTATAGTGTCCATTTCATAAGTGGACGAATCACTCCTCTTTCTGGGTAGCTGCTTCTTGGGGTCCTCACCCCCATTGCTGCGGGGGATGTCAATGTTGCTTCGGCTTAGATGACGGCTGCTTTCCAGGCTGGAGCTGCCGCTTCCACTGCCGCTACAGCCGCCTCCGCCACCACCACCACTAGAGCTGCTGCCGCCGCCGCCGCCGCCACCACCGCCACCGCCAGCATTGCTGCCACCGCCACTGCTGCCACCCCCAGAGCAGTGTGTGTTGTTCACCAGGATCCCAGGGGACAGGAGGTCGGTGTCCTGGAACAGTGTCCCCACCAATCAACATTCCTGCCCAGGCATTGAACCAACTCTGGCCTCTGCCCCCATCTCTCTGGGATACTGGGAGAATGTCCAGAACAGACTTAGGCAATCTGCCCCCTGAAGGCCAAGGGCATCTGGGGAGGGGACCTCGCTCATTCAGCGCCTGCCTAGGACCGTTCTCTGCCGTGTCACTGGACAACATTTCATCAACATTTGCAAGATGAAAGCGCTCTCCCTTAGAACTGTACGAGCAGGTACTCTTCTGGTATGGAGCGCCGCCTATTCCATTAGGCTTTTTTGATGTTACTTCATTTTGCTGCTCCCCCCTTTTATTCTTTGTCATATGTCTTATGTCATATGTCCTCTAGGATGCAGAGGAGAGTGGGATGCATTGGGGAATGCAGAGAACATAAAAACCAAAGACAGCAATAAAAATTCACTTTGTATTTTTTCTGTACCCACACTGAATCCCGTTACTATGAAATTCCAGGCTCGGGGATCTCCATGCCAGGCCCTATCCCTATTTCTTCCCTGTTAGATTATAAGCTCCTTGAGGGCAAGTCCTGTTTTCACTTTTATCTCTGTATTCCCCACTGTCTAGCACATAGTAGGGGCTTAAATAGATGATTAAAGATCAGTTGCTCAAAAAAATTCCTGTTGATTAATGAATGTATGGTGAAGGAGCATAAGAAGGCTGAGGTTCAGGGTTCAATTCCTTTCCAGGGTTTGAAAGCTTTTCAAAGAGGAGCCGTCTGTCAGCCAGAGGGAGGCATTGTGGTGTTATGGGAAAAGTTACAAGACAGACCTTGGTTTGAGGCTGCCTTTGACCCTTAGAAGTCCCTTCAGCTCTCTGAACCTGTAAGTGGGTCCCCCCAACGTGACCCACCTCCAATGGTGGTAGTTAGGGATGGCCTGGAAGAGCTGAAGTTGAGCTGTTATGACCGGTATCATAATTTAAAGAGCTCACCCCAGCCTCCTCACATGCTGCATCAATCTAAGCCTCTATTGAGCGCTTGCCAGGTACCCAAAGGCACAAGGCATAGGGCAGGAATCTGCGGCCTCCAGGCCAGATGTGGCCCTCCAGGTCCTCAGGTGTGGCTCTTTGACTGAATCCAAACTTCACAGAACAAATTATCAAATGCGTGCTGTGAGCAAGGCACTGTGCCAGGCGCCAGGGATAGAGAGACAAACAAAATGGTCCATGCCCTCAAGGAGCTTAAAATGACAGCAATAAGAGCTAGCATTCACATAGCTCTTTAGGGTTTGCAAAGGGCTTTACAATACGTTATCTCATCTCATTCAATCCTCACTATGACCCCAACAGGTAGGTGCTCTAATTATTCCCATTTTACAGTTGAGGAAACTGAGGCAGACTGAGAAGTTAAGTGACCTGCCCAGAGTCACACAGCTAGTAGGTATCTGAGGCAGGATTCGAACTCAAGTCTTCCTGACTCTAGGCCCAGTGCTCTATCCATTAGGCTGCCCCAATGCCCAAGCTCACTTTCAGTAGGGGGTATCTGTGTCTATGTCTGTGTCTACATTGATATCTATGTCTATATCTATGTTGATATCTACATTTCTATGTCTATATCTGTATCTATGTTTATACCTATGTTGATAGCTACATCTCTATGTCTATATTTATATCAGTGTTTATATCTATGTTGATATCTACATCTGTCTATATCAATGTTTATATTTATGTTGATATCTACATCTCTATGTCTCTATCTATATCGATGTTTATATCAATGTTTATATCTAAGTTGATATCTACATCTCTATATCAATATTTATATCTATGTTGATATCTACATCTCTATGTCTATATTGTTTATATCTATGTTTATATCTATATCTCTGTCTATATCAATGTTTATATCTATGTTGATATCTATATCTCTATATCAATGTTTAAATCTAAGTTGATATTTACATCTCTATATCAATGTTTATATCTAAGTTGATATCTATATCTCTGTGTCTATATCTTAAGTCTATTTCTATACCTACATCTTGTTTGCAGATATAGATAATAGAAAATAATATTTATTTTATATAGATATAGATATGATAGGGGCAGTTCAATATAGTGGAAGAAAGAGCCACTGGGTTCAAAACCTGCTGCTGTCACAGCCTATGTGACCATATGCACGTTACTTAATTTCCCTGGGCCTCAGTTTACTAACCAACATATTTAATTTTTAACTTTAATTTTTATTATATATATTATATATATTTACTAACCTATAATGTGTGTGAGGGGGAGGGAGATTGTTCTCCCAAAGTCTTTTCCAGCTCCAGATTTATGATTCTATAATTCTAATTTGAGAGGGAGGGAGGGAGGGAGGGAGAGAGAGACAGAGACAGACAGAGAACTAACCAGCTAAGGCCTGGCATCTAACGACTGGCCCTCAGTAACTGCTTATTGACTGAATAACTATAGGAGGGGCCACTCTAGAGAAGCCTTGAAGGAAGCTCAGGCCTCCAGGAGGCAGAAGGGAAGAAGCAGTGCATTCCTGACATGTGGGATGGTCGGTGCTGGGGCTTGGGCTGAATTCGGGAAAGAGCTTGGGGCTCTCTGGCTGGAATAAACAGCAGGTGAAGGACAGTAGTGGGGAATACCTGTACGCTCACCACACTTCCCCGGCGGCTGCTGTTCTGACTTTCCGAAACAGTCTGGTTGCTGCAGCATAAGGCATCGAATGCTAGGATCCCTCCGACACAGTCCCCTATCAGGCAGACCTGGGAACAGAGAGAAGCCCCAGCCCATGCATCACGTTTGCTCCCCGGGGCCTATGGAGCCCTCAAACAGGTGAGTTTGAGAAATGAATGTGGAGAAAAGGCCCATCTTCCACCTCTAGCCAATAGAAATCACCCTGGGACAGCCCAGAGGAAGGAATTTTTCCTCCCTGCTCATGAGGGATTCTTTCAGGTTTCTAGTACCACCCCCTGCTCCAACTCACCCTCTCCTCCCTCTCTCTGCCACTGCCCTGGGACTCACCTGCCCATTGAAGGTCATGCCATCCTGAGACTTGAGGAATTCATTGTAGGTGTGATTAGCCCGCTGAATCACCATGGCAACCGCCTCCTGGTACTGGGGTGAGGAGGTTGCCAGCAGGGGGAGGGCTGCAAGAGGGATGTGGTCCTGGCTGTTGGAGAGGCAGCCTTCGTCATAGCTGTAGGGGCTTAGGCTGGAAGGCAAGAGAGGATGTGGGCCACAGGTTAGGGTTCATTTGTGACTTGTTGGAAAAAAAAAGTTTATTGATGCCTTATGGTTTTACATCATTCATTTCTGGAAATAACACATAAACATATACACACGCAGAGTAGCCTCTTGGAATTTGTAACCAAGAATCATTAAGGAAATATATAAGGACAAATTAATAAATAAGGCCTAATTAAGCATCTGACGTCATGACTGCGTGTGACAGTGTATGGCACATTCCACCCTTGCAGTCTCCCACTTCTTGGCTAAGGGGCGCGAGGCATGTTTCATTATCTGGTTGCCAGCACCGTTACTGGCATTTCAAGCGTCCTTGTACTGACCTTGGTAGTGGTCACTGCAGCCCTCACACCTCTGGCTATTTATGTTGCTCCAATAAGTCAGGAGGAATTTTCCCAGGTTTCTCCAAATCCCTCTTATTCATAATTTCTTATTATATAACAACATTCTATTACATTCATTGGTGACATTCACTGATCTCTGAGTACTCACTTTGCTCCCAATTCTTTACTACCATAAAAAGTACTACTATGAATATTCCAGTAGACAGAAGTCTTCATTTTTTGTCTTTGCCCTCTCTTGGGTATAATGGGATCCCTGGGTCAAAGGGTTGGGAGAGCTTTCTCACTTTTCTCACATCATTCCAAAGGGACCTGGGATTGATTCTTATAACCTGAATCCTTAAGATGTCAGCAGGACCAACCATCTGTGGGCCACCAAATTTGCCAGCCAACAGGAAGCTTGCCTGGACCTCTACCCAGGCTGAGAAGTGGCTTGACCAATGTCCATGCTATTTCTTTAGATGGTCATTTTTCCGGATTTGAGGATACCTGTCTATCAAGGACTGGATGGAGATTTTACTCATGTGAATCTCAGCTCCCACTGGGATCCAACTTCTCTTTTAGGTCAAAGGAAACATTTCTGAAAGATTTTAATCCAGTGTGTTGGAGAGAAAAAAGAAAAAAGGGGGGGGCAGGGGTGGATAAATTCTTCCTAACAAGTAGAATGTGATGCTTTGGGAGGTAGTGAGTTACCACTGTACTCAAAAGATTTAGAGTTAGAAGGGACCTCAGATGTCACATAGTTTAATCCCATCTACCCCCGGCTTTTTTTTTTCTTTACAGAGGAGGAAACTAAGGGCCATAAAGAAGTGACTTGCCCAAAGTCACACAGATAGTAAAGAACAGAGTTAGGACTTGAACCCAGGTCCTTTGATTCTAAATGAGGCTTTCCACTGTCCCACTGTCCTCTGTCCCTACCCTAGGCCTAGAAGAGGAGTCCAAGGAGTCAGAGAGGAGTCCGTAGAGACTGCTTCTTTTTAGGCAGGGTTTGGACAAAGTTGCCTCTGAGGTTTGGTGGCTCTAAGAGGATGAAGGTCATTCCCCAATTATCTTGTCTTCCATCCCTAGCATACACTGCTAATGGGACCAGGTCTAGAACACTTTCCAATGGGACAGAGGGATTTCCCTAGTAGGTTCCTGGCTCATTTGAGGCTTCAGGTGAAGCTGCTCTAATCTGACCTGCAGCATAAAGACCAGTAGGGGAGACCACCAAGCCCTTCTACACTCTGAAAGTACATGAGCCAATTAGTTCATGAGGTGGGTTAAGGGTGATGGTCGCCCCATCTCTGCCACTAACGCAATGGGAGAACGTAGATGACCTCTCCATGCTCGTTTTCTCACTATCAACTGAAGGGGTGTCAGCCCCTAACAGCCCTTCCAGCTCTGAATTTGTGGTCCCCTCACTTTACAGAAGAGAAAACTGAGGACCAGAGAGACAAAATAGTTTGCCTGAAGTCACATGGGAAATACATGGCAGAACTGGGATTCAGTAAGATGATGTTCTGGTGACTCCAAGGTCAGCCCGCACAGAGCAGGGCTTTTCCCACTCAGTCCACCACCTCCATCGTCTTCATTATCTCAGGCTGGGGAGCTGATTAGGAACTCAGTCTTGCAGAGGGTTAACAAGACCCTAAGCTATGAACTTTTGTACAGATCCAAATTTGGGGTCTTCTCAGAACCCAGGAGAGGTTTTTTCTTATGGGAAAGCTAGAAACGCTTATGGCCCTCCCCAATTCAGATTCCAGGGCAGGTAGGTGGCACAATGGAGACAGCGCCAGGCCTGGAGTCTTGAAGACCTGAGTTCAAATCCAACCTTAGACACGTCCTAGCTGTGTGACCTTGGGCAAGTCACTTAACCCTGTTTGCCTCAGTTTCCTCATCTGTCAAATGAGCTGGGGAAGGAAATGGCAAATTACTCTAGTCATCCTTGCCAAGAAAACCTCATATGGGGTCATGAACTAAACCAAATAATTCAGATTCTGCTCTGAGAGAAGGGCTTGGGTTGCCACTCACTTGGAGACGAGGGAAAAGGCTTCAGAGCAGATAGGTGGGCAGGGACCAGCTTGATGGTGATATGGCCGAGGGCAGCAGGATAGTGCACGCGCATGACTGTGTCAAAAGCTGTGGCAATGGTGTTGACATCGCCCTGTTTCGAGCTCTGGTCACCAGCCCCTGTGTCCAGGATGTTTCCACCATGTAGCACCAGCAGCAAGACGTGGACCTTCGAGGGCTGCACCAGCGGAGGGCTAGCCTCATCCTAAGACAGGGAGGGAAGGGGACACAGTCTGTCATTGCACAGGCAAAGGTCAGTCCACACGCCTAGCTAGGCACTAAAGGGAGGTGTTACGGTTAAAGTTCTCACTTCAGGGAGTTCACCGATGAAGAGCGGACACCAGCATCCTATGCATCGTTAGGAAAACTGAAGATCATCGGAGCTAATAAGTTGCTGTTTTCCTTCCAGTCACTGTATATATCCTGAGATAACTTAGCAGCAAATATATTTCATTCCCTGAGTGGAAAGTATGCTCCTTGAGAGCAGGTCCTGCTTCACTTTTGTCTCTGGAACATGCCTGGCATATCAGAGGTGATGGATAAATGCTTATTAAACTGACCCTTGCGGATTACCTACTGCGATGGGGAACAGATTCAGTCAAATGGCCCCACTTGAGGACCTAGAAGGCTACAGTTTGGATTCCGTCAAAGGGCCCCACTTGAGGGCCTAGAGGGCCACATGTGGCCTCGAGGCCGCAAGTTCCCCACCCTTGAAGCATTTTATAGAGGAGAAAATGGAGACCCACTAAATGACCTTCCTAGGGTAGAAAGATGGAAAGGGGATGGCTTTCGAGGTGCAGAAACAAGACCCCAGATCTACAGGGGAGATCCCATACAAAGAATACAGGAGCCAACTTTGTATCTTCATACCCCAGGGAAGAGCAGAGACTCCTGGGCAGATCCCCCTCCTGCCCATAGTGCATTTACAAAGCATTTACCAAAAGCAGTCCTTGCCTTCAAGGGGCTTATATTTTAATAGGGGAGACAACATGTAAAGAACTATGTCCATGTAAGATACATAAAGAATAGATGGAAATTAATTTATGCTACTGGTGGCATAGACTGAGATCTGGAAGGGACCCCGGAGGCCATCGAGTCCAACCCCCCTCATTTTACAGATGGGGAAACTGAGGCCCAGAGAGTTTACTTAGGCTAGTGACTCGACCAGGGTCACAAAGCTAGGAATGTATCTGAGGCGGGATTTGAACCCAGGTTTTCCCGACTCCAGTGCCCTTTCCATTTCATGCTCTGCCTTTGCTTCTTCCCTCTTCAGGATCTTCCCTTCTACAGGGGCAGGGGAGAAATCTCAGTGAACGAAATCCTGGCTCCCAGAGGATTCCCTCGAGTGAGTGGGATGGGCTGAACCAGCATCCCTGACTCTCAGAGCAGGAAGGGACCTCAGCGGTTACCTCATCCAACAGGTCCTTAGACCCTCCTTGACAAGTGGCCATCCAGCCTGGGCCCGGTGACATCCAGGGAGGGAAGCTGTTTCTATGGCCCATCCGAGTTTTGTTGATGCCTTTCACCCTTGGGAAGTCTAAATTTGAGCTCTCTCCAATGCCCAGCCCCAGCTTCCCCACTGGCTCCTGACTCTGCCCTCTGGGTACAAGAAGAACAAGGCAAGTCCTTTTGCCACTGGACATGCCAGCTCTTGGGATCCTAGAAGCCAGCTCGCTCACCTCCACCTCAAGCCTTCACTCTTCCAGGATAAACATCCCTCTAAGAATAATGCCAGCTGACATTTACTCAGAGAGCACTCAATGATTTCCAGATTGCTTCACATACATTAGCTCACTGGAGCCTCCCAACAATTCCATTTGGCATCACGAGTGCTTATTAAGGCTCTGGCCGTGTGGCAGGCACCATGCTAGGCCCTGGGGCTGCAGAGACAGAACAGGGAAGCTGCCATTCCAGGTTTTATTACACCCATTTTACAGGTAAAAAAACAGAGGCTCAAGAAAGTTCAGTGATTCAGCCCTGTGTCACTCAGCCAGCCAGCATCAGGGCTGGTAGTCAAGCCCAGACCTCCTGATTCCAGTTCAGCACCATCACCACATTAATGTGTTCTGACACTGGCCTTGGGCAAGTGGCTTTGCACCTGCTGCTCTGCCTTCAACTGCACTGAACAACATGGCCCTCCCAGCATGAGCTCATCACTTCTCAACTCACCACCAGGCTGCTAACTGAAGCCTTGAACGACACCCCCTAGCTCCCTCAGTCTCTCCTCCCTCATGACTGGAGGCCTGGACGGTGGAGGACCAAACTCCTCCCAGCGCCTTCCTTTACAGAGGGCCCGCCCCACTTGGTACCTGCTGCTCTGCCTGGATGCAGCTCCACGAAACAAGACCCTCCTTCTTTCCTGCCTGCCTCCTTATTTGTGCTAGATAGGAAGCTCCCTGAGGGCAAGGACTTTCTTCTTCCTATATATAGATCCCCAGCACATAGCACAGTGCCCTGCACTTAGTAGGTGCATTAGACTTTGTTGGATACAGTATTGGAGAATGTCCTGAGATTCCATCTAGTTCTAAATCTATAAACCCAAGTACAACCTATTTGAGATGCACGAGACCAGGCGCCCATGTCGCACTGGTCTTTGTGTCCAGTGCAGCCGGGAGTATATATATACACACATACAGGGAGGGAGGGGGAGAGAGAGAGAGAGAGGGAGAGAAAGAGATTGGAGAGAGGAGAGAGAGAGAGCAGAGAAAGAGAGAGGAGAGAGGGGGAGAGAGAGACAGACAGAGAGAGAGAGAGAGTGAGAGGGAGAGAGAGAGAGGAGAGAGGGGGAGAGAGAGACAGACAGAGAGAGAGAGTGAGAGGGAGAGAGAGAGAGTGAGAGAGAGAGAGAGACAGAGAGAGAGAGAGAGAGAGAGAGAGAGAGAGAGAGAGAGGGAGAGAGAGAGAGAGAGGAGAGGAGGGAAGAGAGAGAGAGAGAGAGAGAGAGAGAGAGAGAGAGAGAGAGAGAGAAAGACAGAAGAGAGAGAAAGAGAGAGAGAGAGAGAGAGAGAGAGAGAGAGAGAGAGAGAGAGGAGAGAGACAGAGAGAGAGAGAGAGACAGAGAGAGAGAGAGAGACAGAGAGGAGAGAGGGAGAGAGAGAGAGAGATTGGAGAGAGAACGAAAGGGAGAGAGGAGAGAGAGAGAAGGGAGGGTAGAGGGAGAGAGAGAGGAGAGAGAGAGAGAGAGAGGGAGAGAGAGAGAATCAGAAACAAACTGTTGACTACTCCAATGGAGGCTACACAAAGCTCTATACCCTGTGACCTTGCGAGCGAAGGACAGCGGCCAGGGACAGGTCTGCTCTATCTCTAGCCGAGGCCTGAATCAACTCAACTGATACCAATCAATTGATCAATCCCTAAGCACTTAGTAAGCACCTACTATGCACCCAGCCCTGGGGAATAGACAGACAAAGAAGAAACAGTTTCTGCTTCCAAGGAGCTCCCATTCTGCTGGGGAGATCACATACACATACAAATAGATCCAAAATAAACTCCGTCTGTGCAGAGGAGTTGGGCTTCCAAAGATGTGAACGGGTTTGAGGGCAAGGGGAGGAAGCCAGGCTTCTGGGAAGAGAGAACAGAGGTGCCGAGGCAGGAATGAATGAGGGAACCCAGGCCGTGGGGCGCAGTGGACAGAGGGACAAAGACTATTGACTATGGGTGAGCTCGGATGGAGAGGAGACTTGAAGAGCAGGCAGAGGAGTTTGGACTGAAAAGCCATAGGGAGCTAGGAGGAATGGCAGAGACTTTTAGGAATACTAGAATACGGACTGAAGCGGGGAGAGGATGGGAGCAGAGAGCCTCCAGGAGGGGTCCCCCCTCAGGACTCCATTCTGTTTAGGGCAGTCCAGCTCTCAGCATCTATTATTGAGTATCTTCTGGGCATACAGCAAGAGCTCAGCCCGACTTCTAGGGCTGTATCCCAAAGAGATCACACAAATGGGAAAAGGACCCAAAGATATTCATAGCAGCTCTTTCTGCGGTGGCAAAGAATTGGAAATTGAGGGGATGCCCATCAACTGGGGAATGGCTGAGCAAGCTGTGGTATATGAATGTAATGGAATACTACTGTGCTATAAGAAATGACGAGCAGGCTGACTTCAGAAAAACCTGGGAAGACTTGTATGGTCTGATGCTGAGTGAAGCGAGAAGAACCAGGAGAACGCTGTACGCAGTAACAGCCACATTGTGCGATGACTAACTTTGATAGACTTCTCAGCAATGCAAGGATCCAAGACAGTTCCAAAAGACTCATGATGGAAAACGCTATCCACATCCAAAGAAAGAACTATGGAGTTTGAATGAAGATCAAAGCATCCTATTTTTTTTCCTTCTGTTGAGTTTTGTTTCCTCTTTTTGGTGGTTTCTCCTATTGGTTCTAATTCTTCCTTACAACGTTACTAAAGTGAAAATATGTTTAATAGGAATGTATATGGATAGCCTATATCAGATTGCGTGCTGTGTTAGGGAGGGAGTGGGGGAAGGGAGGGGAAGAAAAATTTAAACCCCAAAAGTTTATGGAAGTGATTGTTGATAAATCAAAATAAATTAATAAAAACAAACAAATACATAAAAGAGAAATTTTTTAAAAAAAAGAGCTTAGCTCAGAGATTTGATGGGGGTCTACCAGAGTAGGCCTTGGAGGCAGATACTGAGCCCTTGCCTGAGACCACAGGGTTAGGATACCCCAAATTAATGCAAACCTAAGTTTACTTTGCCCATATTTGGAATTAGCTGTGTATAGGCTACATCCACTGAGTAGAATGTAAGCCCCTTGAGGGCAAGGATTCTTTTCTTTGTCTTTATCCCCAGAACCTAGGATAGTGTTGGCATACAACAGGTGCTCAATAAATGCTTACTGAAACAGGATCACGGATCTACAGTTGGCAGGGACTTCAGAGGTCATCAAGTTGAACCACTTCATTTTACAGATGAGGAAACTGAGGTGCAGAGAGGTTAAAAGGTCACAGAGGTAATAAACATAGAAGTAGAATTTGAACCCAGGCCCCTTTACTCCAGAGTCAGTCTTAACACTTTCCCTTCCACCTGAATTGAAATGAATGAGTGAATGAATAGACAGACAGCTAATGAAATATGACAATCTATGAGAGTACATGGTCAGCCTACAAATAGCCTGAATGACCTAACCACACGGGGGCATGAGCAGCACTACGTCTGAATAGGCAGGACGCTCACAGGAACGTTGCCACGGCTGCTTAAAATACACAGAGGAATTCTGAAATGGTGTGGAAAACTAGAATACGTCAGCAATGCGCAGGACCTTGGAAACCAGATGACAGCCAAGCCACCAATCAGAGCGATCATTTCATATTTATAGATCAGCTCAAAAGTGGCACCGGGAAATCTGCTTCTCTGCAAGATGGGGGGGCAAACCCGTGCCCTGCCTCGGGTGAGACAGAGGGATCATGGGAACATCGATTTTAGAGCTCAAAGGGATCTCGGAAGTCAGCTTGCATAACGACCCTTTCATTTTACAGTTGGGGAAACTGAGGCCCAGAGACGTCAAATGATTATAGAATCATATCACAGGAGATTTTAGGACCATAGATTTACAGACAGAAGGAACCGTAGAGATCATGTAGTCCAAGAGCTCTTAAAGGGGGGCGGGGAGAGGGTCCTGATGCACCCGGAGTCATACAGACCTGAGTTCAAATCCAGCCCCAGACATTTACTAGCTGTGTGACCCTGGGTGAGTCATTTAGCTTTTGTTTGCCTCAGATTTCCCATCTGTAAAATGGGGATAACAAAAGTACCTACCTTCCAGGGTTGTTGTGAGGATCAAAAGAGTTTTCTGTAAAGCATTTAGCACAATGCCTGGCACACAGTAGGTGCTTTAAAAATGCTTGTTCCCTTCCCCGGTGAATTTGTTTTGTTTTGTTTTTTGTGAATTTGTTTTTTTAAAGCCATATTTTGATTATGGCATTGCAATGTGATCAGTTTCCTTTGCAATCCTACGCATTTTATTTTGTGCATTTAAAACACTGCTCAGAGAAGGGTTCTGGGACAAAAAAAAGATTAAGAAGTCTTGATGTATAACTCCCTCTTTTCACAGATGAGGAGACAAGAGCCTAGTGACATCACAGGATTCTCGGATCACAGGCGGAGAGAGAGAAGGAACCTTAGAGACGATCTTTCACAGATGAGGAAACTGAGGCCCGAGGAGGTAGAGGGATTTCTCCCAGGTTACACAGCTGAGAAGTAGGAGTGTAGGGATTTGAACTCAGATCCCTTGATTCGAAGGGCACTGTTAGTCACACACCCTAAGAAAAACTTTAGCAAAGACACCCCCAGCCTCTGGTTCTTGCACTCTGCTTTCTGGACAAATCCCTGTGCTGGTTCACTGGGGTGTGTGTATGTGTGTCCAAGTCTCAGGGAGCTGCCAAGTTTGCAAAGGCGGCTTCTTCCTGCCCCAGTCATAACCTCAGTGTTACCCAGGGAGGCCTCCACCTGGGAGGCAAGGCTGCAGCGGGAAAGAAGCCAACATGAAGGCACACTCTTGACCCTGCTGAGTCAAGGGGCTCGCTTGCTTAGGGTGCTTCCAATAAAGCATCTTCAGGATGCTTAGGACAGGGGCAGCTAGGTGGCGCAGTGGATACAGCACTGGCCCTGGAGTCAGGAGGACCTGAGTTCAAATCCGGCCTTAGACACATTACACTTACTAGCTATGTCACCCTGGGCAAGTCACTTAACCCCATTGCCTAGCCAAAACAAACAAACAAAAAAAACCAGGATGCTTAGGACACCTCTAATAAAGCCTTTTCACAGTTTTTACGTATTTTCCTTTGCAAAGTCAGCAGAGGGCCAATGGAAGTAGGGAGTCTGGGGGTTACAGCAAGTCAAAAAAGAGATCTGACCTTGGGTATGTAACCTGTCCACACCCAGCACATGTGCAAAAACAGATAAACAAACAAACCCCCCCAAAACAGATGCTAGAGGATGAGGTTACAAACCCAGAGTCAGCTCTGGAGGGACAGGGTCAAGGCTATCACATGGAAGCAAGGCTGGGCTGAAGTCGCACAGGTAGATTTAGGATCCATGGAAAGCAATGGGCTAGGAAACAAGCATTTATTAAGCACCTACTACACGCCAGGCACTGTGCTAAGTGAGTGCATCACAAATACTGGATCCTCACAACGTTGCTGGAGGCTCACAACTCTGTGATGTGGGTGCTGTAGGTCTCCGTTTTACAGATGAGGAAACCAAGGCAGAGGTAAAGTGACTTGTCCAAGTCACACTTGTCCAAGGCTTAGTCAGTTGTCTGAGGCCAGATTTGAGCTCGGGTCTTCCTGACCCCAGACCCAGTCTTCTATCCACTGTGTGGAGAGCTGCCTCGCTGCCTTGAAAGAAAAAAACTTGCTAAAAAGGAGACCTGTTGCAAATACAACTTTGGATGGCCTCAGTCGCTTGGTCACTTACTACCTATGTGGTTTGGGCGAGTTCCTCCGCCTCTCTGGGCCCCGGTTTCCTCATCTGTACAATGAATGGTTGGCCTGGATGAGGTCTTGAGCCACGAGCCTATGACTGCCCATCCCTGGTGGCCTTCGAGATGGGGCTTGGGTTTGTGGCCAGGTGCAGGACGGCCTCCGGGGTCCCCTCCGGCTCCGGAGGCCCCGTGGCTCATCCCCGCTGGGGAGGAAGGCCCACTGGAAGCAGCCTCTGGCCCCGCCACCCCCACATCCAGAGGCTCACCTCGGCAAGGTTCAGTTGTTCCACGTTGCTGGCTTCTGAGTATTCATTGGCTGTTGGCTCAGTATACAGATTGTCTGCAACACAAAACCAGCCCCCAGTGTGACCAGAGGATGCTGGGAGACTCTGGGTGTATGTGTGTGTCAGGGCGGCGAGCCAGGCCCCAAAGCTCCTGCCGCTTCTGAGCCCCCCTCCACCCTCGGCAACCTTATCCCCAGGGTGGCAGGGCCATCAATGGCCCCGTCATACCAAGGACTGCCGGACTTGTAACCTCACGCAACTCTGCCCATGGGGGAGCGGTGATCACAGTCGCTGGAATAAAAACAGAGAGAGAGAGAGAGAGAGAGAGAGAGAGACAGAGAAAGATTGGTGATTTGGCCTGGCTTCCACCCATCTCCCCCTTACCACCCAAGCTGAAGGCAGAGGGCACAGCTGCTCATTACCATCTGATTCAGGGGTTTCGATCTTGTCCATAAGGTCATCTGAGCTCCATTTAGTGATTTCCTTAGGGAAAGGCTCCTCATTGTCAGATAGGTCCTCTGAAGGGGAATAAAGAGGGCGAGAGAGAGAGAAGGGGGACAGGTGCGTTTATGTCCCACCCAGATCTGCTGGGTCACAACAGAGGTGGTCTGGATGTGAACCTAGGTGAACACCATGCACAGAGGACTCTTCTTTGGAACAAAAGAAACCCTTTCAGCTCAGCACACGATCACAGATTTAGGGGAGGGAAGGGATAAGCATTTACATGGCGCCTACTGTGCATCAGGCACTGTGCTAAGTGCTTTACAATTATCTCATTTGACCCTCACAGCTGATCCTTATCTATTACAACTCGCCACCTGGCCATTGGTGAGAGTTTTTTCTTCCATTCAGATACTGGTAACTGGGCTCTACTGAATCTTATTCTAGTCCTTCATGAGAAAGGATTGCTAAGGAGTACTTGAGTTCAAACCTGGCCTCAGACCAGACACTTGACACTTACTAGCTGTGTGACCCTGGGCAAGTCACTTAACCTCAATTGTCTCACCCCCCCCAAAACAAAATTAAAAAACTTTGTTTTGGGGCAGCTAGGTGGCACAGTGGATAGAGCACTGGCTCTGGAGTCAGGAGGACCTGAGTTCAAATCTGGCCTCAGATACTTGACACTTACTTAGCTGTGTGACCCTGAGCAAGTCACTTAACCTCAACTGCCTTGCCAAAAACAAACAAAAAAGGAAGTAGAAATTCTCTTTTGTTCTTAGACCACCTTCATATCTAAGTCTATCCTTTGCCTGCTCAGAAGGTGATCCCCTTTGACAAACACCTTAACTCTTAGGTCCATAGGCTCACAGCAGGTCGATGTGGAGCTGCCAGGGACCTCGAAGGCCATCTTGTCCGTCCTCGACCTCTTGTCCAAAGTCCAGAGGCTGGGATTCAAATCCAGGTCCTTTGACCCCCGCCCAGGTCCCGCCCTTTTGCCACTATCTCTCCAGTGACCCTTTACTCCAATGTGAATCAATGGAAACTGCTCTCTTAGCAGACGTTTATAAAATAACGAACAACCAGGTCAATCGATCAATCAGCAAGCATTTATGGAACACCTACAGCCAGACAGCACAGTGGACTGAGAGGGCCCTGGGACTGGAATCAGGAAGAATCATCGTCCTGAGTTCAAATCCAGCCTCAGACACTTCTTAGCTGGGTGACCCTGGGCAAGTCACTTCGCCCTGCCTGCCTCAGCTTCCTCATCTGTCCAATGAGCCAGAGAAGGAAATGGCCAACCACTCCAGTATCTCTGCCAAGAAAACCCCAAATGGGGTCACGAAGAGTCGGGCACGACTGAAAACAAGGACCAAATAAATGCAATATGTCAGGCACTGTGCTCTAGAGCAAGATGATCCAAAGATGGGGGGGAGACAGCATTAACATACAGAGGAGTCTAAGAAAAAAATATGAATAATGGCATTTATGCAGCATTTTAAGTTTATAAAAACACTATAAGAGTAAAAACATCATTTCGATAAAGCTGCGTGCCAGGCATTGTTCTAAAGTGTTTATAATTATTATCTCATTTCATCCTCACAACAGCCTTGGGAGGTAGGTGCTGTTATTATCCCCATTTTACAGCTGAGGAAACTGAGGCAGGTGGTGGCTAAGTGACTTGCTCCGGGTCATACAGGTATTAAGTATCTGAGGCTGGATCTGAACTCAGGTCTTCTTGACTCAGGGCCCAGAGCTCTGTCCACTGTGTTTCATTTATTCTAACGCTCTGCCCTGTGATTAGGCACCAATCTGCCATAAAGTTTTATTTAACCTTAGCCTATTTCCAAGCCATTTCTATGCTAGAGAGAGAAATGTCCAAACCAGTGTAATCCCCCACATGCCCTCTGACATGATTCACTGCCTCGAGGTTTCAGTGAACACGTACGGGAATCTTGAACAAGGAATCTTGAACAAAAAGATCTAAAAATAGAGCCTGGGTTAACCAAATCTCCCAAAATGAGCAGTCGCCAGCCACATCTCCATCTACCTCCTCCCCCACCGTCTCAGAGGAATCTTCGGGGTTCCTCCCACAGATCCTGAATCCAAATGGAACAGGAGGCAGTTTGAGTTCAGAGGGAAGTAGGGTTGGCCCTGGATTACTACTTCCCGGGAGTCAAAAAAGGGGATCGTCCTTAAGTGAAGGATGTGGTGGGGAAGGCATCATCCTTAATCCACTCATCTGATGAAAGGCCCCTTTCCCTTGGGTCCTGATCTATCCCCCCTACCTTTCCAAGGGGCTTTTCCCAAGGGTCCGTAAAGATCTTTGGGGAGACATATTATTTCTTAATATTTCTAGAGAAACTAAAGCAGATTATGTCCCACCCAAATCTACTGGGTCACGGCAGAGGTGACAGAACCAGATTTTTAATATGATTCCCCATAGGGGTGTGTGTGTGTGTGTGTGTGTGTATGTATATATACGTTATATACATGTTATATATACATATATACACACACATATACCTACACACACACACGCACGCACACACACACACACATAATGCCAAGTAATTCAGGAGGACACAAGCAGCCGGGATGAGATCAAGAGATGCTTTGTGTACAAAGGGGACTTCACTGAGCTTGGGTTCGAAGGAAACTGGGGATCCTGAGAGATGGGTAGAGAACTCTAGTGAGGCGGTAAACATTGATGAAGCGCTAGGGACTGTGTGATAGAGATACAAAAAAAGCTAAAAGGGGCAGCTAAGTGGCATAGTGGATAGAGTACCAGCCCTGGAGTCAGGAGGACCTGAGTTCAAATCCAGCCTCAGACACTTGACACTTACTAGCTGTGTGACCCTGGGCAAGTCACTTAACCCATTGCCTAGCCAAAAAAAAAAAAATCAAAAAGCCCCTGCCCTCAAGGAGCTCCCACTCTAACAGAGCATGACGAGCAGTCCTTGTAAGGAAATTACCAAGAGATAAAACATTGTTCATGAGAAACAGCAAGATGGGCTGTTTGGTGGGATTGTAGGGTTTGCTAAGGTGGTGCAATGGGTAGAGTGCTGGAGTCAGGAAGACCTGAGTTCAAATCTAGCCTCAGATACTTCTTAGCTGAGTGACCCTGCCTAACCAAGTCACTTAACCACTCTCTGCCTCAGTTTCCTCAACCGTATAACAGGGAATAATAACATCACTTATCTCTCAGGATTGTTGTGAAGATCAAATGAGATATATCTGTAGAGAGAAAACGCTTAAAGTGCTTTATCAAGGATAATTATTATTACTGCTATTATTAATGAGGCTGGAAAGATAGGTCAGAGCCAGATTGTGAATGACTTTAAATACTACTAGTATCAAGGAATTACTAGAGATTCTTGAATAATAATAGCTAGTATTTATAATGGGCTGCAAGGCGGCCCAGTGGATAGAGTGCCAGGCCTGGAGTCAGGAAGACCTGAGTTCAAATCTGGCCTCAGATACTTCCTGACTGGGTGACCCTGGGCAAGTCACTTCACCCTGTTTGCCTCAGTTTCCTCATCTGTAAAATGTGCTGGAGAAGGAAATGGCCAACCACTCCCAGTATCTTTGCCAAGAAAACCCCAAATGGGGTCATGGAGAGTCAGACATGACTGAAATTACTCAAGAAGAAGAAGCAGCAGCATTTATAATATGGTACCGTCAGGTCTGTAGAGCGCCATTGTCTCATCTGATGCTCTGGGAGGAGAGGTGTTCTTATCATCCCCATGATGGTTATCGGGTCTTCCCGACTCCATCCACTGCCCACCTTGGCAGGCCCTGTAGCACATGGCTATGTGTTCCTCAGGGTGATGGCTGAGTTGGGGAGGCCAGGCCAGGAGGCCACAGTCATACAGCCAGGTCCTCATCGGGGACAAAGGATGAATTCCCTGAAGTGGTCACAAGCATGCAAATTCACACCACTCCAAGTTACCATTATGCAATGACATCATTACAATCCTGTAAAATTTAGTAACGCTTCCAGCCCAGTGGAAATACGCTTCCTTAGACCTAGCTGTAACCCAGGCGAGAGGCCTGATTTGAGACAAGATTCCCAGCAGATGTCAACACGCCCATCAGGACTTTCCAACAGACCTTCTCAAGGAGGAGAGGTCCTGAGCCTCAGCAGACGACTTCTCTGTAGTGCTCAGAGAAAGAGCCAAAGTTGGCGAAGGGGGGAGGTGGAGGCAGGATAGGGAGAGGAGGAGGTTAAATTTCCCTTCTAATCTGTTCCTTGTTCTGCTTCAGATGGGATGGTCAAGTAAACACAGCTCAGCTCTGGTCCCCAGGCCTGGTGGTAAGTGCCGACAGACCTCAGGAGCCCAAGTCACTTTGCCTAAACTGTATTTGGTTAAAGGCAATTTGCTTAAAAGCAAGAGTCATGAAATGAAAATCCTCAGGTGGTGGGGTGTGGTGTGAGTGTGTGACTCTTCAAGCCTGAGACGTGGGCCACATCATCCTACTTCCCTCCAAGATGAGGGGACTGGACTACAGGAGCACTAAGCCTGGCTCCCACATTCACGACATTCCTTCCTCTCCATTTACCGGGTGGCTCTGCTAATGCAGGCCCTTATCAACCTTCACCTTAACTGGTGCAAAGGCCTCCTTGCCTTGAGTCTTGGCTGCCAAAGCCACCGTCCTAAAGCACAGATCTGACGGAGTCACTCTCAAGAAACTCCAGTGGCTCCCTATTACCTCTGGGATTAACACCTGTGTTGGGTGTTGAAAGACTCTTCCATCCTACTTATCGAGACTTATTATGTATTACTGTCATTGATGCACAAAACTAATTTGCAGAATCAGAAAACTGGAGAGTGGGAAGGGATAGACCTCAGTCCAACCCTTACACCAAAAGGAATTGCTACTCTATCATGGAGTCAGCTAGATGGCTAGATCACTAGGCCTGGAGTTAAAAAGACCTGAGTTCAAATATGGCCTCAGATACTTCCTAGCTGTGTGACCCTGGACAAGTCTCAGTTTCCTCATCTGTAAAATGAGCTGGAGAAGGAAATGGCAAACCACTCCAATATCTTTGCCAAGAAAACCCCAAATGGGGAACAACATTTGCATGTCTGACAAGCGGTCAAGTAGCCTCACTGTCAGGAGCAGAAGAAACTGATCTATGGGCTATTTCCTGTGTCTGATCTCCCACCTCTGAGCCTTTGCCTAGGTTGTCTGTCCGTTAGGTGAAGAGCTCCCTGCTCCTCACCTCTGTCTCTTGGTGGCTGAGTAGGGCCTGTTCGGCCAAGGCCACCCAGGAGGGCTGAGCACAGCATTTTTCCCCCAGCACTACTTAGCACTGAGCAGCAGCACATATAAGAGGTGTGCATCTTATTACCCTGCCTTAGAGGGTAAGCTCCCTGAGGGCAGAGGCTATCTGTTGCTTTATCTCTGTATCCCCTAAGCACTTCATGGGGAATCCTTTATTGAATCTAATTATTAATAAGATTTATTATTATTATCATTATTATTATTATTCCTGGATTCTAAGCTCCAACCTTCTGCAAGGCCACACTTCCAAAGGCCCAAATAGGGTTAGCAAGAAGAAAGCCCAGGAGCCAGAGAGACTGACAGGCTGCTGAACCCCCTCTGCCCAGCCTTAGGTGGAGCCAGGGCAAGGTTGGCTGGGTAAGGTCTCAGGGCCCTTTGGCAACATCCTAGGGAGCAGGAAATACACTCACATTCCTTCCCTGGTAACAAACTTTGGCTCTCAGGTTCAAAGCTACAAAAACGGGCTCATTACTACCGCGGGTGGGGCGGAAAGGCGTTTGCCGCCTCATTCATTCTTGGGAGCGGCTACCCATGATGCACCTGCCAGGGCCTGGGCAATGATTTCTGTCATCTTTCCTCCTCCAGGGCCACTTTGAGCCTGGGGCCTTTGACCAGAGGGTTTTTGCTCCTACTGTGACCCCACCCAAGAATGATACTAGGCGATCAAGGGCCAGAGACTTACTTGGCCAAAGCTGCCCAGTAGATCTGGGAGCACGGGTCATCATTTAGTTCTGAGCAATGGGGTCCACTTGGGAAGGGTGGGTTCCAGTGGTCGGCGCCCCGGTCTCCTCAGCCTCGCCAATCTGGCCCACACATGACTGCCAATGTCACCTTCTTATCTGTGTGGCTACTCACATCCTGATTCATGGAGGGCCTTCCCGGAGGAACACAGGGCTGAGGTTCAATGGGGCCAGGGCCTTGGGTATAAAGCTCCTGGTGTTCAGCACAGTGCCTGGCACAGAGCAGGCATTCATTGCTTATTGACCAATTGATTCTACTTCAGTTGAGCTCTGCCGGAATCAGGCTTAAGACTCAACAACATTCCTCATGGTCAATAGAATGTAAGGTCCCGGAGAGCAGGGGGCTGTTTCGTTGGTAGGTGCCCCAGCACCTATAACGGTACCCAGCACATAGAAGGCACTTAACAGGTGTATGCTGACTCACTGGAAGCATAGTGGCACAGTGGACAGAGCGTTGGGCCTGGAGTCAGGAAGTTGTTCAGTTGTTTCCAACTCTTCTGGGTCCCTCTTGGGTTTTCTTGGCAAAGATACTGGAGTGGTTTGCCATTTCCTGCTCCAGCTCATTTGACAGATGAAGAAACTGAGGCAAAGAGGATGAAGTGACTTGCCCAGGGTCACCCAGCTAGTGAGTGTCTGAAGATGAGTCTTCCTGATTCTAGGAAGTCAGGAAGATCTGAGTTCAAATCTAGCCTTAGATAATTATTAATTGCTGTCTTCCTCACCTTCCTCATCTGTAAAATGGAGAGTAATAATTGCTCCTACTTCCCAGAATTGTTGTGAGGATAAAACAAGATAACTTTAAAGCGCTTCACAAATCTCAAAACACGCTATAAAATGCTAGCTATTATTATTAATAATTGATGAGCTTTACTTCTTACTAGTGAAACGACAAAGTCTTTCCCCTTTCCTCTAGAGCAGGGCTCTTCACCTTTTTGGTGTCATGGACCCCTTGGGCGGGATGGCCAGGTGTATGGACCTCACTTCCTAATTTTGCTCACAAAATCATAATTGAAGGAAATACTAAATTTTGGTTAAAGAAAACAAAGATGTTATTGTTTTTCCCATACAGATTCAGGGACCATTTGAAATCTATCCATAGAGTCTTTGTGGGGAGGAGGACAGCATTTGGGAACCCAGGTTAAGAGTCCCTGTTTGAGAAAAAGTGAGGATTGGTCTTAATTATTTTTCACAGATTCTGAGAGTCGGAGGAAGGGATCTAAGCCATCAGAAGCCACTTAATCCAACCAGAATATGAACATGAACCTCTGAATGGTCAACCAGGCTTTGCTAGATGGTCCTGGACAATGAGGGACCCTGCCCCCCCCTTGAATTAAGGAATTGTTAATTATTCGCTGCAGGGTGAGGGAGACCAAGTCAGACAAGCCTGCTACCCCCCTCTCCCACATGACAGCCCTTGAAATCTTTGAAGGCAGCTGTCCGGGCAGGCTGGAAGTGTTCCATTCTCCAGGCTGACCATCTCCGCTTCTTTCTTTGATCTCTGATTCAGTCTGGATCTTTGATCAGGGAATACTGCTAGCTCTTCACTGATCCTGTTCCCTGCCAGCCCATGGCCCACTTTGATCTGACCCTCTGTTGTTTTCACTCTCATTCTGTTCTAGGTAGCCCTAAGACTACTGGGCAGTTGTCCCATATCCCACCCTTGCCCTTCATCAGATGAGAAGCTCCAGGACTCAAATGATTATCTGTGAGTTTCCCCCAGCACCTCCTAGGCCCACTGTCTGTACGCAGCAGCAAATGCTTAATAAATGACTCTTGTATATGGCTGACATGGAAATATATTTTGCATGATTTTCGCATATGTAACTGATGTCACATTGCTTATCTTCTCAATGGATGGAGGAGGGATGGGAGGGAAGGAATTCAAAAATCTTTTTAAAAAGGAATGTTAAAAATAAATAAATAATGTGCTTTAAAAATTAAATGTTATTGAATAAATGCATCAGGGGCAAAGGAGTGGAGAAGAGAGGCTTGCATCAGGCCTGCGATGAAACTAGGCTAATAAATTATTGAGGTGCTGAGCTGAGAAGTTAGAAAGGATGGCTGCACCTTCTGGGTTAGGAATAAATGCACTGAATGCACGCTGCTGGAAAACGGGGATTATGTCATTCTTACTACTTGTATCCCCAAATGCCTGGCATAGTGCTTGGCATACAGTAGGTGCTTAATAAATACCTGGCTGATTTTTGCGGAAGCACAGGACCGAGGGAGAAAAAGATGTACCTCCTGCTTATGGAATGGCTAAATAAATATGACTGTTCTATAGGAAATGATGAATATGATAAATACAGAGAAGCATAGGAGGATTTATATGAACTGATGCAGAAGGGAGCAGAACCATGAAAACATGATAATCACAAGGTAAATAGAAAGAATAACAGAAATAAAACAATGAAAACTGAATGCAGCAAAGCTATAACGAAGCACTGAGCCACCCAACTGCCAATAACTGGTCTTACTGGAACACATTTGGAGTAGTGGGCTCGGTTCTGGGGGCCACAGTTCAGGAAGGAAACCGTTAATCAGGAGTGGGTCCAGAGGAAAGTCAGCAGGACAGTGAACGGCCATGCCAGCAGGATCAGTTAAAGGAACTGGGCTGGGTTAAGCAGGAGAAGAGAAGATTCAGGATGAGAAAGGATAGCTGTGTAAAGGATTGGAAAAGCTGTCCCATGGAAGACAGACTAATGGATTGTTAGGAAGGGTGTCCTTGCAGCAGCTGCAGGGGCAGAAGCAGGCTTGTTGCAAGGACAGCCTTCCTAACAATCAGAGCTGTCCCAAAGGGGTGTGGTTTGTCCCAAGAGGCAGGCAGCTCCCCCTCATCTGGGAGTCTTCAAGAGGCCAGATGACTACTGGGGCGAGGATTATTCTTCAGGTACGGCTTATACTAGATGGCTTAAGGTCCCTAGTGACTGTCTAACTTACAGGTATTTAAAACACCTTCTAGCTCTGACTAGGAATAATTGAGAGCTACATGGAAAACAGACAAACAAATCGATTCCTTAATTAGATGCCACCAGAACTGAAGCCGGAGAAGCCTGGGGTCAAAGAGGTCCCTTGCGAACCTCTCTCACAGGTGTCTGGGATGCTAATAAAGTCATTAGTGAGGACACTCTGGATGGGGAACAGAGAGGATCTGGTTCCAATAAATCTGATAAGCAGAGGCACAGACAGTGAGAACGGAGATGCTGAGGGTGGCCCCTGCTGACTTCTTCAGCTGGTTCTGACAACGTGGCAGCCACAGGCAAACGTCACGTCAGCACGGTAGTTAGTAGCAGGCTCGCGGCAGTGCTTGAACAGAAGCTGAGCCTGTAGCTGGAGGGGCCAGAGAAGATCCCGGCTGGGACTGAAAATCCAACACTCCTCTGCTTGGAATTTCAGGCCCCTCACCATCTGGCTCCGACCTATCCTTCTTGCCCCATCGCCAACCGGCCTTGCCTTACGCACTCTAAGTTCCAGGCAGATCATCCTTCTCTGGCCTCAATGCCTTCCCCGAGGCTGCCTAAGTCTTGCCTCCTTCCCCAATCCTTTGGTGCTGCTAAGTTGTTTCAGCTGTGTCTGACTCTTCATGACCCCTTTTGGGGTTTTCTCAGCAAAGATACCAGAGTGGTTTGCCATTTCCTTCTCCAGCTCATTTGACAGATGAGGAAACTGAGGCAAGCAAGATTAAGTGACTTGTCCAGGGTCATACAGCTAGCAAGTGTCTGTCCCCTAATCCTTATCAACCTTCAAAGTCCAGCTCTGGGGCCCTTATACATGAGGCATTTCTGGATCCCTTCCAGTTGGTGTTTTCCCCACCCCATGCTGAGGTCACTATTTACTCTGCATACATTTTATATACATTAGGCTGTGAATGTATTTCCTCCCATTAGACTGTCAGCTCCCTGAGGGCAGGAAATGTTTAATTTTTGCCTTTGTATCCTCAGGATTGAGCACACAGGGAGGCTCCACAATAGATTCCTGTTCAGTTGAACTGCTGAACAGTTTGGCTTCTTTCCGATGCCCCCATACATTAATAATATAGTGGCCCACCCCAATTCCTTTCTCAGTTTTTAGATTCTTCTAAGTGTGCAGCACACAATATTTGCTGATAGCGTGTAAGCTCCCACGGGGAAGGGAAGTGATTCACACTTGCCTCTATCCCCAGCACCCAGCACACAGTGCTTGGCACATAAAACATGCTTCATAATAAAGGTTTGCTGATTAACTTTTAGAGTGTGAGGTTTCTAAAACACGTTCTTCACAGCAGCCCTGCGAGGTACATGACAGGATTATAGAGGATCACAGACTCCGAGCTGGAGGGGACCATAGGAATCATTTTGCAGATGAGAAAACAGGCCCGGGGAATGAAGTAACTTACCCAGGGTCACACAGCTAGCAAGAGTTGGAACGGGGATCTGAACCCAGGTTGGCATGCAAGGGGCAGAATGGATACAGCACTAGACCTTGAGTCAGGAAGATCTGACTTCAAATTCCACCTCAGATACTTCCTAGCTATGAGACCCTGGGCAAGTCACTTTCCCTCGTTTGCCTCAGTTTCCTCATCTGTAAAAATGAGCTGGAGAAGGAAATGGTGAACCACTCCAGTGTCTTGGCCAAGAAAACCCCAAATGGGGTCAGGGAGAATTGGACATGACTGAAACAAGTCAACAACAACTGGAGATAAATAGCCCCTACTTTCAGGATCAAATATTTATGAAGCACTGGTTCAGTGCCTGGTGCACAGCAGACCCTTCCCTTTGTTCCTGTTTCCCATTACGCCCTCCCTCATTAGAGGGGGATGACCACCCCCCAGCCTTTACAGCAGCCTCACCCCCCGAAGTGCTTTGTTTGGGACTCTTGGGTTTCATATCATTCAGGTGAAATCTAACACCAAGATTTATGGCAGCACAGGACCAGGATTTGCCCTCAGGCCCCGAGTCCCCACTTTCTCCTCAGCCCTTAGCTCCTGGGTGGGGGTGCAGGGTTGTTCTCTGTTCCCTCTCCAGCACCAGGCCCTTCTTAAGAGTTCTGACATTACATTCTTCCCTCCGGGAATAAAAGGCCAAGGGTGGTGGCAGGAAGGAGCTGCTGTCTCCTCCTCCAAGGAGGAGGAACATAGCCCTGTGATCCAACTGGCCCATCTTGGATGTGGGCACCAGGCCTGATAGGGTTTGTAGAGGTGGGAATGTTGCTCTGCCCCCTCCTCCTCTGCCCTTGAACTGGCCAGCACTAGCTGTGACTCTTAGGCAGCTCACTTCCCTTTCTTAGCCTCAGTATTCTCTGTAAGATGGGAATAATAATACTTAGCACAGTGCCTAGCATACGGTTGTTCAGCTGTGTCCAACTCTTCGTGACCCCTTTTGGGGAGTGGTTTGCCATTTCCTTCTCCAGCTCATATTACAGATGAGGAAACTAAGGCCAACAGGGTTAAGTGACTCACCCAGGGTCATACAAATAGTAAGTGTCTGAGGCTGCATATGAACTCAGGTCCTTCTGGCTCCAGGCCCAGCACTCTGGGCCTGCGCTAATTAGCTGCCTGTTAAGCATGCTACCATCTAGCCAACCTGGCTTTTTTGGCATCCGTCACACAAGAAATCTCATCCCTTACCACTATAGAGAGGCTGTCCTTCACACTGGGATTGCACTCTCTCTGCCTGTTAAATCTGCACCTTCCTCTAAAGCTCAGTGTAAGGACTACTTTCTACTGGCCTTTTTCATGGAGATACCTTGTGTTTAACTATATATTGTATCCATGATTTATATGTATATGTTTTCCCCGACATGATTTAAAGTCCTTCAAGGCAGGGATGAGTTCATTTTTTTATCTTTCTATCTCGAGCACCTTGCACAGTACCTGGCACACAGTAGGTGCTCAATAGATGCTTGCTGAGTGAATGAAATCCACCCTCTGACCTTGAATCAGGCTGGCATCTCCCAGAGCCTAGCTTTCCGCACTGCTTATGGTCCGCCCCTCCGCTCTGTCCCACGATATTTTGGCCCTCCCCCAGCGTGCCCAGAGGCCACGTACCGTGAGCATCGAAGAACTCATCATCTGAACTGTCATCTGAGTCCCTGGCTATGCTCTGCATTCTCCACTCTGAGATGCTTTGGCAAGAAGGGCTCCCTGGAAGGAAAAACCCCAGACTTATCACCGAGTCTCAGGACTGAGGAGGGTTGTGTACCTGCCACGGGGAGAGGTATCATGGGGCCAGATGCTTCTCTCTCAGGGAAGAGGGCTTCTCCTTGGGAGGCTGGAGGTTAGGTGTCTGGACTTAATGAAGGAGAGTGCCAACAGAGGCTGGGGCACATTAATAAGTACAGGGCTCTAGAACAGATACAAAGGGATGGACCAGATGACCTTCAGAGAACCTGGGGGCAGGTGATCCTGATTATGTTTCCATGGACTGAAACAGACTCTACTTCATTGGGGAATATAAGAGTATCTAAAAAATAAAAAATAAAGCTGGGGGCCAAGAAATCCCAATTCTGTTTCTTTCAATCAGGTAATTTCCTCTCGACCCTGTGACTCTGCACTGGCTTTTCCCCAGGCCAGGAATGCCCTCCCTCTTTATCTCAGACTCCTGGCTTTCTCCAGGTCTCAGCTAAAACTGCACCTCCTGCAGGAGGCCTTTCTGAGGCCTTCCAGCTGCCTTCCCCTCTTTCTGCCTACTCCATGGATTTCTTATATTACCTAGTCAGTCATATATGGCCTCTCGTATCAGAATGCCCACTCCTTGAGGGCAGAGACTGTTCTGGGCTTTCTTTGCATCCCCAGGGCTTGGCTAGCATGGTGACTGGCATGTGGGTAAATACTTAATAATGTTTGTTAATTAACAGACCAGACTGCCTGCCTTGAAAATAGCCTGATCCTTATCTTGGGCAACTGACATTAGTCAGACATGTCCCACATTCACAAACCCAACAGATGGATTTGCAATAGAGACGAGGGAAGAATCCTCCTTCACTTTACAGAAGCCTCCATCACTCAGTTCTCATAAGGTGCCAATTCTTCTCAGCTCACTTCCAACAGAACTCAATTCATGAAACTGTCTCTTCCGGGGACACACCTGTTGAGTTCTCCTGTTCTGAGCCCTGGCATGTCCGTCTTGGGATAAGGATGATGGCATTCAGGCTAAGAGAAGAGACTGGGGCCTACCATCAGGCTGAAGGCCACTGTACAGAATTGAGGGCATGATTTGGGCGGCGAGAAGCTAGCAGCTGCTTAGCTTTTCCCCTCACGCCTAGCCTGCTCCTGTGTCCTACCCCACAGATGGGGAGGGGATGGGGAGTCTTGTCTTTTTTGGGTTTTTTGTTTCTTTGGTTTTTTTTTGGTGAGGCAGTCAGGGTTAAGTGACTTGCCCAGGGTCACACAGCTAGTAAGTGTCAAGTGTCTGAGGCTGGATTTGAACTCAGGACCTCCTGACTCCAGGGCTGGTGCTCTATCCACTGTGCATCTAGCCATCTGGGAGTCTTGTCTTAACAAGTGTCTAAGCCCCCCCAGGAGGTAGGAGCAGACCCCAAGCTGCGTGTTCAAGGTTCTAATTTTGTTCCCTAACTGCTGTGAGGAGGCAGCACTGTGACCTGCCTACTAGGGCTGCTCATGATGTCTTTTCTGTGGTCTCTGCTCCTCTGCTGGGCTCCTGTGGGAGCACAGCTGACCAGGATCAGAATCCTACCCAGCAGCCCCTTGGAGAGCCCAGTGGGGTGGGGAAGGAAGCCTAGACAGGATGGGGCTGGAGGCTCAAGGTCAGCAGATTTTTCAGTGCCCAGGGCAGGTCACTTCTCCTCACCCCTTGGAGGCTGGAACTAAAGTCAAGGGCACCCTGAAGCAGCTGCTTTGTTCCAGGCTGGCTCATCCTACTTGGATCATTTCCCAATCCCTCTTAAGGGAGATCCTGTGAGATCACTCCCATTTATCCTCTACTGATCTCTTTCATGCTGTTGTTTGCACACTATCTCCCCCATTAAAATGTGAGTTCCTTGGGGGCGGGGCAGTTTTTGTCTTTCTATCCAGAGTTTAGCATTGTGCCTGGCATACAGTAGGCATTTAATAAGTGCTCGTTGACTTGACTTGCCCCTAGCAGCCAGGTGGCGAACAGGGCTAGGGAGGAGCTAGAGCTGTGGAGACTCCTGGATGTTAGAACACCTCATGAATCAGCACATTGCTCGCCAAAAAGGATGCAACTTGGCACTCTGAATTTGGGGGCCTGCAATGGGGAAAGAGAGGGCCTAGCAAGTCAGGGAATTTAGAACTAGTAGGGACTTTGGATGAGAAGCCATCTGGTCCGACTGCTCATTTTAGAGATGAGCAAGCTGAGGACTGGGAGATGGGAAGTGACTGGCCCAAGGTCACACAGGAAGTAAATGGAAAAGCTAGAATCTGAACTCGATGCCAAGTCTGGGTGGAGACCCCAGATCTTTACTAAGACACACAGGGTGGCCCCAGAGGACCTGAAGTTTTCACCCAAAGGCTGATGCTGGACTCCCCTGGAACCTGGAAATAACAGGAAAGCAAAACCCAAGGAAAGCCCCACCTTCAGTAAAATGGAAATCAGGTGCCAAAGGACATAAAAATCTAGAATTATACAACAGAAACTTGGGGAGGGATGAGGAGGGAGGGATTTTTAGCCCTACAAAGGGTCCTTTAGAGTGAGTGCCCCAGAGTGCATTTTAACAATAGGAATTTTTTTGATCTACACACAGCTTTTCAGGAACATGTTTATTACATTAAAAAAGGGGTGGCCAGAGCCCTAGATGGCCAGCCTTCAGAGGGTGGGTACGGATGGGGGAGCAGGGTGAAGGGAGCCTCTCACCTCCTCGTTTGGATGACCGGGAAGACTTGGAGGACGTGGACCACTGCTTCGTCAGGCCTCTCCCCTTGAGGGCCTCCCCGTTGCTGCTGGGGGGCTCGGGGGCCTCCCTCAAGGCATTCTCCTCTTCCTTCTCCTCACTGGGGGGCTCCTGGGGCCCATACCCATCGCCATCCATGTACTGCGCCATTTTTTGAGACAGCATCAGCTGCGCCTCTTTCTCTAGCTCCCGGATGTCCTCGATGGTCAGACCGTACCATTCATCTTGCCAACACCAGGCCTGTCGGTGGGCCCTCACCATCACCTTCCGAAGACCTGGGCCAAGGGACCAAAGAGGGACTGGGTCAGTGACGAGCCCATGGGGCCCTGGCTGGGGAGCCCAGCCCTCCCCTTCTTCCTCAACTCCGATTTCTGTAACTTGGCCCGTGAGCAGAGCACCCTCAGACCAACAGAAATCAGGCAGTGGGCAGTTAATGTTCTGCCAGTAATAGAAAACACACCCAGGATTCTTGACCCTGGCCTGCTCCTTATGATTCTGCTGCTGTCTTACAAGGCTTGGAACAAGGACTGCCTCCTACAGGAATCTCTTTCTGATCTTCCAAGTTCTTATAGTACTCCATCCCTCCTCAAAATAGAACGTATCCTTTTAAATCTCTGGTATAAAGGATAACTCACAGAGTAAGGGGAGGGCATGAGGGAAGAGCGCCTGGCATATAGTAGGTGCTTAATAAATGCTTATTGACTGAGTAAGTTGCAAAAACAAAAGGCATCAATAAAAGGTAAGGTCTATCTTTGCTTTTGTATTTGTAAATCCAGTACTCAGTGCACAGCCAGGGCTTAATAAGTGCATTCTCATTCATTTAAAAAAAACTCATGCACAGCCTTAGCTATTTATATGGTTTATCCCTTCAGTTAAAAGTAATCTTCTTAGCATAGACAAGTAGGACAGTTATAGAAGTAACAGGCAGAATTGTTATTATTATTATTTTTAAGGTAACTGGGGTTAAGTGACTTGCCCAGGGTCACACAGCTAGTTAGTGTCAAGTGTTTGGTCTGAGGTCGCATTTGAACTCAGCTCCTCCTGACTCCAGGGCCGGTGCTCTCTCCACTGCGCCACCTAGCTGCCCCATATTATTATTATTTTTAAAGCAAGCAGGATCAAATTGAAATTCAAGGTTTTGTGCAGAATCTTCTTTTTACCTTCTGCCGTTTTATTAAAATGCTCCTTTTTTGATGTTAATGTTCAGAACAATAATTTTTTAAAAAATTACTTATTATTTTATTTTTCCCAAAGCACATGTAAAAACAATTTTTAACATTCATTTTGAAAAGTTTGAATTCCAAATTCAGAATAATAGTTTTTCAAAAGAATATAAACTCCTTGAAGGCAGGCAATCCTCATTTTGTGTCTTTGTATCCCTAGAGCTGACAGTAGCGGATTAATAAATACGTGCCGCGAAGTGGGGCGGTGGATAGAGTGTCTGGCCTGCAGTCAGGAGGACCTGAGTTCAAATCCGACCTCAGACACTTAGTAGCTGGGTGATCCTATACAAGTCGCTTTCGCTCTGTTTGCCTCAGTTTCCCCATCTGTAAAATGAGCTGGAGAAGGAAATGGCAAACCTCTCCAATATCTTTGCCAAGAAAACCCCCAAATGGGGTCACAAAGAGTCAGACACAAGTGAAATGACTTAACAATAACAAATGCATGTTAGCGTATTGGATGGGATAGGGTAAACCTTGCACCGTCCTTAATATCTTTAGCTCTGTGACCTTGGACTAGTCCTTAGATGACAGACTCATAATCCGCTGCTAGACCTGGAACGCCGGCTTGGGAGGACCTACCTGACCAGCTGCCCTGGTGATACCCCAGGGTCCCCACTATACCCCAAGGGGTCATCAGAGGCTCTGCATATTTATGGACTTTTAGTCCCATGAAAAATAACTTCCAATTTGTATTGTCCATCTAACTTTTCAAAATGCTTTCCCAGGCATACGTGCCCAAGGTCACACAGTAAGGTTTGAGGAGAGGTTTTCTGAGTCCTGACCTCAGGGGGTTTCTCCCCAACAACATCCTTTATGTTTCATCAGCAGCACGCCCAGGCAAGAGACACATTAGGCCTGCAACCCAAGGCACCTCACATCTCAGGCCTATAATTGGAGACCTGGAGCCTGACTCCCCACAGGAAGGGAGGAGACCATGTAGCTGAGGTCAGCGAGCTCATGCAGACAGAAATACTTGTGGGGTGTTGGAAATGCTTACTAGTAGATGACTAATGAGGTCAGACTGAAGATGGGGAAATTTACCGCCATGCAGACAAATGCTTGTGTGTGTGTGTGTGTGTGTGTGTGTGTGTGTGTGTGTGTGTGTGTGTGTGTGTGTATGTGTGTGTGTGTGTGTGTGTGTGTGTGTGTGTGTGTGTGTGTGTGTGTGAGTTGGACAGGTGAAACCCTCAAAGAGGAAAAGTTACTTTGCCAGCCATTAAGAACCAACTTGATGCTGAAGACAGAATTCCCAAATCTCAAAGTTGGAAGGGGCCATCCAGGTCCCTAGTCCAACCCAGGTGGCCTAGACGGTCATGAAGTCCACCCCAGGCTGAGCAGGCACACCCTCCATAACATCACCAGCAAGTTATCCAGTCTCTGCTGGAAGTTCTTCAATGACGGGGAACTCATTACTTCAAATGGTAGCCCACGTTGCTTTTGGATAACTCTAAACATCGGGAAGTTTGTCCTTGCGGCTGAAATCTTCTCTGCAGTTTGCACCTGCCTCTGTACTTGGTTCTAGGCCCAGAACTAGAACAGGGATTAATCTGAAGTGATTCAAAAAGTCATTTTTAATTTTGCTTTGTTTTGGCAATGGGACTATGTGACTTGCCCAGGGTCACACAGCTAGTGAGTGTTATCAGAAAGTAATTTTGAGGTGCCTAGTATGAGCCAGGCCCTGGGGATACAAATAGCAAAAAGAAAGACGCTCCTGCTCTCATGGAGCTCACATTCTACATCAACTGTCCTCCATCTTCACCAAGGATAGAACAGGAATGACAGGGAGATGGAGAGGGGCAACATTTTGGATTTCATTGCTTTGTTCACTTTGCCCCTCCCCCACCCCCGGCCACTTCAGCTTTCTTCCCCTCCTAGACTGTAAGCTCCCTGAGGGCAGGAATTGTCGTTCCTTTTCCTATCTGTACCCCCAGCACTTAGCACTGTGCCCAGCACAAAGAAGGCCCTTAGTAAATTTTTATTGATTATTGACCATAGAATAAGTGACAAGGGAAAGCAAGGGGCTGATCGTTTCCTTTTTGGTTTTGAGGATCAAATATGATCATGTACCATGTAATCACCATGGCGACTCATCATTATTTCCAATGAACAAACAGAGGCTGAGAAAGGGGAAAGAGACCTAATCAGCCTAGGTCCTGTTGCCAGTAAGAGGCAGAGCTGAGACCCGAAGCCAGGACTCTGCCGGCAGGAGCAGGGCTCCTTCTACAGACACCGCTGTATGGGGATCAGCCTGGAATCCTCTTCCGGTGCTGCTGTTTCTAGAACTGGAAGGGACCGCCTCAGAGCTCTCTCGTCCAACTCCTCCATCTTCCAGGAAACTGAGGCCCGGAGAAGTCAAAGTGATCTGCCCAAGTCACAAAGACCGGGTATGGCAGGGCTGGGGTGTGAACTCAGGTCCTCAGCATCCAAAGTCATCACTCCCTTCCTCCACAGAGCCTCACCGTATTCTTGCCTGGAGGCTGGGGGACGGACGCCATGACCTTCGAGACTCAGTCCACTTCTAGCTGACTTGGGTTGAAGCCTGAACATTACCTAGCTCTAAGTCACTGTGCGATTCAGACATGCGAGGAACCACTTACGCCTTCTCTCCCAGGGCACTATCCTCACCTACCAGGCTCATCGGACCCCACAGGCCTCAGTCAGCCAGATCGGAGCCTTCACCCTTTGGGGATGCAGTCAATGACCAAACCAAGGATAGAGAACCATTCGATACAAGCCCACCCTTGACTCCCCAGCTGGTGGGAGTTTCATCTTTGGAAGCAAGTGCGCCCCACCCCTAGTCTGCTCTGCCCCGCTGCCCGGCACGGAGTGGGCACTCGGCGAAGGCTTGTTGACCGACTGACGGACAGGCTTGTGGCTTGAGAGTCGGTACCTTGCCTTCCTCAGTCTCCACTCCAATGGATCCGCTGGCTTTCGGACAGCTTTCATCAAGCCCTGCCCTTTTCACCGCCCTTGGTTTCGCCCTTAGGGCTCAGAGAACAAGACCGATCTCTCCTCTAAAAGGCCGTCGATCAAACATGTCTTGTAACATTGCCTCTAAACGGTCTCTGATCTAGGTTAAACTCTCCTAGCTCCTTCCAACAACCCCCATGGCACCTCAAGGCCCTCATCATGCTGGCTGGGCTCCTCTGGACATGCTCTAATTTATGCAAGTCCTTCCTAAAACGCAGCCCTTGTAACTGAACAGAACTCTCTGGCTTGTCATCTCGCTCATAATGCAGAGGAGGACGAGCTGCATCGGCTGTCCTGGCCGCTACCTCTTTCTGCTGACTCAGCAGATTTAGCCGAGCTTGGGGTCTGAAACCCCCAGATCTTCTCCAGATGAGCTGCCACCCACTCTTCAGATTCAATTTTGCTAATTTATTTTCCCTTTCAAATTCTCTCCCTCCCCCTTCCCCACTCATTGAGAAGGTAATAAAAAAGAAAACTCATTACAAATGTGTATAATCATGCAAAACAAAATTTCTGCATTAGCCGTGTTCCAAAAACAAAGAAAGAGAAGAAACTATGCTTCAATCTGCACTCTGAGGCGCTCAGTTCTCTGACTCTCCTCCCACTCTCAAATTAGACTTTTTGACCCCAAGAGTAAGACTTTTTCATCAGTAACAAATATGGGGTCAAAGAGTCTTAGGGCAAGAAGTGACCTCACAGGGCACCCATTCTAAGCTCCAGTGCAATGCAGGAAAACCCTCCACAACATTCATTCATCCATCAAAAATTTGTGAAATGGGTGGAGTCAAGATGGTGGATCAGAGGCAGTAACCCAGCTGAACTGTCTCAACATTCTCCAAACAGGTTTAAAACAACACCTCAAATCAAATTTTGGAGCGGTAGAGCCAACGAAAGGCCAGGGTGAGACATTCTTCCAGCTAAGAAAATTAGGATGTTGGCAGGAGACATCTGTGGCACCGGGGTGGAAGCCTGTCTGGAGGGCAGCACATTCAGTGCCAGCTGGGGCCTTGAAGGCGACTGCAATAGCAGCAGTGGTAGCAGCAACGGCAGTTTTGAGAGCCCTCATCCTAGAGATGGTAAAGGAGCTGGATAACTAATCAGAGAGAAGTTACAGGGGGCTCTTTGTTATCACTGGGTGGAGTTGGCACTGACTGGCAACTCTATTGCTCATAGCAGTTCTGGATTGCAGTTCCAAGGTAGAGAGGAACACTAGGGCTTGTGGCGGCAGAAGAAGGGCTCATGGGTAAAGACAAGGGCGCAGACCAGGAAAGCAATGACCCAGCCTCTCCCAGGACACCACCACCTTGGAAGCACACATCTGAAATGACAGATGTTGGCAGGAATATGGGAAAATAGGTATGCTAATAAACTGCTGGTATAGTTGTAAACTAGTCCAACCATTCTGCAGAGCAATTTGGAACTACGCTCAAAGGGTTATCAAACTGAGCATACCCTTTGATTCAGCAATACTGCCATTAGGACTATACACCAAATAGACGAAAGGAAAAGGACTTTTATGTGCAAAAATATTTATAGCAGCTCTTTTTGTAGTGGCAAAGAGTTGGAAACCAAGAGGATGCCCACCGATTGGGGAATGGCCAAAGAAGTTATGGCAAATGATTGTGATGGAATACTATTATGCTGTAAGAAATGACCAGGGAAGTGGTGTCAGAAAAACATGGGAAGACCTATCTGAAACTAAGGCAAGGAACCGGGAGGCCATTGTGCACAGTAACAGCCATGCTATAATGATGATCAACAGCGAAAGACTTAGCTGCTCTAATCAATACAGTGAGCCAAGACAATTCCAAAGGACTCATGATGAAAAAGTGCTATCCGTCTTCAGAGACAGAACTGATGAATCCTAAATGCAAATTAAAGTATAATCTTCTCACTTGACTTTTCTTGCTTTTTTAAAAAATATGGCTAACATGGAAATAGGTTCTGTATGATTTCACGTGTATAATTGCTATCACATTGCTTGCCTCCTCAGTGGGCATGGGAGGGGGTGGGAGACGGGGAGAGAATTTGGACCTCAAAATTTAAAAAGAAAAGAATGCCCAAGATAAATAAATGATGAGTTGTTGTGGTTTTAATTGATGAAGTAACCACCATGTAGTGTATTCATTCTGCTAGCCTCTGGGAGGCACAAAGATAAATAAGACATGGTTCCTGCCCTCAAGGAGGCTGTAGTCTAGTAAGAGAAATAATCTATATCATAGAAATGCTCTGAAGAAATTTTCTGAGTTCAAATTTGGCCTCAGACATTTTATTAGCCGGGTGATCCGGGGCAAGTCACTTAACCCTGTTTGCCTCAGTTTCCTCATCTGTAAAATGAGCTGGAGAATAAGAAAATAATTTCACTTTCTTTACTTTACAATTATTAATGCAATTTTATATGTGAAATCCTTAATCCAATTTTGGGAACTCGTTACTTAAACACACTCAAGGCTTGTATATCCCAAATGGGGTCCCAGAGAGTCAGACAATTACTGAAATCACTGAGCAACAAAGGAAACAATCTCTATCACAGAATTGCTCTAAGGAACCTAGTCTATGAATGTGCTTAATGATAATTCTTAATTCCTAATAATAAGAGCCAATGATAATCTATGCAGCGTTTCAAAGCTGGCCCAGCGCTCTGCAGACCTGATCACACACCTACTGCGTTGTAGATGGAGGATTTGAACCCCACTTTATGAAACTGGTTGAGGGTTCTCTTCCTGGTGAGTCCAGCCTGTACTTGAGCACGCACAGGTGTGAGGCTCCTGACCTCCTGGGAGGCGGCCCGGTCTACTCTGGGACAGCTCCGTGGTCAGACGTCATCGCTCACTTTGGACTGAGCTCTACCTCAGTGCCTGTACCATCCGCCCACTGGTCCTCAATGTGCCCTTTGGGGTAAATCGAGTATAATGCGCTCTAGGGTCAGGCGAGGTCTGCTGACCCCATCCCCTTACAGGCCCTCTCCACAAAGGGGGGTCTAGGACCACTCACCAACATCGTGAATGAATCTCTCGATCTTGGACTGCATGCCCCAGTATCGAAACTCCACCTTACACAGCTTGTACGCGCACATGATGGGCAAGTGGCTGGGGAGGTGGAGGCACTCCTCGATCCAGTCCTCAGATAGCGGGCCCCTCCTCGTCTTGACTGACCGAAAGAGCCGAGGGTCCTCCTCCAGCTTGTACTCATTGGGAGGGATGGGGTCTTTGACGATATCAATGGGATCTGAGGGCAGGACGTGAGAGTCACTTTTTTTTGACAAGAGGTCACAACATAAGATCCAGAGGTTGAAGCAACACTGGAGACCCGATGGCTAACCCCCTTCATTTGACAGATGAGGAAACTGAGGCAAGCAGGGTTAAGTGACTTGCCCAGGGTCACAGCTCTGAAAATGTCTGAGGCAGAATGTGAACCAAGGTCTGACTGACTACAATCCAATGCCCAAGCTATGACCCAAACCCTGTCCATCCCTCGCTCTCACCCACTCCCTCTAATCCAAGTTCTGCAGGGCTTTTCAAGCCACCAACATGGTTCTTGAATTAGGGGAAGCAAGAAGAGGGACGGGAGGGGAGATGTCAAGTTTCCTAACTAGATAATGGCATGTCTTGTAGTTTTCCCAGCTAGAGGCAGTTAGGCAAAGCAGTGGATAGAGTGGTGGAGTCAGAAGACCCAGGTTCCAATTAGGCCTCTGACAGCTGTATGACCCTAACCAAGTCACTCAACCTAGTGCCTCTGTTTTCTCATCTCTAGAATTAGGCAGCTAGGTGGCACAGTGGATAGAGTTCTGGGCCAGGAAGATCTGAATTCAAATCCAGCCTCAGACACTTCCTAGCTGGGTTACCCTGGGCAAGTTGCTTCACTCTGCCTCAGTTTCCTCATCTGTAAAATGAGCTGGAGAAGGAAACGGCAAACCACTCCAGTACCGCTGCCAAGAAAACCCCAAATGGGGTCATGAAGAGTTGGACAGGACTGAACAACAACAAAAATGGGGATAATATTAGCACCTACTTTTCAGGGCTGTTGTGAGGATTAAATGAGGTAATACCATAAAGTGCATAGCGCAGTGCCTGGCACACAGAAGTATCTTAATAAATGCTTATTTCCTTCCCTCCCTCCCTCCTTCCTTTCTCTCTCTCTCTCTCTTTCTTCTTTCTTTCTTTCTTTCTTTCTTTCTTTCTTTCTTTCTTTCTTTCTTCCTTCCTTCCTTTCTCTTTCCTTCCTTCCTTCCTCCCTCCCTCCCTCCCCCCCTCCCCCCTTCCTTCCTCCTCCCCTCCTCCCCCTCCCTCCCTCCCTCCTCCCTCCCTTCCTCCCTTCCTTCCTTCCTTCCTTCCTTCCTTCCTTCCTTCCTTCCTTCCTTCTTCCTTCCTTCCTTCCTTCCTCCCTCCTCCCTTCCTTCCTTCTCTCCCTCCTCCCTCCTCCCTCCCTCCCTCCTCCCTTCCCTTCCTTCCTCCCTTCCTCCCTCCCTCTTCCTTCCTTCCTCCTCCCTCCCTCCTTCCTTTCCCTCCTCCCTCCCTCCCTCCCCCTCCTCCCTCCCTTCCTTCCTTCCTTCCTTTCCTTCCTTCCTTCCTTCCTTCCTTCCTTCCTTCCTTCCTTCCTTCCTTCCTCCCTCCCTCCTCCCCCCTCCTCCTCCCTCCCTCCCCCCCCTCCCTCCCTCCCTCCCTCCCTCCTTCCTTCCTCCCTTCCTCCCTTCCTTCCTTCCTCCCTCCCCCCTTCCTCCCTCCCTTCCTTCCTCCTCCCTTCCTTCCTTCCTCCCCTTCCTTCCTTCCTCCCTTCCTTCCTTCCTCCCTCCCTCCCTGCCTCCCTTCCTCCCTCCCTTCCTCCCTCCCTCCCTTCCTTCCTTCCTTCCTTCCTTCCTTCTTATTACACACAATATATTGCCCCACTAGAGCTCACTGAGGGCAGGCACTATCACAGAATAAACAAACACTTGTTGGCTGATAGCATCTATTTCCCTATATCCCTTGGCTGGGGAGGATCACGGGATTTAAATCGAGGAGGGACCTGAGAAATCACCCAATCCGCTCCTCTCAATTTGCAGATGAGGAAACTGAGGCCCAGGGAAGTGAGGTCACATCAGATGAGCTCCTGGCACAGTCAGGAGTGCCCCTTTTCAGACAGGTGGACAATACACCCTGATCAGGCACTTGCAAGGTGAGGTGCTAGGCACTCTGCAGGAGCCATCATTCCATACTTTTTTTTTTCCTTTTTTTTTTTTTTTGGCAAAGCAGTGGGGTTAAGTGACTTGCCCAGGGTCACATAGGTAGTGGGTGTTATGTGTCTGAGGCCGGATTTGAACTCAGGTCCTCCTGACTCCAGGGCCAATGCTCTATCCACTGCACCACCTAGTTGCCCCCCCTCCATACTTTTTACCCAGCTGAACAAATCTGCAGCTGAAAGGGACGTCAGAAGCCCATCTTGGCCAAGTCCTTCATTCCACTATACGGCCCCCACTTTTCTTTTCTGTTTTTTTTCTTTTGTTCGGGGTTAAATGACTTGCCCAAGGTCACATAGCTGGTAAGTGTCAAGTGTCTGAGGTTGGATTTGAACTCAGGTTCTCCTGACTCCAGGGCCGGTGCTCTATCCACTATACCACCTAGCTGCCCCCCACTTTTCTTTTCTGATCCCACTCCTTTTCAGAAGGTCCTCTGAAAAATCATCTCTCCACTTGCTAAGACAACAGTCTCAACTCCCTGCCACTTCCTAATTCTTTGACTCCGGACCATCTCTTTGCTCTTCCTCCCTGGGTCTCACTGCTTCTAAACCAGAGACATCTCAGTAGGCTCTCCGAATGGCGGAGGGCTTGCAGCCAAGAGGGATGTTCCCTGCTTCTTGGGAGGGTTCAGGCAGCTCCTTTCCTGCTATCTCCTGGCACGGCTCAGAACCTCTGAACACTCACTGCCCACCGCGGGAGCCCGCAGAGGGAGTAGACGGGGAGCCTCCCTGCGTAGACACAAAGTGCCCTGGTACAGGGTGGGCAGGGGGCACTGGACAGAGGAAGCCCGGCTCTTTGAGGGAAATGTCGCCGGAAGAATCCCAGGCATGCTGGCCAGGGCGTCACCCGGAGACTCCACGGAGCCGTCCTTCCAGCAGGGGAGGAGACAGGCCCATCCCATTGCTCCTAAAGGCCAAGAAGAGGGCTGGGCATTGTGTCTCTGCCAGGAGGCCCTCGAGCCTGGTGCAAGGGCCCTCAGTGATCAGCCAGTCCAACCTGTTATTTTATGGAGGGGTAGCTATGGCTCAGACAGCAGATGACTCACGCAGTTCATTAGTGGCCCAGCCAGACCTCGAACCCAGGATTTCTGACTTCTAGTCTAGTCTAGTCAGTGCTCTTTGCATTATAGATTTTCCTTCTGTAGCAAGCCAAAACTCAGGGTTGTGGAGGAAGAACACACATATTTAAGAGAAATGGTCTTGGAAATGTTCCCCATCTCCCACCTCTGTGCCTTTGTGCAGGTGGTGCCCTCATATCCGGAAAGCACTTCTTCCAAGCTGGACAAAGTAAACCAAAGCCTGGACTTGGACAGACCTGGGCTCAAATCTAGGTAAGTCACTAATCTCTCTGAGCCTCAGTTTCCTCATCTATGAAACGGGGCTAATCATAGCATTTGCCCCATAGGACTGCTGGGATGCCTTTTTGTCATGCTTAAAGCCCTACACACATGGGAGCTTTCGAATTCCTACTTCCTGTCAAAGCGCAGGTCAGGGGCCATGCAGCAATGGGCCAGCACAGACTAGCAGATGAGACTCTGGGAGCTCTAGATTCAAATCCTCCCTTATTCACTAGCTGGCATTCTTGCTATCTGTAAGTCACACTTTTTGCTCTGTACGTACTTAGGTGCATCCACGTTGGACCCCTTTCCAGCAGAATGTAAACTCCTTGAGGGGCCTGGCTGTTTCCTTTTTGGGGAAGCTGGGTGGCCCAGTGGATAAAGTGGAGTCGGGGTTCAAATCCTGCCTCAGACACTTACTAGCTGTGTGACCCTGGGCAAGTCACTTCACCCTGTTTGCCTCAGTTTCCTCCTCTGTAAAATGGGCATCATAATAATAGCACCTACCCCACAAGGTTGTTGTAAGGAGCAAATGAAATAGTAATTGGAAAGTGCTTAACGCAGTGCCTGGCACATAGTAAGCGCTATGTAAATGTTAGCTATTTTTTTTTTACATTTAATTTTTATTTTATTTTTTCCTCAATGACATGTAAACAAAAAAATTTTAACGTTCCTTTTTAAAAAAATTTTGACTTCCCGAATCGCTATCACTTATTTTTACCTTCCATTGAGTTTTGTTTCCTCTTTCTGATGGTTCCTCCTATTGGTTTTGATTTTTACTTACAACTTCACTAATGTGAAAATATGTTTCATGGGTATGTAAATGTAAAGCCTATATCAGATTGTGTACCGTCTGGGGGAGGGTGGGGGGGAGGGAGGGAGGGAGAGAAAAATTTTCAACCCAAAAGCGTATGGAAGTGCTTGTTGATAAATCAAAATAGATTAATAAAATTTAAAATAAAATTTTGACTTCCTAATTCGCTCCCTCCCTCTCTCTCCTCTTCTTGAGAAGCCAAGCAATTTGATACAGATTATATATGTGCAGTCATGCAGAACATTTCCATATTAGCCATGTTACAAAGGAAAATAGGAACCAAAAAAATCAAGAATTATAAAAGTCAAAAAAGCATGGTTGGCTATTATTATTATTATTATTACTATTTACAGTGGTAGAGGGCATTTCCTCACTTGTCAGTTTCTCTCCTCCTTGTCTCTTTCCCCGATGACTGCCTTGCAGCAGATGCTTAACAAATATAGTGAATTAGGAAAGGACCCTGTTAGCCAGCCAGACAGACACCCACACTTTCTGGGTGCCGTGGGGTTAGACACATATAGGCCACAGGCCCATCCCACCAGAATGGAATGTAGGACAGGGGTTTGAGAGCCAGGGCAGGAAGATAATCAAAGACAAATTTCACCAGTTTACAGTGTTATTGAGGGAGGGGACAGACAGTAAACAGCCCAGTCAAGAGGGGGCAACATGGTGTAGTGGATAGCGCGTCCTGAGTTAATGTCAAAGAGACCTGGGTTTGAATCCTGTCTGTGATACTGACTAGCTCTGGGTAAATAAATCAATAGCTCTGAGCCTCCATTTTTCTCATTTGCACAATGGGATGATAGCAACTGTAAAAGCTACTTGGCAATGTTGTTGTGCGGGCAGGCAGATGTTTCAGCAGACAGAACACTGGGCCTGAAGTCAGGAAGACCTGAGTTCAAAGACAGCCTCACTTACTAGGTGTGTGACTCTGGACAAGTTACTTAACCCTATTTGCCTCAGTTTCCTCATCTTCCTGAGTTCAAATCTTGCCTCAGACATTTTCAGAGCTGTGACCCTGGGCAAATCCTGTTTGCCTCAGTTTCCTCATCTGTAAAATGAGCTGGAGAAGGAAATGGCAAACCACTCCAGTGTCTCTGCCAAGAAAACCCCCGAATGACAGAACAGTAATGTTGTTATGAGGCTCAAACAAGCTGCCACTCAGCCAACTTTAAAGGCCTACGGAGACGTCAGTTATCATTACTATTAATACACTAACCTGCAGCCTTCACTTCCCTTGCCCAACTTGAGAGAACCTTTTGGGTAGGTGGGAACATCCTTTTCTTTCCTTTTTTTAGGCCTAGGCAATGGGGTTAAGTGACTTGCCCAGGGTCACACAGCTATAAAGTGTTATGTGTTTGAATCCGGATTTGAACTCAGGTCCTCCTGACGCCAGGGCCGGTGCTCTGTCCACTGTGCTGGGAACATCTTTTCTAGCGGAGCTCAGGAAATAAGACAGTGCCTGGCCTGGGAGCCTGCATGTCCAGAGCTCTGATTACAGACCCTGCTTCCTTAGGGAGCCAGGCTGTGCACAGGGCAAGGGGAGAAAGCCACAGAGATCAATGAGGAGGTACAGGTTTAGAGTCTGATCCAGCTCCCGAGTTTGAGAGAGGCATGGAGGTGAAGTGGTTTGCCCAAGGCCACACAGTGACAAAGCCAAGATTTGAATCCAGGCTTTCTCTTTTCCAAATCCAGGGCATTTTTCCTCTTTCCTCCCATGCTGCCTCTCTGCCAAATATCTCTGGAAAGGGACTTTAGGTGGTATGATAAGGAACCTGTTTAGTTTGAAAGCAAACAGCTGTTACTGGGTGAAAGGTAGTGAAACCTGGGCTTCTGGGATTTAGGAAACTAGCTTAGGCTTTCTCTAGGCATGGCAAACTGAGAATAGATTTCCTCTTCCTGAATTTTTCCTCTTCTGCTCTTTGGGAATACTCTGGAGGCCCTACAGTTCTATCAGTGTCCCCACCAAACATATGGTGCCTAGCACACAGGATTCTGGAAAGAGCATTGTGGGATTGTCACCTCCCCAGGGTCTCCAAGGCAATTCCATCCATTCAGTCCAAGTTGGCATGAGCTCATCTTGCAGCCGAGTCCCACGGCATGGAGATTCTGGGGTCCAAGATCTAAGCTTGTGAGGGACCTCAAAGGCCATCTAGCCACACCCCTTCATTTTACAGATGAGGAAACAGGCCCACACAGGGACTTTCAGATTGTGCTATCAGAGATTTAGAGTTGGGAGGGACCCCAGAGGTCACACAGGGCAACTTTCTCATTTTTCAGATCAGGAAACTGAGGCCCAGAGAGGTGATCTGACCCAGGTTACGCAGGGAGTAGGCAGTTTCTGAAGCCCGAGTTAACTAATTCCACTCCTACTGCTCTTGCCACTGTCCTTAGAGGCAGTTAAATGGTCGGGAAGAACTGAGTTCAAATTGTGCCTTCAAATATTTGCTAACAGTGAGACCCTGGGCAAATCACATCATCCCTCTGGCTTTAGTTTTCTCATCTGCAAACAGAGCTAATAATACTCACAAAGTTGTGAGTATCAAGATAATTTAGGGAAAACACTGTATAAATCTTAAAGCATTATATAAATGGGAATTATTACTACTACTACCATTACTACTATCACCACTACTACCACCACTACCACCACCACCACCACCACCACCACCACCACCACTACTACTACTACTACTACTGCTACTATCACTACTCACTACTTACTACTATTATTATTACTACCACACAGGCCAAAAGTTAACTAAAAAACCCCATTCAGAAGAGTTTTGTAGCATCAGGAACATATTTAGCTGGAGAGAGACCCCTGCCTGGCAGCCTGGACCTCCTTCACTCACCAGACTTCTTTGGTTGCTTGTGTCAGGGGGAGTAGGTGGGTAGGGGAGGCAGGGGAGGGTGTCTAGGACCTGGCAGGAAATAGTTACCCAGTATGGTCTGTCTCTTTTCCATAGGAGAGAGGCTGAACACGTTGGCACTGTCTCCTGCGTCGGGTTTATAAAAAGTTTCAATATCAATGGAGAACTTCTCCACAAAAGGGCACGTATACCTGTGGGGGAGGAGAAGACAACAGCAGAAGTGAGTCTCCCGGTGTGAAGGCTCTGAACCACGAGTGAGGGGAATCAGCAGGGATGGCTCCTGACTCTCTGGAGGAAGGACTGTGAGAGGATGGGCCCATAACACAGACCAGAGTATGGGGGAGGTGGGGGTTCCTGCAGATCTGAGGGAGCCCCCGCTCCCAGGGACACAGAATGTTGAGCTAAAATCTAGCAATGGACCCCCATCCTCCTTCACCCTCCTCTTCTAGACACAAGGTCAGTGTGAATGGTGGAGCCAGCAGAGGGTAGGGTGGGTCCTAGTCCTGGGGAGAGGCTTCTCTGAACCAGAATCCCTCCTCTTCCTTAGGGCCCTACTGACCCCAAGGTTTCTTGGGCTATCTACAAATCCATCTGGCAGGCAAAGTGTGGTATAACAGAGTTAATGAAAGGTTGGCGCCTGAGGGGATGGAGGGAAGAGGCTCCCGTGCCACATGAAAGTGCTGAGAGCAAGGAGGTCACTGGATCATAGATTTAGGGATGCATGGGGACCTTAGAACCTGTCAATAAATAATAATCATAAGCAGCTAGCATCGTAAAGCACTTGGCACAAACATGCCCTCTTTACGGTGGAAAGTTGGCTGTTTATGGACCTGGAGGCACAAAAGTTCACTCCATGGGATTTCTTAATATCTCTCTGGGTCCCAGTCCTAGTAAAGAAAGGTCACTGGAAAGAGGTGGGTCACGGGGTAGCTAGGTGGTGCAGTGGATAAAGCCCTGGCCCTGGAGTCAGGAGGATCTGAGTTCAAATCTGGCCTCAGACACTTGACACTTACTAGCTGTGTGACCCTGGGGAAGTCACTGAACCCCACTGCCTAGCAAAAAACAAAACAAAATAAAACAAAACAAAAAAAAGAGGTAGGTCACTCCACCAGTGTCTGAAACACAAAGTCCCTAAGATAAGATAAGATGAGAGATAAGATAAAAATGGAGGCACAGGGCACTGCAGGGACTGAGGTAGAAGCAAAACGTCCCTCCTTTTTCCCTCTGTGGGCCTTCCCAGTTCTGACATTCTGGAGTTCCAGTGTATCACCCAGGTGCCATATTCTGTGCTCCAAGGCTCTTCTCAGCTCTAACATTCCCTGTGCTAAGGGCTCTTCAGGATCTAATTTTTTTTGGGAGGCAATCAGAGCTAGGTGACTTGCCCAGGGTCACACAGCTAGTAAATGTCTGAGGCTAGATTTGAACTCATGTCCTCTTAACTTCAGGGCTGGTGCTTCATCCACTGTACCATCTAGCTGCCCCCTCAGGATCTAAAATTCTGTGACTGATTCTTCCCGGGCCAGTGGGATCTTCAGTATCCAAGGTTAGAAAGTCTATTCAATAACTCCCCTGCCTCTATACGGTAATCTCTTTCCCACACCCCACAATATCATTTTGCATGTAGTGCAATGCCTAGCATTGCAAGTGCTTGAGAAATGTTAGTTGTTTTATTTATTTATTTGTTTGTTTGTTTTTTAGGCATTTGGGATTAAGTGACTGTGTTTGGTCTGAGGCCAAATTTGAACTCAGTCCTCCTGACTTCAGGGCCGGTGCTCTATCCACTGTGCCACCTCGCTGCCCCCAAAATGTTAGTTGATTGATACTGGTGGAGTTCACAGACCATTTTGAGGTCGGTAGACAACTCTGCAATATGGCGGCCGTCACTGGTTTGACAAACCAGGGGCTGGTTACTGATGTGTGAATGGAGGGTGGGTGTGAAGGGTGACTTCTGCCCTCTAGCCCTATGTGCACGCACCTCGTCCTGGTGTAGGGGTAAGCATTCCAGGATTCCTCTTCCACCCGCAAGGCTGCCTTGGGCAGGATAGAGCGGAACCAGCTGGGGATGTGCATGCCAATATGGTACACCTTGTGTGTGTACTGGCCAGCACCCCCCGGCCCGTCGGTGTACGGCCGGTTCTCCAGGATCTCTACCCCGCTGCCTTCACCACACGTCTCCTCACGGCTCTTTTTCTGCAAAGACACACAGGTATGCGTTAACATGTGACTCATTCCCAGAGCCCAGGTCCTTCTCTCTGGCAGGCAGGCGGGAGTTAAGGGGCTCCCAGCGACCAGAAAGCACTTGGCAGGCCTCAAGAGGCCTGTAAGTGGCCACTGCATCCTGGTAGAGGCAAGCCCGAGTTCCCAGGCGCTGCTCACACAGGGAAGTTGAGTGGGGCTCTGAAGTGGAGTGCTCATCAAACCTGATGCCACACATTAGTGCTGTGCCTGGCTGTGGATGTTACAGAGCAGAGGACAGTGAAATCCATCAGAGCGGTGCCTGTGGTGATGGGGGCTGACCGCTTTGAGGATGAGTCCCCCCAAGCACAGATCACAGGATTCAGAGCTGGGAAACATCTTCGAAGTCACAAGGACCAACTCCTCATTTAACCATGGAGAGGCCTTGGGGGATCAAGAGACTCATCTAAGAATCACAGACTGCAAATTTGGAACTAATGCCTCATTTTAAGATGAGGAAACTGAGGCCTGAAGAGAGGAAGTGAATTGGCCAGGGTTAAAGAGGGTAAGCGGGGGCAGCTAGGTGGCACAATGGATAGTGCACCAGCCCTGGAGTTAGGAGGGCCTGAGTTCAAATCCAGCCCCAGACACTTACTAGCTATAAGTGACCCTGGGTAAGTAACTTGACCCCAACTACCTTTTAAAAAAAGTATAACTGAAGGTCCAAGATTCGAACCCAGGACTTGAGACTTCTAGAGTCAAGAAAAGTCAACAAGCATTGATTTCTCTCTCTCTCTCTCTCTCTCTTTCTTTCTTTTGTGAAGCAATTGGGATTAAGTGACTTGCCCAAAGTCACATGGCTAGTGAATATTATGTGGATTTGAACTCAGGTCCTGCTGACTCCAGGGCTGGTGCTCTCTCCACTGAGCCACCCAGCTGCCCCCACAAGCATTGATTAATGTGGCAGGCACCGGGCCGAGTGCTGGGAACACAAATATGAGTTAGTTACTCTTTCTACTTAATCATCCTGCCTCCCCAGGTAGCCTTCAACATCTGTAGCCTGAGTTTCACCTTCCCTCTTGTCAGTGCTGAACCTGGTCACCTCCTGGCGATGGGTGATTACTGCTCTGTGCCAGTGCCCTCAGTGATCACACCACGTCACAAACTGCTACATGATGGAGATGAGCTCAGGGTGGGTAAGTTTGTCACATCTGAGGGGCCTGGCCATGATAGCAGCAGCCTTGCAGGTCACGGACCTCTAATGGACCAGAGGGTCTCGTGTGTACAAAAGGGACTGTCTGTGCCAGGGAGAGGAGGCAAAGTCCCTTCCCAGAGTCCCCTGTCTTGGGCAAGAGCAGAGTGAGGGATGGATGCCATGTACCAAGCAGGGCTGTTGGGAGGCTACAAAGTGCCCCAGAACCCTTCAAAGCCCTAGAGACTGGTAAGCTACTCCCAGCAGGTCAAGATGAAGGGCAGGGGTTCAAGAACACAGCAGGGTTACAGAGGAAGAAGCAAGATGCCTGGTTAGGAGGCACTCTTAAAGACACGAATTCTGGAGGCAGTGCAGGCCTGTTGAGGATGCTACACAGAGCATTTATTTGATCTACCTACACAATAGTCCATAAAAACTGAACATAAAGGACAAGGCAGCCAGTGACTTAGCCCAAGAATGCTCCTCTCTAAATCCCATTAAAGTCTCACTGGCAAGTTGTGTCCAACCTTTGGGGACCCCTTTTGGTGTCTTCTTGGCAAAGATACTGGAATGGTTTGCCATTTCCTTTTCCAGCTCATTTTACAGTAGAGGAAACGGAGACAAACAGGGTGAAGTGACTTGCCCAGGGTCACACAGCTAATAAGTGTCTGAGGCTGGATTTGAACTCATGTCTTCCTAACTCCAAAGCTGGAGCTCTATCCACTGAGCCACCTAGCTGCCCCCTCTACATACATTATCTTGTGTGGGCCTCAGACACAACAACCCTGTAAGGTTGGCATGGCAACCCCATTTTAATGGTAATGATATGCCCACCTCCAGTAAGCACTGGGAAGTGTACTTCAAACCCAGGTCTTTGGGATTTCCAGTTTAGCGCCTATCGAGAGAGAACCCTTTAGTGTCCTCCAGACAGTTTACAAAGAACATGGCCCAGCATTTCCACCCCCAGAAGTTTTGAAATCACAGAACTCCTTACATCTGGCCACAGAGACAATCTCATTCAACTCTCACTGTTCTGTAGAAGCTCTCGGGGTCTTAAGTGTCCCACAAGCTCTACAAGCTGGCAGCTTGATGTAGGCTCTTGGGTCACAATAAGGGCCTTCCAGGAATAAGGAGATGAGAGTCCCACTGCACTGTTGCCACGGTCAGACCTCATCTGGAGAACCGTGTTCAGCTCTGGGCACTACAATTTAAGAAGGAACTTGCTAAGCTAAGTCCTTTTTTTTTTATATGAAGAATAGCTGGGGAAACTGAGGAAGTTGAGCATAGAGGAGAGGACTCCCAGGCAAGGCAGCGAAGTATTCCTTAAGTGCTCTACCCCATTAGACTGTAAGCTCCTCGAGGGCAAGGCCATGTATGCCCAGCATTTAGCACAGAGCACAGTACACAGTAGGTGCTTAATAAATGCCTATTAGCCAACAGGCTGACTAGCTTCCTCTGGGCGAGGCATGGTGCTGACAGGTGGGTTCTTCAACTCTGCAGGGCTGTCGTATGGAGAGCGGATAAAACTTACCCTGTTTGGCCCCGGAGGGAGAAACCAGGAGCAATGTGGGGTGGAGGGGAGGGAGAGAGAAGTGCAAGGACTCCAACTGAGGCTAGATGTAGAGGAAAATTTCTTAATCCAAGCAGCCCTAAAGTGGGATAGGTTTCCCTGAGAGGGGGTGGACTTCCCTGCCTCTGAGGTCTCCGAGCAGAGAATGACCACTCAATTCAATATGCTGTCATGGAAATTGGGGTATGGGTCAGACTAAAGGGACAGTGATGGAATAAAAAAAAAATAACAACAATAATAATAGCTTTATGTAATATATAAAATATATTTTATATAATTTTGTATAACAACATTTATGTATCACCTACTATATTGGGCAGCTAGGTGGTGCAACGGAGGGAATGCCAGACCTAGAGTCAGGAAAACCTGAGTTCAAATCTGGCCTCAGACACTTGACTCTTTGCAAGTCACTTCACCTACCTGCCTCAGTTTCTTCATTTGTAAAATGAGGATAGCAACAGCATCTACCTCCCAGGTTTGTTGTAAGGACAAAATTAAATAATACTTATAAAGTGCGTAGTACGGTGCCTGGCCAATAGTACGTGTTATACAAATGTTAGCTATGACTGTTATTAGGATTGTATGTGTGGGATGAGTGAAGGTGAGGAGTCAAAGACGACAGCAAGATTGTGAGGCCAGGTGCCTGAGAGGATGGTCATGCCCTCAATAGTAAAAAGGAAGTTTGGAAGAGTGAAGGGTTGGTGGGGGGGGGAGGAAATGAGTTCTGTTTTGGATGTATCGAGTCAAGATGTCTATAGGACATCCAAGATGTCTGAGAGGCAGCGAAAGCGAGGTGGCATAGTGGATAGGGCACCAACCCTGGAGTTAGGAGGGACTGAGTTCAAATCTGGCCTCAGCCGCTAGCTGTGTGATGCTGGATAAGTCATTTAACCCCAAATGCCTCCAAAAAAAAAGGAAGGGGGGCAGTTGGCAATGTAGGACTTGGAGCTCAGAAGAGAGAAGAGGGCTGGATATAGAGACCTGGGGATCATTACCAAAGAGATCAAAGATGAGAGAACCATGTGAAATAGTATACACACACACACATATATACATATATAATACATATATATATATAGAGAGAGAGAGAGAGAGAGAGGGAATGAGAGAGAAGAGAGAGAGAGAGAGAGAGAGAGAGAGAGAGAGAGAGAGAAAGAATGAGAGAGAGAGAGGAAAGAGAGAGAGAGGAGAGAGAGAGAGAGGCAGATATGAGGAACCAGGACAGATCTTGGAGGACATCTATATTAAGTGGGAAGTGAAAGAGGCTGAGAAGGAACAGATGCCTCTCACCAAGGCTTTGCAGAGGGCATGAAGAATGTGGGGCTTGGCCTCCACACCAGGCCAGGAGGAGTTGGTTTAAATACTATGGAATGTGGGAGCCAGCTGGTTGGGAGTCCCTAAGTAGTCACCATGACTGCTCACAGAGAGCTGGGACCCAAACATAGACCAACTGCATGCTGGGAGCCAGTACAAGGGGATCACCTCTGGAATTTCTTGGTGTGGCTCAGCTGGCCTCATGCCAGGGCTGGCCCAGCCCAGCAAGCTGCCTCCAGCCTCCTTCTGGACTGTCCCGGCTTCTCAGGCCCTCCCCAGCCTCCTTCGGCTCATCTCGGGTAGCTGTGTTCAGGATGCTTATTGCTAGCTTTTCTCTAGTACAGACGATGACGTGCCCCTCTCTAGCTCAAGTAATAGCATTAAATCACTTGGGGGGGAAGGGGAGTAGGAAGCTGGGCACACAGATGCCCTGAGATTAGCAAGAATGCCAGGTACTTAAAGGCTTCTATTAAGATAAATCTCCTGGCACTGGGGCATAAACACAGGATGGACGCGTGACCTGCTGGCAACAATTAGGGAATTAATAATCTAACCCCATTTGTCACAAGCCAAGGCAGTGGGCAGGGACTCCCAGAAGCAGCTGAAAGTGCCCCCCGTCATTCCTCCATTAAGGAAGGGGTGCAAGAGGGTTGAGATAGTTTTCATCTCCTGAATGATGATTTCTCTCTGGAAGAAGGCAAAGTTGGAATCTGCCTGGAAAAAGTGGCACAGTTGAGAGGCAGGTAAAACTATGGTCGATTTCTGAGAGGGCTCAGAGTTAAACCTTCCCTAGCCTCAGTTGTCAAATCTGAAAAATGAGAAGGTTTGACAAAATCGGTATGGAAATCCCTATGATTCAATAGGGTTGGCGGTGAATAATGGTTTGGGTGAACAGAGCAAGGAAGGATGGATTGCCTGGGAAAATAAATCCACAAAGCATTTATTAGGGACCTATTGTATTCAAGACAATACATGGGAAACAAAAAAAGGAGAAGCCAAGTTGTGGAGGACTTGAAATGGCTTCTCCTGCCTTTTCAGTCTTATTTCATGTTATTAGCTCCCCTTTCACAAACTCTCAGTTCTAATCAAAACAGCCACCTCCACCTTCCATCTACCCTTTGCAATAGGTCATCCCTTCCATGCCTGGAGGCATTCCCTCCTCACCCACACTTTGCAAAGGCTTTAACCACCTGGGACAACAGGTATTAATGCTCTCACTCTCTTTTATCTCCTTTTATATATACTTTAAATTTGAGAGGAATTGCAGTATAGCAGAGAGAAGGAAGAACTGAATCTGAATCCCATCCAGGACACTTACTCGGTGTGATACATTAAAATAGCATTAGGAACTCCATTTTGCCCTTCTTCACCATTTTGTGAAGTTAAGTTTTAACTTCTTTTAAGTTGTCAGATTTCAAGGAAATCATAGAACTACTTCCCCCCCTTTCCCACTGTGACCTGATTTTGGGGAAAGTCTTGAGCCTCTCTACTAACAAGAAATAAGGTGACAATCCCTATATTCATTTTTGTTCTTTTTTAAACTCCCTCCAACCTTGAATAACTGTAGAAACCAAGGTTCAGGGTCCTTGTGTTTACTGAGAGCCTTGGAATCAGTTTGTTTTGCAATTGCATGCTTTGCTGAATAAATTATTGTCTGGGTATAATTACTCAATGTCTTTATTCCACCGTAACAGTTATGGCAGCCATGAAGGGATTAGGACTGCAGGTCTCCATGTTAGAGTGGATTATATCTTTGCAGAAAGAACACCTTAGGATGCTCTCATAACATTTCATCTCAAAGGACTGTCCTTTCCTGGACCTTCATGTCCTCATCCGCTACATCTAGATGGTACCTCCTTGGAGGTGAGTGATCCCTGATGAAGGTACCACAGGTACTGGCTCTAGTAAGCTGATGGATATCCCCTTATGGGAGTTCTTATTGGCCTGAGAACAGGGAAAACTTCTCATTCAGAAGGGGATGGCTATGGATAGGGCTCTAAGAAGTCAGGGAGGGAAGAAGAGAGGGAGAAGGAAGACCATGGCACTCTTAAGAAACCATTTTGTAGGGAAAAATCAGAAAAGAAGAATACTATTGTGCTATAAGAAACGATGAGCAGGCGGACTTCAGATAAACCTGGAAAGGCTTATATGAACTGATGCTGAGTGAACCAGGAGAATGTTATACACAGTAACAGCCACATTGTGTGATGACTGACTTTGATAGACTTGGCTCTTCTCAGCGATGTAATGATCTAAGACAACTCCAAAAGACTCACAATGGAAAATGCTATCCACATCCAGAGAAAGAACCTTGGAGTCTGAATGCACAGGGAAGCATACTATTTGCTCTCCTTTTCTTTTGTTGTTTTGTTTTATTGCTTCATTCTCGTGTGGTCCCTCCCATCAGTTCTAATTCTTCTTTACATCATGACTAATGGGAAAATATGCTTAATGTGAATGTATAAGTAGAGTCTATATCAGATTGCATGCTGTTTGGGGGGAGGAGTGGGAGGGAGAGAAAATTTAAAACTCATAATCTTATGGAGGTGAATGTTGAAAACTAAAAATAAATCAATCAATTTTTAAAAATATATAAAAAGAAAAAAAGAGAAAAATCAGAAAAGAAGGGCAGAGTTTCAAAACAACTCTCCCAGATATTGATAACATCAAGCAGAAACTTACTCTCACAGGCTTTTTGATCAAACTTTTGGTGGAAAATAGGAAGAAAAATTTTGCCAGCAAAGTGCTACTATATGTCTGTCTCGTTGTACTGTCTGTGTCTTGTGTCTTGCTAAATTCAACTAATTTCTTCCTGTGGCCTGAACAGTCAAAAGAAAAAGAGTATAAAAAGTGAAAACTTTTCTGAGGAAAGATAGTATCTATCTGTCTCTGCATTTCTAACTCTGGTCAAGTTGGAGAAGCAAAGAAGAGACACAGATAAGACCCGAAGGAATCTTTGTTCCTAGTCTGTAGAAATTCAAGGTGTTGTAAACCAATTAGAAACTAAATTTGTGACTGAAATACAGTTTCTCTACTGTGAATTTCCAAATTGTGGTTTGAATGTTTCTATAAATGCTAAAATGTTTTAGTGAGTTTTGGGGATACTATTTCATAGACTTTGTTTTAAGGAAAAATAAGAATGAATTTCTGTGAAAGTACATAGAAACAGCACTTAGAGTTTATCACTCTTTCCCTAGAGAATGGCAAATTTATTGTTTTAGTGCATAGAAGGAAGGTGATTTTCACTGATTAGAGAAAAGGAAAAAAATATGTTTGCAGTTTAAATTTAAGAATTGCTTATTATTAACCCTTTCTTATCATGAAAAGAGAAAACTTGTTTAAATCAGGCAGCAACTTAAAAGTAAATAGAATTTAATTTGGAAGACTGTTTTGTGTTACTACTGTATTTTCTCCTATGAATGATATAACAAAACTTAACTGTTTAGACAAATTAGAAGCAAAGTCAACAAAAGGTATTAGAATAGATCATGTATTTGTAAGCTTTTAAGAACCTCAAAGGCAACAGTATTGCAATTAATTAGTATTGTGTAATAAAACCCTATGCTAAATTGTAAAAGAAAAATTCAGTGGAGTAAAGATTAGTTTCTATAGGTAGTCTGGGATATGATTGGAAGAAAAAGATCAGAGGAATTAAAAAGAGAAGTGTCGGATCAGAATATGGAAAAGAAAAAACAAAGGGGCAATTTTGAAAGGCTTCAATCAAAGTCCACTGTAGGGAAATAAAAAGAAAGGAAGGAAGAAAGTTTAAGCAAGTAGGGATAAGAAGAAATGGGTAGAAAGTTAAGAAAACTCCCCCCATCCCTCCTGAATTGACCAATTTTTAAAAACACAAAGTTGTCAAATCCAATCCTTGTACTTTACAGACAAGGAAACTGAGACAGGAAGAGGTTAAATGACTTGCACAAGGTTACACAGCTGGTATGTGTTTGAGGTGGGATTTGAACTCAGGTCTTCCTGACTCTTAAGTATGGTACCTAGCCTCTTTTCTTTCTAAACTTTTTTTTATTAGCTAGGAAACCATCAACAAAGAATAATATTTCTATGTGTAAAGAAGGCTGGAAAAAGAGGATTGCATATGAAACTTTGAATTTATTACATATTATATATATGTTATATATATATATATATACACATATATAATAGATAAATTATTTGCAATAGTTTCAGAGTTTCATATCACACATATGTGCATAAGTAATAGATGAGTTAGAGGCAGCTAGGTGGCACATAGATAAAGCGTTGAGTCTGGAATTGGGAAGACCTGAGTTAAAATCCAACCTCAGAGGGCAGCTCAGACACTTGACACTTACTAGCTGTGTGACCCTGGACAAGTCACTTAACCCCATTGCCTAGCCCCCCCCCAAAAAAAAATCCAACCTCAGACACTTATAGGCTGTGTGACCTTGAGCAAGTCACACAGTTTCCTCAGACTGTAGAATGGCGATACTTCCCAGGGTTGCTGTGAGGTTCAAGTGAGATAATATTTGCAAAGCCCTTAGCACAGTGCCTGGCACACAGAAGGTGTTACATAAATGCTAGCTGCTATTATTATGATTACTGATGTTGTTGCTATAGAACTGAGGTCTTTCTGGGTCTGGGGCTCTAGATATTGCACCACTCAGCTGAGTGATTTATAGCCAGAGTATGCGGATATTCATGACTCCTCTCTGTGCCCCCTCGGGGAAGTCACCTGCCCCGTCTGACCCTCAGTTTGAGCCTCTGCCAAAATGAAGGGGTCTGACCAGTCAGCCTCTTAGGGGCCTTCTTGCCTTCCAGCATTTGGAACAGTATCTGGCACACAGTAAGCACTTAATAAATGCTCTCTCCATCTAAATCTCTGAATCCATGACCCTGGTATCCTCAGACATTAGCTTGCTTCCCCATTCTGCCACCTAAGACCTGGGTCACCACAAGAAAGCTACTGAACCTATCTTGGCCTCACTTTACTCCTCTGTAAAATGAGGGAGTTGGGGAAGAGATGATCCCCTGTGAGCCTAATGCACTTATCACGATAAATGCTGTGCATTTATTTAGTACTGTGATTGACATTTCTTTCTTATCTCCTTCTTGGGCTGTGGCCTCCATCAGGACAAGGGCCTCCAAACTCTTGTAGCTGCCCTACCATAATCAATGTTTACTGGGGTTTGAATCATTTGGGGGCTCATGACCCACATCGTACAGCTTTTATTTTCAGTTTCCTCCCCTCCCCGTTCCCTCTCTCAGCATCCCCCTCCTTTTCCAATCTTGCTGTGCACACCCTCCCGGGCACCTCTACCCAAAACCCCATTGGGATATAAAAAGCCCCGCTCTGGCTGGGGCGTGAGTCAGCCTCTGGGTTGTGTGAGCGGCTCCTTCTCCGTCATTAGATCTGACATCTAATTCATTACAAGCAGGAAGCCCTCAGCAGTGCAGAGAGGGAAGGTGGCTGCCTAGGACATAGCCCCGCTCCCTGGCTGGACGGAGGCCTCCCAAGCCAAACAGCTCAGCAGCCCACCCTGTACCCCTTCCCCCTAACCAAGTCCCCTTCCCTCTAGGACACAGCTAATAGAAACACCTTTTCACCTGCATATTCCAGGGCTACTCTAATTATACACCTCAAGGTGTTAATTACTTTGCTCCTGGAGGGATTTTTGACTACCTGCGTGACCTTTCTCAGGTCACTCAACCTCTGTGGGCCTCACTTTCCCTTTCTATACCATGAAGAGACTGGATCAGCTGGTCCCTCAGGCACCTTTCCAGTTCTGGCAATCGGTGACTCCTGCTCAGGAAGGAGGCAGGGGGTAGGGGAGAGCTGAGGAGTGAGTTAGAGGCTGGCAGCTCTCAGTATTCCAGGGGGGAGTGAAGGCTGATAGGCCTATGGAGCCTTCTGGAACAAGGAGGCAATTTCAAGAGTGGGTTGGAACTGTTGTTTAATTGGCACAGGAATTCTCCAGCTGGTCTGGGGCACAGAGACCAGGCACCTGGGGCTCAGGGAGCGGTAGGAAGGCACGTGTATAAAGCTGTCAACACAGAGGACCTGATGGGAAAACTGAAGTCACAGTCACAGCAGGTGCTGAATTCTAGAATGTCGGAGCCAGAAGGGGCCTTGGAGCGCAGAAGAGAGCTGGGAGGGACCAGAGAACATGGAATGTCAGAAATGAGAGGGCCCTGAGAGCACAGACCAGGGCTGGGAGGGGGCCTCTAACAGGATATCAGAGCTGGGAGGGGCTTGAAAACAGAGCGTGTCAGACCTGGAAGCCCAGCTCCCTACCTCTGCACTTAGCCTTTCTTCCCAATTCCTTTAGGATAGGGAGAAGAAGTGCATATGTAAGGGGGCAGTAGAGGTGTGAGCACCCTGTGGGATTCCCACTCGTGGCTGCCCAGCCTCCAAAGGGACCAGCATGAAAGGGCACTTTCATAGTTTCCAAAGACTGGGTTTGTTTCCTTTGATGCTGTCCTTGACCCAATTAACAGAAGGCCTATCTTGTATGTACTGGGCACCTTAATGAGGGGGGAAAAAAAAGACACATTTTCTCCTGCCAAACCAGGGCCATGATAGGCAGCTGAGCTGAAGAAGAGAGACAGGAGGGAAGTCTTTCCAGGATTTCCCCCCACCTCTGGAGAAATCTTGCTTTACATGACCTTAAAAGAGATTTTTCAGGTCCCCCTCCCCCACTCCACTTGGGTCCTTCACTCCCAAGAGGCTCAGACTCCTGCTTCTCATGTTATAGATACTGGGGACTTTAAGCTACAGCATCTGTTTCCATGGCAACGTGACAGTGTCAGCAATCGAATGCGTTTAAGCCGAGGCCATCCTCGGTCAGCGTTCCATGGTGCAGGTGTGCGAGCAAATACACACACACACACACACACACACACACACACACAAGTCAGCTCCACACCGTCACCCATCACTGTGCTGCTGGCTGCCCCTTGCCCTGCTGTGCCCTCTCCGCCAGGAAAAGGCGCATCCTTTGAGCTGAACGTAAATAAATCCCTTCTGATCAGTGGCACCAAGTCCCAGAAAACCCGGGGCACTTTTTGTGGCTAGCAAGAGGACTGGAAGGTCTGCTCTAAGGGCCGGAAGGGTATTTCTCTCCCCCACTTACAGGGGAGGCGGGGATGGAAATCTCTCTAGACTGGGAATTAGGGTCATCATGGGATCACTGAACTTAAGCTGGGAGGGCCCTGAGAGGCCATATCATCTAACTCTGTCCTTTCACAAACAAGGTCCAGAGAGGTTAAGAGATTTAGGATTATGAGACCATGGATTTAGAGGGGAAGGGGACTTAGAGGTCATTGGGCCCAACCCTCTCATTTTACAGATGAAGAAAGTGAGACCCAGAGACACAAAGTGATTTGCTCAAGGTCACACAAACAGGAAGTAGAAGAGTCAGGACATGAAGCCAGGTCCCCTGACTCTTAATCCGGCCCTCTTTTCACTATACCATGCTATTAAGTTAGGTGTGGGAAACTCAGACACGCTTCCTCTTGCTTTGGGTTCCTATTTTCTCATCTGTAGCTGGGTAGCACAGTGGATAGAGTGCTGGGTGTGGAGTCAAGAAGACCTGAGTTCAAATCTGGCCTCAGACACTTACTAGCTGTGTGACCCTGAGCAAGTCACTTAACCTCTGCCTGCCTCAGTTTCCTCATCTGTAAAATGGATGAGATAATATTTGTAAAATGCTTAGCACAGAGCCTGGTACATTGTTAAGTGCTATATCAATATTAGTTATTATTATCTGTAAAATGAGAAGACCATCATTACATCAATATATCGACAGAAGCCCAAAGTGGAAAACAAAGTGGGTTCCACCACCGGTGGGAGAAATGGAGCATGAATGCAGTGAATTATTATTGTAATATACAAAACTGATACTATGAGGGAGTCGGGGAAAAATGCGAAGACTTGCATGAACAGATGCAGAGTGACTAAGAGCAGAAAAACAACAGACATAATGGATAAAATAACACACGTGAAAGCAACCAAACTCGCATTAATTGCAATGACCAATCCGAGTTCGTGGCATTAAGAGATGGAAGAGAGCTTAGAGATCATTAGATCCAGCCCCTTCTTTTGCTCAAGGTCACACAGACAGACAGAAGCTGGGGTGTCCTCAATCCTGAGATCTCTTCATTATACCCCAATGTCTTTCTTAGGTGGAAATGGTTCTAGAGCCCAGAGGATTAGAAATACATCTCTACTTTCTGTAGAAAGGTAATAAACATTTCTTTTTTGAAAGCGAGAGGGTCGGAGTAGATGACCTCTGAGGTCCTTTCTAATTTTTGTGTTCAGTGAGTATAAGACTTCAGCTCATGTTCCCTCCAGATGGCAACCAGTCCCCAGATTGGGAAGTGCTCTAAGGAGAGGCTAAGGCAGTCAAAGGGCCCAACTCTCTCTTTGGACTGGATAGCTGGGAGATGGGGCTGTCGATGGGGCAGTGGCTAACTCGGGAGTCAGCCAGACCCCTTCTCAGGAGGCCAGGACACAGGCAGAGCCCAGAGGCTCAGGTCCTTGGAGAAAGGAGACCAATTTTGGGTGATGTTTGCCATAATGATGGCAAGGATTATTGTGGGGACAACAAGGATGGGATTATGTCTATAAATCACTTTAAGCTCTTCTCTTGACAAAGGGCTCTGAAGCACGGTAAATCCACCCAGGCCTCTTAACCCGCTCCACCTTCTCCCTCCCATTTCCATCGCTGATGAAGGTCACTGGTAGACAGACAAGCTGAGCCCCTGGGAGCAGTCACACTACCAGCAAACCCAACCCAAGTTGGTCAGCCAGAGGTGGCCAGATTCCCCTGAACTCTGCAGGGACCTGGCCACTGCCTGGCACCAGGGGCAGGGCTCCTTGCCCAGCAGTCCCATGTCTGTATCTACCCTACATGGACCAAAGGGCTGAGACTCGGCACTGGGACATCCTCCTATTCTTTGTACAGCCATTATGCAGCTGCCACTTTTAGAGGCCAGAAATTAGTAACACATGTTGAAACAAGTTACTCTAAAAGGGAGGGGGAAATATGGAGTCTCTCTATGGAGGCATGGGAAATACTCTAAGAGGAGACTCATGGCTAGCAAGAAGCATGTGAGCTGGGGGGCAAAAGGTGGAATGGGTCTGTCTTTGGCCAAGAGGGATCCTGTAGGGATGGAAACTCCCCCACCAGCCTTTGCTTACAAGGGGAGCCAGAGGCTGAGTGGAACTCAGGATGAAAGAGGATGAAAACTCTTTGAGGCCAAGACCACTGCTGACTTTTGACTTTGTAACCCATTCTCAACAATACCTATTGGCTGATTGAGAAACAGTATGGTGGAGAGGATAGAGTGATGGATTTGGAGTCTGGAAGACTTGGGTTCAAGTCCTACCTCAGACACTTTAACTAAGCCTTGTGACCTGGGGCAAATCACTGGTTTTCTCTGTGAAATGGGGGAGCTGGACTGGATGGGTGGCTTCAAAGGTCCCTTGGAGCCCAGATTTCTGATCATACGAAACAACGGTTCCAGTCTTCTTCTGCCTCCAAAGCCCCCCCACTTAGAATGCCCCCTCTTACCTTGAAGCCTTCCTTGATTCACTAAGTACGTAGTACACGCAGGCAGATATGAAGATGAAATCAGACCAGCCTCTGCCTTGAAGGAGCTAACGTTCTAGAATGGGGGAGGAGTGGGGAGGGAAGTAGAACTTGTACGGATAAGAAAATACAAACTAAGACAAAGTCATTTCAAAGACATAGCGTTAATGACTGGAGGGGAGAGGAAGGACAGGGATGGGCCCCAAGCAGAAAGAGGCTTTTTGTTGTGCTCTGAATGAAGCTTCTTCTTTGTACATATTTCATTCCCTTTAGGGCAGGTATGCAGCACCTTGAAGCCTGGAGTTCAAATCCAGCCTCAGACGCTTACTAGCTGGGTGACCCTGGGCAAGTCATTTAACTGTTTGCCTCAGTTTCCCCATCTGCAAAATGGGCTGGAGAAGGAAATAGCAAACCACTCCAATAGCTTTGCCAAGAAAACCCCAAATGGGGTGGTGGAGAGTCGGACATGACTAAATAACGACAACATTCCCCTTAATAGCTGAATGAGGCTGGGAGCTCCCAGTTCCAGGTGCTGTCTGCTACTGCAAGCTGGGGCCAGGAGTGGAGGGGGCTGAGCCCCGGAGGAGGCATCAGAACACAGCTCCTCCGTTCGGAGGCTTCTAATGAAATAGAAAAGGACCAGGAGGCAGGATTCAGTCACAGAAGGCCAAAGGGACCGGCCAGCGCCAACCATCAAGAACGAATGGGGAACCTGGTCAGGCTTTAAATTCACCTGTGGTTGAAACAAAGCTAGCCCAGAATGGTAAGCTTGCTCTTCCTCTTCCTCCATCCTTACCTCCTCCCTTTCTCCCTGTTCTTGCCTCTTCTTTTCCCCTCCACTCTCCGTGATCCACCCTTTCCCTCCTCCATCCCTCCTCTCTTCTCTTCTCTCCTTTTTCCTCTCCACCTCCCCCCCATTCTTTCCTCTTCCTTTCCCCTCTCTTTACTCCCTCTCCAATCTTTCCCCTCCTCCCTCTTCTCTTCTTTATTCCCTCTCCCTTCCATCTTCCTCCCTCTCTTCAGCTTCATCCTCTCCTCTTTCTCCCATCAGTTCCTCTGCACTTCTCCTTGATGCACCCATCCCCCCATCTCTCTCTTTGGGCTTATCCTCGTCTTTGTTCCCTCCATTCCTTCCTCTTCTCTTTCTGCTGGCCCAATCTTCACAACTCATTGTGAAACTGAACTCATTATCTTTCCCCCAAAATCTCCCCCTCTTCCGCATTTCTGTATTTCTGCCAAAGGGTACCATCATCTTCCTAGTCCCTGAAGCTAGCACTACCTATGTGTCCTCTTCAACTCCTCAGCTCCATGAGAAGGCATCTAGAATCAATGCCCCTATTTCTCTCTTTAGTTCTCTATACAGTCTGGCTTTCGAGCTCATCTTTCAAACAAGACCACCCTCTCCAGTGTCAAAAATTTCTTAGTTGCCAGATCTGCTGGCCTCTGTTCAATTCTCAAATTCCTTGCTCTCCCTGCAGCCTCTGACACTGGTGATTGCCCTTTCTCTCCAGCTTTCCTTGACATTTCTCTACTCCTAGTTCTCTTCCTACCTGTCTAATTGCTCCTTCTCAGTCTCCTTTGCTGGACATTTGCCCGGGTCATGCCAATGAAAAGCAGGCATCTCCCAGGGCTCTGTCCCTCTTTCCTTCTCCCTCTTGACTATCTCACTTGGTGATCTAGTCTGGTTTCAATGATCTCTGCACTGATGATTTTCAGGTCCATTTATATAGTCCTAACCTCTCCCCAGGCTTCCAAACTTAAATCTCCACCCGCCTGTCAGATATCTCCGAATGTATGCCCTGTAGCCATCTTAAATTCAACCTGTCTGTGGCAGCTAGGACGTACAGTGGATAGAGCACTAGCCCTAGAGTCAGAAGGACCTAAGTTCAAATCCATCCTGGGCAAGTCACTTAACCCGAACTGCCTCCAAAAACAAAAAAACAAAAACTCAATATGCTTGAAACTCATTCTTTCCTCTCAATGTCATTCTTGACTCCTCAATCTCTCTCCCTCCCCATATCTATAATGTTGCCAAGTTCTTTCAGTTCTACCTTCTATACATCATGAAGCTAAAATCTGCTTTGCTCCAACATTCACTCTGTGGGTCCTAGTTCTGCACCTTGAGCCCAGACAAACAGAGTAGTGTGAGTTAGTGGGGAGAGGGCAGCACTTGTCCTCAACAGAGACCTGGATTCAAATCCTGACTCAGGCATTTACTAGGCTTTTCAATTATAAAACGGGGATAATAATGCTTGATGTACCTACTTCAAAGGGCTGTTGGGAGGATCATATGCAATTTACATATCTAAAGCATGCTTTAAGGCTTTATATAAATGGTAACATTCATTATTCTGCAATTAAGCCCAATCCTTCTTCCACAAAACAGCCCAATAACTATTTTAAAGAATCCATCAAATCTACCCCTTAGGCTAACCATAGCCAGTTCCTTTAACTGATACTTGCATGACTGGTTTTGAGCCCCCATCAGGTATGGATGGATTGTACAAATCCTCCTATTGAATGCCAGTTCTGAGAAGGCAGCTGACTGATGAGCCAATATAGCAAAGTTGGGGTGGGGGGTGCAGCTAGATGGTACAGTGGATACAGCACTGGCCCTGGACCCAGGAGGACCTGGATTCAAATCCAGCCTCAGACACTTGATAATTACTAGCTGTGTGACCCTAGGAAAATCACTTAACCCCGAATGTCTCACCAAAAATACAGCATAGTGCCAGTGGGGGTGGGGGTAGGGGGAAGGGCAGGGACCGTATGAAACTCTGGGCTCTACCCCAGAATCTCCTATTCACTAGACCCATGACTTTCAGATGAATCATTTTGCCTCAGTTTCCTCATCTGCCAAACAGGGACAATAATTCTTATACTGCTTCCTTTATTAGGGATACAGGATGAGAGCACTACGCTTGGAGTCAGAAAGACCTGGATTCAAATCCTGCCATTAAGACTTACTTCAATTCAATTCAACAACATTTATTAAGTACCTAATATGTGCCAGACGCTGTTAGGTTTGGGGACACAAGGACAAAAGTGAAACTGTTTCTGCCCTCAAGTTGCATATAATTTAAACTCTGAACTTCAGTTTCCACGGTAGCATAGTAGATAGTGCGCCCGGCCAAGTCAGGAAGACCTGAGTTCAAATCTAGCCTCAGATACTTTCTAGCTGTCTAACCTTAGACAAATCACTCAATCTCTCTCAGACTCAGTTTCCTCAACTGTAAAATGAGGATAATAATAGCACCTATTTCCAAAGGTTTTAGGGAGTATTAAGTGAGATGATATTTGTAAAATCCTTACCATAGTGCCTGGCTCACAGTAGGTGTTTATATATATATATATATATATATATATATATATATATATATATATATATATGCACTGCTATTAGTAGTAGTACATCTGTAAAATTGAGATAATAACACCTCCAGTAACTGCCTCCCAACAACTCTGGGAGGCAGGTGTTATTATTATCCCTATTTTACAGTTGAAGAAACTAAGGCAGGTAAAGGTTAAGTGACTTGCCCCAGGTCACAGAGCTAGTAAATGTCTGAGGTTGAATTTGAACTCGGGTCTTCCTGATTCCAGAACTAGCATTCTATCTGGTATGCTATCTAGCTGCTAGCTAGGTGTTAGTTGTCATTAATATTAGCAAATGAGATGATGCCTATGAAAACACTTTTGAGTAAAGCAGAGTTAAAAGTCATACCTTAGAGAAATTAGAAGGAGATCAAGTACCCTTCACAGACATCACTAAAGGGTGAATTCTTAACAAAACAAGGGAGAGAGGACATCACAAAAGACAGTATTGGTAACTCTTAAATACATGCAACTGAAAAGGTTTTTTCAGGAAAAAATTACTGCAAGTAGGGTAAGAAGGAAAGTGGTTGAAAGAGAAAAAATTTTTTTCTATCAAATCTCTGATAAGTCTGATTTCCATCTATAGGGTGTCCCAAAAACCTTAGTGAAGTTTTAAGATTTAATCATTTCAAACCAGTGTAGCCAAAATTAGAAGGAAAACAGAAAATTGGAAGTAAATTTTTATAAGCAGTCTCTCAGATAAAGGCCTCATCTCAAATATACAGAGAACTTTGTCATATTTATAAGAATATGAGTCATTCTCCAATTGACAAATGGTGAAAGGATACGAACTAGCAGTTTTTGGAAGAAGAAATCAAAGCTATCTATAGTCATATGGAAAAAATGCTCTAAATCACTATTGATTAGAGAAATACAAATTAAAACAACTCTGGGGTACCACCTCACACCTATCAAATTGGCTAAAATTATAAAGGGGCAAATGATAAATGTTGGAAGGGATGTGAAAAAATTGAGACACTAATACTATTGGTGGAACTGTGAACTGACTCAACCATTTTGAAGAGCAATCTGGAATTATGCCCAAAGGGTTATAAAACTGTACGCCCCTTTGACCCAGCAATAGCACTATTAGGTCCATTTCCCAACGTGATCAGGGAAAAGGGAAAAGAATATCTATGTTCTAAAGTATTTATAGCAGCTCTCTTTGTGGTGGCAAAGAACTGGAGATTGAGAGGATGCCCGTCAATTAGTAAATGGCTGAACAACTTGTAGTATATGATTGTGATGGAATAGTACTGTGCTATAAGAAATGATGAGCTCAATGATCTTAGAAAAACATGGAAAGACTTGCATGAAATAATGAAGAGCGAAATGAGCAGAACCAAGAGAACATTGTATACAGTAACACCAATATTATTCGAAGAGTAACTGTGATTTACTAAGTTATTCTGAGTAATATGAGCATTCAAATCAACTACAAAGGACCTATGAAGGAAGATAAGATGCTATCACCTCCAGAGTGTGCTGCTATATGGAAGTACGTATAATATGGCTCCCCATATAGAACTTTATCAAATGTTGGCCTTCTCTAATGTGGGGTTGGGAGGCAGAGAAGGAGAGCCCCTGGAACTTGAAATGTAACAAAAAATTAAAATAAAAAATATTTAATAACTTCAGAAATATAAATGATACAAACTTACAAAAGGTAACACTGAAAGGTTAATTACTCAAAATTTTAAACTATAGATGTTTCTTATTAAAGTTCAAAGTAACTAGTTTTGTGCTATGCAGATGTCACTCTAGTCAATTTTTGGACTCGGTAAAAGCTTTCATCAGTTGTACTCAGTGATTGAAAGGATGGAATTTGTAACCTTATAATCATCCAAAGAATGAATGTGACTCCACAAAAAAAGAGTCTAACAGAGATAGACTGGGTGACTGAGGGGGCTGAGCAAGAGGACTCCTCCCCTGATCCGCCAGCAGGAGAAAGTGTCACCTAGAAACTAGACATACATGATATATGATGACAGGTTACCCTACCTTCTTAAAATTAAAATGAAAAATCTATTATTAAAATATACAAAAATAGGTAAGTACAAAAGAGATGCAAATAATTAAGCTTTCAAATTATCTTTTTTGTAAGCGTGTAGCATTTATACTTCTGAAGTTATTAAAGCCTAAAACTTCACTAAGACTCTTGGGACACCCTAAATGTACGTGTATGTGTATGTGTGTGTGTGTGTGTGTGTATGTATGTGTATGTGTATGTATGACCAAAAGCCAATCTTTAATAGATAAGTGGTTAAAAGATATGAACAAATAGTTTTCAAAAAAAGAATTATAAATTAGTAACAACAACTTAACAGAGTACTCCAAATCACTAATAAGACAGCTGCAAACCAATACGACTGTAGGCTTTCACTTCACACCCAGCAAATTGGCTCGGGTGATCAGCAATGGGAACAGTCAATGCACAAGATATGCACACTTGTACATTGTTGGTGGAGCTGTAAATTGGCCTGACATATAGGAGGCATTTAAGAAATGCCTGTTAACTGATTAATCTGATGCTATAAAATTATAATGACCAAGCTTTGCCCCAAAGGAGAGATGTGAGAAGGTTCTGCCCTCCCCTACTTTTTTTAAAAATTATTATTTATTTATTTTGGCTAGGCAATGGGGTTAAGTGACTTGCCCAGGGTCACACAGCTAGTGTTATGTGTCAGAGGCCGGACTTGAACTCAGGTCCTCCTGAGTCCAGGGCTGGTGCTCTATCCACTGCACCACCTAGCTGCCCCCTCCCCTACTTTTTTACAGAGGTGGTAGACTATAAGTATAGAACATAGCATGTAGTTCCTCACCTCTGCACCTCTTCCCCCCTACACACATACACAAACACACACACACACACACACACACATACACAAACACACACACACACACATACATACACACATACACACGCACATACACACACACACACACGGCATAGGTATCAAGCCTATTTTACAGATAGGAAAACAGGAGGGATTCAATCTGAGTTTTTCTGATGTCCAAGTCTGGACATTATTGCCCCATGCTAGCTAGGGTGCTAATAACCATTCTACCAAGCAAAGCTAAATTCAAGGGAGAGAAAGCAAATGTCCAGTGAAGGTTCCAGGGGGAGGTGCAGCCCACTCAGGTATCCTGGTCATATGGAACAAAGATAGGCTATAAATAGCAGAGAAGTTGTTCTCCATGGAAAAAGATGATATTGAAGAGTCCTAAATCTAATCAAAGGCAGCAGGAAATACATTTCACTGTCTCTAGGCAAGTCTTGGGCACATTGAGATGATGGCTCTGATGGGAAATTAGCCCATTAAAGGTTGGGATTTAAGTGACAGTTAAAGGGGCAGAGCTGGGGATGAGGAGGGAAGGACCTGAAGGCATCTGTCCCAGAGAGGCCAAGGCTAGAACACAATTCACAGCAGTCATGGCCAGGCCTAAGAAATTGGGTAGTTAGCCCCAGGCAGGAACATTGCTGATGCAGCCAGGAGCTGACAGCTCCCCTGGGCTGGGAGCAGGGAGAAGTGAATTTGGTTACAGTGAGAATGAAGGTTCAGTGGTGGGAGTTAACGTTCCCTTAGCCCGGGAGACGGTGGGCTGCATCATCTGACTAAAGTGAGGACGGTGGTGCAGATCAGTAAACCTTGAGACTGCGGAGGCTGCGGTTAGTGGATCCCCTGAGTCTGGGGGTTCTGAGATGTAGAGGACCAAAGCCAAGAGGGAGTCTGTGCTAGGGCAACACCAATATGATCCTCCCAGGGGCTACTAGGCTGCCTATGGAGGAGAGAACCAGCCCAGGTCAGAAACGGAGCAGGTCAAAGCTGCGGAGCTAATCAGTCTGGCGTCTGGGGCAAAAGCGGCTGCTGTTCTGTGTGTATATGGGAGTGGGAGGGTGGCGTATAGAGGGAGCTAATGTCCCTGGGCATAGGTAGCTAACATTCCCACGTACAGGGATTCAAGGGAGCTGAATCTGCTCATGACAATGACCTAATGTCCCCACGGCGGATGGTGGAGAGCTTAATATTCCTACAGTGTAAAGCAAATGGCCGTGTTCCTCTAGCCAAGAACTAGTGTCCCCACGGCGCAGGGTTGGCATTTTCATAAAAGGGGGAGTTGATGCTTAGCCCCGTGGATAGAGATAGTGATGTAGATCTAGCTATGGGGGAAAGCTACTGCTTCCATGGCGGAGAGTTCCCATTTCTGAGGGGGAAGCCAGTGTTCTCATAGCTGAGAAGCTAACATCTCCACAGTGGGATGTTACAGAGATCTGTCTTCTATGGGCTAAGGTTGTGTCCCCCTGCTCTTCCACCAGAAGGAGATCTCCCTGAAGGCAGGGACTGTTTTTGTCTTTCTTTGTATTCTCAGTACTTAGCGCCCAGATGATCACAGGGAGAACCTAATGAAGGCTTTTGGACTGATTTACCATTTGCATTCAGGGACTGCTAATGCTCCCAGTCTGAGCAGCAAGGTGAGCTGTGCCTGCCCACACGGGAGAGCTGATATCTCTGTGGTATAGAGCTAATATTCCTTCAGTAGAACAAATGATGCCACGGGTAGGGAGCCAACATTCCCATGTTTGCATGAGTGGCTGACGTTCCCAACGGGAGAAGCTGCATCTGCCCAACCCTGGCCAGTAAATGTTCCTAAAACACAGATGTGCCTTGGGTACAGGGGGCCCTACCACACCAGCTACCAGATCAAATGTCCTCACAGAACAATAACTAATGTTCCCATGGCGGGGTGGTTGTCACGTTTTTAAGGTGGAGCCTGGCAAAGAGGCATGACAGATAGCTCTCGGTGGAGAGTGACCTTGGGAGTGATGGCCCCAAAGACCAGGACAATGCCCCTGGCTACTGCCTCCTAAGCAGGGAAAGGGAGGGTATGCCTAGTAAATAATGCACCTGAAATGTTTGTGAACTAGAGGCTTGGGAGGCCTTGAGGACTGGTTGAGGCTTGTTGAGACAGGCCTTCCCCTCCCCCCTTCACCACGTCCCCTCCTGGTAAGAGCTCATGGACCTTGGGAGGCAGCTGGTGGGAGCAGCCCTTCCCAAGGTCAGGCCTTCTTCCTTACTCCCTTCCCTTGTTCTTCTGGGCCAACCATATGCTGAGGAGTCTGGGTCACTCCTCCTAGCTACTCTGAGCTCCTTCCAGGAGAAGGCTAGGACCCAGGGCTTCTATGCCTGGGTGCCAGCAGGGTGGGGCAAGGCCCCTAGACTTGGATACAGAGGGGCCCTACCAGGACAGCTATTAGGCCAGTCTTTGGCATGGGAGCGGTTAACTGAGTTTGTCATCAGAAGCACTGGACCCTTCGGCTGTTTCATTTCCCCTGCTCACTCTGATAATGAGATTTCCCAGTAGCTCTGGGAAAGGCAACAGCGTGTGCGCCTCTGGCCATAAGTGCCCTTGATCAAACGAACAGTATCCCATGGTCCCATAGACGCAGGAGTGGGAAGGGAGCTTAGCACTCATCATTTACAGAGGAGTGAGGGCCAGAGAGGGAAGGGGACTGAGTCCCAAGGTCTGGGGAAATCAGAAACTCACTTCACAGAATAGGAAGAACTAAGTGACAGTCCGGTATAGTGGACAGAAGGCTGGACTTGGGAGGCAGAAAGCCCAGGGTTCAAAATCTGCCTCAGATGTGTACCACATGGCCCTGGCCTGGCTTTAGATGTATGTGGATGTCTGTGATGTTGAGAAGGGGCCAGACTGATTCTGTGTGGACCCAGACGACACAGCCAGGAACAATGAACAGAGACAGTAAAGGGGCAGCTATTTAGGCTCTGCGGATTGGACTCCCCTGGCTGGGGGTGTTGTAGACTGGGTTCTAGCCCAGGCAAGGAGTTTAGCAACCCTCTGAGGTCTGTCTAGCTCAGATGCTATGAGGGTCATGATCGAGTGGGTGATGCTACAGAGAGAAAAGACCACGGTGGGCATAGTGGGATGTCATCATCCCCAGGAGACACACAAGAACCATGAATGGCAGTACCCCAACACTCACCAGGGCACTGGATCCCTTACTTAGCACCGTGCCTGGCATACAGTAGGTGCTTAATAAATGTTTCTTGACTGGCCTGACAGACACCCACAAACATCTGGTGGGCTATCACAGCTCCATACCTCGGCTCAGGCCATTGCTTGTGCTGGCAATGCCTTTCCACTCCCTCTCCACCCATTTGCTAAATTTCTACCCATCCTTTAAGTCCCAGGTCAAGGGCCTCTTCTTCCAGGGAGCCTTCCTGTCAGCACAGTTGACAATGACCCTGCCCTTTGCTTGTGACTCAGCACTTCATTATTTTAATTTAATATGCACTCATTATTTATGTCATTTAATATGCACTCAAATGCACTCATTACTTTGAACCGGAGCTATCTGGATTGGTGTCTTGGTCCTCAGCTAGACTGTGGAGGTCAGAGACTACATCTTCTCTAAACCTAGTGCAAAGAAACGTGGGTTGCAGGCACTGGAAGCATTTTATAAATGCTTGCCTCTCTTTCAGGGACAGGATCACATAGGATCACATGACTGAGCTCAAAGGCCATCGAGTCCAACCCCCTCCTTTTACATAGAGGAAACTGAGGGCTGGACTTGCCCCAGGTCACCCAGTGGCAGGGTTTGAACCCAGGTCCTCTGCTTCCAAAGTCTTTGATCCTTACACTGAACCCAAAGTCTTCCCTCCAAGGAAGCATGGGCTGCTGGGAAAAGTGCAGGCCTTGAAGATAAAGAGACTGAATCACAGAGTCTGGGAGGACCAGCTTTAGTGGCTGGTCAAAGCCTTGTGCCTTGATGTCCCCAGGGAAGGGGGAAGCCACCGTTGCCACTCTGGGACCAGTGTCTTCGGCCTGACGTTCAGCCTCAGGTGGCCCCTTGACGGTTCCCTCCCATTCCTCCTCGATGTACCCTCTGGGCATCAAGCATCATGGGACTCTTCCCTCTTCTCAGTGACAGCCCTTGATGGATCTGAAGACAGTCAGCACATGCCCCCTGAGTCTCCTCCAAACTGAATGCACCTGGGTCCTGCAACTGAATTTTAACTCCACATCTGCCACTGACTCAGTATGGGATTTAGGACAAGGCCTTAAGGGTGGAAGAAGAGCAAGGGCCCTGGAAAGAGTCAGGAATCCTCAGCAAAAATGGTATCTGGTCTAGAGACAGAGGAGAGGATCTGGGTATGAACTCCAGCTCTGCCAGTTAGGACCTATGTGGCTTAATCTCTCTGGGTCTCAGTTTCCTCAACTGAAAAATGAGGGGCTTGGACTAGATGACCCTTAAGGACCCTTCCAGTTCCAGATCCAATATTGGATGACCCCAAGCAAGTCACTTCACGCATCTGTAAAATGGGCACAATAATACCTGCAGCAGTTGCTTCCTAGGGTGCTTGGGAGGACTGAATGAGATAATGGAAGAACTTTGTAGACCTCAAAAAGTTAAAAAATTGGACCAGATTTTGACAATGCAGGTGCTAATGCAGTGAAAAAAAACTCCTTCCACCCATGCAGAGCAGTACCCACTATGATTTGTTGTCATGGAGAGCTAGCCGGGCACTGAGAGGACAAATGACCAAGGTGACCATGCCAGAATGCATCAGAGGTGGATTTGAACCCTGCCTCTGAGGCCAGCTCTTTATCCACTTCCATCTGTCATTGCCAGAGTCTTCATCTGACAAATGGGGGCAGCAATCCCTGCCCTGGGGGCCTCCAAGGACCCAGTAAGATCAAAGCTCATAGGTTGGAGATGACCACCATCCTCAGCTTCAGAGGCTGGCTCTGCCCCCTAGGGTGGGGTCACCTACCTGTATCATGTACAGCTGGGCGATGCGATACTCCTCCACACTCATTGGAAGAGGAATGCGGTATTCCTTTATAAGCATCTTGAAGTCCAAGCCTTCCCGTCTCAAGGGAACTGCAACCTGGGGACTTCTCGTGAAGATTCCTTAAAGAATCACAACGGAATTCATCGAGGACTCCTGCACAGGGGAGAGAAGAGGACCGGATCACTTTCTGATTTGGGGGTAGGGGTGGGGGACAAGGGTTGCTTGCAGTGGAAAAGCAACCCCAAGCAAGTCATCAACTTCTTTGTGACACTCAATTTCTGCAACAAGTGGAGACAAAATACTCAAGTCATGGTGCTAGGAGCTGGGGAAGACAGTGTGGTGTAATGGATAGAAAGTCCAAAAGTCTTGGGTTCAAGTCCAGCATTTTGACACATACTGGACATGTGACCCCGGGCAACTCATTTAACCTCTGTTACTCCAAGGCAACTCTAAGAGGATAGGGGGGCAAAGCAGATGCCAACTGGCATTGGTAGAGAGAGCTTCCTCTACCAATGCAGGTTGACAGCCTATTGTCATAGAGAGTTGCCTGAGGCAAAGACAAGTTACTTGAGTTGTCCAGCATCAGTGAGTGTGAGAGGTAGATCTGGAGCCCAGGTCTTCCTGAAGCTAAGAATGGGAGCTTTCCAGCCACTAGCTACCCTCCCGGGAAGTTGTGAGGGGGAGGATGTAGACATGTAAATAGATAAGTATATGCAAGATTAGTTGGAAAGAATCCCAGCAGGAAGGGAGATCAGGAAAGGAGGTAGTCTATGAGCTGTACTTTGAAAGAAGGAATTTCTAAGAAGTGCAGGGAAAGGAGGGGCATTCTAGGTGTGGGGGGCAGCCTGGGAGGCAAATTGGTTCATGGGAACAGCCAGGAAGTCAGAGTAACTAAGCCTAGATGCCAGAACCAAATTCCATCTTGCTCCTGCCATCTATTACATCTTCATGAGAAAGCTACAGGAGTGGTGTGGCTATACAGGAAGCTCTAAGCTTTGGGGAAGCAGATACATGGAGATAACTTGAGGAAAGATAAATAGATGCAGAAACAAAAGTAATACTGTATTTACTAGAGACTTCCAGTGCAGAAAGAAGACAAAGATGATGAGTTTGGGGAGATGGATCGCAAGTTAAGCACAAAGACACAATATTGTCACAAAAGAAAGCTTCAATTATCTGGACTTCTCCTGGAGTTCTCAGTGTGGGCCAAAAGCAAGATGGAGATAGACAAGTAGAAGAAACTGCCAAGGTGAGAAAATTCCCTCTACCAATACAGATCAATCAGCACCTTCTCTGCAGATAATAGTCTGCAGGAGTCTGTGAACTTTTTTTTTCTCAATTCTAATAATTGTATTTCAACATAATTGTTTTCCTTATGTATTTTATTTTTGCATTTAAAAACAATTCTGCCTGAGAAAGCAGTACTTGGAATAAAAAAGGTTAAGAGAGTTGCCTAGAGCACTGAGGTCTAAAAATAATAATAAAAATAATAACAATAACAACAACAACATTTATATAGCACTTTAAGGTTTGAAAAGTGCTTTTTTGGTCCTCAAAAAGTCCTTGGAGAGGGCAGCTAGGTGGCATAGTGGATAGAGCACCAGCTCTCGAGTCAGGAGGACCTGAATTCAAATCCAGCCTCAGACCAAACACTTGACATTTACTAGCTGTGTGACCCTGGGCAAGTCACTTAACCCCAATTGCCTAAAAATTAAAAAAAAAGTCCTTGGAGAAAGGTACTATTATCATCTCCATTTTATGGATGTGGCAACTGAAGCTAAGAAAGGGTAACTGACCTGCCCAGGGTCACATAGCTACTTAGCACCTAAGGTTAGTTTTAAATCCAGGTCTTCCTGACTGTAGGTCCAGCCCTCTTATCCAGTGCCCCATCTACCCAGAGTCACACAGTCAATGTGTGTCAGAGATAAGACCAGAACCCAGGTCTTGAAGACTCTGAGAAGTTAGCTCTCTGTCTAGGACATGCTGCTATTTTGCCAAAACTAGGGATTTCTTTTTTAAATCCACCCATTCAACAGAGGAAGAATATTTTAGTTTGCAAAACCAAGGGAGGGAAATGCAAGTATTGTTAGTCCCATTTTCCAGATTAAGAAATCAGAGTTCTAAGAGGCAAAAGTAGGAAATTTTGCCATGGTCCCATTGCTGGTAAAGCATCAAAGTTGGGATGTGAACCCAAACGTCCAGCCCAGGGCTCCTTCCACAACAAGGCGCAGCTAAGGTAGAGGGCAGTCAGAGAAAGGACTTGCCAAGCTCCGGGGAGTTCAGCTTCATTGCTAAAAATGGTGGATGCTTTTCTCCCATTTTCCTACATCCCTCCACCCTGTTGGTGTGTGTTGGGACAGGTGAATGATGGCTCGCACAAGCTCAGCTTTGTCTCCACAGAAGATGGGCTGCCAAAACAAGTATAATTACTCAGATTGAATTCATAGCCCATTGTCCTGGGCATGGGCATGGGGAAGGTGAGAGAGAGAAGGGCAGGCCTCAGAAAGGTCTGAGACCAGGCCACCTGCTCAGGCTAACCTTAGGGTAGAGCCTGCCTGCCTTTGAGAGGGGGAAAAGCTGCTTTGTGGTTACAAAGCAGGCTCCCATTCCTTGGGTTACTTAGTGTGTAAAAAAGATAATGATACACCACCGCCCTCCCAAAGATCTGTCTAATAATGGATAAAGAGCTGGCTGGGAGCCAGTCGGCAAGTAGAGTCCTGCTTCTGACACATGGCCACTGGGTAACCCTGGGGAAATCACTGAACCCCCCAGTGATCTGGGCAACCCAGCAAAGGCTCCCAGCTGGAGATCTGCCCTGGTAGAGTGTCCTTACAAGGGAGCTCCTGACAGCACCAAAATCACCCGAGCCCTAAAATGGTCTAAATAACAAAAATTTATTAAGCACCTGATGTGTGCTTCGTGTCTCAGCTTGATCTCACCATAGCCAAGAATCCTTTTCAGATCCCCCTCAGGGTTAATGCCTTCTCTCTGCACATTCTCTAATTTAGCCTATCTGTAGCTTGTTTGTAAGCTCTCTCCTCTACTAGACAGTGAGCTCCTCAAGAGAAGGCATTGCCCTTTGCCTTTTTTTGTATCCCTAGCACTTATCACAGTGCCTGACACATAATAGCCCTTCCTCTCTCCCTCTTTTTTCCTTTCTCTCTTCCTTCCTTCCTTTCATCTTTCTTCCCTTTCTCCTTTCCTTCCTTCTTCCCTCCCTCCCTTCCCTTTCTCCCTTCTTTCCTTCTTCCCTTCCTTCCTCCTTCCCTCTCTCTCTCCACCTCCCACCTTACACTGTGAATTCACTGAGGATACAGTCTTTTGCCTTTCTTTGCATCCTCATCCCTTAGCGCAGTGCCTGGCACACAGTAGGTGTTTAATACTGCTTGTTCACTCTGTGCCAGGAACTATGTGAGACACTGGAGTTTCAAAGACCAATGGGAAAGAGTTCCTACCCTCAAGGAGTTTACATTTTATTGGGGGAGGGACAGAGGACAACATGAACACGTATAAGTAATTATGAAATAATGAGGCACGAAGTATAAGAGCACAAATAAGAGGTTTTTGGGTTGGGGGGGAACTGAGCACTGGTCACTGGGGGTCATCAGGAAAGGGGTCACGCAAGAAATGGCATTGATCTGAGCTTTGAGAGGTGGAGGTCAGGAGGCAGCCAGCTGTCCCAGGCTTGTGCCAACATGGGAGAAGCATCATGTAGGAGGAATGGTCAGAAAGTCAGTGTGGCTGAACTTGAGAGGGTAGAGAAGGGAACTAGAAGGGGGCAGAACCTACAGAAATAAGAAAGTGAGAGCTCTCTTGTACTCTGTGGGGTCTGTGCATGCCACTCCTGGGTAGGCTTTAGCAAGGAATCCAGTGGGGCACCTTGGATGGCAATGGCCCATGGGTTTGGGCCTCAGGCAGAAGGGATGAAAGAACAAGGGATATATAGTCCTAGAGATGGGACAATCACAGGATTACAGATTCAGAGTTTGGAGGGGAAGGGAATGGTGGGATACTTTGGGGAAAGTAGGTGATCAAAGTATAAAACATGAATAAAAATTAAAAGAATAAATGTATCTTTATTTTTCAAGTCAAATCTAGCATCACCTGAGAGAGAGGTTGACTGATTCCTCCAGAGAAAGAAGCCTACTTGTTCTCTTTCCCATTTCTCCTGCCTTTCTAGCTTTTCCCTGTGTATTCTTCTCATTCTAACTAATATTATAATTACTCAAGTACACTTTGTGAGTTCCTTGGAGGTAGGAACTATGTCCTTTTTGCTTTGAGCTTCAAATACACTGGAGTCTAGTAAATATCTGCTAAATTGGGAGGGGAGACAAAAAAAGTCTAAAGTTGGAAGGAACCTGAGAGTCCATCTGGCCTAATCTAGCCCATTTTCTGAGGCTAGCCCCTCTCTGAGGCTCAGAGAGGTTAAAGGACATTCCCATAGTCAAACAAAGCAGCAAATGGCAGGGATGGAATCCAAATTAGGTCAGAGGATTATGAATTTAGAGCTAGAAGGGACATTAGAAATCAGTCCAACTACCTTATTTTAGAGAAAAGGAAAACTGAGGTGCAAAGAGGTGACCTTGCCCAAGGTCATAAGTAAAGTGGCAAGACCCGAATCTGAACCCAGGTCCTCTGACTCCAAATCCAAGGACCTTCGCATTGTGCTGGTTGATGACAGCTGTCTTCAAGCCTTTTAAGGGCTGGCATGTGGAGGTGGGGTAAGTCTGGCTCCTGCTCAGTGCCAGAGGGCAGGACCAGGAGAATGGGGATGAGGGGGGTAGGAATTGCAGAAAAATGAGCTGTCCCAGTACAGAACGGGCTGCCTCGGGAGGTGGGGAGCTCCCCTTGCTTGGAGTGCTTCCAGCAGAGGCTGGTCAGACAACTCCTTGTTGGTTGTGTTACAGGGAGGATTCTTTTAGGATTGGCCCACATGGCTGTTGAGGTGCCTCCCAGCTCTACACTGTGTTTCTTTAACAATTGATGCTCTGTATTTCAAAGGAGGGATTGAGAAATATGGGCTGGAGCAAGCAGGAAGGGCTTCATGGAAAGGGGGGGAATGTGAGCCAGGCCCAGAAGGCTAGTCCTAGGGCAAACATGTGTTCTTGGATTTGGGGATGAGCTGAATCTCCTGCAAATGCCACACATGGCAGCAGATGAGACATGTGGCTGGGATGGGGCAGGCATTCGATCAGGTCTCTATCACTGAAGCTTGTACCTCAGAACCCCCCTCACCTTAGGGAAGGGGCAGAGGCACTGAAGTGCAGAGGTTAAAACTGCCAGCCCTTCCAGGCCCTGAGAACTGACCCAGGCAGTCCTTGGCCACAATAGCCAGCCGGTGAGTAGGAGAAAGTGGCCATCAATCCTGGAGGCCACATCCAAGGCAGTAAGGAGCTGCGGGGGCCAACAGGAAAAACTTTCCAGGCATCTTTCTTGGCTGTTTTCATTTTTCTACTAGATTCGAAGCCAGGCTATAACTCATGACATGAGGCCAGGTGGAGCTATGAAAATGCCCTTCACAACCTAGTCCCCAGCTGTGTTTCTGCAAGTTCTCTCTGCTTGTCCCTTCAACAACTAAATCATCTTTTGATCAGCTAATAGGGAGCTTACTGGCTGCCTGAAAAAGAGATTTGGGACAGCAGAGGCAGGAGAAGCTGGGAGGGGGGGGAAGTACAGGAAGGGCACAGCCTCTTACTCCCAAACCAATCACTCTTCTCCTCTGAGAGGAGATGCTATGAATCTGCCTGTTAAAGGCAGGAGAACCCTCAAGAGGAGGCAATAGGTTGTCAGAGGGCTAGGCTTCTGCTCCTGAGGATAAGAGGAAGAGGAAGAAAAGAGGAGGAAGAGGAAGAAAGGAGGAGGAGGAAGGGGTGAAGAAGAAGAGGAAGAAGAAAAGCAGGCAATGAGGGCCTCTGAAAACTCAGACGATGTAATTATGCTACAAGAAGGTGGGAGAGTCAGACATGCATTTCATCTCTGTCCCTGCTGCAGTCGTGATGGGTCAGACAGGATTATATTTTAAGACCTACCACAGGGGGAGCTTTCTGGGCATGTTCTGAAAGGAATGGAGCTAGGAATATAAGCTGGCAGCAGCAGACAGCTCTCTGGGGGCTCCTGTCCCTCCCCCCTTCGTTCTTGCTCTCAGACCTCTTCCAGGTACAGAGTGGCTGAGCACAGGATGCAGTATCTAGTCATGGACTGCTCCAGGAAGCCCTGGGGTGGAAGGAGAATCATGCCAGTAGCTGGTGCTGGGCCTGGACATATACTGGCTGGGTGCCCCTGGGCACATCCCTAACTTCTCTGTGTCCTACAAATCTCTTAGAAACTATAAATGAAGAGATGAGTTGCCAATTTGCATGAGCAGGCAGAGTTTCCATACCAGAAGCTCACCATACCTAACAAAATCAATCACAGGTCTGGATCACAAACCTCCCCCAACCAGGTCTGACCTTTAGATTTCTCTTCACAGCTGATACAAAACATTCCTAATGACCTCATCTGAGCCTCCCAATAAGCCAGTGAAATAGGTACTTCAGGTGTTATTCCCCTCATTTTACAGAAGAGGAAGCTGAGGCACAGAATCTCCCTGGGGATCACATAGCTCAGAAGTGCCAGAATGTGGTATCTCTGAATTCAGGTCTTCCTCACCCACAGCCCTGAACTCCATCTGCTGCTTCCCAGGTCACCCTCTCACTCAACTTAGAGATCTCCTAGTTTAATTAATATGTGTTGATTAACTGATGTGAACATTTAACAATCAATAAACATGAAGTGCCTACTATGTGTCAACACAGGGTCTAGCATATAGTAGGTGCTTAATATTTATTGACCCTCACTGCCAGATACTGTTAGGGGAAATTAAGACCCCAGAGAAGGGAAGTGACTTCTTTGGGAAATCATTTATCCCCAGAGGGAATCCACACTCTTCTGGACCTCTTCCCCCAAACATACACATCCCTGGGAATGAACATGCAGAAAGGTGACATGGGGGTAGGGGGGAGGAATTCACTAGGCTTTGGTGCTCTCTGACTCTGGTCCCAGGACCTGGATGACTCTGTGTGTGTGTGTTGTGTGTGTGTGTGTGTGTGTGTGTGTGTGTGAGACCTGAATCTCCCCCCATCCCATAAGGGAGGTTTATGGAACTGGAGTTCCTGAGCCAGTACTGGGCACAGCACAGCCGGGAAAACTGTCCTCTGGAAGCTGCCACCCATCTTATGTGGCTGAGATGAAAGGCCTTTCTCCTTCAAGCTCTAGGACCTTCTCTGGACAGCCAATGGCCAGGTTGTTAAAAGGTCACTGGCTTCTAGAGCAGCAAGGGAAAAAGTACCTGGGGAGAGAATTCTGCATTATTTCACAGGCTCTACACTAGCTTTAGGACAGTGGGGGGGTTAGGGGGGCTCCATCAAGACAATAATACTGGGAGGGTGAGGTGCAAGGCACCGGATCGTGCCCACACCGAAGTGAGGCTGGCACCATGGCCAAGGATGCGCAGGTCTGTGCTGGGGAAACTCTCAGCTCCCATCTTGCTGCGTGACCTTGAGTAAATCAGTGCCTTTCTCTGGGCTGGGGCACACCAGGCCAAGAGCCAAGTCCTGTGGGGGACCTCCAGGCACTGCAGAGAGAAGGTGGGTGGATGAGGGAGTCAGCCAGGCCCATCACTCAAAACTGAAAGGGGAAGGGCAGGAGGAGATCATTAAATGTAGGCATTACCGTATAAATCCAACAAACTGAAATCTCAGGCGGGCAGGTAAAACAGCCCATTAGAATGAGAATGAGAGGCTCCGCAGCTTGGAGGAGCAACAGAAAGGATTGAGTTTTCAGGAGTTAATCTTCATTCCATTATTAGATCTGCTTTGACGTCACTGATCGAATTTAGGAGCAAGGCACTGCCGAGCTGCCACTTCTAACAACTGGGGGGATGGAATGCATCCAGATGCAGCGTGGCTCCGCTCTCGATGTTCAGGCCCGCTACAGCTCCCGGGACAATAAACACGCTTGGCGGCAGCGGGGTCGGCTGGGGTGGGGGCAGGGCAGGGAAGAGAAAAATTCATGAAGCAGCTGCTCCCAAGGAGACTGCTGGGCACAGTAAAATGACAGATTTGGAACAGAAATGGACCTCAGAAGTCACCTAGTCCATCCACCCTTGTTCTACACAGAGGGGCCAGAGGGCTGAAGGGATTTGCTCAAGGTCACACAGCTAGTGATAATAAGAGCTCCCAATCCAGTACCTAATCCAGTCTGCCTCAGGGGTGATAAAATAAAATCTGCATTTTCTAAGTAAGAGTCCTGTCAAATTGTACTTTTCGATTACCACTGCTCATCACCAAAACAAAACAGAAAAACTCCAACCTAGGTCACAATCAATATTGGGTGTAATGCTCCCTTTTCCATCTTGGGTCTTCTTAAAGGGAGATGTCTCCAGTAGAGTCAGCTGAGCTGCGCTGAAACCCTGGCTGAACTCAAAGTGACTTCTTTGTTCTGAGTGGTGAATGCTCCCAAAACAGCTAGGGATGCTGAAGGACAAAGGGGAGAAGGCACTTGTTTACCTGGCCTGGGGGATGGAAGCCTCTTTGGGTCTGATGCCAGGTAGGGCTTTCTAACAGTAAGGGCTGTCCAAAAGTCTACGGGCTCTCTGGTTGGATGACCACTGAGGCCCCAACTCTGGGGGTCTGCTGGGCCAAGGAGTGGCCCTGATTCTGAGACAAGCAGAAGATCTCTCCCACGTGCCAGCTGAGGATCAGGGCACTTACCTACATCTGGGGGCTGGCTGGGTGATTCCATGAAGAACTTTCAGTAAAGAGAATCCCAACTGATTATCTTCAAGGTGCCTGGGCTCCCCCCATGAAGACCCAACATCTCTCTTAGTCAACACAGTCAGCTCACAGTCATTTCTTAAGCTCCTACTATGTGCTGGGCATTGTACAAAGTGCTAGAAATATAAAGAAAGGCAGAAGTATGGTCCCTGCCTTCAAGGAGCTCTCATTTTAACTGGGGAGAAACATGCAAACAGCTATGGAAATATAAGGGACATAGAGAGCGATAGTGGGTCACCTCGGAGGCAAGGCACTGACAGCTGGGGAGGGGGGATGGAAAGGGGGATCCAGGAAAGGGGGAGGATATGCAGAGGAAGGGCCCAGGCATGGAGGATAGCCGATTAAAAGGTGGAGAGGAAGGAAGCTTAGGTAAGGCCTCGAACCCCAGGTCTTCCTGACTCCCAGACTGGCTCACTAGCAAATATACCGAGCTGCCTCTCCTATAACACCCAATCCAATGCGTTCCTCAAAGGTCTACCATGCTCAGGGTACTACGCTAGGAACTGGCAATCTCAGATATCAGGATAGAGATGCACATGATGCTGCTTGGAGCCTCCCCCATCAGAGTGGAAGCTCGGGAGAGCAGGGATTGCTTTGACCTTGGTCCCCAGAGCCCCAGGGCTTAGCACAGTGCCTGGCACTTCCTAAATGCTGGCTGATTAACTGACAGAAGGAGCTCATGTTCTGTGGCTTCTACAGGTGCTGAGCGTAGCTTTTCTACCCACACATTCTACTGGTTCCATGAACTTTTCTCGGTGCCTATTGTATATCTTCTTTAAGGCACTGAACAATGCACAGGAATAAGACTGAGTCCTTCCCTTTACAGCATAGTGGAGCCAGGGCAGTGATGGGGAAAGAGTACTTGGATGGGCTCAGAGGGAGGCTAATAACCTATTTCAAATCCTGAAGCCAAAACTTCATAGCTTCTGTGACCCTGCACAAATAATTTCATCTCTCTGGGCCTCAGTTTACCCAATGATTCATTAATAATAGCTAGCATTTCTACAGCACCTTAAGGTTTGCAAAGAGCTTTACAAATACTGATTGATCCTCTCAACAATCCTGTAGTTGCTATTATTACCCCCATTTTCCAGATGAGGAAACTGAGGTACACAGAGGTTAATTGACTTGCTCAGGGTCATATAGCTAGAAAGTGTCTGAAGCTGGATTTGAACTCAAGTCTTCCCTGATTACCAAGTATAGCACTCTATCCACTATGCCACCTAAGTACCACTAAGTAGGATAAAAATATCCACACCATACATAATCAATCTCATTCCCTGGAAAGTATATTGTCAATTTTAAAGTTTTATGGAAATATGAAGCACTACCTTCCCTCATAGTGCATAAGAGTAAGGGACTTGTAGTCGGGAAGACCTGGTTCAAATCCTTCTCCTTACTGATATTTACTTGGGAGAGGAGGGTAGAATTATGTTTTCTTTCAAAAAAGCTTTTATTATCTTGTCTTTTAAAAATGTTGAGAACTGATCCCTCAATGTTTTCAGAATTATTATCTCCAGCATTTTGCTCCTTTGTGGATTCTTAGTCTAATCCAGCTATCCCTCTTTTTTTTTCAAAGTTATTTCCACTTTTTCATACAGCAAAAAAGGATGGTCAAATCCTGCCACTGACATTTCCTATCTGTGTGACTATGGGCAAGTCCTTTTCATCTCTGAGCCTCGATTTTCCCAACCTTTAAAATGAGGATAAGAATACCTACATACCTACATCATGGGGCTATAGCTAGGAATGATAGTGCATAAAAGAGTGACTTGGAAATTTCAAAGTCCTGTGTAAAAGTTTATTATTACCTTGATTATTACTGAGAGGTAGTATGGTACAGCAGGTACAGTATGGGACCAGCAATCGGAAAAACCTGGGTTCAGTTCCCGCTTCTGACATTTATAATAGCTTTGTCACCCCAGGGCAAATCAATGATTTCAATTCTCTGAGCCTCAGTTTCTACATTTGTCAAAATGGGATGCTGATACCCACACCACTACCCCATAGTGTAACTGTCAGGCTCAAATGAGACAACATGTACAAAAGCACTATATGAATGTTGGTTAGTATCATCATCATTATTACTATTATCATAACTGATCAGACTAGAGATATGCAGGGGTCCAAGGACTGGAATTAACGAGCCAGGTTGGACTCGATGACCACTAAAGGGCCTTCCAGCTCCGGACTCTCTAACTCCGTGGAAGGCACAGACAGTGAGAGGCTGCAGATAAAAGACCCACGGGCAGTGGGGACTCAGCCAGTGAGAAGCGTGTCCCTCACATTTCCCTCGATTCTTCACCTCCCACGACCCCAAGGCCTCTTTGGTGGATCCCTGCCAGACAGGCCAGGGAAGATGGGGGCAGCAGCTGAGCCCTCCTCTCCCTCCTCTGCCCACAAGCCTCCTGGGCAGCTGCCCAGTTAGAAGCCTCACTGCTGTGTGTACAAAGCAGAAAGCATGCTGGGGGGGGGCGGTGTGCATGTGGGTGCCGAGTCACTGTAGGAGCCACTGGTCAAGCATGCTGGGGAGGAACTATCTGAGGGCTAGGTAGGGCTGAGAACCCTGAGAAGGCTGAGCCAGGGAAGGTCGGGGGGACCCTGAGAAAACCTGAAGAGAGTTTAGAAATAGGGAGCTAGGGGGACCTTGGGGAGTAGCAGTCACCAGGGATGGGTGGCAAACTGGGGTAAGGGGCAGGTCAGTGGTATGATGGAGGGAAGAGAGATATGGAATCAGAAGGCCTGGGCCTGAATTCAAATTCTGCCTCCTCTGCTCCTTCCAGTTCCCATCAGTGGCCCTGCTTGGTCCCACTCCAGGAAAGTCATCCCTCCCCGGGGGTAAGCTCATCATCTTGGAGACTGAGCTAGCCCTGATTCCCCACATGCTCTCGGCTGCCTTTCACCTACTGGAGGGCAGAAGGCAGGGCCATCAGTTCAACCAGGGCTTCCTTTAGAGAAGGCTCAGAAGTCTCCAGCTAAACGCTTCCCTTCCCATGGGCTACTCTGCCCCAGAGCCAGGTATCCTCATGGTGGAGGGGGGGCACCCACAGGCTTCTTTTCAGCCTTTGTGCTACTGTCTTCTCCCATTAGACATTAAGCTCCTTGAGGGAGTTCTGGAGAGACCTTTTTTCTTGTTTCTATCTCCAGCACTTAGCATAGGGCCTGACACAAAGTAGGTGCTTAATAAATAATTATTGGATATGACTAGGGCAGGTCACTATCTCTCTAGGCCTCAGTTTTCCTCATCTGTAAAGTAAAAAGTGTAGGGTACCATCATCATAGTCATTGTAGCTCACAATTCCATAGTACCTACTACGTGCCAGGTAGTGTGCTAAGCATTTTACATCTCATTTGATCCTTACAGCCCTGGGAGATAGGTGGTCTTGTTATCCTCATTTGACAGATGAGGAAACTGAGGCAAACAGAGGTTTAAGTGACTTGCCCAGGGTCACACGGCTAGTAAATGCCTGAGGCTGGATATAAACTCAGATCTCCTTGATTCCAGGCCTGGCACTCTATCCACTGTGCCACCTATCTCCTGGAAGTCATCTGAAGTCATCTAACCTTAGATGGGCCCTATGGTCCCTTTTAACAATAAATCCTATGATCTCATCTGGCCTCATTTTACAGAAAGGGAAACTGAGGCCCACAGAGGAAAAGTGATTTGTTCAATGTCACCTGAAGAATTATTAGTAGAATGAGGTCTCCCAAAGCCAAACCCAAAATCAAACCCCAAAACCTCATTAATCCAATCAAATGCGTCACCCATTTGCCACATCGTAACTGCACTCTCTTGTATAGTTTGGGGCCCACACTTAATACTGTGGAGTTGGGGGGACCACCCCCCTCTTAATCCTGCCCAGATTTCTTCCTTCCAAGGCAATCTGGACAGACAGCAGGAGGCAGGGTTAAAGAGCTAGCTCTGGAGTCAGAAATGTCTGGATTCACATCCTGCCTCTGACCCATACACAGGGCATAATCCTGGGCATATTTCTTAACTTCTCAGTACCCTCAGGCAACTCTATAAAGACTGAGTTAGGGCAGCTAGGTGGTGCAGTGGATAGAGCACCGGCCCTGGATTCAGGAGGACCTCAGTTCAAATCCGGCCTCAGACACATAACACTTACTAACTGTGTGACCCTGGGCAAGTCACTGAACCCATTGCCTAGCCAAAAAAAAAAAAAAGACTGAGTTACAGATGAGTTGCAACATGCATGTGGGGGTGGGGCTTTCATGCTGGGAGTCACAGGCCTGAACCACAATTAAAGAACAAGGTGATGTGAGAAGCAGCCACACATGGGTGATTGTTCACATCTTCCCTACCCCCCCAATATACCCCACACAGGGAATTAATAATTACAGGCCTGCCACCCCCTGCCAGGCTCACAGAGAGAGCATTAAAACTCTAAATGGGTAGCAAACCAATCTGGCCACAGGGCTGTTCATCTGGAGAAAACTGGCCATTACCCGCTGACCTGTGGTGGAGCTGTTCAGGGTCCCTCGGGCCCCAGCGGTTTCCTTAAAATCTGTTTAAAAAGATTAGGCTTCTAGCTCTGTGAGATAATGGTCTAAATAATATAGCTGCCAGCCATAGTGGGAACTGGGGGACTGGGGAGCTATTTTCCAATAGGAATGAGTGACAAAGAGAGATCCCTATCAATAGGCTGGGATTGGGAATAGTCTCTCCTTCCAACCCAGCCCAGATGAAGTCAAGGTGGGGTGGGTGGATGGGGGAGATACTGATGAGTACGGAATCTTATCCAGTCCTAACAAGAAGAATGATCCAATTCATTTCAATCCATTTTACAGTTGAGAAAACTGAGGCAAACAGAAGTGACTTGTCCAGGGTCCCACAGCTCAGGTGCTGTGGATAGAGCACTGGGCTTAGAGTCAGGAAGACGCTTCTTCATGAGTTCAAATCCAGCCTCAGAACTTACAAGCTGTGTGACTCTGGGCAAGTCACTTAACCATGTTTGCCTCAGTTTCCTCATCTGTAAAATAAGCTGGAGAAGGAAATGGCAAACTGCTCCAGTATCTCTACCAAGAAAACCCCAAATGGGGTCACAAAGAGTCAGACGTGATTGGAATGACTGAGCAACAACACCTGACTCCCACTTGAACTCGGGTCTTTCAGATTCTGGGTCTAGCATCTATCCACTGCATCACCCAGCTGCCTCAAAAAAAGAAATAGAAAGAAAACCAAAAACTCAGGCCATTTTAGACCACACTAAGAGATGCAGAGAGGTGGCAGGTTGTCCTATTATTGTGTGTGGTGAGGCGGCCCAAGTATCACATTCTAGGAAGAATCCAGGTAAGTCAGAGGGTGTTCAGGGGATGGCAAGCAGGGCACTGAGGGGTCTAGAGTTCAGGCCATTTGAAAATTTACTGAAGGAACTTGGAACATTTAGCCTGGAGGAGACGTGAGAGCTGTCATGTGGAAGACAGATCAGATTAGTTCTGCTTGCCCTCAGAGCAGGGTGCTGGAGGGAGACAGACCTGGGATCCATGGATGGAGAGCCAGCTCCAAGAGGAATGGCCTACCCAAGGAAGGGGGGCTTGTCCCCTCACCAGAGCTCCTTAAAGAAAAGGCTGAGGATGCTTTGGAAAGGACAGCTGCTTGGACCAGATGGCCCCGAAGACATCTTCTAAGCCTGAGACGCTGTGGGGTTCTGGTGTCACAAACATCTTGAAATGGCCTCAGAAAACAGTGGGCTCAAGGAACTCCCCAGCTGTGGCTATCACCAGAATGAGAGAGATGGGGACAGAGAAAGAGGGAGGGAGGGAGGGAGGGAGGGAGAGAGAGAGAGAGAGAGAGAGAGAGAGAGAGAGAGAGAGAGAGAGAGAGAGAGAGAGAGAGAGAGAGAGAGAGAAAGAGAGAGAGAGAGAGAGAGAGAGAGAGAGAGAGAGAGAGAGAGAGAGAGAGAGAGAGAGAGAGAAAGGAGGGAGAAAGAGGAAGAGGAGAGAAGAAGGGAGAGAGAGGGGAGAGAGGAAAGGAGAGGAAAGGAGAGGAGAGAGAGGGAGAGACAGACAGACAGAAAGACACAGAGAGAGACAGAGAGGAAGAGAGACAGAGAGAGTGAGAGAAAAAGATGGGAGAGGAGAGAGAGAGAGAGAAAGAGAGAGATACAGAGGGAGAGGGGTAGATGGAGGGAGAAGGGGAGACAGAGAATAAGAAGGGGGCAGAGAGACAGAAAGAGACAGAGAGAGAGAAGCTTTACAGCTGAAAGTCAAGCCCACATAGTCATGGTGGCTGGGCGAGATTCAGGAATCAGAGAGAAACCTGCTCCCCATCCATCTCGATCATGCTGAACCCAGAGCCTGTCTTGTGTTAGCGTCTCATTAATAAACCATTGGCCAGATTGAATTTGAAGCCTGCTGGGCCAACACAAACTGGTTTGGTTTCCAGGCTGAAATGTACTTGGCATTTAAAATCATGCCGTAGAGGAAGCCAGCTACAGCCACGGGCTGTGGTGAGCTGAGGCTGAGACCACGGCCAGGAGAGGAGGCCATTCCCTCACGGACACTGTAAAGGACAGAGCTGCTGCCTTTCCCTCACCCCACCCCACCCCCACCCTAATGCTTGCTTCAGATAAGCTAGTGATACAAGCTCAGGTTGGCAGGATTCCCAAGAATTCCCAAGCTGGAAGAGTCCTTAAGCATTTTATAGATGAGGAAACTGAAGGCCAGAGAGGGGAAGTTTCTTGACCAGGGTTACACAGGAGGTGAGCGGCAGCACTTGGGATTTGAGCCCAAGTCTCTGAATTCCAGCTCTGGCCTCTTCACACTAACCCACACCCAGTTCTTAGCCTGACATTTAAGGTCTTCCATGATCTGGTTTTCATTTAAAGTTTTCTAGCCCGGTTTCATTCCATTCCACTTCCAGCAAAACTGGACTGCATGCTGGCCCCTGATCTCACTCCTTTAGACAACTGGGTATCTGTATAGAATTTGTCTGGCATCCTTGGAATGAGCTACCCTTGGAACCAAGTGGGAATGGGAAAGAAATAAACATTTATATAGCATCTACTAAGTGTCAGGCAGTGTGTTAAGCACTGGGGATACAAAAAGAGGCAAAAAACAGCCCCTGCCCTCAAAAGAGCTTACCACTGAACGGGAAAAACAGCATGCAAATGAACATACACAAAAGAGCTGTACAGGACAAATACAGTTATGATTAATGGAGGGAAGTCACTAGGATGAAGACCAGGACCTCAGCCTGTGGACTCCTGGCCTCAAGTTCTTCCCCCAGCCGTGTGATCTTCCATTAGTCTGCTTGCCTCTTTAGACCTCAGTTTCCTCTGAGGAAAGTGGGAATAATAAGTTTTTAAAAAGGCCTTAAAAAGTCAGTTAGTGGCAGCCAGGTGGTGCAGTGGGTAAGATGCTGGACGTGGAGTCTGGAAGACCCAAGTTCAAATCCAACCTCAGACACTTAGTAGGCATGTGATTGTTAGCAAATCATGTAATTTGCTCGCCTCAGTTCCCTCATCTGTAAGATGAGCATAATAATAGCGGTTACTTCACAGCGTCACTTACTGTAAGGATGAAACAAGATGCTATTTGCAAAGCCCTTTACAAGCCCTGAATGATATTGCTTATCATCATTATGCTAGGTGGCACAGTGGATAGAGCATTGGGTTGGGAATCATGAAGATTTCGAATCCAGCCTCAGACGCTTACTAGCAGTGTGACCATGGACAAGTCACTTATCTAACTCTGTTTGCCTCAGTTTCCTCCTCTGTCAAAAGGGCTGGAGAAGGAAATGGCCAACCACTCCAATGTCTTTGCCAAGAAAACCCCAAATGGGGTCACAAAGAGTCAGACACAACTGAAAAAAAATGACTGAACAACAATCCCTGGCTGAGAATCAAATACACTGTGTGCACAGCAGCTGCTTAGCCAGATGGGAGACAATAATAATACTGCCTATTGGACAGCTCAGGCTGGACGGACACAACATGTCCCCTCAAATCCTTCCCTCACCCAATTTCTCTGTTACTGTGTAGGGTAACGCCATCCTGCCAGTCACCCACACTGGCAACCTTGGGATCATCTTGGAGTTCTCCCTCCCACTCGGGCCACTGCTCCAATCTGTTCATCTTTGGGCTTCTCTGGGGCTCTTCACGCACTGTCCCCTCTCTGGGAAGGGCCTGCCTCAATCACTCTCTCATCTGGACTCCAGCAATAACCAGCATCTTGTCTCCCTGTCCCCCTCATCCCCCCATCCATATCTTCTCCTCAGCTGCCACGAAAGCCACCTACTAAATACACTCCAGTGACTCCCTATTACCTCTGGGATAAGAGATCAAGAATCCCTACCCGTCTGAAACTCTCCAAGTCCTCTCCCCCTTTACCCAGCCCCACTCCTATCCCACTCACTCCGATCCAACCACATGCATCTATTTGCTGTTCCTTACACATCACATGCAGTGGCTTCCCCCATGCTTGAAAGCTCTTCCCCCTCACCTCCTAAAGCTCTGTTTCCTCAGCTCCCAGAAGTCTTCTTCCTCTTCACCTCCTGCCTCCTGTCTTTCTTCCTTCCTTCAAGACGGCTCAAACCACCCCTTCTTCGGGCTGTGGCAGTCTCCCTCAAGGCTAGAGACCACCTCCTCTTTACCTGGTACAGATCTTGCACAGACAACCTTTTGCCAAGTTGTCTCATTCATTAGAATGGGAGCTCTCTGAAGGCAGGGACTGGGGTCTTTGTTTTTCTTGTGCCTTTACAAGTTCACAAAGACATTTCGCTTCTAAGTCTTACCAGATACTATGGGTCATATTCCTCCTCCCCAGCCCAGCCCAGCCCAGCCCGGCCTAGCCCAGCCCATAAGCCACACCCTCATAGAGACCAAGCCCAGGAAGATGTTTGAGCTCTCAGATGCCTCAAATAGCTCAGCAGGTCTGGGAGGACCCAGCTTCACCTGCAGTTCTGGAACCAGAAATCATTGAGTTTGGCCATAGCAATGGGAAGGGTATGCCAATCTCTCTCCTACTCCCCAAGGTGGCTGGCCAAACCCAACTACTCCTCCCATGTATCTCCCATCTCTCCCCATGTATATAGCCTCCCCGCGTTGGAAGAAATGTTCCTTAGGGACCCAGACAGTCTCCAGCCTGGGTTTGTTTTTTATATCATGAGACTGGATCTGGCTTCTGACACTAGCCAATGGCCTTGGGCAAGTTGCTACCTGCTTACAGATTAAATGAGGTTCCTGTGGCTCTGGAAACTTCCTAGGACTTATCTGGTAAGTCCTAGCCTGGAGAAAGTTTCCTTTCATATAATTGGAAGGAGCTCCCCACCTTGGAAGTTCCCCACTAACAAATCCCCCAAATGCTTCCATATTTACAACAATCAACAAACACAAATTTATGAAGCCCCTACTCTGCACCAGGCAATGGGCTAAGGAATGGGGATACACAAAGAAAAAATGGACCAATCCCTGAACTTGGAGAGACGCGGCCATTATGGAGTGAAGGTCTGAGTCAGAGGTCTCCTCTGATGACCCTGGCCAAGGCACCCACCTCTCAGTGTGCCACACATTCAGTAAAAGTTGTTCACATTAAATTAAAGCATTACTAATGCTCTCTTAGTTGCCAGATCCAATAGCCTTTTCTCAGTCCTCATTCTCCTTGCCTTCTCCATAGTCTTTGACCCTGGTGATCACTCTCTCCCCCTGGATACTCTCTTCTCTCGAGGTTTTTGGGATACCACCCTTGCATCACCCCACTTCCCACCTGGGGGGGTTCCTGCCTGCCCCTCTTCTTCTCCTCCCTCTCTGACTGCTCCTCCTTCTGTCTCCTTTCTTGGATCCTCACCCAGGTCATGCCCTCTAACCATAGGTGTCTCTCAGGGCTCTGTCCTGGGTCCTCTTCTCTTCTCTCTTTATACTACTTCACTTGGTGGTTCACCTCCCATGGCCTCTTACCGCCTCCCATGAATTGAATTACCATCTCTGCTAATGATTTTCAAATGTACCAAATCCTGTCCCGGTACCTCTGCAGAGCTCCAATCTCACATCTCCAACTGCCTTTCAGACATCTCAAACTAAATGGCCAGTAGATGCCTCAAACTCAATTTGTCCAAAATGGAACTCATTATCTTTCTCCCCTAAATCTCCCCTCCCCGAATTTCCCTATTACTGTAGAGAACAATACCATCTTCATTAGCTCTCACTCCACATCCAATCTGTTGCCAAGGTCTGTCAATTTTACTTTTGCAAAAGCTCCCAAATACACCCCACCCTCCTCTGACACAGCCCCCATCCTACTGCAGGCACCTGGACTATGGCAATAGCTGCTGGCGGGGAGAGGGGGGTGGGGGGGGTCTACCTGCCTCCAGGCTCTCCCCCCTCCCATCCAGCCTCCATTCAGGGGCCAAAGGGATTTTCCTAAGAGGCAGGTCTGATCATGTCATTCCTGCCCCCCCACTCCTACTCAATAAACTTCAGTGGCTCCCTATGGCCTCCAGGATCAAATATATAATCCTCTGTTAGGCATTCAAAGTCCTTTATAATCCACTCCTCGACCCCTCCCCCAAGTCTTCTTTCACATATTCCCAGATGTGTATCTTTCATCTGTGACTCTGGCCTCCTCAAACAGGCTCTGGGCATTCTCTCTGCTTCTTCCCACCCCACTTCTACCCCAAGACTGGAATGCTCTCTCTTCCTCATCTCTGCCTCCTGGCTTCCCTGACTTCCTTTAAGTCCCAGATAAAAGCTCCCCATCTACAGGAAGCCTTTCCCAACCCCTCTTAATCCTAGTGCCTTCCCTGTAATTTATTTCCTACGGATCCTGTAGATGGCTTGCTTTGTATATATTTGTTTATTGTGCCTGGCACATAGTAGGCACTTAATAAATGTTTATTGATCGGTTGATTAAGTGAGATATTTGTTTTTTTTTTTAAGAGCATTTAGCATCATGCCTGGCATGTAGTAGGCACTATATAAATGCTTACTCCATTCCTTCCTTCCTCCCTTTATCTTCATTAGTGGCTTTTCATACCTGGAGGCTCCCAACACTAATGAATACACAAATCTTATCGATAAAAACCTGACATTCTAAAGTTCACAAAACCCTTTCTAGAGATTATGAAGGCAGGGTGGAGCATTGGCTAGATTCAACACTGGGCCTGCAGTCAGGAAGGCTTGGATTCAAATTCTGCCCCAGGCACTTAGGAGCTGGGTGACCCTAGGCAAGCTACTTTCCTGCCCTGTGCCTCAGTTTCCCCATCTGTATGTTGATGGGATTGGATGTGATGGCCTCTGGGGTCACTTCTAGCTCTCAATCTGTGACCCTACAATCCTGTGATTTTATGTCATTTAAGGGGCAGGTAGCATGGTTTAGTGTTTAAGGCATAAGACTTTGGAAGCAGGAAGACCTGGGTTCAAATCCTGCCTTAATCACTAACTAGCCATGATAAACAAGATGTTCAATCTTTGTATCTTAGTTTCATCAGTTGGACTCAGTGACTTCCAAGGTCTTCTTCCAGCTGTAAATTGATAATCCTGTAACTTGGATATGAGCCTCCTAACAACTGTGTGAAGTAGGGGTTGCGGGTTTGATTGTGCCCATTTTACAGATAAGAAAGCTGAAGCAGAGAAGGCCACAGAGCAGTACTGTCAGAGTTGGGATTCACACCCAGCTGGGTCCAAAGTCCAAGTATAACTCTCTTGCCACTCTGATCATCCTTAGCCTTGGCATCTCCAGGGAAGCCCTGGGAAGTCCTGGGAAGGCCACTGGTGGATGTCAGTGTGGCTGTATGCAGGACCACTGCACATATGCCTGCGTACCCAGCAGGGGCCACTCATGCCCCTCCCACCAGCCCTCCAAGGGCTCCCAGAGCAGGGCCCTCCTACAGTTTCCTGGGTAATTGGTTCTTCCTTCTAGACAGAATGGCTTCTCTTCATGACCCAAAAAAATGCTTCCACTGTCAGTGGTGACTCTTGTTCTCTGGGGAAGAGAAACAGGAGGGGATGGAAGGAGAAAGAGGGAGAGCAAAAGGAGGGAGGAAGAAGGGGGGAGAAAAACAGTGGTTTTAAAAACCGTAGACCAAATCATTTATTTAGGTGAGTGATCACTTAAGGAAAATGAGGACCAGCCAAAGGGGAGGTGGGAATGCCTGCAGTGGGTGTCACCAGGCAGGGAATCTCTCACTAGAAGCTCCCTGAGGCCAGGCATTGTTTCCTGGGTTGCGTCACTAACACTTAGAAGAGCTGCTGGCATGAGACCTGGGTCTGGAATCAGAGAACCTGAGTTCAAATCCTGGCTCTTCTGATCACAACCTGTAACCCTTGAGAAAGACACCTCATCCCTCAGCATCAGTTTCCTCATCTGTAAAAACTGAGGGAGTTGGAAGTCCCATCCCCCACTCAGTGATCTAGGATCCTCTAATGATAAGAGATAACATTTATATTGTCCTTTAAGGTTTGTGAAGGGGTTTAATTCCCCCACCTCAACCCTGGGAGGCATGGGACTATTATTATCTCCATTGTACAGATAAAGAGGCTGAGGCTATCAGAGGTCAAGTGACTTGCCCAGCATCACACAGCTGGCAAGTATCTGAAGCAGGATCTGAACTCAGGTCTTCCTGACTCCAAATCCAAGGACTCTACTACACCCCCTAACTCCCACAAACCCAGCTTCTTCATAAATGAATGAATGAATGATTGGCCAGCCTACAGGGCCTCAGGCCCCTGGACATTCTTGCTCCCAGTGAGAGGCAGAAGACCATCACCTTGAGGCTCCTGAACTACTCTGTTGGAAAGGATTAATGGGCCAGGGAAAATGCAAAGGCAGCGGATGTTTTCCAGCTCTCTTAATGGTCTACAATTCTGAGAACTAATCAATTCCAAACTTACCTTCTCACTGGAGCCCCTGGCAGGAGCCAAAACTTTCTACTAACAAGTTTAAACCAGTGATTTCCAAAACCACTTCCTATGGAGCTCTGGGGATACTCAGAGGATCACTGGCCAAGAAGGAAGGGAAAAGGAAGCCAGGTTCAAACAGCCTGACTACTTACTCCAAGGCTCCCAGGCCCCACCCCAGAGGCTGGGATCCCTAGGGAAGGGAGATAGGGGTGGAGAAGGGAAAACAAATCTAGAGCCTTGGTCCCACAGTTGGCTCTGAAGCCAGAAGCCCAAGGTGGGATTCTTGTCTGTGATGCCTACTGTTTCTGGAAAGACACTTCATCTAATGAGGCTCGGTTTCCTCATTTGCAAAATAAGGGAATTTGGACTGCATGACTCCATATAGGTTTGTGATCTCAGGTTTCCTGGGGGCTGGGAGAATTTGCTTTACACAGGTCACGTGTCTCTTGGCTCCCTCCATTCCCAGAGTATAGGAAAGCAGACCACCATTAAACTGGCTTATGATGTGAGATATACTATGGCTACGTGATGGTGATACAATTATAAGCCAAAATAAAGAGAGTACCTGCCCTCAAGAAGCTTCCATTCTAATGGAGGAAACTGTAGAAAAGGGAGTTGAAAATGGGAGGCAGAGGTGGGAAGAAGGCACCCTTCTAGGGGCATGTAGAACGTTCATACTAAGGTCCATAGTTTCTATCCTCTTTAGCTTTAGGGAATTTACTTTGGAAGAAATGTTATGAGTTCAATCAGTCAGTCAATAAAATACTTATTAATACCTACTCTGTGACAGGCCCTGTGCTAAACATCGGGTATTCAAAGAAAGGTTGTTTCATTGGCTGGGGCTCTCTGCCTAGCCTCACACCTTGTCTCTCTCTGATTTACTGGGAAAGACTGGGTAACTACCAGGGTGGGCAGGGTGGGAGGGAAATTAGGGAAAGACTCTATCTTTTCTCAGGATTCTCCTCAGCTTGGAGCTGTTACTCAGAGATGCCCACAGAGCCAATGACCTTGCTTAACATCTCCCTTCTCTCCCAGAGCTCAGGCCTCCCTGAGCTCCAAGTGTGCTAGATCCCCACACCTCTCCTCTGGTCCCTCAGAATCTCCTTCTAGCCCTGAGGCTATGCGGAGTTCTGATGAACGATTTGAAGTCTAAGGATTTTTGAGTGGGAGGGGTAATCCTTGAGTCCCACCTTTCCCATCTAGCCCTTTTATTTTAAGAAGGTGACAGGTATAGGAGAGACTGGACCTAGGATTTCCCAAGTATGTCCACTACTTCCCCAGCCAGACCACTCTGTTTTGGGACGGCTCGGCAGGTCAGAAAAATGATTCCTTTTCATGTTCTAGGAAGCGGAAGCAGCTCAGAATCACTTCCGGATTGGGAATCAGAAATCTCAATTCCACTCCCAGTCCCAGCCCCATCAATACTAAATGGCAGTGGGGCTTAGCCAAGCCCCCTCTACTCTCCCAGCCTCAGTTTCCTCACTTGTAAATATTTTAACAAAAGATTGTTCCCACTTAAGCCACATTTTGCTCTTCAGGGTTACTGCATATACTGGAAGGATAAGAAAACAAGACAGTCCCAAGTATGATCTCTCAAGCTCTGCCATTCTATAGTTTTGTGTGGAGGGGCTCAGCAGTGCCCATTATAGCCTCATCTGAGGATGAGGAAGCAGCCGGGACTCTTGACACAGGGGCTCTTCATTTGGATACTAGCCCCTTGGTTTTTTTTTAACAAATAATTTCATAACCATTTCACTATAATTGGTTTCCTTTGTAATCCCACATATATATCTATACATTTAAAATCATGATTTGAAGCAGGGATCTAGAGGTTCTGTCAGCTTGCCAAAGGGTCTAGGCCTCCCCTCAAAGGTGAAGAACCTCAGCAGAACTGGTCTCCAGACACACTCCTCCAACCCACCCCAGGCCAGATGCTAGGGTTAATCTCATGGAGCCGACTGGCACACAGTCCCCCAGAGTTGCCAAGCAAATAATTAAAGTAAGCCATTGAGCAGCAGGGGCTTGGGAGGACCTTGGAGACACTTCAGCCATAATTGATAACTGAGGTATACTCACTGGGGGATGGCCTGACTGCCAAAGGGTGGCGGCGGCTGCCTTGAGCAAAGAAGGGGCCTGCAGCTGGGTGCTTATTCCTTCACCATCTCCCTCTCCCACACAGTCTGCTCCTCCCTCCCTTCTGCCCAGCCCAGCAAACCAATGCCCAAGAGATCACATGTGCATGTTGCCCTGGGCCCACTCCTATGGAGGGGATGTAAAAGAAAGAAGAGAGGAAAGCAACTCTCTTCCAGCACTCCTCCCACCAAGGTCAAACCTCGCTCCCTAATTCTGGACTAGACTGTGTCCACACAGAATGGGAGAATAGCAGGAAGTCTGGTACCAGAAGACAGAGGTGCAAATTCCATCCCTGCCACTTAGCAGCTGTGTGACCTTGGGGAAGGCACTTAACCTATCTCTGCCTCAGTTTCCTCATCTGGAAAATGAGGGGTTTGAACTACATGGCCTTCAAGGTCCCTTCCATCTCTAAAGCTATAATACTATGGTCCTATAACCTGAACTTCCCTTTCAGTTCTAAATCTGTGACCTTCTGACATTATGACTGGGTAGTGGGTAGGCTGAGGGTGAGGGAGAAGAATAATGAAAAGGCTGCTAGGCTTGTCAGTTGAGAAAGATCTGAGTTTGAATTCTGCCTATGATAAATGTAGCCACGTTTCCCCCATGACAATGTAAGCTCTTTGAGGACAAGGCATGTTTTTCTGCCTTCCTTTGTATTCCTAGTGCTTAACACAGTACTTAATAAATGCTAGTTGACTGGACTGGACTTATGGAACCAAGTCAGGAAGGAAGAATTTATTAAGTACTTACTATGTGCAAAGGTACTATGCTGAGCACTGGAGATACAAAGAAAGTCAAAAGCAGGTCTTGCCTTCAAAGAGCTCACATTCTCATGGGGGAAATGTGGCTACGTTTATTATAGGCAGGGTTCAAACTCAGATCTTTCTCAACTGCCAAGCCTAGCAATCTTTTCATTACTGTTCTCTCTCACCCTCAGCCTGCCCACCACCTCGTTGTAGGGTCAGAGGGTTACATTGAAAATAACTAAGTTATTGTATCCCCAGTGCTTAACTAAGTGTCTGACACATGGTAAGATCATGGGAGGAGATAACTGGGAAATATTTTAACAAAATAAATAAAAATAAATTAAAACACAGATAATGTTAATCTGTGGTTTTCTAAGTCAATATACACCTGCAGGAATCTGTTCTGTACAGCTTAGTGGTCCCATTTCTATTTGAATTTCACACCACTAAGGCGCAACTAGGTGGCATTGTAGATAGAGCACCAGCTCTGAAGTCATAAGGACTTGAATTCAAATCCGACCTCAGGCACTTATTAGCTATGTGAGCCTGGGCAAGTCACTTAGCCCCAACTGCCTCAAAATAAAATAAAATAAAATAAAAATGTCACACCATTGCTGTGGATAGCCAATGAGCTGAGCCCTGAGTCACAAAGGAAGAAAATGGCCTTGACTGCATTTGGGAAGCTGTATAGCGAGTTCAGTGATCCCAAGCTGCTCCTCTGGCTGCCAAAGCACACTTAGAAACAGTAACAGCAACAACACCCCAACATTCTCCCAGGGACGTTCCTTGGTTGTTGATCAATAGCTACTGTCATAGGTGGTTCTTGACCCCCCATCTCCCTGGCCCTGGTGGGATCTCTGCATACGGTGTGCACACAGGAGACACCCAGGACATGCTTGCCCTTCTCGCCGCCTCCTTAGGGTGGGGCTCCCAGTTTTCCCAATCCATGCTTGCTTTTAACACGATGTCTCATTTCCCTGGTATTCCCTCTCCCAGGGGCAGATCTAGTCATGTTCTATAATTTGGAGTTAGAGAAGGTGGCTGAGGGCAGTAAGAGGCTCAGCAGCTTGCCCTAGGGTCATGGAGCCCACACCTGTCAGAGGCCAGCCTTGAGCCCAGGTCTTCCAGACTCCAAGGATGCCTCTTTATCTGCTGCCACAGGTGGCCTCTGTCTAAATCTTCATTTTCACATGAAGGGCTTGTTTAAAGTGGGGCCTGCCTATATCAGGAATAAAAAAAAAAATCTTCCTTCTCTGGTGCCAGAAAGGAAGAGAATCAATGTACCAAGCAGGGGGCCTCCGACCCCGTGTGCTCAATGTGCGGTGCTGTGTGGGACGGGCGCTAAATAGATAACAACCCTGAGAGCTAAAATAAAAAACCAAGCTTGGTAACAACTTGAAACGGCTTCTCAGGAACAGCAGGCTTCTGTGTACACACTGCCCAGATCTGCCCGCCAATTTGTGAATCCATCACATATTAGCAAATTTGGCTCTGATTAAAAACACTTCTCACTAACTTTGAAAATATGACCTGTGTGACTTGACATTTTGCACAAGTGACTTCAGAGCCAGGCTTGTCTTTTTTGGGGGTGCCTCTAGCAGTAGCAAAAGATGGTAGGGGCAAGCTCATTTGGAAGCCTGGCCAATGGCTTCTGACCCCTATGCTCTCCAGTGATCCGTGGGGTCTCTGCTGTGGGGCTCAGCACTTTTCTCCCATCCTCCTTCAGCATGGTCTCCTCTTACTGCCCCCCAGACATAGGCTTCAATGCAGGATGGCTCTGGAGCTAAAGTGGGAGCCCGTCCTGAGCCCAGGAATCTTACCAGGCTGTAAGAAATGGGGAATGAAGAGAAACATGGGAAGCCTTGCAGAGCTAAGGCAGGACAGGAGAAAGTACAAACAAGGGAACTGAAACAGTAACAAGAATTAGATGGAATGTATTAGAAAGAATAGTCACAGATACATTGAACAAAATTTCCTGAGCGCTTTGAGATTATGTTACTGCCAGGAGAAGACTTGGAGTCAGATACTTTCTTTCAAATGGGAAACACAATAATTATAATGGAATTGAAAATGTTTCCATTGAATTTTATTTCATTTGAAAATTGAAATGTAAATGGAAGTAGTACTTACACGGTAAAGGTGATGATAAATGAAACATGCCTTCACTTTCCTCCTTTCAGCAGTGAGGCGGGTGCTTACGGATTAGTGCAATACACTAACAGACTGGTTATTTCTATTTTATGGGCGGCTAGGTTGGTGCAGTAGATAGAGCACCAGGCCTTAAGTCGGGAAGACTCATCTGCCTGAGTCCAGATCTGGCCTCAGATACTTACTAGCTGTGTGACCCTGGACAAGTCACTTTACCCTGTATGCCTCAGTTTCTTCATCTGTCAAATGAGCTGGAGAAGAAAAAGGCAAACCACTCCAGTATCTCTGCCAAGAAAACCCCAAATGGGGCCACGGAGAGTCAGATACAACTGAAATGCCTCAACAGCAACAAGAAAGTTGCTTGTGGGTTAGAAGGTGGTAAACACTAATGTACTTGTTGTATCTTACCACAAATCACAGGATCTCAGAGCTAGACAGTACCTCAGAGACCATCCAGCTCAGTCTGTACATACTCGCACAAGAATTCCCCCTACGATGTCCTCCAGTAAAGGGAAACCTGGCAGCTCATGGTGGAGGCAGCTCCTTCCACTCTCAGTCAGCTTGAAGCTGCCTCTTGGCAGCTCTGGGGCCAAGCACAATTAGGATAAACCCTCTTCTACAGGACTGCCCTTCAAATACTAGAACAGTGATCACATGTCAAGCTTTCTCTTTTCCAGGCTAACCATTCCTGGTTCCTTCAAAGTATCCCCTCCTAGAATGCAGCTCAGCTGCTTGTAACAAGGGAGGAGGGCTCTGTGGGAGAACTTGACGAGATATTGGGGACAGTGTGTGCAGCCAAAAAAAAAAAAAGAGCATCCATTTAAAAAACTGTAACTGGGCAAAAACGACCTTCTTTGGGAATTAGGTACAAGGTACCTGATCTCTTTTCTCCTTGGCCTGCACTGGCTTGGGAAAGAGGCATCTTCCACTTTGCAAAACATGCCTGCCCCTAAGGCAATTGGCCTCATTTCTCTATGCCAGGGCAATCCAACATAAAGGGGAGAAGGAGAAGGAGAAGGAGGAGGAGGAGGAGGAGGAGGAGGAGGAGAGGAGAGGAGAGGAGAAGAGAGAGAGAGAGAGAGAGAGAGAGAGAGAGAGAGAGAGAGAGAGAGAGAGAGTAGGGGGAGGAGGGGGGAGAGAGAAAAAGGAAGAGAAGGGAGAGGGAGAGAAGAAAGAAGAGGGAAATGAAGAGGGAGAGGGAGGAAGAGGTGGAGGAAGTGAAGGAAAAGGAGGAGAAATGGAAGGGGAGGAGGTGATACAGAAGGGAAACCGGAGGGAGAGAGATAACAACTCACAAAAATTCAGAGGAAGGCATCCTGCATACAGAGGGCTGACGGGAGGCCCCTGGGCTCTCCCTAATGAGAAATTGGGAATGAGTGGTAACCTGCACTGGGGATGGACCATCACATTATTCAGCTCCCAGAATGTGGCCAGATTAGAATAGAGTTAAGCCACATGAAGGAGGAGTCGCAAGAGGAGCTGAGAAAAGGGAAAGATTATACTCGAGTAGGGGTAGTCAGAGAAGGCTTCCTGGAAGAGATGGGATGATAACAGCCACAACTACTACAACAACAACCTTCAAAGCTAGCAAAGCCCTGCATGTCTATGATGCCACTGGAGATCTTCAGCCATCCTGTGGGGCAGGTACTAGGTCTCCCCACCCCTAAGAAGAGAGAGTTGGACTTGCTGACTTCTGAGGAAGAAGAGAAGGAAGTGAGGGGGAGAGGGAGGGAGAGAAGTCTCTTTGAGCTCTAGATATAAGATCCTATGATCCTGAGTCACTTTAGCTCTCTGGCCTCAGTTTCCCCATCTGTGAAATGAAGACTTGGACTACATGGCCTCTGAGGGCCCTCCTAGCTCTAGATTCACAAGCCAATTAGAGCCCTCCCACTTTAATAACATCTAAGGCCGCACCCCCACCTCAGTCACATTCAAGCAGCACCTCCCCAGATTATCAGATTGCCTGGGAGACAAGTTCCCTTTCTATTTCCAGTAACATTCCATGTGCTGGGGTGGGGGCTTCACCTGAGCTGACAGACCCAGAGCATGACACCTCCTGGGTGCCCCCATAGGGCTCACCTTGGGCTGGGGATGCTGTTCAGCATGTCAAGTCATATTGGTGGGACCCCAGGGCCAGAGGACTGGCTTCTTCTTCCATTCACCTGGCATCCTGGGGCTCTCATGATGTATTTGGGGAGGTGTGGGAAGCCCATCACTCAAACTGTATCCTGGACCCCTCCTGCCTCTGCCTACGTGAAGCCCTCCTGGCCTGATCACAGAAGCACAGATACCTTCCCTTCTGTCCTCCATCACAGAGATAGGATATTCCCATGGTTCCTCTATCTCAAGGATCCTTAATCTCTTTTATGTCTTGGACCTCATTCTGTTTAAGGCCATGAATCCCTTCTTAGCATCATATCCAGTAGGGTGAGAGTTAATGCAATTTAGAAGAAGATCAGGGTATTCAGACAGTTTGGGGGAGGTATAATTCAGATCCAGCCAGGATTCTCAAGCTGGGGTCCATGGGCCCATAGATTTCAGGAGGTCTGGGAACTTTGATGGGAAAACAATCGCATCTTTATTTTCATTAGCCTCTTACTGAAATGTAGGACTTCCTTCAATTGTTTAAAAAGAGGATGCTAAAAAGAGATTCATGGCACTTTTTCATTCATTCCTTGGCTTAAGAGCCAAGTCCAACCAAATCCTAGTGAAATCTGTATATAACTTCGTAAATGTTTATCTATGTACAGGTGGCATTTCCCCAGTAGAACATAAACTCCTTGAGGTTAAGGACTCCTTAGTTTTTGTCTTTATAGCCTCAGCATCTGGCATAGCATCTGGACACATAGTGGGTGCTTAAAAAAAAGTTTCTTCAAGCAGAAGAATTAGTCTTATACCATAAACTCTTGGAGGGTAGAAAAAGCAAGTGTACCCAGGCAGCCTGGTAAGGGGAAGGACTGCCAAATATATAAAGGAAGGGGGAAAGGAGCAAGGGTTTATTAAACACCTACTGTGTGCCACATACTATGCTGAGCACTTTACACAAATCTCATTTGAAAAATTTTAGAGAAGGTTCTAGATTTGAAACCCAGCTGTCATGCAACCTTGGGGAAATAATTTCAATTCTTCAGGCCTCCATCTCCTTATGTATAAAATGGCAGAGGCTGGCTAGATGGCTTCTAAGGTCCCTTCCGGCTCTAAGTCTGCTACTACTACCTGTGACCTTCCACAAGTCACTTTCTTTTCCTGGTCTCAGTTTCCTCCTCTGTAAAATGGGGATATTGGGCAAAATAGCCTCTGGCTCCTTCTATCTCTGCTCCTGATTATGGAACCCTGGGAGAATCATTATTTCCTCAACTGTAAAATAAAGGGGTTGGACCAGACAAACCTTTGAGGTCTCTTGTAGCATTAAATGCGATTTTCTTTGCACAGAACCCAACAAAGCAGCATAGATACAAGCAGGTGATTAATAAGGGGCTTTCATGGTGACCCAGATGAGCAGAAAAGGCTTTTGATAAATGGCACTGAAAGATTTGGGGTCAGTAGGTCTGAAGGCAGAGCCCAGAGCAGGGTCATTCATCAGCTGTGGGGAAGGAAGGGGGTGGCCAGCCCTCAGAGAGGAAACAGAGTCAGCATTTGCTTGACCCATCATTGGACAGAGTGAGGGGAAATGCTACCAATGGACACTGGAAGAGGTATTCCTGGGATTCTTAATACCTGTGTCACCTGGGGCAGGTCATATCAACTCCCTGAGCCTCAGTTTCCTCAACTGTAAAATGAGGGGGTTGAACTAAATGGCCTCCAAGGATCTTTCCAGCCCCTAAATCCATGGTCTTTTAATCTCTCTGGGCCTCACTTTCCTCCTACATAAAATGAAAGGATTGGCCCAGATGACTTCTAAGGTGCCCTTCTAGCAGTTAATCTACGAGCCATGGAGCAGTGGCAAGTTTTCCTACCTAGGCTTTGCAAGCAAGGGGTTTGAGACTTACAGGAAATAGGATACTGACCTGGCAAGAGAGGCAGAGGAAGGAGGAAAGCTGCTCCCATTTAGGAAGACATTTTAAAATGCAAATATTTCGAATGACAATAGTAAAACCCAGAGTTTTCTAGAGTGCTTTCAAGTTTTCAAAGCATGTTGTATCTGTGATCTCATTTGAACCTAACCCCACCCAGGGAGGTAGCTTCCTTTTGACAAAAGAAAAGGAGGTTGAGGGCATTTTAGTAACTTGTTCAGGGTGTCACAGCCTGAAATGGGATCTGAACCCAGGTCTTCCTGACTCCCAGTACAATCCACTCAGGCCCAAGACTTCTCCATGGTTTGGAGCACAATTTTGAGAGAATCTGGATCTCACGTGTTGCAAATGAACCATTGTCTTTACCCTGTCTCTGCTCTAGAAGGGGTCAGAAGGAAGAAAGGACAAATTTGAGTGTAGGAAAAACAACAGTCACTGATTCATCCAACAATTAATGACCAAGTGTCTGGAAAGCATGCCACAAGAGAATCAGCTGAAGGGAAGGAGGGAATAGTCAGGGTTAACCAAGATAGTTATCTTCCAGTAATAGAAGAGCTATCATGTTCAGTCACGTTCGACTCTCTGTGACCCCATTTGGGGTTTTCCTGGCAGAGATACTGGAGTGGTTTGCCATTTCCTTCTCTAGCTCATTTTTACAGGTGAGGAAACTGAGGCAAACAAGGTTAAGTGACTTGTCCGGGGTCACATAGCTAGTAAGTGTCTGAGGCCAGCTTTGAATTCAGGCAGATGAGTCTTCCTAACTTCAGGTCTAGTGTTCTATCCACCATGCCACCTAGTTGCCAGGAAGGGGGATTAGCCTTCCTCTGTTTGGCCGCAGTGTCAGGAACAGGAATAACGGGTGGAAGTAGCTTCAGCCTTGATCATTTCCTCCAACTTGTAGCATTCTTATTGGAACACAGGGTCTTTCTTTGTCTCCCCACCCCAACCCCTACTCCCCAAGAAGAATGAATACAGTTATCCCTTCCACATTCCGATTTTTCCCCATCGCAGTATTGATACATTGTGGGTCAGCATAAGAAATTAAATGGGAATTTTGGGGGAGTTTTGTGGAAGCCACAGATGACATGAGAAGGCCAGCAGATGACACAGAAAAAGAAACTCAGAAATGCATAAAATATACATATGATAGTGTATAACATAGCTTATGACCAAATACTTAACCCGAATTTTACAAAAAGATACTGTAAACATCTCATAAAAGAAAAAAAAATTCAGACTTCTTTTCTGGTAGGGAGGGCCAAAAAATTGGATTTTCCAGATTGTGGGAGCGCCGCACCCCTGACTCACATGATGAGGAAAGGATAACTGTATAAGGTTTTCAGAGCAGGGGCTGAGTTCAGAGTCCTCAGCATGATGCCTTAAACATAGTAGGTGCTGAATAAGTGTTTATCGAATTGAGTTAAAACAATAAACTCAGGTTCTAGCCTCGGCTTTGCAGCTAAATGGTTACATTACCTTAGACAAGACATTTTCCCACTCAATTTCTTCCCTAGTAAAAGGAAGCAGAGGTAACCCAATGGAAAGAGTGCTGGTCCTAGAGTCAGGAAGACCCGAGTTCAAATTCAACCTCAGATACTTAGTAACTGTGTGACCCTGGACAAGTCACTTAACGTCAGACTCAGTTTCCTCAACTGAAAAATAGACATAATAATAACATCTACCTTCCAGGATTGTTGTAAGGATCAAATGAGACAATATTTGTAAAAAGCGCTTAGCACTGTGTTTGCCATATATAAATGCTGGGAATTGTTGCTACTACTAATAGTTACAATTGCTACTATTTATATTATTACTGTCATTATTATTATCATTGGTGTTTCCTTCCAGTTCTATTTGTCTGTTCCTTCCAAGGTAATAAAGCCAGAGTTGCTGGTCTGGGACTGGGAAGGGGTGGCATTGGCCTCCTGGGTGTGTTCCAGATTGAGCAGAGAGATACATGGGGGTGGCTGGGGGCCGGCCCTGGAACCCCTAAGAGCAGAGCATTCTAGCTAATGGCAGCCCATGGCCAAGGGGTTCCATACCCATCCAGCAGGAGCCCCAGGATGTGGAAGGAAGCAAAACCATCTGGTGAGACTTGAATTATTCAACATGGAGCAGGCTCAGGAAAAGGCTGGGAAATAAGGGAAGGTCTGAGGGAGGGGAAAAGCCAGCCTTGGGAACAATGCTCTCAGCAACCTCTCCATCCCAATAGGGGTGAGCAGCCTCTTTGACCTGGAAGATGGAGCCACTCTCTGGGTTAGAAACCTGGCCTTCCCCATCTGCTGGGCCAAGCAGTAAGCCCACAGTGGGACCAGCCTTTCACAGCTGGGCTGCTTTTCATTTGTTTCTCTGTCCCATGGGGCCCAGATCTCCTTCCTTGGGCCGGAGCCAGGTAAGACAGGGATGACATCTCCCATCCCATCCCAGTACTGATGGTGGCCACATCACCGGGACTTCCACTGGTCTTTGAACTTTTCAGATCACTCTCATGCTTGCTTTCTCTTGGAAAATCTAGATAAGGAAACTAATCCACCTATGAAACGGCCGGTTATGATCTGCCTCTATTGGGAAAAAGTGCTCGTTCCCTGCGTCCCCTCTCCCTCATCCCCTCCAAGAGAGGGCACTCCAGGGAGCTCCCAGGTACCTGATGCAGCTGAGTCCAGACTCTCAAGCTCTGGCTACCTGATGCAGCTGTCTGAGCCCAGCCAGGGGGGCTGCTGCTGAACAGGAAGGCAGGAGTAACCAAGTCCAAGAACAGCTGAGCTCAGGGAACATCTGGTTCTTCTCGTAGAGCAGCCACAGGCAGCCAAACTTGGCCGCAGACACCAAGCGGCTGGTCCTGGCTGGGAAGAAGAGGCAGCTCGGGCACAAACAGCAAGGGATTGCAGCAGCCAGCCAGCCCAGGCAAGCTGCTCCCAGGCGGCTACAAGAGAAGGCCCTGGCCCACCGAGCCCGTTTCCCTCTTTCTGAGATGAACACCAACACCTATAGCTCCTCCCTCAGGACTGGCAAGGCGATCCTTGGCACTGTCCCTGTCTTATTAGAAAGCTGCCCCCCTTCCCCCACCATGAGCAGCTTAACCTGTGTTCCAGCTTAATGGGCTATGAAATAGGGAGCCCACGAGGTAGATTCCCTGCTGGGAGGGAGCTGGGGAGGAGGGATGAGAGCCCAGATGGGAAGAAACAGCCTGTTGGTTAGAAGGACCATGAATGCTTTTCTCCTTGCTTAGCACAATCTAGCACACAGTCAACACCTAATAAATGCTTACTGACCAGGCTCACTCTGCCGCCTCCCTGGAGCAGGAGCAATGCTTGGTTTTTCTTCTCCCCAGTTCAGCATGAGTGGTGCCCACCTCTCATTACCCCAGAGCCCATAATACAGGGACCTCTGCCCAGGGAACGTTTAATAAGTGTTACTGACAGTCACCACCCTGGTGATCCCCGGGTGCATTATAATTTGTGGGTTGGATCCCCCATTAAAGTATAAGCTTCTTGAGGGCAGGAATTATCTTGCTTTGGCTATTTTTCTTCCTTCTTTCCTTCTTTCCCTCTCTCCCTCTCTTCCTCCTTCCTTCCTTCCTTCCTTCCCTCTATCTCCTCCTTTCCCTCCCTCCTCCTTCCTTCTGCTGGGCCCTAGGCTACTCCCAAGTTGGTGACAGAAAGCCTTGTCCCATCTCCCACCAAAGAGCTGATTAATGGCTCTCCTCAAGGAAGAGTCCCAGCATTTTAAAGCTGGACCACAGAGATCAACCCAGCTCTGACACTTAGCACCTGTGTGATCTTGAGCAAGTGACTTCCCCTCCCTTGGCTCAGTTTCCTCATCTATAAAAAGGGGGTATGGACTAGGTGACCTCTGAACTCCTCATTTTACAGAGAGGGAAACAGAGGCCCAGGAGCAGAAGTGATTTTTTTTCCAAGTCTGAACAGAAAACTTAGCAAGTGGCAGAGCTTAGGAGGAGAACCCATTTCTCCTGTTATCCAGGATCCTTCTAACAGACCCAACTGCCTCTCCCAGTAAATTAGGGGGTTCCTTCAATTAGCAAGCTCCCCAAGGTAGGGCAGTGACCACTTTGTATACACAATAGGTGCTAAAGAAGTTTAGGTCTAAGTCTCAGAAAAGAATGGGAAGAAAAGGAGGCTCTGCCAGGGTAGTTAGAGAGGTAGTGGGGTGTGTGGGAAGGGAAGCTACTGGACTTCAAGCCCTCAGGAGTGTCCTCTTTTGTAAAAGGGGATAATAACAAAGCAATAAACATTTATTAAGCACCTACCATATGCCAGGCACTGGGAATAGAGACCCCCAAAAAAGTGAACTGTTCCCCCCACCTTTGCCTTCAAGTAATGTACATTCTAGAAGGCAGCCAGGTGGCACAGTGGATAGAACATCAGGCTTGGAGTCAAAAAGACTGAGTTCATATCCAGCCTCAGACACTTACTAACTGTGTGACCCTGAGCAAGTCACTTAACCTCTGTCTGCCTCAGTTTCCTCATCCATAAAATGAGCTGGAGAAGGAAATGACAAACCACTCCAATATCTTTGCCAAGAAAACTCCACATGGGGTCCCGAAGAGTTGGACATGACTGAATAACAACAAGGTTAGGGAGGAAAGGTGAGTATTGGAAGTTCAAGGGGAACAGGAAAGGCCTCATAGAAAGTGGACCTTACGATGACTCTGAAGGAAGCCAAGGATCCCAAGGCACAGAGGGGAGAAGGACATCCGTTCTACGCACGGGGCTGTGGGGCGCAGCAAAGGCTCTGGATGGGCCATGCAGTGTCATGAGTGAAGAATAGCAAGGCCAATTTGGCTGCATCCCAGAGGGCAGGCAGGGAGCAACACGAGTTATTTTTAGGAACCAGCTACAACATGAAATCTTGATGGGAGTCTGGCTGGTCTGGGGAAGAACAAAAATGAGGATTTAGACTAGCTAAATAGAACTCAATTGAACAAACATTTATTAGCACAGCAGAGTGTAGTGGAAAGACTTCTGGATTTGGAATCAGGAGAGCCGGGTTTGAATCCAACCTCTGACGTCCAGTGGCTGTGAGGGTTTGGGTATATCCCTTTGTCTCTCTGGGCCTCAGTTGCCTCATCCATAAAAATGGGATAGTTCTCTCTTAAACACTTAGCACACTGCCTGGCACATAGTAGCCATTTAATGTTAGCTGACTGATAGCAATACCTTTGTAGATGGTTGTTTGCCTGTGCACAGATTCTGGCACACAGTAAACTCATAAATGTTTATTGACCAATACCTCACAAGGTTTTGTGAGGGTCAAATGAGATAATTGTTCCAAGTGCTTTGAAAATCTTAAAAGTTACACACACACACACACACACACACACACACACACACAGGCCAGAGGCTTTGAAAATCTTAAGAGTTACACACACACAGACACACACACACACACACACACACACAGGCCAGAGGCAGCATGATGTGCTAGGCAGGGCACTGCACCAGGCATCAGGAAGACCTGGGTTCAGATCCTATGCAAAATATTTACTAGCTGGGTGACTCAGTGCCTCAGTTTCTGCATCTGTAAAATCAAGGGTTTGAACTTTATGGCTTTCAAGGCTTCTTCTAGTTTTAAATTTATAATTCACTATTATTGTCACTGTCCTTAGTCCATCAATAAGCATTTATTAAGCACCAACTATGTGCCCAGGCACCATGCTAAGTGCTGAGGACACACAGAAAGGCAAAAGACAGAAAAACTTGGAAAGTCTTGTATGGACTGATACCGAGTGAAGTGAGCAGAGCCAGGAGAACGCTGTACACAGTAACAGCCCCCTTGTGTGATCACTAACGTTGATAGACTTAACCCTTCTCAGCAACACAAGGATCCAAGACACCTCCAAAGGTCTCACAATGGAAAACGCTATCCACATCCAAAGCAAGAACCATGGAGCATGAATGCAGATGGAAGCATGCTATTTGCTCTTTTTTTCCTTCTGTTTTGTTTTGTTGCCTCTTTCTGGTGGTTCCTCCTATTGGTTCTAATTCTTCCTTACAACATCATTAATGTGAAAATATGTTTAATAGGAATGTATATGTAGAGCCTATATCAGATAGTGTGCCATCTTGGGGAGGGAGGTGAGGAGGAAGGGGGAGAAAAATTTAGAACTCAAAAGCTTATGGAGATAATTGTTGATAAATCAAAATAAATTAATAAAAAAAATAAAAAAAAAAAAGACAGTCTCTGCCCTGAAGAAATTCACAGTCTAATACAGAAGATAACATGCCAACAACTATGGACAAATAAGATAGAGACATAGGAGAAATTGGACATAATCTCAGAAAGAAGGGAGGGTTTGGCTACCAAGGAACTTCTTGGTAGCTCCGTGGTACAGTGGATAGAGCACTGGGCCTGGAATCAGGAAGACCTGAGTTCAGATCTTGCCTTGGAGATGTGCCATGTGATCCTGGGCAAGTCATTTAACTTATTTGCTTCAGTTTCCTCATCTGTAAAACAGGGACAATAATAGCACCTCTCTCCCAAGGTGGTTGTGAGGATCAAATGAGATGTTTGTAATACAAGAGCTGTATAAATGTTAGCAATGGTGATGATGATGATGATGATGATGTAATTGGAGTGGGAGGTATAGGACACATGTACAAAAATGATATGAGGTAGAATGAGATCCCGCTTGAGGAGAGGCAAGGTGGGGTAGTGGTTTCTGTGCCAGTCGTGGGAGTTTTGAAGACCTGTGTTTGAATTCCTTTGTGTGACCTGGGACAAGACTTACATGGACTCCACCCCTAAGCCTCAGTTTCCTCATCTGTAAAATGGGAATGATAATTATACCAAGAACAAGTATCTCACAGAGCTGTAAGGTTCATGGGAAGGGCTTTCTTTGATCTAGGAAATAGCGATCAGTATCTCTAGTCATTTCCAGTTCTGATGGTCTTTGCTTTCACCGCCTACACTTCCAAGCTCCTTCTCCCTCTGAGGTTCTGAGTCCAAGGACCAGGAACTGACCAATGAAGACCAGGGGCTGATGCTGGAAAGGAGAGATTCCCAAATCTATCCCCTTAGTCACCAGGCCTGGAAGGCTTCCCTCGTCATCTCCCTCCCCTCCCAGCTAGACCCCTCTATCTGCTTTGTGCACGAGCCAGAAACATGTACTGAGGGAAGGTGGCAGATAGGCCGGGGGACAGATGCTGCCCTGTCCCTGAGGGCTGGTGAGTCAGACTGACAGATGGGACTCGAGTGAGCAGCGGGAGGGCCGTGGAGCTGAGACACAACCGATGCCGAGTGACCCTGGAGGAGAAGGGGGCTGTGGGTGAGAAAACACAACGGGGAGGGGAGGGAGAATTGAGTCAGTGCATGCATGGGGAGAACACCTGATCCTCTGACAGGCAGGCCTTAAACCTGGGAGGGACATAAAGGAATAGAAGACAGGGCTGGGGGAAGGTGGGGAGGGGGACAGGAAATCCTTCTGCCTCTGGGTGAGCCCCCAAGAGCTGAGATCAGAGCAAGAAAAGCCCCAAGTCAGAGGCCTTGAGGTACACATCTGGCTCTTCCACACCCGTGTGCACCTAGGCTCCCTTCTACTCCCTCTTCCAAAGACGATATGTTTACATTTTCAAAAATCCGGAAAGATAAACAGTGTCTTCCCAACCTCCCTTGCAGACAGGATTCTCCATAGTTCTCCCTACCCCTATACTCAAAAAGACCTGGGAAGCTGGACCCAAAGTAAATAATTAACACTTCACTCACTCACTCACTCACTCACTCACTCACTCACTCACTCACTCACTCATTCATTCATTCATTCACGTACTTACAAATAAAAGATAATAAGTAAGGTATGGTGGGGAAGAACACGGAACTGGTAGTCAGAGGAGCTGGGCTATGGCCTTTGCTATTTCCCACCTGTGTGACCTTGGGCAACTGATTTCCCTTGTCCAGCTCTCAGTTTCCCTGATCTGTAAATTAAGAGGATTTGACTTTCTATGAATCTTAGGAAGTTTCTGAAATGCTGTCCCTGGCTCCTATACAAGCTGCTCTCTTGGGACAGGGCTCTGTGACGTATAGGATGAGGAAGAGGCATAGACAGACTAGGTGGATGTCTATAAAGGACAATTTACGGGATGCCATGCAGGCCTCCCTGCCCTGGTATCCCAGAGCCTCAATGTTCCATTAGGCATTGCTTTGGGGGCTGAGGTATCACTCCCTCTCCTTTCCAACCTCAATTCTCTAGGGAAGCATGAGATCACTTCCAATCTTTCCTTTTGAGGCAGCTGCTCCAGAACAGGACGCTGAGGGGATGGAAGGAATGAGGAAGGATAGTTTTTTTTATTATTATTAATAACTAGAATTTATGTAGCACTTTACAGTTTGCAAAGGGCTTTACATATGTTATTTCATTTTCTTCCCTCACACCAATCGGAGAGGTAGGTGCTACTATTGTTCTCATTTTATCGATGAGGAAACTGAGACAAAGGTTAGGTGACTTACATGGGGTCACATAGTTACTAAGTGTCTGCTGCTGAACTCAAACTCAGGACTTTGGGACTCCTGACTCCAGGAAACTGTTCTACTTATTGTGACATTTAGCTGTCTCTGGAGTACCACTACTCCACCTCCTTCAGGAAGGCTTTCAGATTTTCCCCAGGTCATTCATTCAAGACTCATCTATTAAGCCCCATAATTTGCCAGGCGCTGAGCTAAGCACTGAGGATACAGAGACAGGTCAGAAATGCCCTCCCCTTCCTTACACAACCCTCTTGGTCTCTCTGGTACCTGCTAATTCTGGGAGTCATTAATATTTTGGGCACATGTGTGCTCCATTTCCCTCACTACCATGTAAGCTCCTTAGAGGAGAGATTGTGTATTATTCATCTTCCCCATCTCAGCCAGTTCCCAGTGCAGAGTTGTGAAATCAATCATACATTCCACAAGCATTTAAAGAAGGCATCTGCTTCAATGCTGAGCATCCTGGGTCGGGGATAGGAAGAGGCAAGACAAAAACAATGCGCCTGCCCTTGAGCGGTTTACATTTCCCTGGAGGAAGCATTGTGCACATGGACAAGTCAATCTAACACATGTCCACACGTCCATGTGTGCATCAGGCCTGGGATGTGGGATCGGAGGGGCTTCTGGAAGGGAGACAGGGGTTCCCAGGGCAGAAGGGAGGGGGGCCCAGCTGCACTTCACTCTTCTGTCCAAGGTCAACTCAAGTGTCACATGAGGCCTTTCCCAAACCCCAGGTGCAAGGGCCTCTCCACCCCCATCACCCCCATCCCCAAATTTCCTCATATCAATTTCTCTCTACTCTTTGAGGACTGGGCTAAAAGGAGAACTTTCATTCTAATGGGACAAATAGCAAGAACATATGTGAGTATAGATGGAGCAAACAGAAAGGGAATAAAATACAAAATAATTGGGGGAGGGAGGTCCCTGGCAGCTGATGGGGAGAATCAGGAAAGGCTTCATGAAGATGGGGGGTCCTAACCTTGGTTGAGCCCTGCACCCCCTCTGGCAGTCTAGAAAGCCTGCAGACCCCTTCTCAGAATCATGTTTTTAAATAACAGGAGGAAATGTGAATCTTCAACTAGAGGTTAATAAAAATAAAGATGTGATTAATTTCCCCCCCCTCATGCAAGCTCACCGAGTCTCCACCACATGGACACATACACAGCAAGTGGCCCCGAGGTTAATGACCCCTGACATAGAGGGTGGTGCTGAATAGGTGATTAATAAGTATTTGTAGACTGACTGATTGATTGATTGATTAGATGAAGGACAGCCTAACTTGTAGTGAGTGGGTAGTAAGGGGAAATGCTGAAGTCAGTCTTATTAAGGAAAGAGCACTGCGTTTGAGGTCCCAAGACTAGGGTCCAGATGTCTGCTATGCTATATCATCTTAGGCAAGTCACTTGCCTGGATAAATTCTCTCTAAGGTTCCTTTCCAAATCTAACATGCTAAGACCAAGTCACGAGTTTTACTGACACGAGGATGGGGGAGAAAGGGGGGAGGAGGTATTGTGGTCTATGCCAGGACCTGTCTTCTCAAACAGCAAACATCTGGCCCAAACTGGGACCAGTGCCCATCTTAGACAGGTCAGGTAAGAGAGAATTAGGAGAAAGAGCCTGGGAACCCCAGACCTAGCTGCAACAGCTGGAGCACAAGCTTGCTCCTGCTTGCTACCAGCAGGTAGGAATGAGGCGAGGGGAGCCAGGCTGAGCCCCCGGAGGTGCCCAGCTGAGGTGCCAAGTTGCAAGCTGTCTGTGGGAGGATTTCACAGGGGGAACAAGGGAAAAGCAAGACAAAGTGTGGGGGGCTTAGTCATCTTTAAAGTGGTACAACCCCCTCCCAGAGAATCTGGCTACTCTTCTCTGGCAGGGGGCCCATAGCTATTTTAGGCAGCTCCCCACACAGCCCTCACTATCCTGCGGGCCTGACGAGGTTCAGAAACAAAACCAGCCCCAGCCCTGTGTCAGCTAAAGGCAGGAAGTGGGTTGCTCAATAGCCAAGGTATGTAAGAGAGAAGGGGTCACCGGGGAAGTCAAGTCAAGTCCAGTCATCAAGCATTTATTAAGCACCTAGTACCCACCAGGCACTGTGCTAAGTGAGGAAGATACAAAGAGAGGCAAAAAGAGCCTGCCCTCAAGGAGCTCACAGTCTCAAGTGGAAGTCACCCTGCAAACAAGATACAGTCAGGGTAAGCTAGAGAATATTAACAGAGGGAAGGAGCTAGCAGTAAGCAAGGGTCCTTGAGGAAGGGAAGCCAGGGAAGCCAGGAGGTGGATGGGAGTGGGGAGAACGTTCCTGAAGGCTGGCCGGCGAGGATGCTGAAGGCAGAGCTGGTGGGACAGCCAGGAGGTCAGTGTCACTGGATGGCAACGTGTGCACTCAAAGGGAGAGAAGAAGAAGACTGGAAATGTAGTAGAGAGAAAGAAAACGATGGGGGAGGAGACAAACTGGGGAGGAGGACATACGCACAAACACAGACACACACATAATAATTATAGCCAACATTTATTAAGTACCTACTGTGTGCCAGGCACTGTGCTAGGAGCTTTACAAATATCTCATTGGATCCTCACAACAACTCTGCTGTTACCATCTCTATTTTACAGATGAGGAAACAGAGGCTAAATGACTCGCACAAGGTCACACAGCTAGTTAAGTGTCTGAGGCTGCATTTGAATTCAGGTCTTCCTGACTCCAGGTCCAATGCTGTATCCACTGCACCACCTAGCTAGCTGTCTGTCTGTGTGTCTGTGTGTCTGTGTGTCTGTCTCTCTTTCTCTCACTCCCCCACATCTCACTGTCTCTCTCCTCTCTCTCTCTCCAGAGATAGATCAGTCAATAGATGGATAGATATAAATGACTGGGAGCTGATTTATTTTGCATAAACTTCTATGTGTACAAGTTGTCTCTGATACAGCGTAAGCACCTAGAGGGCAGGGCCCATTTCCTTTTTGTCTTTGTACTCCTGTTCTCCAGCACAGTGCCTGGCTTACAAGATGCTGAAAAAACAATTGTTGATGATGGCTTGACTGAAAATGAATTAAAACAACCTTGGATGACAGACCCACATCTGAAACTAGCAAAACTCACAAAATCCCCGAATTTGAAAGTGGGGAGGGTGCAGAGCGGCCTTTCGGTACAAGTGGCAGCAGAAGGCGGTCTTGCCTAGAACAGCTGCCACACCAGCAGTCCCCAGCCTCTGCCAGAAGCCCTCAGAAAGGGGAGGCCCCTTCCCTCCAGAGGCTGCCCTCTCTCTACTGTGAGCACCTCTTATTATTAGGAAGTCCCCCCTACCCCCTGCCCGTATCAAGCCTACATTTACCTCTCTGCAAACATTGATCATTGCAGCTGGTTCTGCCTTCTGGGGCCAAACAAGCCAGGCTGCTCCCTCTAGCACATGCCATCATTCATTCATCCAGCAAACACTAAGTGACTACTGTATGGAGCGCGAGATGAAGAATGCACACTAATGGAGCAGTCATTCTAGCTTCAGTCTCCCTACAACCCAGCAGGATTGCAGGATAAATGAACTGAGATGAAATACAAAGGCCAGTGCCTGCCTTGGCATAACAGGGCCCCCAGTCTCCTGCCACAGAAAGTTCTCTTGGATGCTGGCCTCTAGGAGAAGGTAGGAAATGCCAAGTTGAGGGGAGGGGGAAAGGCGGGACCCTCCAGGAGGTAGCCTCACCCAGATTCAGGCAGGGCAGAGGAAATGCCAAGGGAGGGGTCCTGGGCTGGGGCCTAGCCAGTTACATAGACTCCTCTGTACTGAGGAACGGGGCAGGCTGGAGCTTGCAAGGGCTGCAGGGAAGTGAAGGCTCCAAAGATGTATTCTGCGCCGGGTTCGATCTTCGTGATCCTCTGCTTTTTTTGGGGCCCCCCCCAGGCTCTTTGGGCATCACTGCCAAATACTCCCACCTCCTCTTCCTTGTCATCAGAAGTGACTCTGACCCAACATCCTCAGCCAGGCCACAGGAGCTGGGTAACAACAGACACCATAAAGAGACCTGACTAATTGGCAGAGACTTCATTAAAACCGAAGAAGCCCTTGGAGCCTCATTTGGTGGCCAAGTTTATTAGGCTTCTCTCAGAGAGACAGTCTGAGGGACAGTAATGAGCACCCAAAAAGACAGAGATGGATGGGCTGTGGATGCAGGCTGCTGGCTGGTGTGAGAGGAAGGTCCACAAAGGGGACAGACGCATCACAGGGGCAGGGATACCCCGGAGCTGCTCTCTGGATCTCAGGTCCAGTATGTCCCCTTCTAGGCCTCAGTTTCCTCATCTGTAAAATGGGGGGAACAAGCCCTCGAACCACCTGTACCTCTAAGGGCTCAGATGAGAAAAGCTCCCTGTCAATCTTAAAGTGCTTACAGAGAGGGAAGGGGCTCTCATGAGTGTTACCAATAATGGATCGCCCCTCATTCCTTACCCTTCACCTCCTTCAGACTGGGCTTGGCACGGCAGCCTGGCCAGATCCCTTTGGAAATGTGAGCCAGGGCATCAGCTCTGCCCCCCAGCATCCTCACCTGAGAGCATCAGACAAGATAATGGCTGAGGAGAGCGCCCAGAAGAGCATCAAGTGCCTGAAGAACGGCCCCCTCACCATCTCTATTGTTCTTCCTTGGTTACCAAGGGCTGCAGCCCCATTAGCCCTAAGTGTCCAGCTCCCCACGGAGAGGATCCTCAGAAAATCTGCTCGGCTTCTCCTGGCCATTGGAAGGGAGCCACTCATTTAAAAGCAGAGAGCACGGCCATCCTCACTCCTCCTTCCTGCATCCCTCCCTCCCTCCCTCCCCTTGGTGTGTTCAATGGCTGCTGGAGCCTAGGGGAGAAACATCCGTTGGACATTGCATTGATTTCTGTAATCCTTACGAGGAGCCATCAAACAGCAGAGAGAAGAGAGGTTTTGGAGTCCAAGGACCCTGGGTTTAAATCTCACCTCTGCCAATCACTTGCATGACCCCGGGCAGATCACTTAACAAGTCTCATCTCCCTCACACATAAATGAGAAGGGTTAGAAACAGACAAACCCCAAGAGGTCCTCCAGTTCTAAATTTGTGAGCTCTATAAGTCAGGGGCTCCTGACCTTTTTGTGTGTGCTCTAGAACCCTCTGGCAAAATGGTGAAGCCAAGGGACCCCTTCTCACAGGAAAGTTCTTCAATGAATAAATTAAAACACAGAGGATGGCAAAGGAAACTTGTTACACTGAAATCAATACATGCTTTTTTCCATCCAAGTTCAAGGACCCCTTCAGAAACCTCTTGGGGGATTCTGAGGATGCCAGGTTAATAAGCCTGATATAATTTATTATTATGCAGAAAAACAATCATTTTACAGGGGAAATTGTATAGCGTGGTCTTGGGGGAGGCTGAGTTTGTCTGACAAACCTAGCATCCTCTCCTCCCACTAGGCCTGCCCCTACATCAGAGGCTAGGGAAGGGAAGAATGTAAAGTGCTTAGTACAGGACCTGGCATACAGTTGGTGCTTAATAAATGCATGTTCCTGGGGCAGCTAGGTGGCACAGTGGATAGAGGACCGGTCCTGAAGTCAGGAGGACCTGAGTTCAAATCCGGCCTCAGACACATAACACTCACTAGCTGTGTGACTCTGGGCAAGTCACTTAACCCCAATTGCCTCACTAAAAAAAGAATAAAAATAAAAAAATAAATGTGTGTTCCCTTCCCTCATTCCCCCCCCCCAAGTCTTTTCTTCCAGTTCTTTCAATCAGTTCTCACATGACATGGACTCATGACCTTTCAACATTCTCGTTGTTTAGGAGAACGGAGACACTTTCCGGCTTACTGATGTCCATCTTAAACTGGGGCCCCCAGAATTCAAAGTAACATTAGAAATGTCTGAAATATGACCTGATCAAGGCAGAGAACAGTGGGATTATCACTTCTGGGCCTTCCCCGGGGTCCCTCTGATTGGAGGGTGAAGCAGAGAGCTCCTCCTCAAAATTCCATTTAAGGAGGGTACTCAAGACTGCCATCTCTTCATTTCCCACCGGAGAAGCCCCTTGAGGGCAGAAACTGTCTTTGGTTTTCTTATCTATATCCCCAGGCTTAGCACAAGGCCTGGCACATAGTAAGTGGTAAATGTTTGTTGATTGACTCTTCCTCTAGAACTAACAGAATTCTAAGAAGTCAGAGATGGAAGAGAATCCAAAGGTTTTTGACCTGGTCTGACTGCCTCATTTTACAAATGAGGCTCAGAAACTTTGCACAAAGTGTGACAGGAAGACAGTGACGGTAGCAGGACTAGAACCCAGAGCTTCTGATGCCAAGGCTTCTTGTCGTTTCCACACATCCCATCTTCCCTCAGCAGAACTGGGAAGAGGAGCCAAGATACCTTGAGCAGAAAGTGGAGATGCTCCTTGGCTCACGAAGCCCAGTGAGAGCCAGGGAAAGAAGGACCGCACAAAAGCCTGCTCACGGGCATCTCAACCGGCCAAGGGGGCTTGAGCTCTCAGGGACCAATCCTGGGGGTCCCTGCTGCTGGGAGGAAGCGTGACGTGATACAGAGAACACTGGAATCTGCTGTCAGAAGATTTAGGTCTAAATCCTGGCTTTGTCACTGGCTACCTCTGTGATCATGGGCAGATCCCTTCCCCTCTTTGGGCCTTTGGGAACAGAACTGCCTGGAATAGACAGTCCTCTGAGGTCTTTTTCTCTTTCCAGATCTAGCATTCTAATAAAATCTAACACATTTTTTACAAAGTAACTACAATTTGCAAACCCTAAGTTCAGCATCTCTGAGTTAGAAGGGAACTCAGAGAATATATAGCCCAGTACACCCCTCTATCTGTCCTAAAAAACGGGCAATCCAGGCTTTGCTGGAAGCTATCTAGGGAGGAAAGAACCCAGTTCACATCCCCAGGCAGCCCACTTCATGCTTAGAGAGTGCCGAGCTTTAGAAGGTTTTCTTGACATCAAGCCTCAATTTGCTGGTCTTTAACTTTGACCCAGTGCATCTGGTCTTCTGCCCTCTGGGGCCAAGACACACAAGTCTGAGCTCCCAGGCTCCTTCCACATGAACCTCCCCCATATCCCACCTTTCCCTACACCCAACAGAACTTTCCTAGACAAACTTATAGACAGCTTCTCATCCTATACACACACATGCCCAAACATGCTCTGTTCATAATCCAAGCGACAGAGGAACCAGGGCTAGAGAAGATTTATTTATGGTTTATTTATTAGACAAACCACCCACTGTCCTATGTCTCAAGCCTGAGCTCCAATCCTGCTCTGGCCAGGACACCTTGCCTCCTCTCTTTCCCCCCTACCCTCCACTGCTCCTGCCATCCCGCTCAGACCATCTCCCATATACACAATCTAGATCTTGCATATAACCGAGAGTATTAGATGTTGCCTCCCCCATTAGAATGGAAACTCCTGGAAGGAGCTTGTTTTGTATCTCTGATGCTTAGTACATAGTAGGCACTTAATAAATGCTTCTTGATTGATTTGCTCATAATCCTCATCTCCAAAACCTTTTTCTTCTTTCCTATTTTTTGCCCAGGGCATCACTATCCATGGAGACATCATGGTACACCAGAAAGATGGTACACATGGCACACAGCCAAAGAACTTGGGTTCAAATCCCATCTCTGCTCCTGTCAACAGCTGGGCGATCTGGACAGATCATTGCACTTCCCTAGGCCTCAGTTTCTACATCTGTAATATGGAGCTCCGATTCTACTCTAGCATGGAAGCAGCTAGATGGTTAGATTGCCAGGCCTGGAGTCAGGAAGACCTGAGTTCAAATCCAGCCTCAGACACTTACTAGCTGTGTATCACCCTAGGCAAGTCACTTAACCCTGTTTGCCTCAGTTTCCTCATCTGTAAGAAATAGCTGGAGAAGGAAATGGTAAGCCACTGCAGTATCTTTGCCAAGGAAACCCCAGCTGGGATTGTAAAGATTCAGACCCAACTCAAAAACAACTGAACAACAATAGTAAAAAAGTTCCTATTCTATGGCTCAGATTAAGAGAAAAGCCGAGTCTCGAGGTGAGTAAGAGCACCAGGCTCACATAAGGTATCTTCCAGGCAAATGGAATGGCCCTTCAAGCAGACGGACAAGGATGACCCGGACCCCATCTTGTTCCTATGCGGCTTCCCGATCTCCCGCTAGCTCTTGATACTTTGAAATCTTTTTATCCCACAAAGCTAAGAGATTCTGAGTATTTGGTCAAGCGACATTGAGTGTTATGATGATTATGTTTAATAATTGCTTATTAATAATTGTTAATTAATTGCTTATTAATAAATGCTAAAAGTCATGATAGCTGGCATTTACATACTCACACCTAGCGGAGTCAGGGAGACTTGAGTTCAAGCCCAACTCAGACATTTACTAGCTGGGTAACGTTAGACAAGTCACTCAGTCTCAGTTTCCTCATTTGTAAAATGGGCATAATAATAGCACCTAACTTATAGGGTTATTATAAGAATCAAATAGCATAACATGTACATGAGCGCTTACTATTTTTTTCTTTTTTTAAAATTAATTTATTTCTAGATTTTAACATTCATTTCCATAAGCTTTTGAGTTTTAAATTTTGTTTTGTTTTGTTTTGTTTTGTTTTGGTGAGGCAGTTGGGGTTAAGTGACTTGCCCAGGGTCACAAAGGTAGTAAGTATATGTGTCTGAGGCCAGATTTGAACTCAGATCCTCCTGACTCCAGGGCTGGGGCTCTATCCACTGTGCTACCTAGCTACCCCGAGTTTTAAATTTTCTCCGCCTCCCCCCCAAGAAGGCATGCAATCTGATACAGGCTCTACGTATACATTCTTATTAAACATATTTTCACATTAGTCATATTGTAAAGAAGAATTAGAATCAATGAGAGGAACCACAAGAAAGAAGAAACAAAACAAACAACAATAGAAAAGGAGAGCAGATAGTCTGCTTCCATCTGCATTCAGACTCCAAGGTTCTTTCTCTGGATGTGGATAGCATTTTCCATCATGTATCTTTTGGAGCTGTCTTAGATCCTTGCATTGCTGAGAAGAGGTAAGTCTATCAGAATCAATCATCATGCAATGTGGCTGTTACCGCGTACAGCGTTCTCCTGGTTCTGCTCACTTCACTCAGCATCAATTCATATAAGTTCTTCCAGGTTTTTCTGAAGTCTGCCTGCTCATCACTTAGTGCTTATTATTATTATTATTATTATTATTATCATCATCATCATCATCATTAAGCATTTTAAGGTTTGTGAAGCACTTTACAAATATCTGTCCTTTGTGGATGAACATGAGATAATATTTGTAAAGTGCTTAGCACAGGGACTGGCACAGTAGGTGCTAGAGAAATGCTTATTTCCTTCCCTTGCCTTGCAGACTACTGCACGAATGGTGAAAATGACATTAGATGAAGATGAAGATGTTGGGGATGGTGTTCAGACAGAGATGGTCCTAGGACAAGTCTCCCCTCCGGAGGTCCCCCAGAGTGGCGGGATGATCACTTTTTGGCTACATTATGGGAGGATTCCTTCAATGTGGACACTGGACTACATGGGGGCTGAGCTAGGTCCCTTCCAGCTCTGATGTTATGGGATGTCCCCATCCTGCCATCATTCTTTCATAATTAACATTCCCCAGACCTTTCTGTAGGTGACTAAAAGGATAGCGGCTGGCCGGGAGTGAGGTGTTGCACGGCTCCTGGTTCTTTCTCACATAGTCTATAGGAATCACAAAGTCTGAGGTCCTCCTTAAGGGTAGCCCTTCTGTCTACGTCTGACGGCAATGACCTGGTCTTGAATTGCCACCATAAATCTGCACAAACAAAGCTGAATGATTTAGTCATTTATATGCTTCTCTGTGAACATGCTGTTAAAGCTGAATCCATGTGGATGTCCCCACAGACAGTCTTTTGATTCCATTCTTGGGTCACGGCCATTTGGTGGGTTCCATCCAGAAATAAACCATTTTCACTTATATTTGACAAATCCAATGGCATTTCCCTGTTAGCAGCCTTACTGCTGGGCAGTTAGGTGGTGCAGTGAATAGTGTTCAGGGCCTGGAGTCAGGAGGATTTAAATTCAAATCCAGCCTCAGAGACTTAGTAGCTGTGTGACCCTGGGCAAGTTGCTTAACCTGTTTGCCTTAGTTTCTTCATCTGTCAAATGAGTTGAAGGAAATGGCATACCACTCCAATATCTTTGCCGAGGAAACCCCGAATGGGGTCATGAGGAGTCGGAAACCACTGAAATGACTCAACGACAACAAAATCTTACTGCTCAAGTGAACTGATGTCTGCTTGTTCCAAATTCACTATTATTACCTAAAAACACGGACACTCAGAAGCCAGAGAACCAGGCAAGGTAGGCATTTTAGGTGTGATGAGGTTAGGACTAACACTGGATTGAGATTTAGGAAAATAGGTCCCAGCCCTCCCTTTGCCACTGAGTTGTTGTATAACCTCGGGAGAGTGGGCTCATCTCTTTAAAGCTCAGTTTCATTATCCACCAAATGAGGGGGACAATAATCCAGCCCCACCTCTTTCCCAAGGCTTATCTGATGAGATAAGGCACTAGGACAAGCTGGGAGGAGCATAACGTGTCCATGAACATTAGCAGTACGAGGAACCCTGACAAATGTGATATAATCATTGAAAGAAAGCAGAAGGCAGCTCTGATAGGGAGGGGCGGACTGCTGAACTTGGAGTTAGAGGACCCGAGCTGGGTAAAGCTGTGCAGCCTTCATGCAACTACAATACCATTTACTAAGCACCTAGCCTCTGTAAGGCTAGGAAGGAAGGGAGGAAGGAAGGGAGGGAAGGAAGGAGGAAGAAAGGAAGGGAAAGGAAGGAAGGGAAAGGAAGGAAGGAAGGAAGGAAGAAGAAGGAAGAAGGAAAAGGAAGGAAGGAAGGAAGAAGGAAGGAAGGAAGGAAGGAAGGAAGGAAGGAAGGAAGGAAGGAAGGAAGGAAGAAGAAAGGAAGGAAGGAAGGAAGGAAAGGGAAGGAAGGAAGGGAAGGAAGGAAGGAGGGAAAGGAAGGAAGGAAGGAAGGGAAAGGAAGGAAGGAAGGAAGGAAAAGAAGGAAGGAAGGAAGGAAGGAAGGAAGGAAGGGGAAGGAAGGAAGGAAGGAAGGAAGGAAGGAAGGAAGGAAGGAAGGAAGGAAGGAAGGAAGGAAGGAAGGAAGGAAGGAAGGAAGGAAGGGAAGGAAGGAAGGAAGGAAGGGAAGGAAGGAAGGAAAAGGAAGGAAGGAAGGAAGGAAGGAAGGAAGGAAGGAAGGAAGGAGGAGGAAGGAAGGAAGGAAGGAAGGAAGGAAGGAAGGAAGGAAGGAAGGAAGGAAGGAAGGAAGGAAGGAAGGAAGGAAGGAAGGAAGGAAGGAAGGAAGGAAGGAAATAAGCATTTATTAAGCACCTATGTGCGAGGCACTGTGCTAAGCATCTCACAATTATTATCTCATTTAATCTTCACAAATGCTGTGAGGAGTCGGTATTATAATTATCCCCATTTTGCCTACAAGGAAACTGAAGTGAACAGACATTAAGTGACTTGACCAGGGTCACACAGATAGTATATGTCTGAGTCTCAGGTCTTCCTGACTCCAGCCCCAACGCTCTATGTACTAGGCCACCTAGCTGCCTCGATACAAAGAAAAATAGCCTGAATTCTTACTCTTGAGGACCTTACATTCTACTGTGGGTAGAAGCAGGATATAATATATAGAGAAATAAGTACTTTTTTTTCCTCTTTCTGTACTCATTCAGAGTAGACACAGAGATAAACGTAGTACAAGGAAAATGAAGAGAGCATGAAAAAGTCAGGGGTGGGGGGTGGTAGAGAGAGGATCAGGGAAGGCTTCCTAGAGGAAGAAATACCTAAGCTGAGCTTTGATTGAATGACAAAGCATTTTAAATGCTTATTAAGTTCCAGAAGTTGTAAGAGAAGGAGAATAAGAGAATAAGCATTTATTAAGTGCCTCCTACTGCCAGGCACTGTGCTAAGCACTTGACAAACATTATCTCATTCATTGAATATTATCTCATTGTACTAAGTGCTGGGAACAGAAACTCCCTGAATTCCAATTAGCTCCTGCTTTTATAGGGAAGAGAAGGACCTATTATGTGCCAGGCACAGTGCTAAGCACTTTACTGACTATTACCTCATTTAATGCTTTTATTCTAGTCCCAAAGGTCATGGCCAAATGTCCTCAACCAATCCCAGCACACTTGCTGTCCCACTGGAGAGACCCAGGTCTGGTTCCTGCCCGGTTCATGCCTCAGGACTGACTCAGTGGAGGTGTTCTCACCTGACAAAGGTGCCAGGGCCAGCACCTTTGTAGTTACTTTAAGTGGAGGTGGGAGACTGACTGATTGTCTCTGCTGAGCCCCCCCACCAAAAGGAGAGGATTCCTATCCTAGGGGATGATTATGGTGACTCTTTCCCCCCCAATTTCTTCTCTCTCCTGGTGAAAGGTGATGGTGGTGGTAGAGGGTGAACCATGACAGATGGATGAACCTCAGGGCCCCAACATCTCTAAATCAAATGACTTCCAAGTTCGCTGCCTTGGCCACCAGAGCTGGAAGAGACCTCAAAGGCATCAAATCAAACCCCCCTCACTTCACAAGTGAGGAAGCTGAGGCAAGAAGTTCAATCACTTTCCTAAGAACACACAGAACATAAGCAGCAGAGATGGGAGGATCCGGACCCTGATCCCCTGACTTCTAGAACCTGTGTTGTTCCTACTGTACCTCATTATCTCCAAGAAAGGAAAACACTGGGGACTTTTGGGGAACAGATTTAGAGTTTATAAGGGACCTTAGAGGCCATCTGGTCCAACTCAAGTCTTACCTTGGATGAAACTGAAAGAGAGAAGTTATGTGACCTACCCAAGGTGACATGAGAAGTAAATCTTAGATTACAGCCTAAGTCCTCTGACTTCTAATCCAGAACACTTTCTACTGAACCATACTGTCTGTATCTCTCTCTCTCACACACACACAAATGTGTATGTATATATATATATAGATATATAGATATATATATATATACACATACACATATGTATGTATATATATATATATACATACACATATGTATGTATGTGTATGTGTATATATATATATGTGTGTGTATATATACATATATGTATATATATGGAGAGAGAGAGGAGGGAGGGGGAGAGAGAGAGAGAAATGAGAGTTTCACTGTGGTCTCACCTTCACTGAATTGGGACATTACAAAAAAAATGTGGATTGTGTTGAAGGAAAAAAAAACATACCTAAATTTTAATTTGGTGAAACCAGGACACTGTTTCTCTGCAAGAGACAACAGAAATGTCCACAATCAACAGAACCACTTTCTGATTCTGATTCAAGGAAAGCATCACATGATAGAGGCAGAAGGTCAAAGTGCCGGACTTCCACTTTGGGCAGCCCAGGCTCAGTTCCTACCCATGGCACACCTCACCCCCTTGTATCTGGCCCCTTCCTCCCCACCCTCCCATCACTGATGACTTCTGTTCTCAGGACTCATTCTTCTCGTCTTCTCCAGAGTGCGTGACCCTACTGACCCTGCTCTGGACACTGCCTCTTCCCTGGGGTTCTCACTCCAGGTCTCCTTTGCCTGTTAACCATCACTGTCCTGCTCCCTATGTGTGGCTGTTACCCAGAGTGCTCTTAGGGACCCTCTCCTCCTCTCTCATTAGTCTCCCATCAGCTGCCCTGGACTCATTCATCCTCTCTATGCAGATAGCCAGCCCAGCCTCTCCTGAGCTCTGGTCCCACATCTCCTGCTGCCCATCCAATGTCTACACGTGGATGTCCAAACCAACATGTCCAAATCAAAACTTGTCCTTCCTGCTCACTTCCCCATCACTCCCCTCTCAGTTGCCCAGCTCTGTGACCTCAGAAGCATCCCTGGTTTCTTCATTCACAAGGACGCCCGCACCCCAATCAAGCTAGTTTCCAAGTCTCATCCATTCTACCTGAACAACTCTCATGAGCATCCCAACATGGTCACTTGGTCCAGGCCCTCATATCCTTTTAGATGAGCTACTGCAATTGCCCCCAGTTGGGCCCCTGCATCCAGGGTCTCTCCTCTGGGAGCCATCTTCCAGAGAGCTGCCAAACTGACATTCCTAAAGTGCAGGTCTGAAGCCACTTCCCACCTCAAGAAGTCCCAGAGGCATCCTGTTCCCTCCAGGTTACATACAAGTATCTCTATTTAGCATTTCAAGCCCTTTACAATCTGAATCCAACTTCTCTTTCTGAGCTCCAGCATCTTCACTGACTGTTCCCCATACCTGGAACTCTCTCTCCCTCCCCATTTTCTTTCTTTTTTTTAAATTACTTTTTATTTTGCTAGGCAATGGGGTCAAGTGACTTGCCCAAGGTCACACAGCTAGTAAGTGTTATGTGTCTGAGGCTAGATTTGAACTCAGGTCCTCCTGACCCCAAGGCCGAAGCTCTATCCACTGTGCCACCTAGCTGCCCATCCCTCCTCATTTTCACCTCTGGGTTCCCCCTCCTTCCATTTTTAGCTGAAGCATCACTTTCTGCAAAAAGTCTTTTCAAGGCCTCCTCGATCTCAGTGCCTCCCTCTGAGATCACCCCCAATTTATCCTGACTACATCTTGTCTGTATAGAGTTGTTTGCCTGTTGTCTCTCCCACTAAATTGGGAGCCCCCAGAGGGCAGGGGCCATCCTACTTTTGTTTTCATCTCCCCAGTGTTTAACACAGTGCCAGAGTCAGTGCTCGGGGGCAGCTGATAGAGTGTTGGGCCTAGAATCAGAAAGACCTGAGTTCAAATCCAGCCTCAGATACTAACTAGTTGTGTGACCCTGGGCAAGCCACTTAACCCTGTTTGCCTCAGTTCCTCATCTATAAAATGAGCTGCAAATCACTCCAGTATCTCTGTCAAGAAAATCCCAAATGGGGTCAGGAAGAGCCAACATGACTGAAAAGACTGAATATAGTGGGTGCTTAATAAATGCTTACTCAGTGAAAGGACTTGATAAACATCTCTGAGCCTCAGTTTCCTCATCTGTAAAACTGTACCACCTACTTCCCAAGGAGGCTGTGAGGCTCCCGGGAGAGAATGCATGGAAAATGATTTGCAAACCTTGAAATGCTACATGAATGTCCACCATGACTATTATAATGATTAAAACACTTCCCACAGCAGTTTTCCCTCTTGTCCTATTTTCACAGGGCCGAGAAGAACCACTTAACATTTTTACCTTAAGGAGTAGAAGAAAGATGCTAAGGAGGAGTTTGGGTGAATTAAGCTCTGAGACCCCCAAAGCTAAACCAGGCCAACCCCCTGTGTCCCCCCCATACATGATACCCCTCTACAAGGGCCTGGACAGGAGGCTGCTGGGCAGCTTTCAGGGCTGGCGAGAGAACTCCCCTCCCCTTAAGACATCCTGCTCTCTCTCTTTTTCTTTGGGGGGGGGCTCCACTTAGGTGGTTTTCTCCCATCCTGAGCCAATATCTGCCTCCCTTCCTCACCCCCTGCTTGCCTCTGGGGCCAAGCAGAATGAGCTTACTCTGTCTTCCTCAAGACAATTCTTCAGCTTATCTGAATAATAATATTTGAAGATGTCAATCATCTATCATGCCATGCTGAAATCATCTCTTCTCTAACCCAAGAGACATCAGGAAGATAGTTCAAGTTTCAGTTCCAAGGGCCTCTGGAAGACTAGGGGAGCTCCCCAGCCTGACCAGGGATCCAGGCATTGGTGAACTAGTTTTCTTTAATAATTTGTTCACTATGCTTGAATGTGATTGGTTTCCTGGGCAATCCACTACATTTGAGTTTATACATTTAAAAACGTTTTTGGGGGAAAGCACCCACGGGCTTGACCAGACTGCCAGAGGGGTCCAGGCCACAAAAGGGATTAAGAGCCCCTGTCCTAAGTCTCTTACCTCAGAAACTCCCTCACCGTGGACACAGCATCATAGAACCTCAGAGTTAGAAAGGCCCTCAGAGGCCATGTCTGGACATAGAATCCCCTCTGGAGCAGTGGTCATCTGGAGAACCCCCATCACTTCTTGAGTGCATTCTACCATGGTGGCTCTAGTCTGGCCCTCTGCACCTTCCCCATTTTATTCCCAGTTCTACCTTCTGATCAAGGCTAATCCTGCTTCTTCAGGGCTCCCCTCCAAAGACTCAAAAACTATTCTCATGTCACCCCATGTCTTCTCTTCTGATCCTCAACTAATCCTCAGATGGTATATTTTACACATTTCATTTGTCTATACTTACAATGCACATGGTGTGCCCCTCTCCCCTTCCTTCATGCTTCCAGAATATAAGCTCTTTGAGGACAAGGGCTGTCTTAGAAGGCTCAGCAGAGATCTCAGTACTTGGCACACAGTAAGCACTTAACAAATGCTTGCCACCATATCCTTTATTTCACCAATACCACTGTTGAAATGCAGCAAACTTAGGGGGCACGTCTCTTACAGGGACCCTCCTCAGCATTACCAGAGCTGCCTAGAGTTGCCCCTGGTACCCCAATTTACTGTGTGACCTATGGAAATCTGCTTGTCCTCTCTTGTGACTAATCCCACCAAAGGCAGAGGCACACAGCTTTTTCTTTCCCCATCTTGCTATGGCCTAACATTCAGAATACCAAGAATTCTGCTGCTCTACATGTTAAAACAATTTCCTCCCTCAGCCAAATGGGCAAAGTTGCGTAGCAACATCCCGTCAAACAGAGGTCAAAGGCGCGTTGCTGTCTGGGCTGGGTGGGTGAGAAAGTGTTTTTCAGACAGGACTCAAAGACACCCCCAAAAATGGTTAAGCCACAAATGCCCTTTAAGTAGGCTGAAGGGAGTTTTCTAAAAACAACAAAGCCAGCTGGCGGCCCTTGGGCCAAGTGGCCTCACTAAATGTCAGGGTGGGAGACAGGAAGCAGCTGGGGCCAGCACAGGATCGCCAGCAGGAAACGGACGCTTCACAATATTCTGCAACAGGAGGAGAGGAACTCTGGACAGATAAGCAGATGGAAGTGTGGATAGTTGTGGGGTGGGGGGAAGGAGAGAGCATGGCATCTTGGGAGTCAGAGGACCTGGGTTCCAGTAAGTGGAAGAGCTCAGGCTTTATCCTCTGGAGAAGACTTGGGGAGGTACTTATGGCTTGTCTTCAAATATTAGAAAGCTGGTCTCGGGGAAGAGAGATTAGAAATATTCAGCTCAGCTCTGGAAGTAGGGGTGGGGATGGGGAACTAGGAGGGGTAGAAATTGGAAAAGGGGGCATGGAGGGAACATTGATGCGAGGACAAACTTCCCAACAGTGCTGAGCTGTACAGAGCGGAGATGGGATATGTTAGAAGAGAGTGGATTCCCAGTGAACGTAAGCTCCTCGAGAGGAGGGATGGTATTCATGTAGTAGGCACCTAATAAATACTTGATTGATTCTTCATCCTTAAGATGGGGACAGCGGATCTTTCTAAGTCTACCCCAATGATACTCAAACATGCTTTACTTCTCTAGGTCTTAGTTTCTTCATCTGTAAGACAAGGGAATTGGTCTCTGAGATTCTTTGACCATTGGCTGGAGGAGCTTTGAGCAAAGGCTGGAGGCCCACTTGTCAGGGCGGCTGAAGGGGGTGCCAGATGTTTTCAGAACAGGGTGGACTATGACATCTCTCTGGTCGCTTCCAACTTGGAGATTCTGTAAATATCTGTCTATCTAAGCTCCCTGGGAGCAGGCACTGTTTCATTTTTGGTTTTTGCATTCCCAGTGCCTAGCTCTGTGCCTGGCACACAGTAGGCTTGCTGGCTGCGTGATGGACTGATTGATTCTTGTAGACCTGCCTGCTTTCTCCAAGTCCCATGCTCCTCCCCGCTACCCTTCATTCCTTATTACAGAGATGTGGAAACCAAGGCACCAGGCTCCACAACTCACCCAAAAATTTACCCAAAGAGTCCACACCTCCCTGACCAGCCTCTCCCCAATATAGACACTGTGGGTAGAAATCCTTCCTCTTACCTCCTTCCCAGAAAAACAAGAGAGACCACCATCAAACCAGTAGTTATTAGCACATCGATTCTGAGAAGTGATCCAGGGACGGAAAATCCTGGGAGGACCATGTGCCAGGAAGGAAATGAAACTGGGAGGTGGAGGAAAAGCCCTAAGCTCATCTCCACTTGCCGAGCTCTGAGGCTGGGAGGGAGGAAGCCTGGCCAAGGAGCCGTCCTGGAAGAAAACAGCCTGTTTATTAAACCATAAACTCCAAAGCTTCCCAGGCAGGAGTGGAGATAAGTTCCCCATCCATGCCACGCAGGGGATCTGGTACCCCGGCTGGTACCCGAGGCCCACTGCCAGGTGCCTCGGGGAAGAGGGCCAGGCCGGGATGGAGTTGGGGTTCCTTTTATCAATCCTGGCAGCCAATGTGGCCGCCATCATTGTCGTCAGCATCTTGGGCAGGCAGCAGATTTGCCTGACGGCAGCTGGGTAATGACTTGGGACTCTTGGGAGGCTGAAAGACTGCATTCCACTCTTTATTTAAACCACTATTCCAGCTCTCCCACTTGGGGGAGAAGAGCTGAGACTCCTGGTTTGTCAAGGCAGCGTGTGGCAGAGTGGAAAGAATGCTTGATTTGGAATCTAGGACCTGTGGGGGTTGGGGTGGTGGGGCCGGGGAGCTTATGATCCTGGCTCTGTGGATACCAGCCATCTGTGAGACTCTGAGCAATTCCTCTCTGGGCCTCAGCTGGCCCGGCAGAAAGCCCACAGGCTCTAAGGTCAGAGAATCTGGGTTTGAACTCTCACCCTGCCAAATACTGGGAGATTTGGGGAAAGTTACTAAACCTCTCTGGGGCTCAGTTTCCTCATTTGTAAAATGATCTCGAAGGTTCTTTCCAGCTCTAAATCCTAGGATTCTTATCCTTATTGCCCAAGATAAGTTCAAATTCACTTGCCTGGCATTCAAAGCCCTCCCCCACCAAGGCCATTCTGCCTTTCCTTTTCTTACATGACTTTCCTGCTTATTCTATGCTCCAGCAAAACGGGACAAAACTGGATCAGTCTGCTCCCCCAAGGCAACCTGACTCTACCACCTCTGTGCGTTTGGTCACACAGTGCCCTATGCCTGGAATGTTCTCCTTCCCTCTCTTTACCTGGTGAATCTTAAACCATCTTTTCAATTCAACAAACATTTATTAAGCACCTACTGCATGCCAGGCACTTTGCTAAGCACTAGGGATACAAAAAGAGGCAAAAGCCAGTCCCAGCCTCCAAGGAGCTTACAATCAATCTAGTCTTCCGTGATCTTTCAACAAGGCCACTCACCCCGCTTCCATCCTGGTCAGTGGGGTTTTACCAATCATTGAAGAAAAACGGGGGGATGGCTTTTTACCATTTGGTTTTCAGGAATGGCAGGCTGTATTGTTCCTTGCCCTCCCCCACTACCCCTACAACAGGGGAGCCTCAGAGCAAGGTCTCCTACAAAAGCTGGGTTTACAATAGGACAAATGTCAACAGTTTCCTTTCTGACGCAGATTAATGATTTACTCCTGATAGTTGATTTAAAGAGCAGTGGAGGAAGAAAAGAGGGGAGCTATTGAGATGGCCAGATTCGAGCAGGAAGGGACCTGGGAGGTCATCTGATCCAAGTCCCTCATCTTTAATAGCATGGAATTACTTAACCAGCACCCCATGGATAGTAAACAAGTGTCGAGATTGGAACTCCAATCTTGTGACTCCATCTAAGAACTCTGGGAGGCAGCAGAGGGGAGAGAGAGACAAAAGGAGGAGAACAAAGGGATGGAAAGAGAGAACAAGAAAGAAAGAAAAGAGAAGGGGAGAGGAGGGAGGGGGAGAGGAGAGAGGAGAAGGGAGATGAGAGGGAGATGAGAGAGAGAGAGAGAGAGAGAGAGAGAGAGAGAGAGAGAGAGAGAGAGAGAGAGAGAGAGAAAGGGAGGGAGAGGAAGGAAGGAAAAAGAGAAGGGCAGAAAGGAAAGGAAAAGGGGAGAGGCATAAGAGGAAGGAGAGAAAAGGGACTCCAGAGACAGGCGGCATCTTGCTGGTAGCTTCCCCAAAGAAGTGTGCATCTTTCCATGAATCTCAGTGGTCTTTTATACCTTTTTTTTTTTAACCCCAGGAGTAAAGACAGCTTACTATCCCATAGTGTTTTACAGGTTATAAAGTGAGGCCCTTACAAGCAGCATGTTCACCAATCATGGCATTACAGGATTTCAGAGCTGGAGGGGACCCCTACAAACATGTATTCCACACCCACTTATTCTACAGATGAAGACAATGAGTCTCAGAAAGGGGGAGTGACCTGCCCGTAGTCAGCAAGGGTCAGAGCTAATAATTAAACCTAGGTTGGCAAGCAGAGAGGTAGTTTGGGGTCTCCAGGTTTTACGGAAGGGGGGAGGGTTAACACCTGGGCTGCCAGACACATATAAAAATGCAGCCCCTCCCACTTCCCCCATGCTTTGGCATTCTATAACCTTTCTCCCTCACAGACAAACCCATCTTCATGCACAGAATCAGCTAGGTAACAAGCATTTATTGAGCCACCCAGGGTTCCTGCCAAGAACTTTGGGGGGTACTTATTCAAACTGCCAGGGATCCTGGGATCAAGGCCTTTAACAAGCTAATAGAGGAGACAGGACCAACACACATGTAATCACCATAACCATACAGACAAAGGTAGACATTATGGGACTGAGCAGAGATGAAGGAGAGGGCTGTGGCCAGCATGGGAGCAGGTGAGGTTAAGCAGGGCAAACACTCAGAGGTGTTGGCTTTGGGAGTATGATTAGAGACAGGGTGTTACGAGCAAGTCTGGAACTCACAAAGTGCCAATAACACTTTCCGGCGTGTGGGCATCTGTCTGGCATTTTGTTGGCCCCAAGCGTTCCGCAAAAGCCCATCTTCTGGGAGGGGCTTTTCTCAAGCTTACACCCCACCCCCACCCCCATCTCCACACACACAGGAGGTATGGAATGTACTTTCCTTATTTCTGCCTCCGGAAATCTTTCTTTGCCTTCAAGGCCCAAACTCAAGTGTTCCCCTTCCTCTAGAACACTGCCCCTCTTGCCCTCCACTGAAAATGTTTTCTTGAGCAGCTAGGTGGCATAGTGGAGAGATAGAGCACCAGCCTTGGAGTCAAGAGGACCTGCGTTCAAATCCAGCCTCAGATACTTGACACTTACAAGCTGTGCGACTCTGGGCAATTCACTTAACCCCAATTACCTTGCAAAAAGAAAAAGAAAATATTTTCTTTTGCCTCAAATTTTTCCAGAGATCTCTGTCTCCATCTCCTCTTTCAAACTAATTCAACAAGCATTTACTAAGTGCTGGACCTGGAACTCCTGTTGTAAAGAAAAAAAATAAACCAGCCCTTGTCCTCAAAGAGCTTACGTTCTAATCCTCTCTGCCAAAAATTACTTTGTACTTGCTCTGTATGTAGTTCTTACTTACTTACAGATGAATGTGTTGTGTACATATAATAGAATTTAAACCCTAATAATTTTTAAATTTAAAAAAATCATTAAGCATGTACAGTATGCCAGGCACTGTGCTAAGCACTCTGTCATTGTCCTCACAACAACCTTGAGAGGTCGGTTCAATTATTATTCCCATTTTACAGATGAGGAAACGGAGGTAGACAGAAATGAAGTAACTCACCCAAGGTCGCACAGTTACTAAGTGTCTGAGATAGGATTTTAATTCAGGTTTTCTTGACCCCAAGCTTGGGGCTCTATCCACTGTGCCACCTCAATATCCCTATCGTTGAAAGGAGGGGCGGTTTTCATCTTCATCTCTGTATCCCCAGTGTCAAGGACGTTGGCTGACATAAAACAGATGAAGGAATGGATGTGCTTTCTAACATTCTTTGTTCCTGTTCACTTCAGCCTCTTAAAATCCCTGGTTTTAGGGGCAGCTAGGTGGTGCAGTGGATAGAATACCGGCCCTGGAGTTAGGAGGACCTGAGTTCAAAATCAGTCTCAGATCAAACACTTGACACGAGTTGTGTGACCCTGGGCAAGTCACTTAACCCCAATTGCCTCACCAAAAAACCCAAAACAAAACAAAATCCCTGGCTTTAGTCAAAGATCAGCTCAAACACCTCCTCTTGCATGAACCCTTACCAGACTCCCTCCATTTCTGTAGTAGCCAGCAGCTTACTGATTAACTGAGATCACATTCTACCTGCTATCATGCTTTCTTTATGAGCCTTCCTCCTCTGCCTGTCTGGATCATAAACGTGTTTGATGGGTTGATTTGGTGGAAAGAACAGAACAGTCCAGCTGAAGCCATTTACTCCACATGAGCCCAGCCGGAGTGACGTAGCACAGTCCAGAGAGCCCCTGGCAGTGGGAGATGGTGGCAAAGAAGACACCAACATCGATAAGGGGTGACTTTCCCAGTCAACAACTTATCAGGACAATTTAAACAAGGAGCCAGAAATAACAACAGGTGCAATGTGTCCTCCCCCAGCTGCTGGCAGACAACCTGGACTAGCTGTTTGCTGAGAGCAGGGGCTTTTGTGCCTGAAACACCTCTCGGAAGAGGGATAATTACACAGTAGTGCTTAGGTCCAGGAACCAGGAATGGTCCTCCCCCGTGACATGCAAGATAACAATGCATGTGAACCTGTCAATCCCTTCCATCAAATGAGATAATAGTTACCAAAGGTGCATAATAAATACTTGTTCTCTCCCCACTCCCCCCCTCCTGTGATTAGAACCAGCTCCTGTTCACAGGCCTCAGATAGTGTCCAAAGCACATCATTAACACCCCCATTTAGGACAAATTCTGGGTCAGCAGCTCAGCCACAGGGTAGGAGTGGCCCTGGCCTCCATTCATACCTGATGTGCCTCTTTCTCTTTCTCCCCTTAAAATAAAATAATTTCTGAGTAAAAAGAGAGAAAGATGGGGTGGCACACCTCAGAATCAAAGAGTGTGGCTCAGCCACCTGTGGGATCTCAAGCAAGTCACCTCACCTCTCTGTGCCTCAGTTTCCTTATCTGTAAAAATGAAGGGATTGCACCAAATGACCTCTAAGTTTCCTTCTACCTCTAAGTCAACGACCCCAGAGGTCATGTGGGAAAACTGGAATAAGTATCCCAGTCCTTGCCTAGGCAGTTCTCCCTGGCCAGGCAGCCCATTCCATTCTGGGATATGTTCCTTTTGTTAGGAAGTTTTCTTGACATCAGACCCAAATTTCTCTCTTAGCAGCTTCCACCCATCATTCCTAATTCTGTCACTGGGGAATAAGCAGACATCTAAGCCCTGGCTTTCCCATAAGACCAATCTTTCAAAGAATTGAACCCAGCAATCACACCATATCCCACCCCAGCCTTCTTCTCTTAGGCCAAACATTCCACAGTTCTCCTTTTACTTGACTCTTTCCTCTTTTTTTCCTCCATTGCTTTTTAGCCCTGCTTTTCCTCCTCTACTCCAGCCCTGCCCATTGAACCCAGAGCCATGGACAAACCCTCCTCACATTACAATGGGTCAAGGACTCCTATCTAGGAGCTTGGGATTGAGCAAGGAAACTGAGGAGACCTAGAATTTCCAGATTATCATTTGCTTGGAACTGTGGGCCACAAGGCATTAGATGCATATACACGTTTGCAAGTTTTTTTTAGCTCTTGTCTTTTTCCAGAGTAGAAAATAAAACAATTCTTCTGAAAAGCCAAGTCCAAAGCAAACCAACAAATTATCATGGAAAGTTCCTTGGCCAAGGAACTTTTGCCTTTAAATCCTGGAAAGGCCCTCAGAGGCAATCTAATCCAGCCCCCTCACTTATAAATGGGGAAACTGAGGCCCAGAGAGAGGAGGCAACCTTCCAAGGATCACACAGGTAATAAGTGATGGAGGCAGCATTTCAACCTTGGCCTTCAAATCCCAGAGCTGGTGCTTTTCCCACTGTACCACCCATACTTGACTCCAGGTTCCCCAACAGCAGAACCTGGATCAAATTGTTGTTTTTCATATTAGTAAAAAAAAGCAAGAGGGGAAGCTAGGTGGCACAGTGGATGGAGCACCAGCCCTGAAGTCAGGAGGACCTGAGTTCAAAATCGGCCTCAGACCAAACACTTGACACTTACTAGCTGTGTGACCCTGGGCAAGTCACTTAACCTTAACTGCCTAAAAAAAAAAAGGAAATACAAGAATATAGACAGTAAACACAAGGAGGGTGAGAGCATTAGCAACCACAGAGACTAGGACAATCCTCCCTTAGGAGGTAACATTTAGTAGACATTTATTAGGCACCTACTGTGTGCCTGGCACTGGGCTCAGTGCTGGGGACACAAAAAGAGGCAAAAGATGGTCCTTGCCCTCAAGGGGTTTACAATCTAATGGGGGAGACAGCATGCAAACAAATATATACAAAGCAAGCTACTTACAGGGTAAATAGGAAATAATTAACAGGGAAGGCATTAGAAGTAAGAGTTCGGGAAGGCTTCCTGTAGAATGTGGGATTTTAACTGGGGCTTCAAGGAAACCAGGGAGGTCAGTCAGTAGGGAGAGTGGAGGAGGGAGAGCATTCTAGACATGGGGGACAGCCAGAGAGAATGCCCAGAGCCCAGAGACGGGGGGGGGGGGCTTGTAAGTGGACTGGCCACGAGGCCAGTGTCACGGGAGGACACTTACACTGCAAGGTGTAAGAAGGCTGGAAAGGTAAGACAGGGCAGGTTATGAAGGGCTTTGAAGGTCAAACAGAGCATTTTGTATTTGATCCTGGAGGTGATGGGGAGCCACTGCAGTTTATTGAGTGAGAGCATGGGGCTGTGGACACTGAGCCTTGAACGGAGCTGTACTAAGAGGTAAAGAAGGAGAGCATTCTAGGACTGGTGGACATGCCATGCACACAAAGGCATGAAGGCAGGACATGGAGCATCATGTATGGGAAACAGCAAAAAGGTCAATTTGGCTGGAACGTGGAGTGTGCGTAACGGACTGCCTGAAAAGTAGCCTGGCACCTTAACACCAAGCAGAGGAGTTTCTATCTGAACTTAATGGTAGTAGGGAGCCACTGGAGGTTATACATTGCACCGAAGTCATTGACCTGAGCTGGTAGAAGGAATTTCTGTACCAAACATTAAGCATCTATGATGAACAAAGCACTAGACTGGTGATTGCTTTGGCACTGGGAACTCCCAGGTAAGGAAATTCCTTCTACCAGCTCAGGTCAGCGACTTCTATGCAAGGTATAACCTTAGAGAGCCATTGTCTGAGAAGTTTAGTGACCTGTCCAGGGGCACACAACCTGTTTGTACCTTCCTGAACCTTCTGGGCCAGACACCTTGTTGCCTATCTACAGTGTTATTTAGTTGTTTTTAGTTGTGTCCAACTCTTTGTGATCCTATTTGGGGTTTTCTTGGTGGTTGGCCATTTCCTTCTCCAGCTCATTTTAAAGATGAAGATACTGAGGCAAACAGGGCTAAGTGACTTGCCCAGGGTCACATAGCTAGTGTCTAAGACTGCATTTGAACCTAGGTCTTCCTGACTCCAAGCCTGGGGCTCTATCCACTGCACCTTACCTAGGAGTTCCCAGTGCCAAAGAAAACATCACCAGTCTTGTGCTTCGTTCATTATAGACGCTTAATGTTTGGTACAGAAAAACGGCCTGGGTTCTAGTGTTCTATCCGCCATATATTCGCTAGGACTACTTGTTACTTCCCCTTTTTTTGTGATGGTTGATGCCCGCCATCTGGGGAGCAGTTAAGCAAACCGTCACATGGGAAGTGTAATGGGATATTATTGTACTATAAGAAACAGCAAATGCAAAGACTACTCAGGTCAATTTGGGAAAGACTTGTACAAACTGACACAGAAGAAAGCAATCAGAGGCAGGGCGGAAAATCCCACAATTTACATGGTGATCACAATGATGAAAAAGAACAATGCTGAACAACTTCAGAACTCTGATAAATGCAATGACTGCTCAGAAGCTCAGAGGACTGACAGTGAGCATGCTGCTTGCCTTTGGGCAGAAAGGTGGTGGACTACAGGTGTGGAATGAGGCACACACTGTCAGGCAGGACTATCTGGTTTTGCTCAGCTGTTCTTTGGCATAATGGTGGGTTCTGTTGGGAGAGTCAATACTATTAAAAAAATAAAAAGGATCATCAATAGAACATATATTTAAGCTGGAAGCTAGGTGGAGCAGTAGATAAGAGTGCAGAACCTGGTGTCAGAAAGACCTCAGTTCAAATTCAGCCTGAGACGCTGGCTGTGTGACCTTGGGCAAGTCATTTAAATGTTGCCTGCCTCAGTTTTCCCATCTGTAAAAATGGGGCTAATAATAGCAACCCAGGGTTGTTGTGAGGATCAGATGAGATAATATTTGTAAAGCACTCTGCAGACCTTGCTAGCTATTATTAAAGATAAAATAGTTGGACTGGATGAACCAAGCTCTAGTGAGAGCAATTTGTCTCTCGGGTCTTGGAAGCTTGCCCACAGGGTATCCATAAGTCCTGAGATCACAGGCAAGAGCACTAAAAAGACTAATGAATTTGTTCTCAGAGGAGCTGAGTTCAAATCCTAACTGCAACTTGTCCCTGTGATCTTGGGCAATTCCCTTCCTACTCTGTAAAATAGCAGGGGTGGCCTACGAGACCTCTAAGGTCTCTTCTGATGTTCCTATTGTCATAAGACAGGGAAGGGTGCAGAAAAAGGGCACCCTCTGTGCCAGGCTCCAGAAGAAAGGCACAAGCAGTGATGCACAGGACACAAAGGTCTAGACAGACTAGTGCACATAAAAGTCAAAGGGTAAGGCTTGATTAGACAAGTTTCCCTCAGGAATGTAAGAGTTCTCCAAGTTTACAATCATTTAACCACACTAGGCCATGGGGGTGGGTAAGTTACCTCAGGACACACTTAAGTGCAGAGAGGGAAAGCTGAAATGAACCTCAGAGTTCAGCTATTCCAGCCAATACCCCTTATTTTGCAGATAAGGAAACTAAGGCCCCAAAGAGGTAAGGCACTTGCCCAAGGTCATACAGCTTCTAAGTGGCAGGGTGGAGATCTGAACCCAGGTCCTCCAACTGAAAATTCTGCATTCTTTCCACTGAACCCATAGATCTATTTAGATACTTGTTAATCACACCCCTCCCCACTTAGAATATAAGCCCCTTGTGGACAGGGACTGTTTTTTGCTTTTTCTTTATATCCTTAGTACTTAGCCCTGTGTCAGGCATACACTAAGTGCATAGTAAATGCCTTGGCATTGGCACAAGCCAGTACCAGCGAGGTGTCTGGACACTGGCCTTATCAGCTGATTTAAGGGTCCTTAGCCCTGGCACTAAGGAAATCATTATGTAACAGTCTAAAAAACAAAATCTTTCCTCCAAGGCAGCTTTATGGGATGGACCTTGTCAAACTGGCTCTTTTTACAACCTCCCCCTCCACTTAACCCCCAAAGCCTCTGGTTCTCACAAGTCTTCTGCCAGCTCACACACACTTGTTTCACTTTTTGAAAAGAAAAGAAAAAATTAGTTCAAATCCCCCTCAAATGACCTTCATGGTAGTTAAGCCATACATAACTCCCCTTCCTAGAACAAGCCTTCCTTCTGCCCAGACTCTGGCCAGAACCCATTGGAGATGAGTGGCTCCCAGATCTTTAACTCGCCTCTTACATCTCAGGTAGGATTTTAATAGATAACACACCTGCCACACAGAATCATACTTCCCAAGGCCTGCTGGGCCAAGGGATGGGGTTAGGGGAAGGTTCTTTTGAAAGTATGGAGCCACACAAAACACTCAGGGTGTCCTGTTAAAGAGATATTTATCTCCTTTGGAGAGACAAGACCAGTGATGCTAAAGCCATCCACCCATCCATCCATTCATCAATCTATCTACCCATCTACCCAACTATCTAACCATCCACCCAACTATTCATCCATCCACCTATCCATCTATCCATCTACCTTTTCATCCATCCACTCATTCATCCATCCACCCATCCATCCATTCATAATCCATCTACCCATCTACCCAACTATCCATCCATCCACCCATCCATCCATCCACTCATCCATCCATCCATCTACCCATCCACTCAGCTATTCATCCATCCATCCATCCACTCATCCATTCATCCATCTACCCATCCACTCAGCTATTCATCCATCCATCCATCCACCTACCCACTCATCTACTCATCCATCTACCCACCCACTCATCCATCCATTCATCCATCTATCCATTCATCTACCCATCTACTCATCTATCCATCCATTTACCCATCTACTCATCTATCCAGCCATCCATCCACTCATCCATCCATCCATCCATCTGCACATCCACCCAATTATCTATCTATCCACCCACCCGTCCATATCTCACAACACCAGCTACTCTTGTCCAGAATCAGACATTCTCTGGGCTCTGATCTTACATATCTGTGTTCCACCCTCTCCCCTGACTCAAAGCAAAAGCCCACTACAAGCAAGTATGGTTCTACTTGTCTCACATTTGACTGACAGGAAAGATTACAAAGCACAGATCTACGCTTGAGGATCTGACCTTTCAAATGTCAAATTAGATTTTCCATTCACTGCAAAATATCACTAGCTTAAAAAAAAAGAAGAAAAAAAACCTCTTGCCTCCTCTTCCATCACCCAACTTGTAAATCTATCAGAATTCTGTAAACCGGCTGTAAAGTCCAGACACACTTAATTAGCCTGGCTAGCCCACCCACCCTGGGAAACAGACATCAGGGGAATTCAGGCGACAATCTGCCAATTCTGATGAAGGCAAAGCTCAGCACACAGGCAGCTGTCTGGGGGCATTTTCCATCTCTTAGGAAAGAGCATTTCCTTACAAACATTTCTGAAAATCCAGGGGTTGAAGAGCCAGAAAGAACCTGGTCTCCCCAGTTACTAGTGTGTCCCCCAAGAATCATCTTCTATTTATAATCTGTAGACACCTATATGTGACTATATACATACATACATTTATATGGGAACTTCTCCCATTACACACCCAGAGAATGTAACCCCCTTGAGGGCAGGGACCATTCTGTGTTTGTCTTGGTACTATCAGGCCTCTAGTAGATACTTGTGGAGGTGAATCTGTGTCCAACCTGTTGGATCTATCCCTCACTGGGAACATAAGCTTGCCCTAGGGATGCCCTGGCATGGGACTTGACACAGAGGGGGGTGTTCCTAAAGCTGGCCCCAGAGTGGCATGAAGAGGGGCGGCTACCTGTCCTAGAGGCAGGATAAGCACTTGGGGATGTTGTGGCCTGTGGGGCCCCTTCCTACTCTGAGATGACGCAGCTTTGGCTCCACCCCTTTCAGTTTCTCATAGTTCCCATGGCTATAAAGGAGAAGATTCAGTGTAGCACAGATGGGGAAACTGAGACTTCTACAGGAAGCCTTTCCCAATCCCTCTTGATTTTAGCACCTTCACTCTGCTGATTATTTCCTATTTATCCTGTAGATAGCTTTTTGTACACAAATTGTTTTTATATTGTCTCCCCATTAGATTGTGAGCTCCTCCAGAACAGGGATTGGGGGGGGGGTTGCCTTTCTTTGTATTCTCAGCACTTAACACAGTGCCTGGCACACAGAAGGTGCTTAGTAAATGTTGACTGACTGACTGAGGTCCAGAGAGGTAGAAGACTTGCCCAAGGTCACTCAGAAGAGAGCAGAATTCTGATCCAGCTCTTGACCCCCAATCCAGTCCTGAGAGAAGATTATTAAGTTCCCTCTGAATCTCAGGGCCCCTAAACAATGACCCACTGAGAAGCACAGGGAACAAGGAAGGAGCCTGCCCCGGGATGGGAGGGGACCTCCAGAAACAGCCACGTGAGAGATCCTAATGAGACTCCAAGTCCAGGCTTGGCCTGCCCTGGGGGCTATGGTTACCTTATTAAAGCAATCTGTCAAGAACAAACAAGGGAAAAGCCACTGTCCAAAGGCCTGACTTGTCTTAATATGGCAAGGAGTACAATTCTATTCTTGTATATACTTTAAGCCAAGAGGCATTGACTCCGCTTAAATGCCACCTTTGCTAGGAGGGAGAGCTTTCCAGGGGACCCTCCCCCATCTCCATCCCTCTCTAAGAATAGCTGTCATTTACACAGTGCTTTGTAAAGTGCTGGACCAAAACTGTCCATCTCATCCTACCGACAACCCAAATTGAGACCAAGAGAGGTTATGTGATTCACCCAGAGTCACACAGCTGCTAAGTTTCTGAAGCCGACTCAAATTCAGATCTTCCTAACTCCAAGACCAGCCTCCTAGCTTCCAGAGCCTTCCCTTCCAAGATGACTTATCCTCTACTTTGTAAATAGTTTGCGTGTACCTCTTAATTTACGGGTCCTTTCCCTCATTAGATTGTAAGCTTCATGAGGGCAGGGGCTGTTGTTGTCTTTCTTTGTGTCCCTAGCACTCAGCACAGTGCTAAGCACTTAAATGTTTGCTGACTGACTGAATAAGGGACTACATGTTAGGTATGGGGATAAAAAAACAAAAAAGAAAATGTCTCTGCCCTCAATGGGCCTTCAGTCCACATTCATTCTTATTTACAGGATCACAGATTTGGACCTAGAAGGGACCTCAAAAGATATTGAGTCCAACTCCACCCCCGTTCATTTTACAGAAGAGGAAACTGAGGCAAACAGAGATTGAATGACAAGCCCAGGGTCACAAAGCCAGTTAAGTGTCTAAGGCAGGATCTGAACACAGGTCTTCCTGATTACAAGTCCTGAACTCTCACCACTCAGTCAACTTCTACCTGATGTAGAAATCAATTGCCTGGATTTGGAGTCAGAGACTCCCGGTTCTCATCTTTGCTCCTAGGCTATCTGCCTGTAACCTCGGGTGAGTCCCCCCCCCCGCAGGATTCAGTGTCTGCCTCTGTGGGACCGAATGATCTCCCATGTCTTTCCCATTCTCTCTATAGGAGAGATAAGCTTTGGCTTCCCGTTCCCTAAGTGCTGAAGCTACGGTATCCCAGGAGTCACTGTCAAGTAATGCCTTGTCAACATCTACGGCCAACTTTGAAGCTTCCATATGATTCAACAGACAAGTTCTATTCTGGGGCATGACTTCTATTTAAAGACCATGAAGGGCTTACACGCTCAGACACCATTCAAACCACGGATTCTAAGAAAAAACTGCTAAATTTGCTCACTCCCCGGCCTCACTTTCCATCCACACAGGATCTGTTCCGTTCACCCAAGGCGCGGTTCATTTTCCATTCTCATGTAAACAATAAGCGGTGGGGTTGGGGGGGGGGACTTGTTCATTGCCCAGAATGGGCACACATCATACAGACAGTTCAAAACCTTCTTTTCCTCCCACCTGAAAGCCCACTCTGGGCCAGCTGAGGATGCTGAAGGGTTCGGGGAAGCAAGGTGGGGGAGGCCCAAGGTTTGACCCACTGGGCAAGCATTATCAGACCCAGTGAGAAATCAAACTCCACTAAGAAACACATCCCAAACAGATGGTGCTCTCAGAGACTGACATGCTGGGTAGACCACTCCTTCTGAAACTCAGCCAACAAACCAGCTCTCCTGATACCAGCTTCTCTTAAATCTTGAGTGAAAGAAAAAAAAATATGCATTTCATTCCCAGACTTGCAGAGAGAGGTTTGGGGGGGAAGGTGGAGTGGGGAGAGGGAGATGACATATAATAAACCTGTGTGCTCAGCTATCCTCATTCCTTCTTTCATGCCTTACCTAAAGACATATGGCATACATACACACACACACACACACACACACACACACACACCCCTATATCTAAATTCTCTGTCCCCCCTCCACCCCCTCTGTCTAAGTACAATCCAGTTAAGTCTATGTTGCTACTTCCTAGGAAAGAAACCAAGCAGCAACTTGTACCTGAAAACCAAGACTGTTTTGACAATTTCCTATGAGGTTTTACAAAAACCTTCCTCCTCCCCCCCCCCATCAAACCCCACCAGAAATCACTGAGCAACTCTTCTGGGCTAGCCACCCTCCTGCCATTCTGCTTCCTATTCCACTGGCGCTACTCTGGAGAGAGGCGTGCGAGCCCATCCCTGCCCAAGAAGCCCAGCCCAGCGCCAGGCCACATCTCATAAGGAACAGAAAATTAGCTTTTGGGAAGAAAAGGTAAGGAGAGAGAAAAACAAAACAGAAGAGAAAGGCACATACAAGTATTGGCAGGCCTGGGTCTCTTCCACCTGCCCCCCCATCTCTTTGGGGGCTCCTGGAACAATCCCCACATGGACATCCTTAAGAAGGCTCCTAGCTGGCATCTCTCACAGGCGGCCTGTGAAGGGAGACTGGAGGGCCACCACCAGGCATGTATCACTGGGACAGGAGAGCCATGTTCCGGCACGGTGGGGGAGGGAGGGAGGCTTGCAAGGAGCCGGGGTGGGGGGCCGGGGGGGGAACAGGGAGGGAGAATCGATTCTCTTCCTTCACTGAGCTAAGTTGCCATGGAGAAAAGGGAGCTATTCAGTGAGCTTGAGGAGGGCGGTAGAGCCATATGCCGGAGGAATAGCAACAGAAAATAGCCAATCCATACAACATTTTAACAGGCAGCCACCTCCCCGAAAACCTTCTGGGCATATGGCTACCCGAGGGGGAGCTAGCAGCACAGCCTCTGAGGGGTCCTGATCAAGGAGCCCCTTCACTCAGTACAGGAAAATCGTATCCTAGATCCAGAGCGACGTGGGGCCACAGAGACCCAGCCACTCCAGCCGCCCCATTTCACAGATGTAGAGACTGAGCTTCGAGGAAGTTAGGGAAATTGTCCAAGGTCACATAGGCGATAACTGTCTGAGATGGGATTTTGAACCCAGGATCACTAACTCCAGAGCCAGTGTTTTGGGGGCGGGGTGGGGAGGGAATAAAACTTCATAACTTAGATTATTAGAATCCACTGAATCTTAATAATATCAGGCTAGAACAGAGCAGTACAATAGGTTGGGAGTCTTCCCCTGTCTTCTTGAACCAAAATCTCCCCCAACCCTACTTAAGAGGCAACAGATCCTCAGAAAGTCACCCCCATCTTTCCTTCCCCTTCTTACCCCACCAGATCTTTCCTTCCTCCTCTTTCCCTCCAGATCTTTCATTCTTCCTTCTTACCCCCCCAGATCTTTCCTTCTCCTTTTTTCCCCCCAGATCTTTCCTTCCTCTTCTTTCTCTCCAGATCTTTCCTTCCCCTTTCCCCCCCCTGATCTTTCCTTCCCCCTCTTTCCCCCCAGATCTTTCCTTCCCCTCTTTCCCCCCCAGATCTTTCCTTCCCCCTCTTTCCCCCATCTTTCCTTCTCCTTCCCCCCAGATCTTTCCTTCTCCTTCTTTCCCCCAATCTTTCATTCCCCCCTCTTTTTCCCATCTTTCCATCTCCCTCTTTCCCCCCAGATCTTTCCTGCCCCCACTTTCCCATTTTTCCTTCCCCTTCTCCCCCCTCCTCAGATCTTTCCTTCCTCCTCTTTCCCTCCAGATATTTCATTCTCCCTTCTTTCCCCCATCTTTCATTCCCCCCTCTTTCCCCTATCTTTCATTCCCCCCTCTTTTCCCTGATCATTCATTCTCCTTTCTTACCCCCCCAGATCTTTCCTTCCCTTTCCCCCCAGAGCTTTCCTTCCCCTTCTTTCCCCCAGATCTTTCCTTCCCTTTCCCCCCAGAGCTTTCCTTCCCCTTCTTTCCCCCAGATCTTTCCTGCCCCCTCTTACCCCTCCAGATCTTTCCTTCCCCTTCTCCCCCTCCCCAGATCTTTCCTGCCCCCTCTTTCCCCCCAGATCTTTCCTTCCTCTTCTTTCCCCTCCAGTTCAGATGCTGCTTCAGGTGAAAAGAAAGGAGCTGGCTATTGGAGGCTCATTTCACCTCTTCCTCCTTATGATCCCTAAAGTGGGGCACTGATCACCAGCCATGATCCCTCCAAAAGGGAATCCAAAGGCCCTGGGTGATAGCTCTCCCAGGGAGCCTCTGGGGCCCAATGCCAACTCTAACCATGACCAGAATCCCCAGTCCCATTTAGCAGCATCAGCACATCCCATGAGGGTTGCTGGGTTAGAGCCATCCCCAGGCCTCATGGAATCCTCCCCCTCTCCCCACCTATCACCTGTGAGCCCACTGCCCCACTAAGGAGGCCAAGCGTGGCCTCTGAAGTGGGACCAGTCATAACTGGCTTATGCTGGCCCAGTACAAACCTGCCCAGACTCCATTATCAATGTAACTCACCTAATTTTAAAAAAAGGTTTTTACTCTGAGTAAGGTGCTGCTTAGCCCAAAGCCTGCATAAAGAAACTGTTATAGAAATGCTGATTCCTTCCCCTTCCCTCCCTCTATCGCTCAGGGGTCCACTATGGCCTCCAGATCCTGACTCAGGCTTTGGGGATCTTCCACCTTGAACTCAGTTCCCTCCAGTAGATTCTTAGCCGAGATGTGTCAGTCAACAGTCAACAAACATTTATTACTACGCTCCTTCTATGGACGAGGCACTGGGGGGAGAGGCACAAAACCAGTCTCCGTTCTCAAGGACAATGGCTTTAGTTTCCTCAGTCATAAAATGGGTATGCAAGTACTGTCACAATCAATCTGTCCAGAGGAAGAGGGGCTGGGGCAAGCCTTCAGAAGCTAACGACAATAGAAGCCACTGCTATTAGCAGGAGTATTTTACAGGTCCTCCTCTGCCGGGTCAGAATGGGGAGGGAGAGCTCGGCCTCCACTGGGCGTGCAAGTAAAGGAAAACCACAGCACAAGGCCCCAGGTTCACCGTTTCCTGACCAAGCTCTGAAGTGCAGCCTCTTCTGTCTCCTCTTCCTCCTCCTCCTCTTCTACTGACCAATGACTCACCCTAGTCACTCTTCTCTGGAAGACCAGGAAGGGTTGGACCCTAGGGTGACCACTGTACTTGCTGTGTACCCATCAGAGGCAGGGGGTAACGGGGCAGGGACCATCGAAGGCCCCTCCCTCATCTGCCACTTCAGAAGCTGCTATAGACTGGGACTGACGTTATTGTCTTGTCTCCCCAGCCTAGCCCAGTACTTGGCACATTGTAGATGGTTAACCAATGATCATTGACTGAATGATTCTAGGGTACCCAGAAGATGCTAATCATAGGTAGGAGTGGCTATAAACCTTGGTTTCTTTTACAATCCAATGGGGCCTTTCCTGATCCCACCAGCTGCCAGTGCCCCCTCCCCCATCTTATTTATTTTGTGTATATTCAACTATATGAATGTTTACTCCCCAGACAGAATCCCCCTGAGGACAGGAAATGCCTCATTTTTGTCTTTGCATCTTCAAAGATTAGCTTACCACAGAGTGTCTGGCACACAGCAGGCACTTAATAAATGCTTGCTGATTGGCATGGTATGATGGGAACTGGGCTTGGATAGGAAAGATACGGATTCTTATTCTGACTCTGTGTGACCTTGGTAAAATGCGATAGTAACTGTAAACTGGAAATTACCATTCCTGTATTAATATTATTAGAAGGATGGGGTGAGGGGTGGGGAGAAAAACTAGCACCTTTCCTATATGGTTCCCCTCCCTCAGTTACTGACCTGGGCTGAGCCACTGTTGGGAGACTTCCAAAGAGGCTGATTTCCTAGACTTGTTGGGATGGAGGATGGGGAAGGAACCTCCTTCCTTGGAAAAGGAAGCTCAGGCCAAAAGCCTGGGCCAAAAGCCACAGTCAGCCAGGGATGGCTACTCAGGGCCTAGGCCAGCTGCAAGTCCAGGAGGAAAACTGGCCAATGGCTTCAGACCCTCCAGCTCTCAACTACCAAACTTAGGTTCATAGGACTTGGTTCCCTTAAGGGATCTCAGTGAAACCCTCTCATTTTACAGATGAGCAAACTGAGACCTGTCAAGGACAAGGTGCCATACAGGCACTCAACAGTATATTGTGGCCCAGAACAGACCATCTAACTCTCAGCCTTTGGGTGGTTAACACCATATTACACATGGCAGCCAAGAGTCTATGGACTGCCCAAAAGGAAATACTCCCTCCAAGGAAACTCTCAAGGTCAACAGGAAATGGGATTGTGAGATTACAGAATTATAAAATGTGAGTTGGAAGGAGGGGGAGGGGAGCTCAAAGGCCATCCAGTCCAACTCCACCATTTTACAGTTGAGGAAACTGAGTCCAAGGGAAATGAAGGGACTTACCCAAGGTCACCAGGCTAGTAATTGCCCATGGCAGGTTTTGAACTCTAGAGCCACACTCTTTCCAATACTAGCCCTAAGAGGCCAGATACCCTTCTATTCGTTGATTGTTTTTTACAATGACTTTTTCAGAGACCAGCGAAGTTCCCATGAACCGTTCCTTGGGGAATTTTCCTTCAAAGCTGCCCGTCTCTAGGGTGGACCAAATTGGATTATGAGGGCTTTTTAATTACAAGCAACCATCCCAACTGGGAAACCCACTGGATGAGCTCAGCTATGAATATGGAGACAGACATCAATAAGAGTCTCCATGGCAAAGCTGAGTCCCTGCCTTCTCACTCCCATAATCCCTGGTAGGCTTCAGCAGGCACATACCCTCCTCATCCCTCTACGTATCTACTCCCCACTCTCCCCATCAATACCGACTTTGTCCACTTACCCTGAATCTTCTCCTCTGCTGGCCAATGTTACCCTCTGCTGAAAACTCATTCGCCTCTTCCCCTCTGAGGGGACTGAACTTCATCAGTGGGTCTCTCCAAGAAAGGGGCACACTAATTCTCTGCTATCAAGTCCACTCCATGGGCCAGGCCTTCAAGCCTGTCCCCAGCAACAATGTGGCCACATAATGGCTACACTCCCCACCCCCACCCCCATCCTTCCTGCTTCTAGAACCACCCCCACACACTCTCGGTTCCCCCAGCAACTCCTGAGGTGACCTGTGGAATGTCTGGACAGGCATGGATGGCCTAGCTGGATTGGAGGGAGGATTCCCAAGTTTAGCTGCTAATGGACCACAGTCTGAGGAGACCATGTTGGCTCTCAGGGTCTGGAGTGGCCTATAGGACTACTCCAACCCAGACAAGCTTCCTGCCAAATGGGACAGAGTCCCAGACGATGCCCAAGAGGGGCTTGGCCAACAGGGGACCGTGGGAATCCATATGTGAATACAATCCTAACTTTGCTGCTTAGTACATGTGTGACCTCGGGGCAAGTCCTCTGGGCCTCAGTTTCCTCACCTGTAAATGAGAGGACTGCCTTCCGAGGCACAGAGATGGACCATGGAGCCCTTGTGAACCAAGAATCCTAAGATTTCATTTTAAAAGCCATAATGGGGGACAGCTAGGTGGCGCAGTACATAGAGCTCTGGCCTTGGAGTCAGGAGGACCTGAGTTCAAATCCAGCCTCAGACACATGACACTTACTAGCTATGTGACCCTGGGCAAGTCACTTAACCCTGATTGCCTCACTAAAAAAAAAAAAGCCATAATGGGAATAGGCATCATTAGCACCCAACACACTTCCACCCTGTCATGCCCCAGAGCCTCTGGTCCAATCCATCATTTTACATGTGAGGAAACTGAGGCCTATTCAGGTGAAGCGATTTACAGGTAAGTGAGAAACAAGAGTCACCATGGTGTCTGTCATGAATACAGCCTTGTACTCAGAGTCAGGAAAACCTGGGTTCAAATCCCCAGCCCCTGTCCCCACCTTAGATGCATACTCTTTATCTGGAGCAAGTCATTTAGCTTCCCCTATGCCTCAATTTCCTTATATGTCAAATAAGGGAGTTGGACTTGATGGCCGCTGAGGTCCCTTCCAGCTCTAAAGCCAGGATTCGAACCCAAGTTTTCCGTATCTGAAGTTCTTTCAACCAGCCACTGAATAACATCGACTCCCAGTGTTCCAGATTTTGTCCATATTGATGCCTCTACTCCAAGTCACTCCACGTCCCCAGGAAGGAAAGGAGACAGCTGCGGAGGTCAGGGTGAGGCCCAGAGGGAGGGAGGCAGTCCCAGAACCTTGGGGTTCTGTTCCCATGGTCAGCCCGGCCTGGCTTCTGCTCCACAGGCTCGGCAGCATTTTCCCTCCCTTCCCCCACCGTCTCGTCCCTGCTACAGTTGGACGTTTGCTTCTTCATCGTCCAACCTGGGATGAGGAAGGGAGGGTGTCCAGGGGAGAGGGCTGGGGGAAATTCAGTGGATTCAAAAGCCCAAGGCTGCTTCCTGCAGAAGGCCCTCAGACTGGGCTGGAGACAAGCGAGAGGGATGACTCATTCCTTCCCTTGCCCATCTCTCCTCTCCCTTAGGTGGCCTCTCGGCCTCTCCCTATTGCAAAGGAAAATGCATGGAGGACTCCTCAGAGGTGACAGTGAAAAAAGATAAAGCAAGTCTGGCATTGGATGCCAGCGTCCACTTCTCAGAAGTGCTCATCAATGGGGCCACTGAAGCAGCCGGCACCTTCCTCTCCTTGGGATAAAACAAGGGCCGTGGGATGGATGGTCTCTGAGTTCCCTCTGGTTCCCACGTTCTGTGAGCTGATGAAATCCCAAGGGGTTTCCACCTCCTTCTGTGAACTGCCAATTATTGCTGTTGCCCCCGTCCCCCTGACACACACCTGGCCATCCCACCTCACCAGTCAGCTTTATTCTACATAGGATAATTGCAACCCTTCATTCCCATCCCTGATTCACTAAGAGTCCACCCATTTTACAGATGAGAAAAGCAAGGTACAGCAAGGAGAGCCAAAGAGCAAATGTGGATGAGGAGCTCTTTTTCCAGATGACCTCATAATGCCCAATGACGGACATAGGAAGGAAGCTCGTTTCCTCTCATACCGACGGCACTACCAGAGCCATGCGACTAATAAAACTGCCATCTGGCAGCATGGCCTGTATGAGCTAGCCTCTGAGGTCCCTTCGAAAGGGAAAACCCTGTGATTCAGCAACATCATAGGTTAAGATCTGCAAAGTGCTTTTCTGTATATTATCTCATCTGATGGTGAATGTTATGAGCCTTCCCATTTTATATGTGAGGTAAGTGAAGTTCCGAAAGCCATCACACAGAACCGTGAATGTCTAGGGTCAGATTCAAACTCAGCTCTTCCTGATTCCTAAATCCATTAGGCCATGCCCTCTCCAGCTATAGCCACAGAGAGTCCCTCTCCAGGGTTCTGCAGATCCCCAAGATTTATCCACTTAGCCAGTAGTTATTAATCAAGCATTTATCAAGAGCCTACTGCATACCTGCCAACCACTATGGGAGGTTCTGGGGATGCAAAGACAAGTGAAGCAATCTCTGCTCTCCAAGAATTCTCATTCTATTGGGGAGAGAACACACACAATTCTTCCTACCGCCGCCCCAGCAGAGGGGGAATCATAAGATGGACCCCAGATCTACAGCTGGAAGGCCATCTAATGCAGCAAGGAAAAAGTGAGGTCAGTGATTTGCCTGAATTTATAGAGCCAGTGAGTGTCAGAGACAAACCCTGAACCCAGGACTTCTTACTCCAGAGCTAGAGATAATATGTGCAAAGTGCTTAGCCTAGTGCCTGGCACACAGTGGGTGCTTTAAAATCCTTGTTCCCTTCCCTTCTCTTACTACACTTTCTGGTCACTGGATCATCATGTAAGGGGGAGCACATAAACATATTGCAAATAAGCACAAGATGAGGATTTTTGGGGGGCAGACATGAGCAGTTGAGGGGATCAGGGAAGACCACCCATCATGTGTGAGATGTGTTGCAGAAGCGGAGCCTCAAGAAATCACCTAATGTGTGTAGAGCACTGTGCTAGGCACTAGGGGAGAGTCCAAGCTTAGATAAAATGTAGCTCTTACTCTTGTGGAAGGCTTGGTTTAGCAGCTTCATTCTAAGAGGCCTAGAAGACAGCAGCCTCAAAGCCCACTGGGTCTCTTTCCTCTCTCTCTTCCTCCAACACCCTGTCCTACCAGGGAGTTTACAGCACAGGAAAAACAAAACAAAACCCGCTGTACCTTTAAGTTCTTTCGCCTGCAGATATGAAAAACATTAGCATGTTGAAGCTGTTTGTATGTTTGGTTATTTTTAGGGTGAACCCAATTGCAGCTTTTTGGAAACAGATGAAGTCAGAGGCGCACGTAGGACTTTTCCCAGGCTGGGGGTCCTAGTCCAGTTTCTCTGGGAATGATGGCAAGAAAATAAGATTCTCAAAAACAGAAAGAGCATCATTGACTAACATACCCTGGGGCTAGGACACTGGGGCTTCACCAGGCCAAGATGCTAGGGCATGGGAGAGTCAAGAGCAGACTGGAATTGGGTTTTTTAATGGCATCACTCACATTCATTCCAGGATATCCAAATCTTTAACATAATAACAATTATTATTATTGGTGATGATGATGATTATTGGGTATCATGGCACATATCTATAATCCCTACTCACTGGGGGATGTCTTGAGTTCGAGAGTTCTGAGACCCAGTAGGGCTAAAGCTGATCAATGCACCACGTGCACTGAGCATGGCACCAATATGGTGAAGCCCCTGGAAGCAGGAGGCCACCAGGTTGCCTAAGGAAGGCAGACCAGGCCCAAGTTACCAAAAATGGAGCATGTCAAAGAGACTGTGCCAATCAGTATTGCAACCTATCAGTGGCTAGGATCATCAATGGCTGCTGCCCTTATGGCCTAGGTGGGAGGGGGAGACCCAGTCTCAAAAAGTAAGAGCAATAAATAATCACTGACATTTCAAGTTTGCAAAGTGCTTTCTCATTGTTTCACTTCTCATGGTCTCACTGGAACCTCTTAACTCAGCGAGGTAGGTGCTATCATTATCTGCATTTTATAGATGAGAAAATTGAGTCTCAGAGATGTGAAATGACATGCTCAAGGTCATCTAGCTCGTAAGTATCCAAGGTAGGGCTCCGAACCATGCCCAGGACTTTATCTGGGCTCTATTCACTATACCACACTGCCTTTGCTTAATACAATGAAGAGAATACTAGCTCTGGAATCAGAGGACCTGGGAGTTTCAGAGACCTGTATGACCTTAGAAAAGTCTCTGTACTTCAGTCTCCTCATCTGTAAAATGGAGAGACTGGACCACATAGCTGCATACTTCAGCTCTAGACCCCAGAAGGAGATAGTTTTAGGTCACAGAGGGGCTGAGTTCCACCCTGAGGCATCTGCCCAGCCCACTAAGTTTTCTGGGAAGGCCATACTGACATATTTCTAGAACAACTGCAATTAGAACTGGGTTTCTCCTTGGCTTCCGACCTCCTCCCCACCACAACCCTCTGAAAACCAGTGTAAATCAGTTTCTACCAATTTCCCTGCTAATGATTTCCTCCATTAAATTAAAAAAGAAAAATGTCTTTTAAATGAATTACCAGGCCTGGGCTTCTAAGAAGCATGTGACCTGTCAATTAATCTTAAGCCCTGCTGGATAGGAATGCTCCCTTTAAAGAATGTTTTATAAATAAATAAATGAATAAGTAAATAAAGCCAGTCCACCCAACCCTGAAGGCCCCACCCCCTGCAGTCACAGCAGGGTCAGGATGCAGGTTAGTGCCCTGGTACTCTTGGGAAGGAAGTACATCCCAACCAACCGTGTAGACAAGTAGCACATCTAAATTTAGATTCTACGTATTAGTGAATGTGCAAGCTTGAAACCTATATACACACATAGATTATTATAATTCTCTGGACTATGTTCTCACTGAGGGCAGGGATCACACATTACTTATCTCCTTGTGTGTTCAGTCACGTCTGACTCTTCATGACCTCATCTGGGGTTTTCTAGGCAGAGATACTGCAGTGGTTTTGACATTTCCTTCTCCAGCTCATTTTACAGATGAAGAAACTGAGGCAAACAGGGTGAAGTGACTTGCCCAGGGTCACACAGCTAGTAAACGTCTATGGCCAGATTTGAACTCTGGTTTTCCTGATTCCAGGCCCAGTGATCTGTGCACTGAGAAGATAAGATTCTCACTTGGCATCCTCTCTAGTGCCAAGTACAGAGCTGGGAACAGAGAAGGTACCTACTTGTAGGCACATCATCCCTGACTTTCTAGACTTTCCCAGGTACTCCCCTGTAACTGTCTCACCCTGGAAATATCTCTACCCCCTAGGCCTTCTCCACTTGAATGGGAAGTGCCTGACTCAAGCCATCATTTCATGAGGTTTCCAGGTCATTTAAGCTCCCTTCACTCTTGGCTCCATTTTGGATTCTCTGGTCCCACCTTACCAGCAGTCTTGCCTCTCCTTCCCTTTTTCATCAAGCTCAGGCCCCTCATCTCCTTCCATGTGTCTTCTTCCATTAGGACGTAAGCACCCTGAGGACAGAGACTGTCTTGCTAGCTTATATTTGTTTTCACAGAGCTCGGCAAAGTATCTGGAACATAGCAAGCACTATATAAATTATATCTATCTATCCATCCATCTCTGTCTGTCTATGCATCTATCTGTCTATCCACCTATCTATCCATCTGTCCATCCACCTGTCTATCTATCCATCCATCCATCCATCCATCCATCCATCCATCCATCCATCCATCCAACAGTTGTTGAATGAATGAAATTCTAGACCTACAGGAAGATCTGACTGATATATGCACAAGAGGCGGTAATTAATGCCTGCCATTCTCGCTCTCAGAACCCTCAAGTCAAAGCAGCTTCCCACCTCTAGGCCTTTTATTTCCTCTTTCTTGAATTGACAAACTGGACAATTCAAATCTCATTTAAGCAGAAGATAAATACCTAGCGTGCGAAATACCTCTGCCTCTGTCTTCCTTCCCATATCTTTGACATGGGAACCATTTTATTGTTCCTAAGCATGAAAGGATAAGGGAAGATATGCAAAACAATAAGTATTTGGTAGAAACTTACAGATGATTCAGAACTGTCCAAAAGCAAAATGAGCTGCCTTGGGAGGTAGTGAGCTCCCCATCACTGGAGGTCTCTAAGCCAAGGATGGATGATTATTTGTTATGAAGACTGTGAAGGGGATTCTCAGGTAAGTACAAGACAGAGTTGATGGTTTTTGAGGTCCCTTCTAATTCTGCGATTCACAGGAGGCTGTGAAACACTGGCTAGATGGCCTGTCATGGGTCTAGCATCACTGAGGATCAAGAGAAGTGTAAGACACTCTTGCTCATGCCTGCCCTCATCTCTATGAGCTTGTACCTCATGAAAATTAAACTCCTTCAATTTGGTCTACCAGAAGAGGCAAAATAAATAAACAAACAAATAAATGGAAGAAGGAATGAATAACTAAATAAATAAACAAACAAATGAACTAATAAATGAATAAATTAAAGCTCTTGTGAATAAGGGACCCTGGGCTGTCAGTAAAAGTCAGGTTATCTGGCTGTTTAGAAATCAGCAGGGTGGTAGATTTAGAGCTGGAAGAGGCTGCGACCAAATCTACAAACACCTGACTTTACAGGTGAGAAAACTGAGGCCTGGAGTGACTGAATGACTTGCTCAGGGTCACACAGCTAATAAGTATCTGAGGCTGGATTTGAACTTAGGTCCTCCCAACTCCAGGCCCTATGCTGTATTCACCGTACCACCTAGCTGCTCACTTTACAAGTGAGAAAACTGAGGCCTACAGTGGTTGGGTCAATGGTGTCTTGGTACAACTCTGAGGTACCACCTCACACCTATCACATTGGCTAATATGAAAATTGGCTAATATGAAAAACAGAAAAGGAAAATGACAAATGTTGGAGGGGACATGGGAAAATTGGGACACTAATGCATTCTTGGTAGGGTTGTGAACTGATGCAAGCATTTTGGTGAGCAATTTAGAACTATGCCCCAAAGGCTATCAAACTGTGCATACCCTTTGACCCAGCAATACCACTACTAGGTCTGTACCCCAAAGAGATTAAAAAAAAAAAAGGAAAGGAAAATGACCTATGTGCACAAAAATACTTATAGCAACTCTTTTTGTCATGGCTAAGAACTAAGAATTGAGAGGAAGCCCATCAATTGGGGAACGGCTGAATAAATTGTGGTATGTGATTGTGATGGAATACTATTGTGCTATAAGAAATGCCAATCAGGATGGTTTCAGAAAAACTTGGAAAGACTTATATGAACTGATGCAAAGCAAAGTGAGCAGAACCTGAATACTGTACATAGTAACAGCAATATTATTTGGTGAACAACTGTGAATGATTTGGCTCTTCTCAGCAATAGAATGATCTAAGACAGTTCCAAAGGACTCATGATAAAAAAAAAATGCTATCTACCTCCAGAGAAAGAACTGATAGAATCTGAATGCAGATCAAAGAAGACTATTTTTTCTTTTTGTGTTTTTTGTCTGTTTTCTTTTACAACATGACTAATATGGGAATGTTTTACATGACTGCATATGTACAACCTATATCAAATCACTTGCCTTCTCAATGAGGGGGAAAGTAAGGGAGAGAGGGAGAGAATTTGAAACTCAAAATCTTAAAAAATGAATGTTAAAAATTGTTTTTACATGAAATTAGAAAAAAATAATTTTTAAAATGCAACTGTTTCAATATTATTGGTTTCCTTTGTAATCTGATATATTTTATTTAATGCACTTGAAAACAGGATTTTGAGCAGAGCAGAGGTCCACAGGCTTCACCAGGCTGCCTGGTGGGGTCCTGGACACAAAACCAAAGCAGACTGATATGGTCTTTCTTGGAGTTCCCTGGCCTTAGTACAGTGCCTGGCCCCGCCACCACACCACACACACACACACACACACACACACACACACACACACACACACACACGCACACACACACGCACACACACACGCACACAACATACCCCAGACAACCCCTCAGAGTCCCATGGAAGGAAATCTCAGAAGTGAAACTTGTAACCAGTGGACAGAATCATCCCCATTCTTCTGGTGAGTAACATTCCTGGAAAAGTCCATGACGACAGTAACATCAGTGAAAACGTCACTGAACGCCTTCAGAACCCTGATCAATGGGGTGACCACTCAGGAGATTAGAGGGCTGATGGAGACAGCTGCCTTACCTCCTCCCAGTTGAGAGATGGTAGACAGTGAGTGTGGGATGGGGCATTATGGTGAGACATGGCTACTTCTTGGTTGCAAGGAAGAGTCTTATTGGTAGACTGAGAGTAAAGAGAGAAGGGGAAATTTTTATAGATTTTATACACATACACATACACATATACATAACATATACACACACACACACACACATATATATATTTTACACAGACACTAGGTAGCAGAGTGGATAGAGCACTAGGCCTGGAATAGGAAGATTTAGCTTATATATATTATTATATATATGGCTATCTGTTGGACAAATAAACACACTGACTACACCATTTCTTAGGAAGGAGGCACAGGAGGACTTCTAGCCCCTCTCTCACTAGTAGGTTCACTTTTAATCTGGTCAGACAGGAAGATAGGAATGGAGTCATAATAAGAAGTTAAATAAGCTTACTTTATTCTAGTCTAATCTTCTCAAAGGGAATTTGCTGATAATGGGAGCTCAAACTCCTATAGCATTCCCTAACTATCCTTCTCGCCGGGGCCAGCATGAAGGGAGGGCACTACCCCTCATCTTGATGGGGTCAGTCGAGACCAGAACAACTTGTGCACTCCCCTACGTCCCCTCAAGTCTCAATGGGGGCCACTTGAGGCAAACACACAGATTCCCCAACCCCCCAAGCCTTGAAGGGGGCCGATCAAGGCACGCACAGCATTCAGCCTGCACATTCACCCCTATGGGGGTCCCCACTCACTGACCAGTGCACACTTACTTTATAGGGCAACAAACAAAGAGGCACATTGCCAGCAATAGCCTCACAATTTTACATCACTTCATCCCTACATCCACTGCACAAGCATGGTAGAAACTGTTTTGAACCATGATCATGAGAACTCACGTCTAACACCTGGGCAGTAGGGAGTATTATGGCTATGGATCCCGGGAAGAAAACTCAAAGAAAGAATAACAAAAATCCACCTTACACACACTAAAATTCACCTAACTTACACTACACAGATATAGTGTATACACAAAGAGAAACATACTCACATATATTTAAAAGACCATCAATAAAACATGAAAGAAATAAAAGGCTCTGTAAAATGTCTTAAGTTGAATCTGATTTTCCCTTAGAAATAATATTGTAGTGGAAAGTTAGGTTTCTCTTTGGGGCAGCTAGCAGTAGATGGGCCTTAAGCCAGGAAGACCTGAGTTCAAAGGTGGCCTTAGACACTTACTAGTTGTATGACCCTGGGCAAGTCACTTCACCCTGTGTGCCTCAGTTTCCTTAGAGCTGGAGAAGGAAATGGCAACAACTCCAGTATCTCTACCAAGAAAACCCCAAATGGGGTCAGGAAAAGTCAAACATGACTGAAAAACAACTCAACACACAGGTTTTTCCTGCCTAACTTTTAAAAAAATTAAAGAAAAAAAAACCCTGTATATTTTCTCTAAAGGACATTGCTGTATTCTGTACAAGATGAAACCCCTGAAAGGATATATTAACTACACAGGACAACACAGAAATCAGTCCAGGAAAGTGATATTTGGGGGGACAACATCATACTTTCTATTTTTTTTGAGGTGATTGGGGTTAAGTGACTTGCCCAGGGTCACACAGCTAATAAGTGTCTGAGGTCACATTTGAACTCAGGGCCTCCTGACTCCAGGGCTGGTGCTCTATTCACTGTGCCACCTAGCTGTCCATCATATTTTCTCATATACACATCTCTACATCTTATCTTCATCATGCTAGATCATTTCTCACTTCAGCAGCAATATATCACAAGAAAAATAACTTCACCTGGGTGACGGAATTGAGAAGGGTCTCCCCAGTGGCTTTTGGGAAAAAGATTGAAGGAATCCCTGTAAGGGATTGTAAGGAAGGATGGTCTGAGCAGCTCTTAGAATGACAGCCTTGTAGTTCAAGCAGACTAGAATTGTTCAACACCCAGGTCAGTCTGGGGGTCACCTGTGGTCCACCACACTCCGAAGTGTGGCCTGAACCAGATTAAAATGTCATTGGGAAATATTTTTAAAAGTTAATAAAAATATAATAAAACATGAATCACATTACTTTTGAAAACCAAGTCAACGCTGGGCTGCTTACACACAGATTAGAGACCCCGGATGCTATGTGAGCTTGACACCCCTGGTTTAGACCAAGCCCCTCATTTTACAGGTGAACCTGAGAACCAGAGGAAGAGACTCTCTTAAGATGCCAGAGTCTGGAAGAACCATGACCAATACTCAAACCCAGATCATAGGATTTAGATGTAAAGGGGAACCCAGAAGTCAGCTAGCCCCACTCTCTCATTTTGGAGGAGATGAGGAAATGAGGCCCAGAGAGGGAGGGCCATAAGTCATGGGGCTAGGAAGTACCTGAGGAGGGATTTGAACCCAGGCCTTCCAAAGTCTCAGTTAAGTTCTCTAGCCACTACACCATGCTGCCTTGTACCGCTTGGCCTTTTTATCAATGACTTGGATAAAGACAGAGGTGAGAATGCTAATCAATTTATAGGTGGACAATCTGATTAACAAGCATTCATTAAGTGCCTACTATATGTGCTGGGCACTATTCTACAAGCTCAGGATACAAAGATATCATTGAAATGGTCTCTGAAACTTACATCCTACTAGGAGAAAGAATATAGACACATAGAAATAAATACAAAATAAATATATAGTAATGGGGGAAAGCAGGAAGCAAGGGGGAAAAGCATATATGAAGCACCTACTGTGTGCCAGGCACCAGGCTAAGCACATTACTAATATTATCTCATTAACAACCCCGTGGCACAGACTGGTCTCTGAGTCTGGGTCAGGCAAGGCTTCACGTAGGACATTAGTCCTTGTGAGTTCTGATGGGAACCTGAGATTCTAAGAGGTGGAAGTGAGAAAAAAAAATGGAAGGGCTGGCTAGCAGGTGGGGTGCTGGAGGTAGAGTCCAAAAAGGTCTCAATAAACTGAAATATGGGGGCCAAATTTAGTAAGAGCAAAAGTAAATTTTTAGGGGCAGCTAGGTGTCGCAGTGGGTAGAGCACCGGGGGAGGTGCTGAACTCGGGAGGACCTGAGTTCAAATCTGGCCTCAGACCAAACACTTGACACTTACTAGCTGTGTGACCCTGGGCAAGTCACTTAACCCCAATTGCCTAAAAAAATTTAAAAAAAATTTTTTAAAGTTTAAAAAAAGTAAATTTTTTACTTGGATTAAAAAAAAAGTCAAGCTCAGAACTACAAAGGGGAAGGTGTTGCTAATATATTAGTTCATGTGAAAACTATCTGAGGTTTTCAGTGGACTTCACCCTCCATGTCAGCTGGCAATAGTAAGACAGGGCAACCCAGAAGAGCTGATGCTTCTGTGCAGAAGACTCAGGGAGGGACATGACAGCTGTCTTCAGTTACCTGGAGTTCAGAAAGAGCTAAGAGGCGATGGGAGCTGTCTTTAGAGGTGGTGCTGAAGGACCAATGACCACAGACAGTTCTGAGATAGACAGGATGTCCTCTGAAGGCCACCCGAAATCTGAGATTCAGTGACAGGGGGAAGTACTTCTCATTCATGCTTCCTCACATTCTTTCCAAATGATTGAGTTGTGGCAGGAGGAACAGATGGGCATAGAGTTTTGCTTGTGCTATCCTTCATGGTGCCACGGTAGTCATCCATTCACCCATTCATCCAAAGACATCTGCTGAGCACCTACTGCATGCAAGGCCCCACGTTTGGGCACTGTGGGCAACACAGATAGCTCAGACCTGGTCCCGGTGTCTAAGGACTCGATAGGAGAGATGGGTCATGAGCAGAGACGTCCAAACCAAGCCTAATGTGCGCCATGACATAGGGGCCATCTCAATGGAGGAGGGAGGAGACCCTATCAGCTTGCAACTCCGTAGAAGGCAAGATTCATGCAAGAGGGGGTGCTTAAAGAAATATCATCGCATTTGGTTTTCAAGTGAGGTAGGTGCTGTTATTACCCCCATTTCACAGTTGGGGAAACTGAGGCAGACAGGGGTTAAGTGACTTGCCTGGGGTCACACAGCTAAGAAGTATCAGAAGCTGGACTTGAACTCAGGTCTTCTTGACTCCAGACTCACTGAATCACCTAGCTGCCTTGGCTAAGCACAAAGGTGGGGAAGGGGGAAGGGCATGGATATAAAGATAAGATAAAAAGCCAGCAAGGCACTTATACATTATCTGGGGAAACTCTACATACCACCATAGATCAGTATAAAATACATAGAGAGTAAACAGAAGGGAATTGGCTGGGGACATAGGGATTAATTAGGAGGAGGAATCTAGGGAGGAGGAATCAGGAAAGATCACACATGTAACAGTAACAAACACGAGGGCTGAGGACAGACTAACAAAGCCATGGCTCCACTCACTATCCTTTGTGGCTCCCCACATCAACACTCTTTCTCTAGCTATTACTACCCAATATATTGGTTCTGGGACATACTGCTTCCCACCATTAGAAAGTAATCGTTGAGGGCAAAGCCTGTATCGCACTTTTGTTTTTGGACCCTATATATAACATACGTAGGACATCTATAACCCATATATATAGCCTATATATAACAGCGCCTAGCACATAGCACGTTCTTAATAAACGCTTTTTCCCTCCATCATTCATTTATTCATTCTCCATTGTCCTTGGGTGATTTTTCACTTCAGTTCCTGGGTGACTGCAGGCTTGCACAGAGCAGGTACCTGACAAATGGTTACTGGATTGAAAGGGAAAGGGGGAAGAGAACAAGGGTGTATTAAGTGCCAGGCGCTTGCTGAATGCCTTACAAACATTACCTCATCTGAAAGGAGGCAGGCAGCTTTGCTGGGCACCGAATACAACATGTCCTGAGCTGCCTGTTCCAGGGAAAATCTTAAAACCACTCGCAGATGGCTGGTGCTTATAGAATGAGGTCCTTGAGCCAGGCAGACATGGGGCACACAGTCTACCAAGCTCACTACAGAACAAGTGATGATCCGAAATCCCGAAGTGAAGAGAGCTGGAGGAGGCCCTGGGATGACTCAGAACTCCAGAGAGGCGTCCACGCACAGCTCCACCCGAACAAATCCTTCCCCTTTGGATCATGCGTGCTCTCAGAGCCTCTGCCCCCCACCCTCCAGGGAGGAAAGGAGGCCAGAGATTCAAACAAAGGAAGAAATAGCTGGCCGGGGGTGAGGGGTGGGGAGGGGACAAGGGGAGAAAAGGGAACCCCACTATTGGGCTGGCTGCCAAGGTGATAACGATGCCTCTATCTAGGAGGTTTGTTTTTTTTTTTTAATATCAGTGAGCCTTTATTAAGAGAATAGTATTTTTTTTTCTTTTTTCTTTTCTTTTCTTTTTTTGCTAGGCAGTAGAGTTAAATGATATCTAGAAGTTCTTAACCTAGGGTCTGTGAACTTTTCAAAAAATATATTTTTGACAACTTCAATAAAATTGGTTTCCTTTTTAGTCCTATGTATGTTTTTATGCATCTAAAAATATAATTCTGAGAAGAGGCCCACAGGCTTCACCAGACACTACCCAAGGCCTCCATGATACAAAAGAGGTTAAGAAGCCCTGCTCTATATTCTTCCCTATCAGGCAAGAACAAAACCAGGGGTAAGATTTGTCTTGCGTGGCCCAAGAGGGCAGAATTAGGGGCAAACTGTGGCAGGCACAGAAAAGCAGGCTTGTTCCTGTTCAGTCCTGTCTGACTCCCTGTGACCCCAGTTGGGATTTGCTTGATGGAGATCCTGGAGTGGTTTGCCATTTCCTTCTCCAGCTCTTTTTACAGATGAGGAAACCGAGGCAAACAGGGTAAAGTGACTTGCCCAAAGTCACACAGCTTGTGAGTGTCTGAGGCTGGATTTGAACTTAGGTTTTCCTGACTCCAGGCCCGGTGCTCTGTGCACTATGGTGCTACCTTAGGTGCCCTAGAGAACAAGCTGCCTGGGGGTTGGGGGAGTCCAGTGCCCCCACTGAAGGTCTTCTATCTGAGGCTGGTTGGCACAGCTCAGGTGGGCTGTGCTGGGGATTCTGGGTCAGGTATTGGAAAGAAGGCCACAGAGGACCCTCCCCACTCTGAGCTTCAGGGAGTGTGACCTTTACCCACAGGAACACAAAGGAAAACTTAGCTCAATCTCTCTTCCATGTGCTGGGAGTCAGTCATAAGATGAGTAATTGACACCGGGAAAGGACCTCAGAAATCCCCTCAGAGACCAGCTGGAAGCGAGGTCTGCTGTGAGACCTCAGCAAGGAAGTTACTTCTTGTCCTTCCTGGCTCTAGTTTCTTCCTCTGTGAGAGGAGGGCATGGGATGAAATTCCCAAGCACCTAGCATGAAAAAAGGAGGACCCACTGAGGATTAGGGGATCTAAGTCTGGATCCTGTCTCTACAGCTCTTGATTTGGGTGTTTTTTAAACTTTGCATGACTTTGGACAAGTCCCCTTACCCCTCTAGGCCTTAGTTACCTCCCCTGGAAAGTGACAAAGTTGGACTATTAGTGGTCTCCAAGATCCTCACGTCTTACGGAGTTTTTTTGTTGTTTGTTTTGTTTTTGAAGCAATCGGGGGTAAGTGACTTGCCCAGCATCACACAGCTAGTGTGTGTGAGGCCAGATTTGAACTCAGATCCTCTTGACTCCAGGACTGGTGCTCTATGCACTGCACTGCCTAGCTGCCCCTGGTCCTATGTTGTAAGAGTCTATGTTCTAAGGCCCTCCACGTTCTGGTATTCTTTGTACTAAGGTCCCCGCCCAGGCTTGACATTCTCTATTCTAAAATCTCTCCTTTTGCTCTGATACTCTCAGTTCTAAGTTATCTTCTGTCTTCTAAGTTATGCTTCTAGCTTCTAAGGGCCCCTCCCACCACCGACATGTTATGTTCTAAGGCCTCTTCTAAGTCTAGTGGAAGCTCGAAAGTCTCACCCAGATCTCCTATTCTGTGTTTCTCTGAGCTTTGTCCCCACCCTATGGGTCTGGGCAGAATTATGGGTAAGAGAGGAAAAGTTCACATCACTCCAGACATGGCCCTCTGATGTAATTATCACAGAATAGAGGAAAGAATTGAGAAATACAAGCCTTAGGCGAGACAAGCCCCCATCTCAGGCTGGAGTTCACCGGAAAGGTTGTATTTGGCAAGAAAAGAGCTTGGGAGGTGAGTGAGGTAAGGGGGTGTCTCTCTCTTTCTCTGCAGCTCCTGAATAACCAATCAAACCATGATTTCCTAAAGGCCTAACCAGTGCCTATAGAGTCTTTATGCAAAGACTAGTTGGGTGAAACATTTCTTACTATATTATTGTAAGACACAGTAGATAGAGGAGTCAGAAAGACATGAGTTCAAATCCAACCTCAGACTCTTACTAGCTGTGTGACTCCGGCTCACACAGGGCGGGTCACTTAACCTCTGTTTACCTCAGTTTCCTCATCTGTAAAATGAGATTAATAATAACCCCTGTCTCCTGGGGTTGTTTTGAGGATCAAATGAGATATTTATGAAAGTGCTTAGCACTGTGGCTACCACGTAGTAAGTGCTATAAAAATGTTAGCTCGTATTATTATTATCATTAAACAACACGACTCTGCAAAAACACCCCAGGTTTCAATCATGACCTCTTGGACCTGCAGTTGGGTGAAAACAGACAATTTTATGCTCTGCAAGTCAGAGGCACAGTAAAGATAATGGGCTTTCCTCCATCTAATGAGATGACTCAGAATTTCAGAACTGAAAGGGACCCGAGAGAGACCAAATCCGACTGCCTCTTTTGATGGAGGAGAAGCGAAGGCCCAGAGAGAGACAGTGAGTCATCAAAGGTCACGCAGCGAACAAGGGGCAAAGTGAGGCCTACAAGCCCCGGCTTTGGGCTCCTCCTCCTGTGCCACCTCCACCTTGATTAATACAATTTAAACAGGTATGTGCCAAGCATATTATGATGAAACCCAGGCATCCCAAAAGGCATTAAAGGCCTATGGTGTAAGAAGGCCCTGAGCTAGGCACTGGGGGCTGGAGGGTAGAGTGGGGGGGACACACAAAGACTAAAACCGAGCAGTCTCTGCCCTCAGGGAGCTTACCTTCTATGGGGGAAGGGCAGCTCAAGGGGATAGAGATAGAACAAGATACCCTTAGCTAATTATTATTATTATTACATAGTAATTGAAACGATAGCAACTAAGGGGATGAATTAGTTCATCTACAAGCGTATGTGAAGCACTAACACAGTGCTTGGATCATAGGTATGCAAAGACATAAAAGACAGTCTCTGACTTCAAGGAATTTACATTCCATAGGGGGAGATGACATGTTCACATAGAAGTGTGCACATGTGTGTATACATATACACATACATATACATAAAATAATAGCTAACATTTGTAAACACTTTTTTTTGGAGCAAATTGGGGTTAAGTGACTTGCCCTGGGTCACACAGCTAGTAAGTGTCTGAAGCTGGATTTGAACTCAGGTCCTCCTGACTCTAGGGCCAGGGTGCTACCTAGCTGCCCCTCATACAGCATTGTAACAATTACGTCAGTTGATCCTCACAGCAAGCCTAGGAGGTAGCTGCCATTACTATCCCCATTTTATAGATGAGAAAACTGAGACAGACCGAAGTTAAGTGACTTGTCCAGGGTCACACAGCTACTAAGTATCTGAAGCTGGATTTAAATTCAGATCTCGATGACTCCACGTCCACAGCTCTAGCCACTGGGCCACCTAGCTGCCAAAACTGATACGTGGTGACTTTGGGAGGAAATGCACACGAGCCAGGAGAATCAGGAAGGGTCTCCTGGAGAAGGCAGCACCAGCACTGAACTGAGCTTTGCAAGAAACAAGGGTCTCTAAGTGGAGGAGAAGAGGAAGGACTGTATTATTGCTGGCCTGGGAGGCAGCCAGTGACTAGGCAAGGAGACAGGCTGTAGGAACACTAGGAAAGAAGACAGCTTGGTTGGACCCCCGGGTGAGTGAAGGGAGTGGCACAGATTGAAGCTGAGAGGAGGACAGGTGGCAGGTGAGTGGGGGTAGAAGCAGCTGGGTCTGGGGTGAGGGGTAGCTGCTGGCATCTACAGCACTCACATCATGGGTGCCAAACCTTATTTTGCTGTTTACCACCTGACTCTGGACAAGGCTTTCACTCTCTGGGCCTCAGTTTCCTCAGCTGTAAAAGGGGGGGGATCATTTGAGCTCCTTCCCAGCTCTTTATCTAAAATCCTATAGGTCTAGACACTTGGAGTTTCTGAGCTGATTGGTCAAGGGATCACAATTCCCTGCTTTATGAAGAGAACAGACCTTCAAGGTCATCTATTCTACTGCCCTTGTTTTATGGCTCTAAATCTAGGAAAACACAACACAGGACAGTTGTGAGACACACAACGTAATGGATGGGACGAACTCTGCAAATGTTAAAGCACTCTATCTAGAAATGTCAGTTACCGGTTTTATCTTTGTTACCCTTACCATCGTCATCATCATCATCTCATCCTTTCTGTTAAAGTTTTGATATTTATTGGTTTTTCATATATTTTACTTCATCAAATATTTCCCAATTACACGTAGAAGTTTTTTTTAACATTCTTTTTTAAAAGTTTGAGTCACAGGGGCAGCTAGGTGGTGCAGTGGACAGAGCACCGGCCCTGGATTCAGGAGGACCTGAATTCAAATCTGGCCTCAGACACATAACACTTACTAGCTGCGTGACCCTGGGCAAGTCACTTAACCCCATTGCCTAGCCAAAAAATAAAAAAAAATTAAGTTTGAGTTATAAATTCTCTCACCCCTTGAGAAGGCAAGCAGCGTGATATTGATTATATACATGACGTCACGCATTTCCCTATTTCCCTGTCAGCCAGGCTCATTGAGGATCAGAGAGGAATAGTCCCAGGGATAAGTTGATATTCTTGTCATTAGTACTCTTTTCTGTTTTCAGCAGGTAGGTGGTATAAGGCATAGAGAATTAGGAAGTACATTGTTATTCAGTCATGTCTGACTAGCTGTGTGACCCTGGGCAAGTCACTTCATCCTGTTTGCCTCAGTTTCCTCCTCTGTAAAATAAGCTGGAGAAGGAAATGACAAACCACTCCAGTATCTTCACCATGAAAACCCCAAATGGGGTCATGAAGAGTTGGGCATGACCAAAGCAATTCAACACCAATAACAAAATCTCAGTACCTAACACCAGCGCCTATCACATCACTTTTGGAATCGAATCAAAGCATTAGGATGCAAGCATATCTTCTGCCAGCATACTGAAAGCATCCTCAGAACAACTCGGGCGGCAGCAGACCAGAAGACAGGGCTGACTTGCACCTCCTCCTGTTCCCACGTGCTTCTTATTTCCTCTGTTAATATCTCTATATTGTAAAAGCTTTTCACCCCATATAACACATTCCTGTTACTGTTATTACTGTTATTCCCGGAACCCCTGCCAGGTAGAACGCCAGGCCTCAGATGGACAGCAATAGCCTCCGGACTGCCCCCCACCCTCACCACCTCCCGAGACACTTCATTTCTGAGCTCGATGGAAGTCCAAATCACTCCATTAAGAAGTAGATTGCAGCAGACGCCCAGCCAATTTGCTATACCGTGAGCAGCCTTGTTGGGTATGCAATTTTTAGCTGCTTAGATGGATGGGGCAGGTGAAACATGGCAGCCCTCCCAGGCGCACAAAGAAATGACTCCCTCCGGGCTACAAGGGGGGAAATGCAAAAGAGGCCTTCGTTTTCACCACCCAAGACAACTGTGGCCGGAGCACGCAGTTATTAAGAACATCAATCTGGCACTTTTCTTCACGGTGGGCTTGAAAGGCTGCCTTTGATAGTTATTCCTCCCCCACACAGCCCCGGGGGGAGGGGGGGATTCTGTAGTACTGCCTATGCTCATGTCATATCCATCTCTGGAAAAGTAACTTGAAAAGGGGCAGGGTGTGGGCCTTTGGACAAAGTCAGGGCTGTGGTCGGTGTCTGGTCTGCTCTTCAAAGCAGCAGAGGAGAGAAGGATGGTCGAGTGGGGCCCTGGTCTTGGGGCCACTGGCTGACACTGGACAAAACACATACCAACAGCCTTTGTGGGAATGAAATGTAGAATGTGACAGGGACTGTCTCCCGGCCCTTAACCAGACCCCCATGGACCATGGGGTCCCTTTCTCTTCCTGAGATTGTTCATGCACTCATTTTGGGAACTCTGTAACTCCCCCAACCCACTCCAATCACAGCCTGGACTATGCTTCCTATCTATTCCCCCTGGACAGCCAACCTTCTGCCCTGCCCCCTGTATCTCTCCCCAGCCCCAAACTCCACCTCTTGCTCTGCTGTTGTTGTTGTGGGCAGCTAGGTGGAACAGTGGATGGAGTACCACACCTGGAGACAAGAAGACCTGAGTTCAAATCTGAACTCATACACTTACTAGTTATGTGACCCTGGGCGAATCACTTAACCCTGTTGGCCTCAGTTTCCTCATCTGTGAAATGAGCTGGAGAAAATGTCAAACCAGTCCTATACCTTTGCCAAAGAAAACCCCAAACGGACTCACAACGAGTCAGACACAACTGGACAACAACAATTCATCTCTTGCTCTGAGGACCTTCAAAACTATCACCAATTCTAGAAAGGTTACAAGTCACCACTTAAGGATTCACTCACCTATCACTGTGACTCCCCAGACCAAAATCCCCTACAGGAGTTGTACTCTTGTAAGTTCCTTGAGGGAAGGGACTATTTCACTTCTCTATTTGTATCCCGATTTCCTAAGTACAGTACCTGGCACACAGCAGGCACTTAATAAATGTTTTTTCATTCAATCATTCAAATCTTGTCAGACAGTCATACAACTATCAGTTGTTTTTGCTAAACTACTTTTTTTTTCTTTACTACAAGAAAGGACTGAAATTCTGAGGAACCTCTACCTAGAAGGGGGTGTGATATAAAAATAAAAAGTGTCAATAACTTTAAATCCCCCTGGGCCTCAGTTTCCTCATCTGTAAAAGAAGGGAATTGGACTGGATGACCTCCAAATTCCTTCTAGCTTTAAATTCTATTATCTTAAGTACCAACTAGCGCTAAGCGCTCTGCCAGGCTTTCCGGGAGATACATCGATGAATTACATAGGGTGGTGCCTCCAATCTACCAAGTATCATTTCCCCCATTAGACTTTCGCCAATGGCTTGGACAAAGGCACAGAAGACCTGCTGGTCAAACTGGAAGATGACCCAAGGCTGGGAGGGGTCGATAGCTTATACTTCAGTAAAAAAGGATTTAAAGGATCCTGGCAAGCTGAAACGGGTCTGGATTAAATAAAATGAATTTAATGAGAATAAAGGTAAAAGCTTAGACTTGGGTTTAAAGAAACAGTTGGATGGGAGAAAGTATAGCTGGAATTACCTGACCTGTGGCACTGAGGAGTTAGTTAAATGACTTAACCAGGGTCATCTGGCTAGCAAGGGCTCTGCCGGTAGATATTTAGCAACCTGCTGGGGAGTGGAGGTGTGAACACTACACACTTCAAGTTTAATATGCCTTGTTAACGTTGTTTCCATCATCTTGTCTAGATAAACAATAAATCAAGCCCTGATTAGCAGAGTTTGCCAGCTTCCAAGGTGTAGATGTCCACACTGCAAATTTAGCAACTGCCTCTCCAGTTCAGATGACTCCAGCACCAAGAGGCAGGGCCTGACTCTCAGTTTTCCTGACTGCAAGTCCACCTGTCCACGTGCTCTGCCAGCTGCACCTCACATAGCTGCCAGACCTCCCCCCACAAATGTTTCAAAGATGAATCTACTTGTTACTCTCAATATCGTAAACTTAAGCAAGAGTTAATGAACCGAGATACAAGAGGGATTTCAAGTGATGGAAACCTGTTTCGGTCTATCAATACAGACATAAATGACTGAAATTTAATATTGATTAGGCTTTTTTTTTTTGGCTGCCAAGCTGCAGCAGTTAAAAAAAAGAATTTTGCAACAATCACATGATCTCCTCCCAGCTCCTGGTGGATGGAGATGGGGAGGAGGTCTCCCTGGCGCCACAGGCTCACTTTCTGATTCCCAGACTGAGAAGAGTTTGTTAAGTAGATTGGATGACACCACCCTCTTCTGGATAGTGCAGCTCAGGGGCCACCTCCTCCAGGAAGCCTTCCCAAGCTGCCTCCGTTCACGTTGCCTCCAGCCTCCTCAAATTATCTTCTATTTCATTATGTGCATGAAAGGTTGCCATCCCCTTAGTAGGATATAAGCTCCCCGAGGACAGGGGCTGTTGATTTCTTTTGTTTTGTTTCTTGTTGGCCAGGAGGTTGAAATCCCAGGTCATGTCCCTGTCCCTTTGAATCCCCAGAGGCTGGCACCGAGACAAGCACAGAGCAGATGCTTTAAAAAATGCTTACTGAATGTAATTTTACAAGCTCCCTACACTGCAGATGGACGCTGGAGCCAATAGCCAAAGGCTCCCATGGTCTCGGACAATAAGCTTTCGTCTTTCTTTGTTTTTGTCCTCCTGGGGTGCCCAGCACAGGGTGGGCATCAGGGGTTATGTGCAGTGTACCCCCATCCAGTCTGTGAGGGATACTCTAAACCATACATTTCATGAGCCGTTTCCCTCTATTTCAGAGGTGGGTTCCCACGGCCGGGACTCAAGCCTCTTTATTGCTTTGCAGAAGTTTTGCCCGCAATCAGGATGCCCTGCCACCAGGTCAGTGGCCATGCCTTAGCTGTACAGCTGTAATAACCAGACCTCCCACAGGGGTTGTTAATTGAGGCGGGTGGGGGAGAGAGAGAGTTGAGCTTGGCTCTCCACTCAATTATCTTTTACCAGAATAGCAACCTTTATTAAAACTCAACATCACAACCTTAACTAGGATTAAAATAACTACTGGTGGAAAAGGGAGACAAAAGAGAGGCAGGAGGGTAGACTGAGGAGACTTGGATTTCGATCCTGACCCTGCCACTTACCAGCTGTGGATTGATGAGTAAGCGATTTTCCCTCTCAGCCCTCAGTTTTCCCATTTGTACAAAGAGGGAGTTCTCTCAGGCCTCTCCTCCAAATCCTAGGATACATAACACATTTCTTTAAAGTTTACAAAGTGCTTTCCTCATAACAACCCTGTGAGGTAGGGGAGTACAAGGTGTGCTAGTCCTGGGGAGACTCCAGGAAGGAAAGGGACTTGTCCAAGATCACACAGCAAGTTTCAGGGCTAGGTTTGCAAAAAAATTAGGATAAGATTTAAGGAAACAGTTGGGGACCTCACTCAGCAATCTCTTATTGCTAAATGGTCAAAGCATGTGAACAGGCAGTTTTCAGAAGAAGAAATCAAAGCTATCTAAAGCTCTAATGCTCTAAATCACTAATAATTAGTAAAACGCAAATTAAGACAACTGTGAGGTTCCACCTCACACCTATCAGATTGGCTAACATGACAGAAAAGGAAAATGACAAATGCTGGAGGGGATGTGGAAAAACAGGTACATTAATGCACTGCTGGTGGAGTTGTGAACTGATCCAACCATTCTGAAGAACAATTTGGAACTATGCCCAAAGGGCTATAAAACTGTACATGTGCTTTGACACAGCAATATCACTACTAGGTCTGTACCCCAAAGAGATTTAAAACAAAACCAAAAAAAAAAGAAGGACCTATATGTATAAAAATACTCATAGCAGCTCTTTTCATGGTGGCAAAGAATTTAAAAATTGTCCATCTTTGGAATGGCCTCTTTAGCCTTTTTCAGGGATTAAATTCCTTCTTCTTTAAAGGTCAATTCCAATAATAACTATAAATACTAACAAGCATTGCTATAGCACTTTAAGATTTGCAAAGCACTTTACAAATGCCTCATTTTATCCTCATGACAGCCTTAGGAGATTGGTGTTATTGTTATGTTCCATTTAACATTTCAGGAAACTGAGGCAGAGTTAAGTGACTTGCCCAGAGTCACCTAGCTAGTAGGTGCATGCATGAAACACCACCTCCTCCAGGAAGCTCTCCTGATAAAAGCCTGGTTTAGAGGTCCCCTAGTCCAACCTCCTCACTGTATTGATGAGAGAATTAAGGCCCAAGGCTGGAGAAACTTGCACAAAGTCTTTCTCAAATTAAAAACCAAACCTTGACCACCCCCACTGACAATTTTCCCCTCAAACAAAGAAACAAGAGAATAAGCATTTATTAAATGCAGACTGTATGCCAGGCACTATACTAAGATCTTTTTTTTAAATTTTATTTTATTAATTTATTTTGGTTTATCAATAATCACTTCCATATGCTTTTGAGTTTAAAATTTTTCTCCCCCTTCCTCCTCACCACCCTCCCCAAGACGGTGCATAATCTGATACAGGCTATACATTTACATTCCTATTAAGCATATTTTCATATTAGTAAAGTTGTAAGTAAAAATTAAAACCAATAGGAGGAACCATCAGAAAGATGAAACAAAACTCAACAGAAGGTAAAAATAAGCAATAGTGATTCAACTTCCATAGTTCTTTCTCTGGATGTGGATAGCATTTTCCATCAGGAGGCCTTTGGAGATGTCTTAGATTCTTGTAAAGCTGAGAAGGGTTAAGTTTATCAATATTAGTCATCGCACAACGTGGCTGTTACTGTGTACAACGTTCTCTTGGTTCTGCTCCCTTCACTCAGCATCAGACCATACAAGTCTTTCCAGGTTTTTCTGAAGTCTGCCTGCTCATCATTTCTCATAGCACAATAGTATTCCATTATATTCATATACCACAACTTGTTCAGCCATTCCCCAATGGATGGGCATCCTCTCAATTTCCAATTCTTTGCCACCACAAAAAGAGCTGCTATGAATATTTTTGTCCATGTGGGTCCTTTTCCCATTTGTTTGATCTCTTTGGGATATAGCCCTAGAAGTGCTATTGCAGAGTCAAAGGTTATGCACATTTTTATAGCCTTTGGTCTACCCTAAGATCTTTACAGATGTTATCTCATTTGATCCTCATGACAACCCTGGGAAGTAGGTGTTATTATGATCCATATTTTACAATTGAGGAAACTGAGGTAGACATAGGTTAAGTAACTTGCCCAAGATAAACCACTGTAAGTATCTGAGGAGGGATTTGAACTCAGGTCTTCCCAACTACAGGCCTAGCATTCTATCCACCGTGCCACCTAGCTTCTTCAGACCTCATGTGGCACTTAGTCTAATGCAATTTTTATGGAAAATTATTTTTTATAGTTTATCTACATTGGTACCTTACCTTCCTACCAGACTATAAACTCTGAGGGATCCAGTCTTATCTAATCCTTTTCTACAATACCTCCCCCAACACTGTATGCTATAAACAGTAGGTGATTAATAAATGTGCAACCTGAAAAATGGTTTTCTCACTTCTAGCCTAGGGTTACTTCCACTAGTGGGTCAGACTCTTCTCCTGAGCCAACCTATGTTCCAATCCTGGTTCTGACATATCCTATGGGACCTTGGACAAGTCCCTCTCCTCTCAGTCTTCTTTTTTCTCCTTTTTAAAATGAGGGGGCTGGATCCGATGACCTCTGAGGTCCTTTCCAGGTCCAGATCTGTGACCCTAGGCTTCCCCTTCCATTACATCCATACCCCCCTCCCCAGAGAAGAGGCAGGACAGACAAAAACCCCGCAGGGTGTCATAGAACAAAGACCAAAGAGTATCCAGAGATCAAATTACCTTTTGTTTTCAACTGGGAAATGCCCCAGACTGCTGAAAGACAGAGAGATGTCTTTGTCTTTCTGAAAAGGGAAAGTTGTTTACATGTAGAAAATTACTGCAGTGTACTTCAGAAAATCCCGGGTACTTTTCAAAGTAAGAGAGAACCATTGTGCTGCTTCTAAGCCCAAACACATTTCCCCTGGGGATTCAACAGGCTTTCATTAAGAACTTACTAAGTGACAGGTACTTTCCTAGGCTCAGAAAAAAAGGGAAAGTGATCGCTACCCTCCAGGAGCTTATACTCTAAGGGGTCACTTCCTGTGGTCCTTTGTTCTTCTCTCGAACAGGACCATGATGTCAGGAAGATAATGCCATGACTTGTAAGTGAATTGGATTTAAGTGAGGGAGGGCTGGGCAAGGTCACCAGCCTCACTTTCTCCTCTGGCAAGTCCAGTGGTAAGATACAGATCAGGATGACTGGAGATGGCCCCTAAGAACACACTTTGCAGATAAAATAGCTCCAGGAAGTGGGTGGTAATGAAAACAACCTTAGAAAAGGAAGAGGGAGAATACCTGGGGTCTGGTCCCATCTCCATAACCAATTTTCTGTGGGACTCTGAAAGAGACTCAGTTTACTTGTCATTTATAGGATGGGGTGGGCCTAGATGGTACCTTCCAGGTAGGAGCTATCTATACGGGAAGGGTCCTCTCAGCTCTCAAGGTTCCTTCCTACTTTGAGGTCCCTCTCAGTTCTGACATTCTCTGTTCTAAGGGGACCCCCCCCAACTCCAACATTCTATTTTCTAAGGGTCCTCCCTTCCCTCTGGCATTCTCTGGTCTAAGGCCCTCCCAGCTCTCAGCACCTAGGAAGGCACAAAAATCCTGATGAGACCCCAGAAAAAGACGAACAACCGAACAGCCCAGCCTCATGACTCACAGTCCCCGACCAGAAGAAACAATTCACATTTTCCCTAGGGTAAAATTTCAGGCAACTGCTTTCTCTCTCTCTCTAGCTTAGATTTACTAATGCATGTCTGGCGAGGTAACTGAGGACTTTCAGGATTTGTGATTTCACTCTCGTGGGCCCTCCTGGCACCCCAGTGGAGCTCACACCTTAACTCTAGGTTGAGTATTAAATATATTACACCATTATTCACACATTAAAGAACTCCAAGGTTCACGTGTAAAAATGTTTCTGTTTAAAAAAAAACAACTTTTGAGGTTTTTTTTTTCCTGATCACCATGGTTGGAAGCAGTGCTGGGGATTGAGGCAAGTAGGAAAGAAGGAGAGGATGAAGAAGGAGAAAGAGGGGAGGGAGGAAAGAATAGAAAGAGGGAGGGAGGGAGGGGAGAGGGGGAAAGGGGGAGAGAGAGAGAGAGAGAGAGAGAGAGAGAGAGAGAGAGAGAGAGAGAGAGAGAGAGAATGAGACTTTGAGAGCCAGCAAGGCAGAAACACAAGCTTCAGCCTTCAGACCCAGCTCTCTCTCAGGGGTTAGCACTTGGTGCTAATGAGGTCAAGGTCAAAAGGTTCCAGTTCCAAGCTTGGGCCCGACAGCCTTGCTCTGGTCTCTTGGAAGACAGAAAAAGCATTCCCCAAATCTAAGGGGCCCTGAATTTCTCCCCTAGCCATGTCACCTCCTCCAAGAATGTCCTCAGTGGCCAAGGGGATTAGATGAGAGGGAAAGCATAAGGTGGTGGAAAGAAATAAGGCTTGCTATCAGGAGGACTGGTTTCAAGCCCCAGCTCTAGCACTTAGACCTATGTGACCTGGAGTCACACTGCCTCAGTCTCCCCCTTTGTACAACGAGAGGGCTGGTCTCAATGGCCTCTGAGATGCCTTTGGATTCCAACATTCTAGGACTCTAGGATTCCTAGCAGGTATAAGAATGGCTCAGCAGGTTGGGGCCTGCCAGCCCGAACCTTTGTGCCCAAACAGGGAGTGAGTGAAAAGGACAGCAGCTCAGTACAGTGCCAAGAGGGCCAGACTGGGGGTCAGAGGAGCTGCCCCCTCCTGCTGACGTCACATTTGTAAAGCGCTTACTTAGTACAATACCTGGCACACAGTCGACACTTAATGAATGCTTTCCTTCTCCCCCCACCACAGGCCCCCAAGCTTAGGTGTCCAGGATGCATAGACCCAAGCACTGCTCTCTAGGAGTTGGCTTTGGGGGGAGGGGAGGCCATAGCAAAGTATCTCTCAAATCTGGGGATCAGGAGATACTTTCAACGTGAGAAACGCAAAAAAAAAAAATTGCACAGACCAAGAAACTATGGGCCTTCTTGGGTTTGGACCCTTAGGACGTATCTTTTAAAAAAAACAAAACAGCTTAAAAAAGTCCACACCCCCATACACAAGGAGATGAGCATTTGGCACTGATTTGGGAAACCACAGTGGAAAACCACTAGCTCGGGAGTCAGGAGACCCAGGCTGAAAGAGATCCTGCTTGCTACTCGTGTGTCCTTGGGTTAGTCACCTTGTTTCCTGGCCAGAGCAGCTGCCCTCTGAGGCAGGCACCCTTCCAGCTTTCAGCTCCCATCTCCAGTGACAGCACCCTGTCCTTTGTCCAGTGCCAAAGGAAAGGAGAGGTTAAATGAGGCTCAGCCGGCATCACCTCCTCCAGGAGGCCTTCCCAGATCCCCACCGATTCTCCCCTGAGCCTGCACTCCTTGTATTTATTTATCTGAGGGTTGGCAGCAGCCCCACACCCAGTAAAGCATAAACTCCTTGAAGGCAGCTGGGTCCTCAGGGCCTCCAAAGCAGTAAATGCTGAAGAAATGCCAGGGGAATTTAAAAGCCAGAGGGACAATGGGAAGGGGCCCGCTTGGGGGCAGAACCAGGAGCCTAACTCACTGGCATGTGGCAAACTGGAGTGGTCATTATTTATTTATTTATTCTTCTCTGGATGCGTGTCACTTTCACTTTCCGAAGGCCACCCCAGCGCCAGCCTCCCCCTCCCTCTCCACCTTCCTCAAAGGGGCTGGCAGAAGGGGCCAGGCTCCCTCAAGCCCTGTTTCGTGACCAGCAGTGCCACACTGGCAATATTTTATTCATATTGAGTTCACTGGAGTCTCTCCTGCTGCATCATTTCCCAGAGAGGAGAGCCTCTCGGGAACTGGTCTTGGCCCCCTCCATCAACCCCAAAGGCCTCAGCTATTGGGAGGTGGAGAGGAGGTAGAGAAGGAGAGAAAAACAGAGAGAGGGGAGAAAAAAAAGGTAGGAGGAAGGGAAGGGAAGACAAGAGGAGAGGGAGAGGGAAAAGGAGAGATGGAGAGAACAAAAGGAGAAAGAAAAAAGAAAGGGAAAGTGATATACAGAGAGGAGAGAGAGAGAGAGAGAGAGAGAGGAAAAGGGGGAAGGGGGAAGACAGAGAGAGGAGGGAGGGAGTGGGAGATGAGAGGAGAGACAGAGAGAGGAGAGAGAGAAACAGGAGAGAGATGGAAAGAGAGAAAGAGGAGAGAGAGAGGGAGAGGGAGAAGGAGAAAGGGAGGGGGGGAGAAAGAGAGAGAGGAAGAGGGAAAGAGAGAGAGGGAGAGAGATATAAGCAAACTTGGCTGGTATTTTTCTTGGTGTACCTCCATCCTAAAGAAGGGTCATGCCGCTGAGATTTCCTGGGGCTGGGAAGAGATGGATGGTTAAAAAGAACATAAACAAGTCTGCATTTTTCCTCCACAGCATGGCCTGCAGATGGAAACACAGCCCTGGACAGGGCTCAAGGTAAGAAGGTGTGTGTCCCAATGCCCTCTTCTGCTTTGATTCAGCATGAAACTGCTCCATGTGAAAAGGACCTTAAAATGTCAGAGATGATCTAACAGGGGAGAGGGTTATGAGTAGAGCTGGGCCTCCCCCTGCCCCATCACTTCTCTCCTAGAAGGTTCCAGTTCTCCAGCAGGGATGATAATGCTTGGATTTCACATGCTGTGACCAGCTCTATGGGATAAATTCTTCCAGCATCTTTCACCCCCTTCCGTTTCCCTATAAAGACCAAATCACCACTTAAAAAAAAGTTCCTTTTACTCCAAAGGATAAGAAGAGCCTTGACCTTCCCTGAATGAGGGTGATGGGTGAGTGCCCATCCTTCACTAGTGCTAGGGGAAGGCCGGCAGCCTGTGGGCACACAAAGTTGGTTTAGGAAATGTGTGTGTGTGTGTGTGTGTGTGTGTGTGTGTGTGTGTGTGTGGAGAGAGAGAGAGAGAGAGAGAGAGAGAGAGAGAGAGAGAGAGAGAGGGAGAGAGAAGACAGAAGACAGAGAGAGAAGGCTCAGGTCTGCCACACCACATGGGTTGGGCACAATTTTATCAGACTTATTTATAGAAAAGCACCCAGTCACCAGAACAAGGAAACATGCAGTCCAACCCTGCCCACCTCTCCTTCAACAAGGGCTTCTCAATAGATTTCTCTATTTATAGCCAGAAGATGTTAGGAGGATGCCCAGACCAAGAATAAGCCCAGCTCTGGGAAGGAGAGGGGGATCTGTTCCCCTGCCTCCTCGGCTTACCTAGCCCCCATACAGTGAGCAGTCACCCACATCTGCAGGTCTGGTGATGGCTAATGCAGAACAGCTGGACTGGGGAGGAGGCCGGCCGCCCTCCAGATGGGAACATCGTGATCCTTTCTCCCCAACTGTGACGGCCCTCTGGAGCTAGCCAGGGGACAAGCCGAAAACCTTTCAACACAGCTGTCAGGCGGCTAAGACCACAGGTAACACAACTGCCTGACTTGGGGAAGTAAATCCCGGGGCCATGTGGCTCATGGGGCAGTCCACACCTCTTTGGCGGAGAGTTCCGAGGACCATATATACATAAGTGATGCCAGCTTACGAGTCACATGTTAAAAAAAAAAAGGAGGTCATCCAGCCAAGTGTAGGGGATATGCAAGGCCTCCCCAGCCGGAAATCTTATACCTAGACTGTGCTCTTCTCCCAAAGAGCTATTTTCAGCAGCCTAAATAGTAACTCAGTTTCCTGTTTTTCCTATCAACCTCCTACCACCTTGTAATCAGGAAGGTCAATGGGGCTGATACATAATAGACAAGGCTGGGCCAATATGATAGGAAGCTTGGGGGAACAACCATAGTATCCTAAGTCTAGAAATGGAAAGGACTTCTGAGGTCACCTGATCCAGCCCCCTTAATTTTACAAATGAAAGAAAACTGAGGCCCTAGAAAGATAAAGGGGTCTGCCCAAGGGCACACAGGTAGAGGGAGGGTCAGGATTTGAACCCCAAAGCCAGTGTTCTTTCCACTGTACCATGCTATCTTCTTTCTTTGGAGTCAATCCAGCTGGGTAAGAGGACTTTGGCAGAACCCCCAGGTGCCCATGTTGATGGTCAAGCACCCGAAAAGGCAGGGGGGAGAGAGGAGACCCCAGACCAACAGCTGGAAGAGACCTCAGGGAGTCACGGAGGTCAATGCTCTCCTGTTACTGATGAGGACTACGGGGTCAGAGAATCACTTGCCCAAGGTCAGCCAACTAATAAATGACAGGGGTGGAATTTGAACTCAGGGAACCATGGCCAGGGTGGTTATGAGGAAGACTGAGGCACGACAGTGGAGTCATGGCAGACTGAGCACATGTTAAGACAAGAGGTGAGGGAGAAGAGTGAGGTAGTGAGTGAAAGAGAGGGAAGAAAAGAGAAAAGGGGGGAAGAAGGGGAAGAACATAGGGAAGGGGAGAGAGGGAGGAAAAGAAGGGAAGAGAGAGGGGAGCAGAGGGAAGAAGAGAGAAGAGAAAAGGGAGGGAAGAAAGAGAGGGAGAGAAGGGAAAAAAAGAGGGAAGTGGAGAGAGGAGAGAAGGGAGGGAAGAAGACAGGGAGGAGGAAGAGAGAAGTGGAGAGAGAGAGAAGAAAAGGGAAGAGGAAAGGAAAGCAAGAGAGGAGAAAAGGGAGATGGAAGAGAGGTGGAAAGAGGGAAGCAGAGAGAGGAGAGAAAGGAGGGAAGAGAGGGGGCAAGAGATGGAAGAGAGAGGGGAGCAGAGAGAGAGGAGAAATAACAGGATCTAGAACTGGAAAGGACCTCAGAGAAATCACCTAGTCTAACCCTAGTTTTACAGAAACCAGTGGAAGAAACGAGGCAAGAGTCATCCATAGGGAGCATAGGGAGCTTTGGATTTGCACCCAAAGCAAGCCCCTCCCCCCATTTTTCCCTGAGTTTGCCGTCTGCACCTAGAGTGCAGAGCATGAGTAGTCACGGAAGGATGCTCAGAAGAGGTGCAGTGCCCGGGAGGGGGTAGGGGGGAGGTAGCACATGGCTTTGTGCCCTGGTCTTCCAGCCTGAGAGGGAGCCCGAGAAGAGGGACCCACAGCAGACCAAGGCACCCTCCCAGAAATTCCAAGAGCCTCCTGTCCAGGAGGTCCTCCCTGCCAGCCTGCCCTCCCTTCTGAGCTGGAGAAGAAACATCCTTTGCCAACAACTTACTCACCCAGAGAGAAGGCCGCATAACACGCTAGGGATCAATACATTTTGCCTCACTCCATCAAGCTGGGATTAGTGCTTGTTACTTAACCATATCTCAGATACATCCATCGGTGCAATTATCAGAATGGGACTGAGAGGAAATGGGTGTAGGAGCTATTTTCTGGAGACACCCATAATCAATGAGGGTAATTTGCCAGTCATCATTCCCCAACAGTTCATTTCTTACAAGAGGTGGCTGAGAGAACATTTCACAATCCACAGGCTCCAACGGGGCTCCCCTGTGTTTGCCTTTGTTTTGTGGGGAAGGGGAGAGGAAGAGCTTGAGACTCCACTGAAAAGAACAAAAGGGACCTTCCTCTGGTGAAGTCACCCCTAAGAAAAGGTGAGTTCAAATTCTGCCTCCAAATGACTCTGAGTCAATCAATTCCCTTCCTCGAGTCTCTGTTTTCTCATCTGTAAAATGGGGAAGAGTTCACTAGATCAGTGGTGTCAAACATGCAGCCCACTCTTGAGCGTAACTAAAACCAAACCAGATTAAAATGTAATTGAGGAACTTTAACAAAATAAGTAAAATACAGTAGAACACAGATAATGGCAATATGTAGTTTTCTAAGTCAATATCAATCGATCCACAAACATTTATTAAGTGCCTACTATGTGCCAGGTACTGTGCTAAGCACTGGGGATGCAAAAAGAGGCAAAAGACAATCCCTGTCCTCAAGAAGCTTACAATCTAATGGGAGAGACAACATTCAAATACACACACACACACACACACACACACACACACACACACGATAAATAGGAAATAAATAACAGAGATAACGTATCTAAAAGAAACTTCACATATGGCTTAGTGGCTGGGACAGCTTAGTGGTGAAGTGGATACCAAGCGCTGGGCCTGGAGTCAGGAAGACTCATCTTCCTGAGGTCAAATCTGGCCTCATACACTTAACTAGCTGTGTGACCCTGGGTAAGTCACTTAACCCAGTTTGCCTCAATTTCTTCACCTAGAAAATGAGCTGAAGGAAATGACAAACCACTCTAGTATCTTTGTCGAAAAAACCCAAATGGGGCCACAGAAAGTCGGACCCAAATTGACATTAGTGTGCGAGCTGAGCAACCAAGTGACCAATAAGCATTTACTGAGTGGAGTAGAAAAAAAGCATGGTGCATGTGGAGTCAAAAGGCCTGGGACCCAATGCTGACTTGGCCACTTACTAGCTATGTGAGCTTGGGAAATCACTCAATCATTATGGGCCTCAGTTTCCTCAAATGTAAAAAACGAGGAGGTTAGACTAGAAAGGTCCCTTTCAGCTCTGAAACTCTGGGCTTCTGATCCTATCCCACATACCAGCAGCTCCTGCTAGGCTCTAGAACCCAACAAGACCCTTCCTTCCTTGAGAGAAGGTTCTATGTGCTTCTGAGTCCAAGGCTGAACCTTTAAGTCTCGTCAGTTCAGGCCTGGGACCTGCTTTGACACAGTTGTTTTGATTTGTGAAATTCTTGACAGAGAAAGCCTCTTCCTGACTCAGTACCACCCTGATGGAAAATGCCTTAAACTTATAACCTATCAATAGGGACCAGCCTGCGATTTCACTGCTATAAGGAACTCTTTGGATAAGGAAACTCTCTCAGCACTTTTTCTGCAACTTCTGGCCTTGGAGAGAAACCTAACTTTAGACACAGCTAATGTCTTAGCTGATTTCGCTGAACTGATTCCGCCACCCCTTCCTCCCCCCGCCCGCCCTTTTTTCAATCTTTATCACATAGGATGGCAAATTGGGTTATATATGTATATTTAGAAATGAAGGTGGGGCAGCTACGTGGCGCAGTGGATAGAGCTCTTGCCTTGAAGTCAGGAGGACAGCAGTTCGAATCCAGTCTCAGACACATGACATTTGCTAGCTGTGTGACTCTAGGCAAGTCACTTAACCCCGATTGCCTCAACAAAAAAAAAAAACAAACAAAAAAAGAAATGAAGGTGATGAAAACAGAAGGCATCATTTTTTTAAAAAAGAAAAAAAAGACAAAGCAAGATCACAACAGCTTTGCAAATAAAAAAAACAATTTACCAGCCCACATTTTCTCTCCCTTCCATCTCCTGGACGGCACAGGAGAAACCACAAGGATGAAATATTGTCATCTACCCAGGATGAGGATCGCCTTCCCCACAGCACAGGATATGTGACCCTGTATTTCTGACCCTCCTGGGCCCTAGACACCACAGACCTTCTCAAAACTCTCTGCCAAAAGCCAATACCATTTACAGGCACCAGAGTTTGCCCTCTTTGTCTCAAAAGGCAAAGCCACTGTTTGCAAAACACTAGCTTGGTGTGTGCACGCAAGCTGTGGCTCCAATAGACAACCGAGAACCTGACTGGGCTGTTTTGCATTGACAGATGTCACCCCAGACCAGCTCATGAGCACTGGGCCTTCCAACAAAGGTCTAGAGCAGAGAGAGCAAGCTGCTTCCTGTCAGGCAGCTACAGCCTCACAAATCCCTCCCACTGCTCTCCATCACTGCAGGAGGCTGCCTCCACAGCTGCAGTGGCTGGCCCTCCATCTGCTGCACACCTGGATTCCTGCCTTCTGTGGGTCTACTCCCCAGCACTATCAGCTCACAGGCCCCAAAGCCCTCCAGCTCTGGCTGGTCTTAAGGTTGGTGATTTCAGCTACAGGGTTCCCTGTAGCTGAAATCACCAACCTCAAGACCACCTTGGGGGCTAGCAAACACCACTGCAGCTATTGTCCCTGCCACCCCTACCTCCTCTCTTCCCCCCTACACTGAATCACACTCAGGAGGAGGCTTCCCAATCAAGAGTTTCAAGAATAAAAGCAACTGTCTCAAGGCTCACAGGTTCTTGGGACGTGGGAGGGAGAGCAGGGAAGATGCCACAGACTGTCATCTTCCCCCTCCCCCCAATACATAGGTCACTGTTGCTGGGTAAGGAGCACACCAAAACTTTTCACAAAAACCAATTCAATTCAATTTAACCAATATTTACAAAGTACCTGCAATACTCTAAGCACCATGCTGGGTGCTGGGGGGGACAAAGATGAAATCTATCTATGTATATGTGGATGTGGATGTGTGTGTGTGCATATGTATGTACACATACATACCTCTACACACCATACCACATAGTCCTTGTCCTCAGGGAGCATACACTCTACCGGTGGCTAAAAAGTGAGGCACACCTATACAGGTGTGAGGTAGTAGTGACTTGATGTTAGAGTGAAAAGGGGGAGAGAGAGAGAGAGAGAGAGAGAGAGAGAGAGAGAGAGAGAGAGAGAGACAATAGGGAGAAAGAAAGGGATGGAAAGGAGAGAAGAAAAGGAGGGAGAAAGAAAGAAACAGAGAAAGACAGAGAAAGAAAGAGACAGACAGAGACAGAGAGAGAGAAGAGAGTGGAGGAAAAAATACTAGGACTATCCCCAAAGAGGACTGATACAATATGAGGACTGAGAAGGTTCTCACCAAGGAATATGACCAAAGGTTCTGAATTACAAACTACTTTAGCAACAGCCCATACCCAGTAAAGTCCCAAAGAACCAGGGAATAGGTACCAGAGGGTCGGGAAGCCCTGACAGAGAAGAGCATTTGGATTGGGGGAGGGCAGGCAGGGGACAAAAGGCTCTTGAAACTTAAGAACTCCCTAAGAGAACAGACAGAAGAAAGTGCCAGCATCCAAGGCCGCTGATAACTTCCCTTCCTCCAGAGAGGAGCCGGAGAGCCGCCCCCTCGTCAGACAGCCACGCAGCCCAGCCCAACCCTGCAGCAGGTCTCATTTTTGCTTCGTTCTCCAAGTGTGGTCAAGATGACAGAGTACAAATGGCTTGCACTCTTGCCTTGGCTCTGGGTTCTCCCTCTGAGGGACGGAGCCCTTGTACATGCCCAGGGAAAGCAGCCAGCAGCCAGTTGTGAGCAGACCTAAAGATGCCGATGCTTGTTTTCAGGGAGGGTGACAGGCCGCAGATGAAGTGGAAGCTTCTGGCCCTGAATGCAAACTAAACAATCTATTCCCCAACTCAACACATTCCCTAAAGATGCGGCGTCAGGCTGATTTGGGTGGCAGCAAGAAGCTGCTTGTAGAATGAGAAGGAAAGCTGAAGAGGGCTTGGCTGGGCCACACACTATGGGACAATTAATTAATTTAACTGGCCATTGGGATGGGGAAAAGAAGAGGAGCTCTGAGGCTATAGAAAAAAGGAGGAAAAGTCCAGAACATACAGAGCCAAAGCACCTCTGTGAGGTAGGTAGTATGGTACAAGACCTGGGTTCAAATCCTACCTCAGACATTTGTGAGCAATATGATCCTGAGTAAACCTCTTTTTGCCTCAGTTTCCTCATCTGTAAAACACTGGTGCTTTCCAACTCTAAATCTATCATCCTTCCATAGGATAATGGACAGCAAAATCAACAGCCCAGTGGAAAGTATACTGGGTTTGAGGTCAAAGGACCTGGGATCAAATCCCATCTCTGTATAATCTTGGACAAGCCACTCCATTTTTCTGGGCCTCGGTTTCCTTATCTGCAGAAAAATGGGGTTGGACTAGATGGCGTCTGAGGTCTTATGAGGTGGTCTGACGAGTCACTTATCTTTTGTGGGTGTCAGTTTGCTCATCTATAGAATGGTGGGGTTGGGCCAGAGGCCTTCTGAGGTCCAGACCAGCTCCAGAACCAAAGGAAACCTGAGCATCCCGAAGCCAGAGAAGGGCTGGATAAATGCCCCACAGCAGCTGCTTTCCAAAAGGATCCACCTTTTAACAAGAAGCAAGCGAATAAGAACATGGGCACCCCAGACCACCAGTCAATGCAGAGCCAGAGGAGCACAGAGTTAACAGGTAGGAAACTGAAGGTGAGAAATGAAATGGCTTGTGTCCTGTAATGGTCACACAGGCTGAAAGTGGTCAGACAGGAGGGCTCCAGGGGGAAGAGAATTATGGTCACCAGCCTCTGTCCGCAGAAAGCATTCCGGCTGTGGGAATAGAAAGGAGGGCTGCTTCCTCTCAATTCAGCCAGTCTCTGGTACCCGTAATTATGTGCCACCCTGTCCTAGGTACTGGAAAGTGGGCAGTTATGAAACAGAAAGCAGGTATCTGGCTCCTTATTGTACATTTATGAGTGTTGGGAAAGATTTATCTTGAGACCTTAGCACCAGAAGGCACCTTATACATAGTTCAGCTGGTCCTCATTTTACAGATGAGGAAACTGAGGCCCAGAGAGGGACAGTGTTTTGGCTTAGGTCAAAGAACTGGTACTTGGCAGTCTGTCCCCTCTAGCCCCATCACGGGGCCTGGTATGGCCTGGCCTTCACAATTTCTTCCTAGCTTGGAGGTGGCCCTAATAAACTGCAGCTGGTGAGAATTGCTATCTATCACAGACACAAACCACAAGGGAGTAGGATAGGCCAACTTTTTAATCTGGAATTGAAGAGGAGAGGGAGGAGAGGGAGGAGAGGGAGGAGAGGGAAAGAAGAAAAGGCAAGAGTAAAAACAGGGTAGGAGAGGGAAGAGAAAAGGAGAAGAGAGTGAAGAGAAAGAGAGAGGAGGGAAGGGAAAAGAGAAGCTATAGGAGAAAGGAGGAGGAGGAAAGAGAAGGAAGGGGAGAAAGGGGAGATAAGGAGAAAGGAGGGGATGGGAAGAGAGGAGAAGAGGGAGAGAAAACAAGTTAGAGTGGCTGGCCCTAAGCATCACTGGAGCTGGCCAGGCTCTATCAGTCCCAGAGACAGGGACAGCAAATGAAGCCTTCCCTACACTCACCTCCTTCTTCCTCTGGAAGGTCAAGGGACAGAAGGCAGGAGGGCTAGGGAGGGAGTGAGATGTGAGGGCCCCCAGGACACTCCCACAGGAAGGCTGTGTCAGTTGAAAATGTGGTTTTTCTGAAGCACACAGATCTCAGAGGCTCCATTCCTCCCAGAGAGGTTGCCTGTCTTCTATCAAGGGCCTCCACTCCCCATCTCTGAGACAATGGCAGGAAGTTCCCTGAGCCTTCCACAGCCTCAAGCAGCCCCAAAGTCCCCTCCCTCTGCCTGGCTCACACCTGCCTAGACCTCATTCTGCCCCACCAGAAAATCCTCGATCCAAATAGGGAGAATGTTGACAAAGCATCTGTCTGCACAGTGACCAACAGAGCCCTAGACTGGGAGTCAGGAAACCCTGGGTTTGAATGCTATCACTGACCCTTCCTTCCTGGGTGACTAGGAGCAAGTGGCCACCTCTAGTGCTATGATCCTATAAGCCTAAGTCTCAGTTTCTCCATCTGAAAAATGGGGATAATCAGAGTACCAAACTCATGAGGTTTTTGTGAGGCTCAGAGGAAATGATGAGGCAAAAAGCTTTGCAAACCTTCAAGTGCTACACAAATGTGAGCTATTATTGTAATGATTCCTACTGTTACTTTTAATCATCATTTGATTCTCATCTTTTTCAACAGGTTGTAGATAAGCACAATTTGCTACACTGCTATTATTCTTTTCTCTTTAATGTTCTGTGGACAAGTGCACAGGTGGATAGAAAGCTCAGCCAGCTCTCTGGGAGATGACTCCAGGAATAGTGGGCACCCACCTCCTCCTGTTCTCACTTAATTTGGATCACCTTTGAAAGGTTATCATCACTATTACCACCACTACCACCTTCATCATCAACATCACACCACCCTCATCATCATTACCACCATCCTCATCATCATCATCACCATCACCATCACCATCATCACCCTCATCATCACCACCACCCTCATCATCATCACCATCACCATCACCACCCTCATCATCACCATCACCATCACCATCACCACCCTCATCATCACCATCACCATCACCATCACCACCCTCATCATCACCACCACCCTCATCATCATCATCATCACCACCCTCATCACCATCACCACCCTCATCATCATCACCATCACCATCACCATCATCACCATCACCATCATTACCATCACCACCACACTCATCATCACCATCACCACCACCACCACCATCATCATCTTTGTTGTTTGTTGCCAGTGCTCTAGGAACAACAACAACAGGAAACTCTCAAGATGAAAAGTTGGAGAGAAGGTCCTAATCTGCATTGGTAAAGGGAGTTTCCTCACCTGGGAATCCTCTACATCAATGAAAGCACTCAGCTGTTCCCATCCCCTGTGCTACTATTATTAATGAGTTTAGATGAGACAGAGTCCTTGTTCTTCAAGGACCTGTCAAGTAGAGCGAGGAAGACACCAATACAGATAGCTATTATGTTGTTGTTCAGTCATTTTTCAGCCATGGCCAATCCTTTGTGACCCTACTTGGGGTTTTCTTGGTAGAGATACTGGAGTGGTTTGCCATTCCTTCTCCAGCTCATTTGACAGATGAAGAAACTGAGGCAAACAGGGTAAATGACTTGCCCAGGGTCACACAGCTAGTAAATGCTTGAGGCCAGATTCGAATTCACAAAGATGAATCTTCCTGACTCTGTGCCCAGTGCTCTATCTGCTATCATACACTAATAATAACAATGGACATTTCTATAATGTTTTAAAGTTTGCAAAGCACTTTACATAGCCTCCTCTTACCATCATAACAATCCAGTGAGGTAGAATATAACAAGTATTGCTGGCCCCTCTTTACAGATGAGGAAGCTGGAGTGAGGAGTTAAGCTGACTTGTAATTCAAGGTTACATGGCTAGAAAGTGTCAAAAGAGGGATATGAACTCAGGCCAGCACTCTATCTGCAACCCCAGTGTAAAACAAAAGAATGGGAGGCTCAAGCCCAGAGTTGGTCTCTTCTCAAAGGTCACAGGAAGAAAGTGACCCAGCGTTTGAGCATTCCCCCCTCCTTCACCAAGGCCCCACGGCTCTCTCCCCATTCTCCTCCTCCCAACACTGCCCTCCAGCCCCTCCAAAGACAGGAAATAGCTGCAATGTTACTCACTCACAAGGGGGAGAAATGCTGGTGGAAATCAACGGCTTCCACTGGACATTTTCGACAAGTGTCTCTCCACCTCAGCCCCCAAGTTTCCATCGGCCTGACCCCTTGGATTCTCCTGCCCTGGGTGAGCAGGAAAGGTGGCAGGCAGCAACCCAGCCTTCCAGCGGTACTCTCACTGCCCCCATGGAAGGTCTGTGTGTTCCATCTGAGCGAGGAGCCTCTCTCTAAAAATAAATACTGAGCCTTGTCCCCCACCCCCATCCCTTTCCTTAGGGGATGATGATAATATTTCACATTTATAGCACTTCTAAAGAGAGAGGCTGTTCTCTTTCCCCTGTCTTTTACTGCCCAAAACTCTAGAGAAATACCATCCATGGGCCAGGGCCCTTGGGCCACCCACTAGCCTGCCCCACGAGGGTTAGCTGCTGTCTCATGAAAGAACTGGGCTAAGGAGGCCACCTAGGGGAAAATGTGCAGGACAGGAAACTAGGGTAGCAGGGTGAGGAAAGCACTGGCTTTATGAGACCTGGGTTCAAGTCTCACCTCTGCCACTTACTATGTGTCCACAGAAGAGTCCCATAACGCCACTGGCCCAAAATTTCCTCCCCTGTTTAAAATAAATAAATAGACAAAGAAAGAGACAGACAGACAGACAGAGTAGGTGACCTTAAAAGTCCTTTCCAGTTCTGCCTTGGCATTCTATGCATTAAAAGTCCTCTCTGCTCAGATACTTTGTATCTGGGATCTGGGGTGGGAAGAGGATGAAAAGCACACTAAACTTAGGGAGATAAAAAAACTAGGTTCAAATTTGGCCTCTAACACATATTAGATGTTATACTATGGATAGGTCACTTTACCACTCTGAGGCTCAGTTTCTTCATCTGTAAAATGGGGATATTATCCATAGGACAAGAATGTGGAGAGGCTCAATGAAATAGAGTATATAAAATGTACAATCAACAGACTTGCAAACTTCAAAGTGAAATATAAATGTCAGCCTAAGCTCTGACATTCTCTGTTTTACAGGCCCTTCTAAGTCAAACATTCTAGTCTGTATGCATCTGGAATGCACATATATACACGTGTGTGTATGTGAGCAAGTATATGTGCATACATGTGCTGCCTCCTCCTTAGAATATAAACTTCTTGAGGCCAGGGACTATTTTTGTCTCTGTATCATCTGTGCTTTGCACAATGCCTGGCACACAGTAAGCACTTTATAAATGCTTGTTAATTTTTTAATGGATTCTATACTCTACAATCTCTCTCAGCCCTGATGTCCCCTGTTCTAAGGCCACCCCCAGCTCTAACACTCTCTGTTCTAAGGTACTAATGGTAACAAACTATTTGACTACAGGCAAATTTGTGACCTCTTGAGGAGAACTATGGAGGCAGATTTCATTCGGATGTGAGAAAAAACAGCTTTCCTCCAATGAGCCCCATCCAGCTATGGGATGAGCCACCTGCTGAGGCTGTGAACTCTTTGGTCACTCCCAAGACATTGGCAGTGCCCGCAGGGAGCTGGATGACCCCCTGCCAGGGCCTGTGGGAAAGGAGGTGGGACCTCATGGCCTCTACGGCCCCTTCTAGCTAAAGGTACAGAGTCTCTGTATGTCATGGAGGGATAAAGAAAGGATCTCCTCCTTGCTTAAGTGGACACAATTTGGCAGTGAAAGTGACAAGAGAAAGTGATGCCGGCTTAAAGAGCAGGAGGACCTGGTCCCAGCTTCCGCACTTTTACTTAACAGCTGTGTGAGCCTAGGATACTGACAGTCTCTCTGAGCCTCAGTTTCCTTTCAGACCTAAGTTCTACGATGACCTTGGGAAAATCTCTTAAGCTCCTGGCCTTGGTTTTCTCATCTGTAAAATGGGGGTGGCTGGACTAGAAGGCTTCCGAAGTCCTGGTTCTGTGCCAGTGATCCCATGATAAAATAGCTCATGTTTATTGAGTGTTGTAAGGTTGGCAAAGAATTCTGCGTCTATTATTTATAATCCTAAAGGGAGCAGGGATTTGGGAAGGAAAGGGGGGGCAAGTG